>NC_052170.1:13313238-13913238 GCF_902713615.1 Scyliorhinus canicula
TGGTCAGGGGTTGGGGGGGTGGGAGGGTGTAAAGGGTTGGGGGGATGGGAGGGGGTAAGGGTGTAGGGTTGGGGGGGTGAGAGGGGGCAAGGGGTTGGGGGTGGGGTGATTGAGAGGGTTAATGGGGTGGGGGATAAAGTGGGTGGGGGGTAGAGGGAGTGGTGGATAGAAGAGATGAGGGATGGTGTGCGAGTAATGAAGGTAGTGTGGGTAAGGGGGTAGGGCGATTAAGGGATGTAAATACTCCTTTGCTGACCCCCTCGCATACTAAAAAGTAAATTTGGAGTACCCGATTTTTTTTTTTACAATTAAGGGGCAATTAAACTTGGCCAATCCACTCCGCGTGCATATCTTTGGGTTGTGGGGGTGAAACCCACGCAGACATGGAGAGAATGTGCAAACTCCACACGGTTAGTGACCCAAGGCTGGGATTTGAACCCGGGTCCTCAGTGTCGTGAGGCAACAGTGCTAACCACTGTGCCACCATCCTGACCTCGCATACTCCTGACAAGGAGGTTTGCACGTGAGTCTTGCCCGCGTCCCCCCATAACTTTGAGGAGGGGAAGCCTACCTGCTTTCTTCTCCAGCCGGTCCTAACCCAATGAAACGATCCTCCGGAACCGCTTCGCCCTCCAGCAAGCAGCTTGTTAAAGTGCCAGTATGTGGACGACCTAACACGCGAGGCTGGGACAAGCCCAAGCCCCACACCAGCCGGTAAGTTGGGGTGAGTTTTTTTTTTTTTTTCGCAGCACCCCTGGTACCTTGCTGCACAAGAGGTCATTCGGGCCGTTGCAGGAAGTTCACACTGAAAATGTAAAGCAGCGGTCGATTCTGGACGCTTCAACCTCCGCGCCCTCTACAGATGGTGAAAATGCTAGAGTCAAGGTGGCAGAGCCAGCCCTAGACGTCCACCACGTCAAGGAACTCAAACCTTAACATTCACCGCCACTGAGGTACCGATGGCGGTCCTTTGTCCTGAGGGTCCAATTTACCCACCCCCCCCCCCCCCCCCCACCCCCCCCCCCACCCCTTCCAGGATGATGCACTCACCCCCGGTGATGGAGTCAGATGAATGGACACTTGCTCAAGAACATTTGTCTGCTGCTGGGCCAGCCTGGCGAGCATAGACATTAAGTCAAGTACCCCCACCCCCTTGCAAACAGTCAGATGCAGAAATTGACTGGCATCGGCTCCTTGACCCACAAGATCCCTGGCTGAAAATGTGGGGCGAGCAAGATAGCCACCCTGTCTAACATGAGGTCAGGTGCCTCATGTAGAACTCCCCCTTCGCCACTCCAGGGGCCACGTTGGTTTGTCACCCAGAGTGGTGTGGGTTTCTTGCAGGGGGCATGCGCATACTTCCCATCGTGGAGGATCAAGAAGTTCTGGAACCTGCGGAGTGTGCCTCTGTTACCACTGATGTTTTTAAAATAAATTTAAAGTACCCATGTTCCAATTAAGGGGCAATTTAGTGTGGCCAAACCACCTTCCCTGCACATCTTTGCATTGTGAAGGTGAGACCCACGAAAACGCGGGGAGAGTATGCAAACTCCACACGGACAGTGACCAGGGCCATGAGGTAGCAGTACGTGCTGCCTTGATGTTGAGACTAGCTATGGTCACCTTCATGTCAGTAGTAAGGTACCACCTTCACTGTCACCTTTCTTAGTGCTCAGAGGAGCATGTGCACCTCTTCTCCCTCTGGAGTCCGACAAGGAAAGAGTTAAGCCAGTGCTGCTCAGTCACGTCTGCATCCCCTGCTTCTTTAGCGTAGGCATGGGAAGACTTAATAAGCAGCACCATGACTGACCACTGGTCAAGGGTTAACTGCACTGGGTCTCGGTGACTGAGTGTAGAAAATCCTGAAGCTCCCCTGAGGGGTGACTTGGTCAGGCACGAGAGGGTCCACTGCCTTGATACAGATAGACTCAAACCATCCAGCAGGGTTCTGCTGCCAAGAGGGTCGTGGTGTCACCCTCTCTGCAGGGGGGTGGGGGGGAAGAGGGGTTCATGTGTTTGCCCCCCTCCAAGAATTGGCGCTGCTTAAGGGAGGTGACCTGCACTGAGGAAACCTCCATCCTCGTATTGCCGCACCCCTTCCCTCAATATTCTGGTTGTAACTTGGATGATTTATGCACTGGCTTGGGGTCGTGTGCATTACCGCTGACCTGCGCTGAAGTGATGCCGGGCCCAATACCCGATGCTGAGGCGTCAATGGCCCTGGATGAATTGGAGCATCCATGGGGCAAGGTGTTCAGTTGCCCCCGAGCCGGTGTCCCAGGGCTGGGGTATTTTGGGGCAGATCCCACCTCGCCTTGCTAAGGGTCTTCTGGCTTGGCAGACTTCCTCCACCCCGGCAGCCGAGGTGTCAGTAGGCGCTAGCGTGGTCTCCTCTCGTGGGGGTGGGTGGTAACGGCGGTGGAGAGGGGGCGGCGGTTCACGGCAGCCTTGGTGACTTTGGAGGCAGGGAAATTCTTCCACACGTGCCCCGCCTTGCAGGCGTTGCACCGCACGCCAACCACAGATCAAAAAATATGGTAAGGGGAGACTTCAAATCCCCCCTTTAATACCTCCTCCCGGGCCAGACAGACGAAAGCCTGGCGCAGTAAGGAGTAGCTGTGCCTGAGGGGGGGGGGGGGGGGGGCATCCTTCAGACCGAGGTGCTGGTGTGCAAGGTCTTCTGTTGGTGCCCTCTGACTCCAGCCGACCTATCAATGGGATGGGCACGCTCCAGCGCAACCAGTGCCATCTTGTTGGCTGGGATGAGTGTGTGTGGGGGGTGTAATGTGTTTGTACGGCTGCAGCTTGTCAGCCTGCTGAGTGTCAGTCACGGACCCGGCAAATCCTGCACCGTCTTTCATTGGAATCAATTGTGTTCCACGCACACCGGTGCTAGCCCCTCAACAGTAGCGGAATGTGTGCGTGGGTTTTGCCCCCACAACCCAAAGATATGCATGGTAGCTGGATTGGCCATGCTAAATTGCCCCTTAATTGGAAAAAAATCATTGGGTACTCTAAATCTATATTTAAAAAATGTAGCGGAATTGGTCCAGGTGTGGCACCAGTTTTTCTGTCTTAAAAATCCATCGATTCTGCGTTGGCGCCAACACTTACTCTCAGAAACGGAGAATCTTGCCCCTGGTCTGGGTGATCTTTCTGAAAATATTGTTTTCAACACAATTAGTGCCTGTGAATGAAGATTGCTTTTCTCTCTCCCTTCCCCTTCCCTCCCCCGGGTCGTCGCCCTCCCATTTGCTTGTGATAGGCTGATGAGTCTGTAAGCAGCAGAAAATTTGAGGGAGAGAAACACCTTCTGATTGGAGGAGCAGTGTGCTGAGATCTTCCTGGCCAAGGGAAGCAAAGTTATGATGGAGCTGGAGGCCAGGAAGCCAAGTTTTGGCGGCCCCACAGAAGACAAGGGGGTGTCTAACTGAGTAGCTGCATGAGTATGTGGGGGGAGAGTGAGTCTGCCTTAGATGATGAGAGGCCATTGGATAGGGGGTCCTTCCTGTTAATGAGACGGAGATCGACCTTAACTGGTGATTGCTGGCATCTCACCAGGCCGTGGTGGGATCCATGTCTCACCAATGGGAGCAAGCTGGTGAGATCAGAAACGGATTGGCACCTGGTGTGGTTCCCGATTTTGGACTCTACCATGATCTAACCGGCTTGCTCGAATTCCCGTCTTGTCCGACGGAGCCATTAGTTTGCGCTCGATGTATTTTCAGTTGTTTTTGGGGGGGGGGGGGGGGGGGTTCGGGGTGTCATTTCTGGGTGGAGCTCTGAGAGGCAGTGAGTTTGGAGAATCTTTGAGAGAGAAAGATAAGAGCTGCGTTCTGGTCTGCCTGACTCTGAGTCCACAATTCTTTCCAAGTAAGAGTTTAAAAACAAGAGGAATAATATTTTAAAAGCAGCGCAGTCTTGTAAGAAGAAAAGGAAGAGGCTGAAATAACCCAGTGGAAGAGGCTATTTGAAGATATTCAGCCAGAGTCTGAAGGGGTTCTGACCAGAGCCAGAATCTGTTCTCTTCCGCAGGCCGTGCTAATTTTAAGATAGATTGAGACCTGTATGTTTGTTTCATGTTGTTTAATGGGAAATTGTGTTGTTGTGTTAAGGGGTAATTGTAAGCTGTTCTTTTTGGGAGCAAAGTTTAAAAAGTAAAAATTGTATTTATGCTTTTTGATTTAGAAATACTAAAGCTTATTTTCTTCATGCAATCACTCCTGGAGCAAATCATTCTTTCCGCACAGTCTTAAAATAAACTAAAATATTGGGGTTTCGGTCCAGTATCCTAGCCATAGTTGGGGTGTGGTCTGGGATTGTAATATGACGCAGTAAAAAAAGCTATTCTTAGTGTTTACGAGTTGGTCCCTGAAGCCTACAGATAAAAGTTTTGAAACATAATGAAATAGCCTGGGCAGACCTATATTGAATTTGACAGGGTAAAGCAAAGTAGTTTGACCTTTTGCTATGGGCATTAAAGGTAGGTGCTAACTCTGAAGCTCTTGGGGACTTATCAGAATTTAAAAATTCACTTCCTCCAGTAGTTGGAACTCCGTGTCGAACACCAGAAGGTTAGAACAGCTAGCCAGTTAGGGGACACAGCTGACGATTATGAGCTGGTCCATAAATCAATAAACCCAAGGGGCATACACACTGACTAGGACTACTCTCACCCCTTTGAGCTTACCCCTCATCCAAACCTTTAATCTGTCGCACCCACAAATCCAATTTAAGGATAGAAAGTGGGAGGGTGAAAGGCAAGCCAGTAGACAGGGAAGAGAACAAACAGCTGGGAATGCCCTGGGATCTCCTACTCAGACCAAAAAGGAAGGTGATGAGGGTGGAGGTGATAATCAAAGGCCTGACTGTTTCCATTGTATTGAGGTGGGACACCTTCACGCAGACTGCTGAAAGTTGCACAGGGAACCCATGGGACTTTTTGGGGTTTGTAAGGACGATTCAGAAAAAAAATCCTGACTGAAAATACAACAGATCAAGTTGTGGCATTAACTTCAACTGTGACTCTGAGTGTGAACACTGGTGAGTTCAGGGAAGGAAGGTATATGAAGGTTGTAAAGATTTTTTGTCGAGAGGTAAAGTAACCTCGTATTCCTCAAATGAGACAGCTAAACCTAGCTCAGTTAGTTTGTGATGCAGAGCAGGTTCAATTCCCGTACCGGCTGAGATTATTCATGCCTTCTCCAGCTTGCCCCTCGTACGGTGATTCTCAGGTTAAATCACCACCAGTAATGCTCTGTCCCTTAAAGGGGAAAGCAGCCTATGGTCTTCTGGGACTATGGCGACTATACTTTTTATTGATACAGAAGTCACTTGAACTATTTTGCCGGGGAAAGGCATAACTTTTCCATCAGCGACTGCATTAAAAGCCAAAGGTTTAATAAATTAAAGAAGCTTTACTCTTGTACTTTGAGGTAGGACAATGAGATCTAGTTAGGTTACTTACAGAATTTAAACCTGTAGGGATAAACCAAGTGTAAAATTTTAGCCGTGCATGATGTCGATGTAGACCGAGAGAAACTAGAGGCCAATCTCAAGTGAAAGCAGAAATTCATTTGTTGTTAAATCACCTAGTCCAGGCATTGTCAAACTCGGGGGCGTGACCCGCGGGTGGATTGCGAGCGGGTGTTGGGAGGATCGCGGAGCTGTCTGTCGCGGCGTTCCCGATCACGCAAATCTGCGCGCAGCCCCTGGCTGTTAATAATACCAGCTGCAAAGCAGCCTTCAAAATAGCCATGAATGTGTTTTAAAAAAAAAAATGCGACCGCACTGCGCATGCGTGCCAGATCATGTGTGCCGATGATCGGGCACGCATGCGCAGTGCGGCTGCTTTTTTTTTAAACGGCCGCAGCTTTTTGTTTTATAAGTTCAGGGCGGTTTCATTTATTTATTTATTTTACAAGTTCGGGGGGGGGGGTTTATTTGATAAAATTTTATAGGACAAAAATGCAGAACAGATGGAGGCTCCATACTTTCCGACACCGGAAGGCTTTACCTTCATCCAACAGGTTCCATTGGAGGAGACTGTACGAGTGCCAAATTGACCCAAATCCATTTCCTCCATTTTTGTCAGCAGCAAACAAGGTAAGAGAAAATGGTGGGTTGTGCAGGTCGGCTGGCGTGGGTCGCGAAGGTCAGCCGCGTTGGGTTCTGAAGGTTGGCTGGTTGATAAAAATGGGTCCCTGGAAAAAAAGTTTGAAGAACACTGACCTAGTCAAAGCAATTGGAGTTCTCTGTGGTATTAGTCCCTGAATCTGATGGGTCAACCAGGTTCTGCGCAGATCACAGAAAGGTGAATGTAGTAATAAAAACACACTACTACTTAATCCTTTGTGTATAACAGGGTTTTTCAAAGTGCTAGTCGCGATAAAGCAGTATAAAGATGAATTGGGCCAATGCAAATAAGGATGCAAAGCTCATATGTTTTATGCAGGGAAGTACTGGCAATTGAAAGAAGTTTCAGATTTTGAAAGAGATGTGGGTGAAAAATTACTTTTGCGGTTGAGACCAGAGTCAGTTATTAACTTACAACTGACTTGACTCCAAAATGAAAACGCTGGTGTACCTGACCTGTGACAGCACATTAAAAACAAGCCAAAAGCCCTTGAGTATGTCAGCACTTAGGAGCAGCATCTCTCAGGAGTATCCAATGCTGAGTAAAACGAGCATTTTGTTGCTATTGCCCCTCACGATGAGGTTGGATTTTCTGCTCTCACAAAGATGAAGACTGCAAAGGAACAAGCTGAGGGCTGCACCTCCTGTGAACCTGATTAGAGTGAGATTTTGAGGACCAAACAGGCTCCCCTTTGCATTAAAGGTAAGTGAACGGGGCATGTGTTGAGAAGGTCAGCCGGTGTGCACGCAAAGTTCAGCTGGCATGAACAAGCTGAGGTCTGCACCTCCTGTGAACCTGATTAGAGTGAGATTTTGAGGACCAAACAGGCTCCCCTTTGCATTAAAGGTAAGTGAACGGGGCATGTGTTGAGAAGGTCAGCCGGTGTGCACGCAAAGTTCAGCTGGCATGGGTTCCGAAGGTCAGCTGGTGTGGCTCCCGAAGTTTGGCCAGTTGGTAAAAGTGGATCACAGGAAAAAAGCTTGAAAAACACTGCCTTATACCAACCTCCTGTAGAGACCTTATTTGTTTTGTCTTTCATCTTGTTTGTGTGTACGTGCATTAGAATTTTAAAAGGGTTAAATTATTAGACTTTGGATTGCACATTGAATGTTAACCAGTTTTGCAACTTGATTTTTTTAAATAAGTATTTTTTCCCTAATAAATCAATGAGTTTATTACAAGAAGTCTGGTTAAAGTCTCTTATTTGGAATCGAGCAATAGCGAAGGTAAACAATTCCATTTTGGTGAGTGAAACATTTACACTTATGGTATGACCTGTGAAGGATGGGACGAAAAATAACTATGTACTCCTCCCATCCCGGTTGGAGGAGGTATTGTGGATTGGGGTGGTTTGGGGGGGGGTTGGTAGTAAGTAACATCTTGATGCTAATACATGATCGAGGGAAACTTCAAATTATCAGAAAGCAAAGCATGATTTTAGAATAAAAATTTATAAAATTATAGTTCAGGATTAAGATAGTCATATTTTAAATTATCTGCCAAAAGGAGACAGGCAGATTTGTTGGTGACATTCAGCAGGTTGTAGAGGGAGATGTATATTAGGAAATAGAGATAGTTAAAATAATTTTAATGCACAATTTGTTAGTTATGAATCAGTTTAAGCGAGGGCAGCATGGTGGCCTAGTGGTTAGCACAACCGCCTCACGGCGCTGAGGTCCCAGGTTCGATCCCGGCTCTGGGTCACTGTCCGTGTGGAGTTTGCACATTCTCCCCGTGTCTGCGTGGGTTTCGCCCCCACAACCCAAAAATGTGCAGAGTAGGTGGATTGGCCACGCTAAATTACCCCTTAATTGGAAAAAATAATTGGGTAATCTAAATTTTTAAAAAAAGAATCAGTTTAAGTTTACTTTGTATTTGTGTGCTAAGAAAGGCTTAAAACTTCAGTTTGGCTTCAAGTTAGATATAGGTGCCTGCAAGTCTATAGTTTAGTTTCACATTGAACCTTGCCTGTATTCTTTACGCTAAGAAGTCTTACAACACCAGGTTAAAGTCCAACAGGTTTGTTTCAAACACGTGCTTTTGGAGCGCAGCTCCTTCCTCAGGTGATTCACCTGAGGAAGGAGCTGCGCTCCGAAAGCTCGTGTTTGAAACAAACTTTAACCTGGTGTTGTAAGACTTCTTACTGTGCTCACCCCAGTCCAGTGCCGGCATCTCCACATCATGTATTCTTTACGGTTTAAGACATAAAATCAATTATAGGCTGAAGGGGGGCTCAGGGCAAAAGACCAATCGGTCATAGTAGCTGGGACAATGAGTAAGACACAGATGGCAGCAGTAAGCAGCGTGGCACATACTTAGGTTAGTTTACGAGACAAAGACTGAAATCAACAACAGAAAATGTATTCCCTAAGCATAAGCACTTGTAGCAATTATTAACAATTAAACATAGTTTTGAAATATCGCAGTAATGAAACATATAAATTTGTGGTAATAGTAAAATGCGCGCAAGGCATAACGGGAATAAGCCAACATTCTTCAGGGTAGAGGAGCCTCTTCAGCAGAAAGCATTTCTTATTAGCAGCCCCAGACAGCCCTGATGAATAAACAATAGCTCCAGTCAGGAACCAGGCTAAGATGGGGCCTCACGGTAGCATGGTGGTTAGCATCAATGCTTCACAGCTCCAGGGTCCCAGGTTCGATTCTCGGCTGGGTCACTGTCTGTGTGGAGTCTGCACGTCCTCCCTGTGTGTGCGTGGGTTTCCTCCGGGTGCTCCGGTTTCCTCCCACAGTCCAAAGATGTGCGGGTTAGGTGGATTGGCCATGCTAAATTGCCCGTAGTGTAAAGTTAATGGGGGGATTGTTGGGTTACGGGTTACGTGGGTTTAAGTAGGGTGATCATTGTTCGGCACAACATCGAGGGCCGAAGGGCCTGTTCTGTGCTGTACTGTTCTATGTTCTATGTTCTAAGATAGGAAGGATTGTATATAAAAAGAACCAAGGACAGCAGATAAGGGGTCTGAGAAACATGAGATCATAAGTAAAACCCTAAAAACCCACAAGCTGATCACTCAGCCCCAAGCTGCCCAAGTGGCTGAAGTCCATTGGTCAATGTATGTAACCCTAAAGCCCCCACGATCTGATCACTCAGTGTCAAGCTGCCTAGTGGCCGAAGTCTATTGGTCAATGTATGTAACCCTAAAGCCCCCACGAGCTGATCACTCAGTGTCAAGCTGCCTAGTGGCCGAAGTCCATTGGTCAATGTATGTAATCTATAACAGTAATGATTGGATCATGTCCGGCCGAGGAGGGTTACCAGCCTTTCGAAAATTGTAGAAGTATCGAACTAAGAACGATGTAAATTCAGAGTCAATCTGGAACAAGGGGCAATTTAGCGTGTCCAGTCCACCTACCCTGCACAACTTTGTGTTGTGGGGGCGAAACCCACACAAACACGGGGAGAATGTGCAAACTCCACACGGACAGTGACCCAGAGCCGGGATCGAACCTGGGATCCACTGTGCCACCGTGCTGCCCTCTAATTCTCTCTTTGAAGCTCTCTTCTTTTTCCGTCCTTGCTAACCATGCTCTCTTGCAGGTTCACGTACTGAAAGTTTAAAAACAGAAACAAGCAAATTCACCGGGGTTTGATCAATCAAAATCATGAGCTGCATGCGGCTCTGCATTTGCAGGTTACAGACCTTGGGATTGGTTGTGCTCCTGTCACTAAAAAAAACAGATAAGGTGGAATATGGGGTTGAATGGTTGGCACATGCAGAAATACTGGGGAAATGTGTGTTTGCTCACTTCACCACACTGAAGCCAAAGTGGAAATTTTGATGAGGGGTAACAAGATGAGCAGAGACCTGAGTGAAACACAACTGCTGACTGGGGTAAATGATGCTGAGCTTTGCTAATTCAGTCCCTCCTCTCTGTGCTGATTCAAGGACACGAGGAGAATAATGAGAATTAATTGCTGTGTCTCATTAGCCAATTGACACTCACTTTGCTGTTTGCATACAGATCAGATTCTGTCACGAAGGCAACAAAGCATAAAGATTACAGGCAGACTATTCAGAACAACAGAGACGGGAGGGGAGTAGGCATTTAAGATCCTAACCCGTTGATATATCTGACTGAACAATACGTTTTATCTGTGGAAATGTCCTCTAATGAAGCTGTATTTTATTTCAGTTAAATGCATGTAGAATTAAAACGATGAAGCTAAAGGTTCCCTCAAGGCTTCAGCCAACCAGTGCTTCAACCTACAAAACACGATCCCAGGCTCAATCCCTGATCTGTGCTCAACTCAGACAGGGACATAATGAAGGTGCTACCACTGACCACCAGAAGTGGGACGTTATCTGTCTCTGCTGTCCAGTGGTCATGCTGGAGGTGCCCAGGTGTGAAAGGGAAGAATCATGTAATGTTTGGCTAGCATCTGTGCCATTAAAAATTTCATATGTTACAATGAGATTAAAGGATTTGACAGGGTAGGTACTGAGAAGCAACATCTTCAGGAGAGGAGGGAAATTGGATGAGATACAGTATTAGTAGAGTTAGGGGGGAAATGCATTAGATTAGAGCTCTCTTGCATAAAACCTGCTCTCCAAATAATGTCTGTATTCAGGATTCAGTAGTAGAACTGTCTTAAGTTATAGGATCTTGTTTACTACATGACTCAATCTCCAGTGGCAATGCTATGGGCATTTTAATTTTCTTTCTGAATAGCATCTCCGTATTTTCTAATTATTTTTGTCTCGTGCACTATCTTCCTCTTTGTATGTCTCTCACAGATAATATCTGGCCATCTCTATCCATTTGTCTAAGACTAATGTCTCTTTTGTGTCTCAACACCTCCATATGTATCAGTCTATTTTCATCTGAACTGCTATCAATCTGTTTGTCTCAATTAATTCCTCTTCGTCAGTCTGGGGACATTTCTTCCCAATTGTCATGGAGACCTGAAGAATAACCTTGTGTGTGGGGGGGTTTGGAATATTCAACACACTGCTCAAATTGTCAAAATAACTGGAAAGAAATGAGCGACAAGAGACATTTTTGGCTGGGGGAGGGGGCGGAGGCTCAGTGATGGAAGGGAAGGGAGGCTTGGCTGGCAAGGCACAAGTTTGACTAGGAGATGGTCATGCCAACAATGTGGAAGTTAGTCCCTGACAGGTGATCATGTTGAAACCAACAAGGTGATACAGGATCCTTAAGGGACAGGGTGGACGTTCTTTTTGCCCGTGATGGGAAACACTAAACCTAGAAGACAAAGTTTAAAAATTGTGTTTCCCATTTGGGATGGAGATCAGGAGAATGTTTTCTCTCAGAGGGCCATTGTGTTTGGAATTCTCTTCCCCAGAAAGCAGTGGAGACTGGGTCATTGAATATATTCAATGCGGAGTTAGGTAGATTCTTGACTGACAAAGAGAGTCAGAGTGTATAGGGGTAGATGAGCAAGTGGAATTTAGGTCACAGTCAGATCAACCATGGTCTTATTAAATGATGGAACAGGTTCAAGGGGCCAAATGGCCTACTCCTGCTATTAATTTGTTTAGTGATCATGAGAATGATTATCAACGGTTGCATCGTTAAGATGGAAAAATGCAATCAGTAAGACACCAAGGACAACTGTGGACAAACTATGGAGAAGATGCCTAAATAAATCATTTCAATGTCATAAATTATGTTCTTAAATGAAAATGCCTAAACCTAATGCTGTAAAAATATTATGAATAATCTCAATAGGTTATTTTTTTTTAATTTTGTTTTGAATGTCTCCTTCTCTATCATTAACTGCCCACTCTGTTTGTGTACCACAGTCATTAATCCTATTGGCGTTTGTGTGACATAAAAAATAGGAGCAGAAGCAGGCTATTCGGCCCTTTGAGCCTGCTCTGCCATTCATTATGATCATGGCTGATCATCCAACTCAATAGCCTAATCCTGCTTTGCCCCCATATCCTTTGATCCCCTTCATCACAAGTGCCATATCTAACTGCTTCTTTAGCTCAGGTTTAGCTCAGTGGGCTAGACAGCTGGTTTGTAATGCAGAACAAGGCCAGCAAGGCAGGTTCAATTCCTGTACCAGCTTACCCAAACAACCACCGGAATGTGGCGGCTAGGGGCTTTTCACAGTAACTTCATACTTGTGACAATAAAAGATTATTATTGAAAACATGCAATGTTTTGGCCTCAGCTACTTCCTGTGGTGACAAATTCCAGACTCACAACTCTGGGTGAAGAAATGTTGCCTCATCTGTCTTAAACGGTCTACCCCGTATCCTCAGACTGTGACCCCTGGTTCTGGACACACCCACCATCGGGAACAACCTTCCTGCATCTACTCAGTTAGAATTTTATAGGATTCTAGGAGATAACCCCACATTCTTCTGAACTTCAGCGAATATAATCTTAACCGATTCAATCTCTCATCATACATCAGTCCCGCCATCTCAGGAATCAGTCTGGTAAACTGGAAGCATCTTCACCAACACCAATCTCACGAAAACATGCTGATTGTTCTGAATTCAACTGTGCTGCCTCCTAATAATCGATTCTCCAACCAACAAAAACTGTTTCTCGTTATCTACTCTATCCATTTCCCTTAATATCTAATCAACTTGGGCAGCACGGTGGCACAGTGGTTAGCATTGCTGCCTACGGCGCTGAGGACCCGGGTTTGAATCCTGGCCCTGGGTCACTGTCCGTGTGGAGTTTGCACATTATCCCCGCGTCTGCGTGGGTTTCACCCTCACAACCCAAAAGATGTGCAGGATAGGTGGATTGGCCACACTAAATTGCCCCTTAATTGGAAAAAATAATTGGGTACTCTAAATTTATTTTTTTTTAAATCTAATCAGCTGGTTGAGTACTCCAAACACGGTGCACAGCAACTCTACCATGATGACTGGGGGGTGAGAGGCTTCAGTCATTTGGACTGTTCTGAGGAAAAAGAAGTTGACGTAGAGGTCCTTGTTTCCTCTGGCAAATGGATCAGCACCTTGAAGTCACAGGCTTAACTAGAGGAGAAATTAGGAGAATTTCTTTCACACAGTGGGTCATTATGTTCTGGAGTGCACTACCTTGAAGGCTGATGGAATAACATTGGAGTTTTTGCATGACAATTGGAAATGTATTTGAAGATAACTAATTTGAAGGGTAATGAGGAAAAAGCTGGGGTGAGGGACTAAACTGAATATCTTTTTCAAAGAGCTGGCACATTCATGACAGAATGAATGATCTCCTTCAGTGCTGGAAGATTGTATGACTGAAGTGTTTCAAGAAGAGGTGGCGAGGTATTCTATAAATGCAAGCTTATAACACCTCTAGCATTATAGTTTAAGGGTCCTTCCTGGCTAATTTCTAATTTCCCATTTTATTTTTGCCGTTACGTTTTTGATTCCTTGATGATTAGTGGCTTTAAGGCAAGAAGCATATATCTTTAATTCAAGCAGGAAGAATCCGGAAGGCAGTGCTGGTAAACTGGAGTTAGAAACTGGCCGGCATCAGTGACAGAGATGGGCTGGGACTTGGTTTGATTGATTGGCCAATGGATTGGCCCAAAAGGCTAAGCTCTGCTTGGTAACAGGTGGTGATTAGATCTGATCCCACTCGAATATTTTTCAGAGCCACAGTTTGAATTCTATTTTTAGATCTGGCAGCACAGCAAAGGGATGCGGCTATCTCCCTCCTGAAAGATCCAGTTAATTTCCTCCAGAAGGCCACTGTGAGGGCTGACTCCTTAGAAAGCCTCTGGGTACTGTTCCTCTGGAGCTACAGTGTAGACAAACCTCGAACTGGACTACCTGGATGAATGAATCTACAGAGAAGATCAATACAGGCTGAAAACCAAAGACTTTAATCTGCAAGCTTGCTCTGAAGAAAGTGTGCTAAAAACCATCATCTGAAACAAAGACTTTTTTCTCTCCACTTAGGGGCCATTTAGCACACTGGGCTAAATCGCTAGCTTTGAAAGCAGACCAAGGCAGGCCAGCAGCACGGTTCGATTCCCGTAACAGCCTCCCCGAACAGGCGCCGGAATGGGGCTTTTCACAGTAACTTAATTGAAGCCTACTTGTGACAATAAGCGATTTTTGTTTTCAATTTACAGTATGGGTTGTCAAATCCAGAGCAGTCATGTGCTTCATGGAAAGACTTGAGTAGTTTGCAGGGGTATGTGACTGCACTGTTTCCAGCTTTAATTGACCACTGTGTAAAATACTTGCGCGGCAGCCCAAGGTGGAATGCTGCGTCCAATTCAGGCCACCACATTTACGGGAGACTGTGAAAGTTTTGGAGAGGTTATACAAGAGATTTGCCATGATGAGGTATAATAGTTACATGAATACATTGGAAAAGCTGGGAGCAGAGAAGGTTAAGAGGAAATTCAACCGAGGTGTTTAAAATCATGAAGGGTTAACAAATACAGAGAAACTGTTTCCAATGACCGAAGGGACGATGACTAGAGGGTGAACATTTACAGGGATTAGCAGAAGATTCAATGGTGAGGAATAACATTTTTTTTTACACAAGACGTTTAAGGTTGGAATGTAACACAGAATTGTGAGGGGATATAGATTCAAACTAATTTTCAAAATTAAATTGGAATAACACTTGAAGGAGAAATAAATTGCAGGGATATTGGGAGTGGGTGTAACTTTGAAGTAGCTGGTGCAGACTCATAAGGTCTTCTTGTGTACTGTACTGTCCTAGAGTTTGTCACCAGGTTTCTAACATCACTACTTGAAACCACCACCTGGTGGTGTGAGAGTGCCATTGAAGAACAACTTAAACTGGCTCTCGCTGCAGATAGCAACCACACATTTTCACCTTGTACCCGACACTTCAAGAGGCACGTGTGTGGGAAAATATTGCATTTTAATTGCGCTACAGCACAGCTCATGAATACATTAAAGTGCCGTCTCACTACTTCCAGGGGACAAGTGTCTCTTATCCTGAAGCGCAAAGCCTCAGCATTGAAATACATAAAATTTGGTAATCAAATGTATTGTTGGGTTAAACAGCCAGTCTTAATGAATCATTGTTCACAACTGCAACACATTCCACCTCTCTGAAGATCAGAAAATTATGGGAGCAATTTGCTCTATGGAATATAATTTAATGCAATATTAAAATTAGGATTACAATTACATTTAATTACGTCAATTGAAAAATCTTCCTAATGCTATCTCCTGGAAAGTGTGAGTTGTGACCTTCTCCCCAAAAGCCACTTAATCCACACCAGCAGAACATCTAGACTAAACCAGTCAGGCAGTGCTTCAGGCGCATTCCTTCAATCTGGTCTATTGCATTTGCTGCTTCTAATGCGGTCTACTCTACATTGGAAAGACTAAATGCAGACTGGGTAACCACTTTGCAGAACACCCTTGGTACGTCTGTAAGCAGGACCCCGACCTTCCTGTTGCTTGCCATTTCAACTCACCGTCCTGAACTCACATCCACATGTCTATCCTTGGCCTGGATTGGATTTGTTTATTGTCATGTGTACTGAGGTACAGTGAAAAGTATTTTTCTGCGGGCAGCTCAGCAGATCGTTAAGTACATGGGAAGAAAACGGAATAAAAGAAAATACATAATAGGGCAACACAACATATACAATGTAACTACATAAGCACTGGCATCAGATGAAATGAAAAAAAAATGAAAATCACTTGTTGTCACAAGTAGGCTTCAATGAAGTTACTGTGAAAAGCCCCAAGTCGCCACATTCCGGCGCCTGTCCGGGGAGGCTGGTACGGGAATCGAACCGTGCTGCTGGCCTCTTGATCTGCTTTAAAAGCCAACGATTTAGCCAAGTGAGCTAAACCAGCCCCTGCTGGGTGCTGGGAAGCATACAGGGTGTAGTGTTAATGAGGTCAGTCCATAAGAGGGTCATTTAAGAATCTGGTGACAGTGGGGAAGAAGCTGTTTTTGAGTCTGTTCGTGCATGTTCTCAGACTTCTGTATCTCCTGCCCGATGGAAGAAGTTGGAAGAGTGAGTAAGCCGGGTGGGAGGGATCTTTGATTATGCTGCCCGCTTTCTCCAGGTAGCGGGAGGTGTAGATGGAGTCAATGGATGGGAGGCAGGTTCCTGTGATGGACTGGGTGGTATTCACGACACTCTGAAGTTTCTTGCGGTCCTGGGCCGCGCAGTTGCCATACCAGGCTGTGATGCAGCCCGATAGGATGCTTTCTATGGTGCATCTGTAAAAGTTGGTAAGGGTTAATGTGGACATGCTGAATTTCCTTAGTTTCCTGAGGAAGTATAGCCGCTGTTGTGCTTTCTTGGTGGTAGCGTCGACGTGGGTGGACCAGGACAGATGTTTGGAGATGTGCAAGCCAGGGTATTTGAAACTGCTAACCATCTCCACCTCGGTCCCGTTGATGCTGACAGGGGTGTGTACAGTACTTTGCTGCCTGAAGTCAATGACCAGCTCTTTAGTTTTGCTGGCATTGAGGGAGAGATTGTTGTCGCTACACCACTCCACTCTATCTCCCTCCTGTATTCTGACTCATCGTTATTCGAGATCCGGCCCATTATGGTCGTATCGTCAGCAAACTTGTAGATGGAGTTGGAACCAGGTTTTGCCACGCAGTCGTGTGTGTGCAGGGAGTAGAGTAGGGGGCTAAGTACACAGCCTTGCGGGACCCCGGTGTTGAGGACTATTGTGGGGGAGGTGTTGTTCATTCTTACTGATTGTGGTCTGTTGGTCAGAAGATCGAGCAGCACGGTGGCCTAGCGGTTAGCACAGCTGCCTCACGGCGCTGAGGTCCCAGGTTTGATCCCGGCTCTGGGTCACTGTCCGTGTGGAGTTTGCACATTCTCCCCGTGTCTGCGTGGGGTTTGCTCCCACAACCCAAAAAATGTGCAGAGTAGGTGGATTGGCCATGCTAAATTGCCCCTTAATTGTAAAAAATAATTGGGTAATCTAAATTTATAAAAAAAAAGAAAATCAAGGATTCAGTAGCAGAGTGGGGAACCAAGTCCTAGGTTTTGGAGCTTTGATATGAGCTTGCCTGGGATTATGGTGTTGAAGGCAGAGCTGTAGTCAATAAATAGGAGTCTGATGTAGGAGTCCTTGTTTTCGGGATGCTCTAGGGATGAGTGTAGGGCCAGGGAAATGGCGTCTGATGTGGACCGGTTGCAACGGTATGCGAATTGCAGTGGATCAAGGTGTTCTGGAAGTATGGAGGTGATGCATTTCATGATCAACCTCTCAAAGCACTTCATTACGACTGAAGTCAGGGCCACCGGACGGTAGTCATTGAGGCACGTTGCCTGGTTCTTCTTTGGTACCGGTATGATGGTGGTCTTCTTGAAGCAGGTGGGGACCTCGGAGTGGAGTAGGTACAGGTTAAAGATGTCCGCGAATACCTCTGCCAGCTGGCCCGCGCAGGCTCTGAGTGCACGACCAGGGATCCCGTCCAGGCCCGTCGCCTTCCGAGGGTTCACTTTCAGGAAGGCCGATCTGACTTCGGAAGCTGCGATGGTGGGCATGGGTGAATTATGGGCTGCTGGGGCACTTGACAGCGGATTGTTAGTTACCTGACGAACCGACCATAGAATGCATTGAGTTCATCGGGGAGGGGTGCGCTGCTGGCAGAGATACTGTTCGGCGTTGCTTTGTAGCCCGTTATGTTGTTTAGTCCTTGCCACAACCGCCAAGAGTCTGTCTGTGACTCTAGCTTGGTTTGATATTCCCTCTCGGCATCTCGGATGGCTTTGTGGAGGTCGTACCTGGATTTCTTGTATAGGTCATCGTCGTCTGTCTTGAACGCCTCAGATCTGTCCTTCAGTAGGGAGTCAATCTCGCGATTGAGCCATGGTTTCCGGTTGGGGAACGTACGCACTGCCTGCTACAATGTTCCAGTGAAGCCCAGTGCAAACTAGAGGAACAGTACCTCATCTTCTGATTATAGTCTTCCGGACTGAACATTTGAGTTCAACAACTTCTGACTGAATTCTCTCCTCTACCTTCACCCCATTTTTATTTTTATCAATTTATTTTCATTTGTTTCCCCCTCCCCCCACCAGTTCCCTGTTCCTAGTTGCTATTTGACACACTGCTCACCTTTGTTCTGCCATTCACACATTTTAATCTCTTTAAATGTATTAAAAAAAAAAAAATTTAATGTACCCAATTATCTTTTTCCAATTAAGGGGAAATTTATCGTTGCCAATCCACCGTTGCATATCTTTGGGTTGTGGGGGCAGCACGGTGGCCTAGTGGTTAGCACAACCGCCTCACGGCGCTGAGGTCCCAGGTTCGATCCCGGCTCTGGGTCACTGTCCGTGTGGAGTTTGCACATTCTCCCCGTGTCTGCGTGGGTTTCGCCCCCACAACCCAAAAATGTGCAGAGTAGGTGGATTGGCCACGCTAAATTGCCCCTTAATTGGAAAAAATAATTGGCTAATCTAAATTTAAAAAAAAAAAAAAAAAAAAAATCTTTGGGTTGTGGGAGTGAGACCCATGCAAACACGGGGAGAATGTGCACACGAACAGTGACCCGGGGCCGGGATCGAACCTGGGTCCTCGACGCCGTGAGGCAGCAGTGCTAACACAAGTCTTTCTTTACCAGACAGAAAAATAAGCACAAAACCATAAATCTGAGGCTTCAAATTCAAGGTTTCTGACTGGCATCAAGAGGTCCTGAAACAGAAGGAATTATGATTGTTTTATTCACTGTGCCTTTTGAGCACTCTCCCCAATCAGTGCCCTCTGAATGAGAGGCAGACAGACCTGTGTAAGCACAGCATGTCAAAGCAGGAAAGAAATTGGATAAGTTGGAATTGAGATCAGCTCTGATGGACCCCATGGTTGAAGATGGAAACTAACATTTCAAAATCTCATTCTTGGATGAAGTACCAGAGGCCTGCCAGCGACAATAGGACAGAATTCTAGGAACAGTCTGTGTAAAGGGCGAAAAGATAAAATTGGTGAACTGGTTGGGGAGGCTGTGCGGACTGCCCATGCGATGGTTTGTTCAATAGACGTACCCTGGGAGGAAAGGCACCATAAAGGTCTGTCTCAGTGTAGGGAAATTACAAGGGAAAGCCCATGCCCTGCTTGTATTTCTGTATCAGTACAACACACCATTGGGACACCTGTAATGGGCTGACACCTGGCATTGTAACCTGGTCTGTCGAAACATTAGGACACCTTCATTTTTGCAATTGTGTTTATTTTAGCTTAAGTATCTTTTTACAACAACACAGCAACGGTTAAGTAACGTTTTCAACCAGCCAGGGAGGATAAAGCTGCAAGGTTAGGTTTGCGCACTCAAACAAATCTGGGGTGTTTTGTTGCTAGTGCAGCAGAGTGCTGCCGTGTTCGTCAGCCTTCTTCCCCCACCTGTGTGTCCTCTTCACCAAGAATGACGGGCTGGAACTTTAATTCAAATAGTCTCTCGTTCTCAACCGAGTGGAGATTTTGTGATGTGACGGTCTGTAGCTCAGCAGGCAAGTAAACAAACTCATCATCATTAATGTCCCAATCTCTCATCTTTGAACTAAGGATCCACCATTTCCCAAAAAAACCAATGTCTAAAACCCTATTTGGAAAGTCTGACCACCGTGGTTTCAAATACTCACACTGTGCATTGTATATACTGGTCTTTGCATCATAGGGAGCCGTGTACACCAGAGAGAAGAGCAGCAGGTTTTGGTGCCGGAGTCGACCCTGGTTTTTGGCGGTCACCAGATTCTGGATATGCCGGTCTGCCCGGCTGTTCCGGACCCAAGGCGATAGGATCAAAAGCTGGTTGGATGACTCCAACAGAGAGGCATGAAAGGATTTGTCACAGGGGTTTTTGTATCCACAAACACATGCCCCTGTGAGGAGCGTGCAGTAAAAACCTGCTTTGCCTGGGTGATCTCTGGCTCCTACAACAATCTCTTTGCAGGCTTCTTTGTAATCATTAACAAGACTCCGTGTCCAGAAACCTGCAAGAGAATAAAATAACATTTGAAATGGAAACAATTAGTCCATGGAATTTCTGACCTTTTTTCATTCATGAAGTTGTGAATAAGGGAACTTGTAAACACCGACTTAGGGGACAGCGGTGAAGGAGAATGGAGTGGAGTGATGGAGAGGAGAGAGGGAGAAGAAAGGGGAAGAGGACAAATGAGGGGGAGAGAAGAGGAAGAGGATGGAGAGGAATAGTCACCTAACCACTGTTCCTGTTCACAATTTGATCAGAGGGTTAGATAGGGTGGACAGCGAGAGCCTTCTCCCGCGGATGGAGGTGGCTAGCACGAGGGGACATAGCCTTAAATTGAGGGGTAATAGATATAGGACAGAGGTCAGAGGTGGGTTTTTTACGCAAAGAGTGGTGAGGCCGTGGAATGCCCTACCTGCAACAGTAGTGAACATGCCAACATTGAGGGCATTTAAAAATTTATTGGATAAGCATATGGATGATAAGGGCATAGTGTAGGTTAGATGGCCTTTAGATTTTTTCCATGTCGGTGCAACATCGAGGGCCGAAGGGCCTGTACTGCGCTGTATCGTTCTATGTTCTATGTAATTTGTATTTATCGTTCAGTCAAAACTGACACCAAATTGGGTGGGACATTCAATACGGAGGAAAACTACGACAAATTAGAGAAAAACATTGATATACTTGAAAAAGGAGGCCTATATTAGCAAATGAATTGAGAGATGAGTATGGGGCATTACACCTTTGTGAGAAAAATAAGGGCAGGGTCACGTTATTTGGAAAGTAAGAACCTAAATGGGGTTGAGGAGCAAAGCGACAGGAAAACTAAATACAAATTGCTCAAAGTGTACTGCAGGTCAATAAGAACATAAATCGAGCATTGGGGTTAATTAATTTCTAGAGGGAACGTTTTGAAAAATGAAGTTATGTTAAACTTGTATTGAACCTCGGTCAGACCGATAAAAAACAAGCACTGAGGATGCTGGAAATCAACTAAAAAGAGAACATCCTTGAAAAACTTAGCAGATAAGGCAGCATCTGTGGAGAGACAAATAACTAATGTTTTGCCAGTTCTGACGCTCAGAACTTAAAACATAGAATCCCTACCATGCAGAAGGATCCCATTCAGCCCATCAAGTCTGCAATGACCCTCTGAAAGAGCACCCTACCTAGACCCCCCCCCCCCGCCCCCCACCCTAGCCCCGTAACCCCACCTAACATAATAATCCTTTTTATTGGTGTCACAAATAGGCTTACATTAACACTTCAATAAAGTGCGAAATTCCCTTAGTCGCCACTTCCGCCGCCTGTTCGGGTACACTGAGAGAGAATTCAGAATGTCCAATTCACCTAACAGCACGTCTTTCCGGACTTGTGGGAGGAAACCGGAGCGCCCGGAGGAAATCCACGCAGAACGTGCAGACTCTGCACAGTGTCCCAAGCCGGGAATTGAATCCCGGTCCCTGTGAAGCAACAGCGCTAACCACTGTGCCGCGGTAACCTGCACATCTTTGGACACCAAAGGGCAATTTTAGCGCGGCCAATCCACCTTCTGCCCATTAACTCGGTCTCTCTCATTCCAGGGATGCGGTCTGAACTGTTCTGCGTTCCCAGCATTTTACGTTTCTATTCTTGATTAAGGGGGGGGGGGGGGGGGGGCGCTGCATGAAGTTCTGCTCGACACGTTATATTAAAAATAAATTAAATTGCGGCACTGGGGGGTGAGCAAGATCGACAAGAATGGTACTGGAAGCTGCGAGCTTGTAGCCAGGAGGAAAGGATGAACGGCTGGAGGTGAGGAGGGCCGAGGTTTTGACGGAGCGAATGTTTACACGTGTAAGAGGGAATGGGAGGAGGCGGCGCGCGTGGGCGGTAAGGGCCAGCACGGGCTGGATAGGCAGAACGGCTGCTGCGACTCTCCGGGGCACGGACTCCGGACTCTCACCCAGTTTGCTGTTTCGGATCCGGCTCCAAAGCCCCGGCCTGGCCTCGGGAGCCGAGGAGCGGAAGCGCCGCCACAGCGCCGCCATGTTGCCCGTGGTGCCACCCCTTTCCCGCTCCGGCTTGCTTCCGCTCGGGGAGCCGCTTCCCCGTCGGACCGAGCTCGCGGCCGCACCACTGAAACGCGCAGGCGCGGGCCCGCTTAAAGGGAACGCCGCACTCCATTTGTGTCGGCGGGGATTAATCACAGCCTCTTAAAGGCGCCACCTCCTGGCTTGCGCTGCTGCAGCCAGTTTTATCCACAAAGCCGGACGATAATGACACTAGTCGGCCTTGAGTAAACCGGAGTAAACCTTGAGGCCTTCCTCAGCAACTTAGAATTAAAAACGGAAAATAATGGACCAACGTTGCAGGTCAAGCAGCATCTGTGGAGAGAGAAAGCATTGAGTCCATGTGACATCTTCAAAGCTGAAGAGGGGCTGGTGGCGAAGAGGTCAGAGCCAAGGAGAGATGGGCACCACACAAAGGCAGTGGTAATAGGAGCAATGAAGGACTAAAGAACCTGGACTTCAGCTCCTCAGACTCTGCTTCCTGTGAGGACTCCATTCCATTCTCCGTCAGCAAGTTCTGATGATGCTATATTCAAAAACAGCCACATCTGCCTTTTCAGTCAACAGGTCTCTTCCCCCTTGCTGGGTAACAGGGCACTCAATCATATACAACCTATCTCCCACACCTCTGCCCTCATCCCTTCCCCTCCCAGAACTACCTTTCATCCAACCAGCCCCATCCTCACTTTTCATCCAACCACTTCGAAAAGGTTCATCCTCCACCATTTGTGTCAACCACAGCCTGATGCCCATCTTCCCCTCAACAATCCAAAGAGACCACTCCCTCTATGACACCTGGTCAACTTCCCTACCGCCCTAGTGTTCCATCTTCTTCCCATGCAATCACAGAAGGCAATCAGAAAGGTGCAATACCTGCCCCTTTACTTCCTTCAACTAGATCATTAATGCACACTACAAACAGCAAGGGAATTGGCACCAATCCCTGCAGTACACCACTAGACATGGGCTTCCAGTCACAAAAACAGCCTTTGGCCATCACGCTCCTACAACTAACCCAACTTTGGATCCAAATTTCCTTCGATCCCATGGGCTTTTAACTTCTTGACGAGGATCTTGTCAAAAGCTTTAGACTACATCAACTGTATTACCCTCATTTACAATCACTTCAAAAAATTCAATCAAGTTTGTTAAGACGCTATCTCCCCCTAACAAAGCTATGCTCTCCCAAGTGAAGATTAATTCTGTCCCTCAGAATAGTTTCCAATAATTTCCCCAACACTGATGTCGCTGCTGCCAGTCCACTTTGGCCAGATCCTGTCTTATATTAAAATCGACCATCAATTTCCATCCCATCTTTACCCTTTTCAATAACTACCGTGAAATCTTACCAGGATGGTCACTTCCACCAAAATGCTCCCCCACTGACACTTCTACCTGCCAGGCTTCATTCTCTAAAATGAGGTCCAGTACCAATCCCTTTCTTGTAGGATTTTCTACATGCCAACTCAAAAAGCTCTCCTGGATACACTGCAAGAATTCCACCCCCTCTCAGACTTTCACACTTTTAATATTGGGGAAGTTGAAGTCCCCGAATATTAATACTCTTATTGTTTTTACACTTCAGAGGTTGACTACATATCTGCTCTCTCATCCTTGACTGGTTTGGGGGCCTATAGTACACTCCCCATAAAACTGATTGCCCCCTTTTTGTTCTACCATATGGCCTCAATTGAGGAGCCCGCTAAGATATCATCCCTCCTCACTGCAGCAGTTGACTTCTTGATCAATAATGGGACACCTCTTTTACACCCCTCACCATTTCACTTGAAGATTTTATACCCCAGAATTTGAGCTGCCAGTCCTGCCTAGGTCGCCGATAGCAATATCATGCTCCCGTGGTAATCAACACCCTCAATTCATCTGCCTTAACTGTAAAACTCCTTGCATTAAAATGCCATCCAGCTTTTAAAAAATAAATTTTGAGTATCCAATTCTTTTTTTCCCCCAAATGAAAGAGCAATTTAGCATGGTCAATTCACCTACCATGCACATCCTTTTGGGTTGTGGGGATGAGACCCCCACTGACACGGAGAATATGCAAACTCCATGGGACAGTGACCTGGGGCCGGGATCAAATCTGGGTCCTCGGCACTGTGAGGCAGCAGGGGTAACCACTGCACCACCATGCTGCCCACTTGCCATTCAGCTTTGCCATAATCTTAACAGGTCTATCTTCACTCGGACTTCCATTGCCTTACACAGGAGCATTTTTCATATGCGAGCCTCAAAAGGAATTAGCACCAGTCGTCTGGGTGCAGCTTCATGGCAAATCTTAGGATCACTCAGACATTAAACTATTAGCATTTCTAAATTACCTTTATTGGAGACCGAATTTGTTCGCCACGTGTGGCACATTGGACAGTAAATCAGTTGTTACACCCAAACTCCACACTAACAAAAAATATAATTTCCACGCTGTGGTCATCTATGACCAGCCTCTATTGCCTATTCCTAGTGGCCCAGAGAATGTGCAAATTTCAGGTTTTGATGCAACTCAACGGTTTGCTTCGGAAGGAAGCAAGCACAAACATCAGGGTTGTTTCTCTGCTATTGGGTGAACCAGTTGGGATTTTACAATGACAGTTGTATGGTCATGTTTATTAATACCAGTATTACAAAAAAATTCATATTCTTATGGTGGAACTTGTACTTTCTCATTGGCTGGATTATTAATGCAGACATCTGGGTTACCAATCCACTAAAATATTCACTATAATTTCACACCCCATTACAGCAACTGATTTGTATAAATTGCTGGAATTTAAGACTATAGAGCATCATCCTGGAGGTTATAGTGGTCTTCACATTTCGCACAAGATGTTCTTTTCTGCCTACCACTGAAATTGCCTAAAATACAGAAAATTATAAAGTGGAAATAAAACTCAGCTGTTAAGGATAACATCAGTTTTGTTCCACATATGAATGGGGATTTCTATAAGAATGTCCACAGAATGTGGATTGTGAACATTGTTATTTTTTGCTCTTACCTGCATAGATGGTGGGCTGCTTCTTCTGCTACTTCAGGGGACATTAACTGGAGACCAGGTAAGACATTTTTGCTAATTCACAATGTGACAGCCCACACAAGATATTTTTCACAACATTCCACAATGAGATTTGATCTCTTGGGTGGTGTCCAGAATAGTGCTATAGCTTGATGAAATGTCTGGGAATAGTGATAACCGGTGCATTGGTTCCCACAACATTGTCCTGAAAAAGGGGGGTGGTAAAATTCTAGGATCTGTCTCTTGCTGAAGTACAAACCAAACTGCAGTCATCGTACAGCTTCTGAAAATACTTGCAGACTAGTTTCTCAACTGGACTGCCCGAACTGGGTTTCTATTCAGTTTGTGCAACTGAACAAACTACTCGCTTGTTAGTTTAATGGGCACCATGCCAAACCGGGATACAAGCCAGTGGGTGAGGCTCGGCAGAGATGGTTTGGCATGAGAGTAGAGGCATCACAGCTAAACGTGGTCTCAACTTAATGTCCACTTTAGCCAGCACTGCAGCTAACCAGGCGTCGCTTCTGTGACTATGGTTGGGCAGCGACTGAATCTTCAGCGATTCTCATCGGTGAAGCTCAGTGCCACACGAGTAGCCCATTGACTCACTCAGCCCATCAGTTGTAGCTCTAATCATTAGGAGAGCCAGTGCACAAAGTTTTAAAGTAGTGGACATTGCAATATCACTAATCTGTGATGAGTTGATAGTAAGGTGCTGAGCAGTGGATGGGATTTAATCTTCCCATGGAAAATGCAGACCAAGAGCAATCTGGTTTGGAGTTTGCAGCTGATCACAGATCAGCATCAAGAGGAGCTATGGAAAAATCTCACATTTGACACTGCATCCTCCTATCTGGAGGCAACAGGGGAGAGACAGAAATCAATTAAAGATCACTCAAAAACCATCTAATATTAGTGTTTTATTTGATAATTCATGTATTACAGGATTATGATTTTCTAATATGGTCTAACAATCTCATGTCGCTGTAATAAAATCTACACACAACACAGATGAACAAAGGTCTAGCCACAGAAACATTTCTAGATACACTAAAACACTAAACTACATGTTGGTAAAATCCTCTAGCAAGGGTTGGATCAGGAAAGCTGTAAATGGGTTAACCAGAATAGTTCAGGGTCAATAACAAGCCTCATTTGTAAAGTTGATTTTAAAACCAAAAAGGCAGAAATTTCTGCCCAATGACGTGTACCAGGGGAAACATTTACAAGGGTCGACCCACCCAGGTCCAATTCGTCGGGATGAGTGACCATTTGTTCACAACTCGCTTGACCACAGCTTCAGATGTAGGGATTACAAAAAGTCTAATTAAATGAGGATAATCCCAAACTTTCAAATGGGATCTACATTAATAACTCTGAACTGTTCCATTCAAGTTTCGCCAGTTACTCTGCCGCCTGCCCAGCTAATCGCGGATCAATTATCCTTGCTGTCAGCCATCGCTGTGATAATTTATCACATTAAACCCTTACCCATTCTAATTTTTTTAAAAATCCCTTTTACTGTAGAAATATTCTACAAAGCTGCCTAATTGAGGAGGTTGAGGCTAATGTTGAAATCACGCCTGCTCGGTAATACTCAATTAGGGAATCACACTGACACAGGATTACTGGCGCAAGAGTTCACACGCCTTGCAGAATTACAGGCTGCGCACACTGCGCCAAGATTCAGCGATCATTCACTCCAATAAACCAGACAATACACTGCAAGTGTTCCTTCAGCTGTGCACAGTCAACGATTCGCTCATGCCTATATAACGAGAGTTCCACACCGCAGAACTCCAATAACTGACCATATCTTAAGAAACATTCTCTATATATTGAGCATAGCTTTGTGGATCCTAATGGGTGCCAATGTCTTGCTTCAGGCCTTTTCTGAATATAAATGTTATGCTAGTTTGACCTATCAAAGAGGCACTATGATGCTGTTTGATGTTCAGGCCAAGAAAACACTTGATAGACGAAGCCGAGGTGTTTGGTTTCTTCAGAGTAGAAACATTTAAGCAAATAGCCCAAAACCACCTGGCTGTACTGAAGTCACTCCAGGTAAGACAGGCTAGGTCAACTTGGGGATTTAACGGAAAAACACAATCATAAGCTAAACCAAGCGAATAATCCCCCGAATGACTGGAGGATGTGTGGCAACAGCAAGATCCCACAGCCACAAAAACATAAATCACCTGAATATTTACCCCTCATCATCTTACTCTGAACACTGTAGATGCGGCTGGTCTCTGCGCATAGGCACTCCATAGACCCATACAGGACAAAGTTCAGGTCACAGTTTAGGGTTGAAAAGTGTGCGGTGTGCGTGAGAGACAGGGGTGGGGAAAGAGAGACAATGATAATCTTATCCACTAGTCAAATTAATGGACGGTACTGGTGAATTAGCTGAGGCACCATTCACTTCTCTCAGATTCCTGCTCCTATTGTGCACCATAAAGGCAGTTAGTATGCACCAAAACATCAATGATGCTCTTCAGTTGCCGCAATCAATTCCTTTTTTTTTTTGGAGGGCATGTAGCTATCATTTGTTGACTCAGATTTATTTTGAACTGGACAGCAAGGTAGAAGGGGCTGTCATACAACTTGTACTTAAAAGGACAACCTTGTGAAGTTGGGTTTACAGTTTAGCACTTTTTAGGGAATGGGAATAAAATAGAGTCACTAGAGCAATTACGGAGGGGGATGGGGAGAAGGTTGAAACTAAAGTAAACAATGATAGTGCTGGACTATCAGATGTTAGAATCCAATTCAAAGAAATCCCAATTTAATTCATTCAACAGCCCTTCTGGAACAAAATTGGAAGCAGTTAACACTCCTCTGCTCCAAAAATACAAGCTTAAAATAGTCACAGTTTATTGCTACTAAAGTTGGTGCAATACTTCCTTGATGACTAGATTCTATAATTCCTACAAGTCAGTTTTTCTGAATAACTACTCGCACTGCGAGACCCGTTTAACTTAGAAGTGCTGTAGATGCAACATTGTTAAAATGGTCCTTTTAAGAGCAAGTCTGGGACCCAGGGTCATTACGGAGATAAATGTTCTGTGGGTGTCCAGCTCCTGATTGAACTTGAAGTTCAGGTTAAAATGAGACTTGACAGTTCCAGTTTATAAATCACTTCTCGCAAGCAAAAATGGAAAAATCCACCCTGTGAACAATGAAGCTGTCGCTTGCACAGACTAAAACTGGAATCTCAAAAGGAGAGTTCCAGAAGCTGCGTAAAAAAATGTGCCAGTTTCTTGTGCATGAAGCAATAAATAGTTTGGCCACTGGACAGGCATTCCACTTCCAATTCCTGCAGTTTGGAGAGAGATCCCACTTCCAATTCCTACAGTACAAGTAAACTCACTTTGCACAGAACTATATTCTTCCCTCCCCACTCCCAATGCAGGTTTGTGAAGAGCTCTTGCTAATTGTATCCATGCCAGATTTACACCCGAAATACAGGTAAACCCACCGGATACACCTTCGATTCTTGTATTCAGGCATCACCAAGGAAAATTACTCAAGTAAAGGTTTTATTGCAGAAGCTCTCGTTCTCCCATATACACAATACTATAGGCATAGCTGAACCGTTCATCCCACTTCTAAGCCTGATTCTCAATACTTTAGGCAACAATTTCAAATGCAACCATAGCGTGTCCACCAAATCTTCACTCAAGAGCCCGAAAAGGAAATCAATACTGTTTCCCCCCCCCACCCCCCCCTCTCTCCCTCCCCACCCCCCTCTCTCTCCCCCCCACCCCCCTCTCTCTCCCCCCAACACAAATCAATAGCATTAATGGACATCTGAAAAACGAAGGCGGCCAATGAACTCACCAGAGTCAGGGCACAAGATTTTGAAAAGGAAAAGAATCAGGTCGATTTATCCTTTCCCTAAAGTAAAACATCTTGTATGACAAGACAGCTAGAATCTACAGTCAATCCACAGAATTTAAAGAAATTCTTCTTTCTATCAGAGACTGCCGTCAGTAATAATACAACTATTTCAATAGAAATATACAGACATGTTATGAGTTACTATCAGAAAATGCTCGCTCTCTGTAAGATCTGATAGAAAAATGAAGTAATTACTTTCA
This sequence comes from Scyliorhinus canicula, assembly GCF_902713615.1. Taxonomy (NCBI): domain Eukaryota; kingdom Metazoa; phylum Chordata; class Chondrichthyes; order Carcharhiniformes; family Scyliorhinidae; genus Scyliorhinus; species Scyliorhinus canicula. The sequence goes on from NC_052170.1 coordinate 13,342,457, forward strand.
ATCTACAGATTTAGAAGTTAATCATAGAAGGGTGCACACAACTAGAATGAGTTTATCTGGAGTGTGGAGTACAAAATCCCGTACCCTAACCATGGTGTCCCACTAATAGAGAACACATCTACCCCCAAATCTGCAGCATCCCTTTACTTGTATACGGAGGCAAAACCAAATATACACACAGAAGTTTATGCTAAAGCAGTCAGACCCGTTTCAAAATGTGTATGGCACCCGCCATTCAAGAGCAGCAGCAGCACCAGTGGTGAAGTTGCTCGACCTACTGCCACTGCAGTTTAAAACTCAAACGGCATTCAAAATGACAGTGGGTACACCGAACTGAGAAATAAAACCACTGGAAACAGAAAGACAAAAGATGCAGGGCTTTCCGTCAGTCCCTGTTCAATACAACTGTCAGTCGGCAAAGCAATTAATAATTTGGGTTGGGTGCAGTGAAGAGCTGGCCGCTGCATCTTGCTCTTTGCACTATTGAGCGACAGATTTGCGGCTGTGCAAGTTTTCAGTCGCTCTGTGCACAGCACTAGTTCGACCAGATTCGTGCTTCTGGATTTGAGGAGATCTCGCAAAATTGTCAAAATTAAAAAAGGCAGACAAAAGGAAATCAGGCAGGTGCCAAGAAAAAACCCTCAAATTTCAGACACTTCCTCCTTTCCCCCAGCTACACAGTTCATACCAGCCCCACCACACACCTCTCTTAACAAGATGAATCTGGAAGCTTCTCAATCATTGCAGGTTTCAAAGGAGTTGGGAAGAGCATTTTCCATTCAGTCTATTGGTACTCAAAAAGAAACTTGCCTTATATAAAACAAAACCCTTTAAATGAAAAATGTCTAGTATCAAAAACATTAAGAATATTTATTACGTTTACACCCAGCAATTGCAATTTATCGAAACTTTCAATTAACAGCTTCCATTTACCTAAACTCCCCAAGTGATCAGTTTATTTAGGCTGGGGGCGCGGTAGTTAGCATAACAGTGGAGAAAGGAAGAGCCAGTGCTACATCAGGAAATCTTCCGTCAGCAATCTGCCCCCAACGCACTGGATTTTAGTATCTACCTGCAGCATTCCTGACAACAAACTGGAGAGGAAATCTATTAACTAAAGACTCTAAATCGCAGGACAAAAACAGCATTTATTTTCCCACCCCCATTTTCGTTTTATAAAACTTTACAAGTCTGGTATCAAAGAATTTGCATGTTGTCGCTTCCATGGCAAAAACAATATACGCACTCGCGCACGCACACATACACACACACACACACCCTCAGGCTTAGCTACGTCCATGAACAATGAATCTGGACAATTCATAGAGATTGGGTTTTTGAAGAGGGGACTGAATCTGCATTTGTTTTTTTTCCTCTCAAAAGTGTCAGTTCAAAAGGTCAGAGGCAGTGTCATGAACTCTTAGCTCCCATAGTGCATTGTGTTGGTGCTTATGGACATTGGAGAAGCCATGGAGATGGCAGCACCGCCCATGGTGAACTGACTGTTGATTGGGTAGTGGCTGGTACTGGCAATCACTCCACCCTGTCCACCGCTCGAAGATCCTAGCAAAACAGAACAGAACAAAGAACATCCATGAACACAAGCATTTTGCAGATAAAAATCCTTACATTATAAAAGCCACTCAATCCTTTACAGTGCTGATGCCCTGCCCCAACTTTCAAACCATGTTCCCATTTGGAGAAGCTCCAAGATTCAGACAGCTAGCTGGTTGCTCAAGCAGTAGAACTGCTGGGCTATCAAGCTAGTTTTTCCACCCTGGGTGGGTGAATGGTTCAGGTAAATCACCCAACTAAACAGGCTATCCCATTCGAATCTATAAATCCAGCATTGAAATAGGTAAACCTAGACAATGCTGCCAGTCAAGGTAGTAGTTAAAGGGGCCAATGTTAGCAAATTCCTTTACACTATCCCCTTCTGACAAATGTAAAATCTTAATCCTACACATGGCTACATTTTCAGCTAATGGTATACCTGACATATGAATTTGATCCCACCCATTCAATACTGAACACGCATAACCTCCTCACCAGCACAAAGCTACATTTAGAAGTTAACAATAAGAAAAGATGGCATAAACCTGGATTCTTGCCTGCTCTGTCTTGCCCAAGCACTCATTATTAACATGCAGAGTGTTCACAGGCTGGTTACCCACAAGGGTGCATGAAAGGAGAAGGATGGTCCCGACAGTGAGCCATTCCTGTTCTCAGCACATTCAGATGTCCAAATGAGGTTTGGGGTACCCAAAATGGAGTTACCCCAGGAAATCTGGCCATTACCCCTCCCCTACCCCTGAGGTCCATTGAAGTGCCCAGCTCCCTTTCCTTAGTTTTAGATAAAACCCTAACATGTATGATTGAAAAACACAAACTACATGCAATTCAAAAATAGCATTTTTAAAGCAAGTTAGCTACAGGAAATAGCAGCATTTAAAGAACTGCAGAACCATGATAACTGGCCAGTGAAAGAGTATGGGTCAGATGCTCCAGGAATGCGTGTTAAAAGTTAACAAAAAGAGTAAATTAAAGTTCAAGCTTTGGAACGTTGAATGTGATTATTCAGTTTGTGTTGATCTTGCCTGATTGAGACCAACTCGAGTCTAATTTTAATTTTGGACACCAAGGCTAACGAGATGATGCATGCAATTAGATACCGATAGATCAAACACGCAGCACTTCCTATCTTCAGATCAGTTCTAGGGTATTTACCTTGTGCAGAGTCGGAGTTTGAGCAAAGTTTGCATAAGCCCAGGAGACCAAAAACAGCCAAGAATAAAACCTATTTCTAACCTCTTCACTTGTTCCCCCAGGAGCCCTTTCAAAGAGTACTTCTGTTATAGATGCGTGGACATGCAATAGTGTACTGCACGGCTTAACAACCTGAGCACAAGTAGTTCACAATATACTTTAGAAAGCTGGGAAATGAAGGTCCTCCTGGATTGTGCTTTGGTGCAGAAATACTGCTGTGGTCTCAAAGGCAAGATAGCATCTCTCCGATCAAGCTGACAGAAAGCAACCCTCTTTTGGGTTAATTTATACTTTGCGCATCTGATTGGGATTAGAGTTTGGGCCAAGCCCTCCCATTGTGAAATGTCCGATGGTAAATAATGAATAAACTTTGGGAGGACCAAGCAAAACTAATGGAATGTCTAATGCAGTGTCCCTGTCTGGGAGAGTCAAATTATAATGTAGATTGCACTGGGATCAGGGAGAGCCATTTCTGCTAACAGCATCATCAAAAAAAAACAAAATTTAAAAATCTAATTTTGTTCTGACAAAGACGCAGGAATGCTACTAAAATCCTTGAACAGCACTAAAAAAAGGCAATGAAACCTCAAGGATATTTTGCCAGTTGTACTGATGTTGCAGGAACACACACACGGTAATGTGCTTCTAATACCTTCATTATTTTGCCAGTGGTTGGGGAGAGAACATTTCAGTGATCTGATTCAGTGTGATGTCAGAAACTATGAAGTTGTATATTTGTTCACTCATATCCAGAGGGCGGATGCAGGAGTCTCCTACTTAAGGTGGAGGAGAGGAAAGAGTCTCCGAGGGTCGAGTGTTTGAAACTCTCTCCCACAAAGAGCGGTGGAGGCAGGGCCGTTGAATATCTTCGTAGGCGGAGTCAGATGGATTCTTGACTAACAAGAGAGGCAAAGGTCAGCAGGGGTAGGTGGGAATTGAGGCCACAATCAGATCAGCCACGATTGATGAATAGCAGAGTCGGCTCCAGGGGCCAAATGGCCTGATCTTGCTCTTAACTGCGGATCCCAGTTAGATAATTGAAAAAAAAAAATCTTGTGGCCCAGAGGGTAACTGCATGGTGCAATACAGCAGTGGGCCATGCCAATCAGTTCCTGCTCGGTAGGGCAGCATGGTGACGCAGTGGGTTAGCACTGCGGCCTCACGGCACAGAGGTCCCAGGTTCGATCCCGGCCCTGGGACACTGTCTGTGTGGAGTTTGCACATTCTCCCCGTGTTTGCGTGGGTTTCGCCCCACAACCCATTTGCCCCTAATTGGAAAAAGTGAATTGGGTACTCTAAATTTAAGGAAAAAAAATTCCTGCTCGGTATTGTTAGTTGGGGAAGGAAACAAAAAAAAACCATTGCAAACAATTCCCAACATTTCAACCAGGGAGGGAAGGAGGGGGATGGGGGGGGGGGGGGGGGGGGAGTACTTGTCTCCCACATACATTATCTCATGTTATTTGGCAGCTTCAGAAGACAACCTTCCAGTATTTGACTTCTGACTGGTTTCCTCAAGACATCTTTGATGATAGAGTTGGTTTTGGACTTTAAAAGGAAGCCTCCCCACATCCCAAGCCACGTTTGGCAGGATGGGTTCGCCCATTTACTAAAATGGCAAGCAATGCTCCACCTCATTTGATTTTCTGCGTGGTTTTATTTCCCCCCCCTTCGACATTGAGATGAGTTCTCCAAGCCAAAAACAAAAGGTGTGTGTGCATTAAAGACCCTGTGCTGTCATCTCGTTTTTACGTATTAAAAAACCCATCCATAATAGACTTTCACTCAGAGGATAATCTCTTTTGGACATACTCATTGACTGTTTGCTGTCGCTATTGGAAGATCAAAGTCTTTCAATAATGACGCATATACCCAACCCGAGCTATGGGAAGACACAGGGCCTTTAACCAACACTGCATAGTTACCAGCATGCTATGAACCTTGCTGACAGAAATCCAACTCCAGGCACCCGTAGCAGTCTGCTGCCAACGGAATTCCTACAGGGAAGGGAGTCTGGAAGATGATGAGCCATGTGGAGAACAAAACAATCCCATCAACATCATAAACAGCTAACCCTACAGCCGAAATTCCAACTCAAGGCCATTCTCCCAACTCCAGGGGATCCAATGTCATACTGAAAGAGTTAAAAATGGCAAAAAGACAACTGTGCTGATTTTCCTGGCACACCTTAAAAACAGATGTTTCACCAGAATTTACCCTTTGAATGGTAGGAGTTAGCACCTTGTTATTTTTTATTTTATTTTTTAAAAAAGTATCAACCAATTCAGGTAAAATATATGTTATAGCACCTGTAGTGACAAGGATCCCCTGGGAGAGTTGGAACTATAGCTGTAACACCGGAGAACTGGTCTGCATTGCAGGCGAGTGCAAGAGAGACTTGCACAGGGAGATCAATTCAAATTCGAGAAATAGAAAGACAAAGTACAAATGCAGAAAATACATGGAGACCCATCATCACCCTCCACGAGGAAGAGCGAGTTAACTGGGTCGATGAATAAAATGGCAACTTGTCCTGCCCCTTTTTCAGGGACGGACAAAACTGCTGTGTCTGATATATTTAAACATGAAATTAAAAGCGCAATGTCACCACTGTAGGCATTAAGTAATTGGGGGGGGGGGGTTACCACTGTGGCCCGCAATCAAACACACACCCAGGCTTTAATCATTGGTATTGATCAAGACCTAGGATGTGAAGTCTGGCTGGGAAGAGGTACATTTAGGGTTCCATCAAATGGCAGGTCACCTGATGTGCAGTTTACTGCACAGATCAGCAGCAAAGTCTAATCAGGCTGCCAAGACAAGCTTCGAGAAGTAACCATGCATTGGGGCAGAAATGTACAACAGCATTCCTTGCTCAACATGAAAAGATTATGTCAACATGAACACTGGCCTGGAGTCCTTTCTCCCCAGCAGCGTACAGCTGTACAAGCATTTCAGATTGTAGCGGTCTTGTTAACACAATTATAGTTAAATCTTTGACTATTAGAGATAGGATAAAGCATACATGGAAAAAGATTACACAGAAACAGAAAGGGGAACATTAAAATTATCTTGGCAGTGTTGCAGGAATTAATTTGGACACCAAAACTTGAAGCTCATTGACAGAATGCATTGCTTGCACCGTGCTCAGATAATGCATTTAACCATTTGTTCAACAGACAGTTCAGTTCTCCCTGTGCCAAGTGTATCTTTTCAAGCAAACCAGTTAATCCTTCATTGCATTAAAGGCTCCTGGGTGCAGTCTGCCAATCCCAGAAGGAATTGGATTGGCTACAGGTTGCTATGGGTGCCTGGAGCCAAGCAGTTGAGTTTCCATTGGCAAGCATTCGACCAGTCAAGCCTCAGAGGGATTCAGGGCCATGTCTTTACCCTGTATAAATCCTGTGCTCATAATGGATCCCAGTCTTGAGTGAGTGTGATTCACTATCCCAGTGTTGGCTGTGAAGAGAGGAGGAGAGAGAAACCTTCCAGTAAAATACAACAAAGGGAGGGAAAAGCACCATACAAAAGCATAAAGCTCATTCCTCAATAATGCATCACTAAAGTTCAACAATGCTTGGTGCCAGTGCTGGATTAACCAGTATGACCACATCCGTCAGACTAGTTTAACAGATTGTTAACAAGCTTATTTAATCAATTAGAGTTCGATTTAGACCAGGATTTCCATGTACTGAGAGGAACTGAAATCCTTTAAATCTGATGGAGCTAATTGGAAGAAGAGGAAATTATATTGGGGTTGAATCACAGTTGAGGTAGTGGGCTTGCTACAGTGGAAAGTAGATCGGTACTACAATACGCCCAGTCCACTGAAATCAATCGAGAAGGATTCAGTTGTAGATTTCAAGAATCACACTTCTGCAAAAGGTTCTGGAATATTTGCAATGCTGCACATTTTAGGAAGTGCAGAAACCACAACAGGATTCTCACTTCCAAATCCACGTGCATAAATGTAATCGCTCCTCTTGCTAAAGTTGATGATTCTTTCTGGGATATGGTTCGACAAGGGCCAGGTGCCTGCTCGGAATTAATTCAGGTGGTCTCACTTCAGGCAAGCCAGGCAGTAACTGATGGGCAGGTGTGGGGCCACAAGGAAAAGGAAAACAAAATCCCAGCAAAAATCGTCCCAGCCCCAAAGTTCAAATACTCGTGCATGGTTCGGCAGGGATTGCTGGAATGCACTCAGGAAAAAGAAAAACTCTCTGACTATTTTCAACCCCAAGGATGTTCGGGACCAAGTGTAGTGCCCCAATCGTAATTGCAACTGAAATGAGCCAACTCAACTCAAACCAAATGATATTGACCCACAGACAATAATCAAGGCAGCCAATTACTTTCTCTCTTGCTCCCACTTTTTGAGGACCAATGGAATCACAAATTATGCCTTGACGCACCCCGATTTAAGCAGAGGTCAATTCCCCCGACTTCTCTGCACGTGACTGCCAACAGATTATACAAATTCGACAATGTGACATCCCAACTCTTCCCTCCAGCATTTCCAAGTTGGAATGCTCAGCCGTTGTGATGAACTGCAACCGAACTTTGGCACACAACTCTGTAGGGTGGGGTAGGAAGGATGAAAAGCGACACCCTGCTATTTCTAAAAATAAATTTAGAGTACCCAATTTCCCCCCCCCCCCCAAATTAAGGGGCAAGTTAGCGTAGCCAATTCACCTATCCTGCACATCTTTGGATTGTGGGGGTGAAACCCACGCAGTCACAGGGAGAATCCACACGGACAGTGACCCAGAGCCGGGATTGAATCCGGGTCCTCAGCGCCGGAGGCAGCAGTGCTAACCACTGCACCCCGTGCCGCCCTTGCTATTTCTTTTTACAAAAATAATCAACTTCTAGGTTAGCAGCTCGTCATCACAGACAAAAACTGCAATGCTTACAGCAAATACTTATTGTTCCTAAAAACAATATTTTTAAAATATAAATTTAGGAGTACCCAATTTTTCCAATTAGGACGCAATTTAGCGTGGCCAATCCACCGACCCCACACTTTTTTGGGTTGTGGGGTGAGACACATGACCTCGGCGCCGTGAGGCAGCAGTGCTAACCACCTTCCCACTGTCCTTCCCTAAAAACATCATTTTTGAATACAGACAATAGCATAGTCATTTATTCCTTCATGGACAACTGGTCACAGCGTTAACACTAGCATGGAAACATAATAACATAGGTAATAGCATAGTCACTAACTGAAACTACAACTGTGCTAAGGGTTATGAAATTTTTATTATAGTGAGTCTGAGGTTATACTGACCTTTTAAAGGAGCAAAGTTAGACTGAACCTATAACCAGTAGTGTTAAAATTTGTGGCAAATAGATTCTGATCTATCAAAGTGCAATGCAAAATATAATATTTGATTCCGCTCACCCAAGCCCCCAGAAATTGGGGCTTATGTCCCAAAATTAGAGTTATTATTTTGTGGTTGGCAGTCACACCAACAGAAAGATGTCTGGGAGAGTTTGAAAAAGCTTACTGGCTAAGTATTAGGATGCTGGTGTTATACAGCAATGCTGTTCACCAAAACCTAGGCTGCCACCTTGTTCACCAGTTCATAACTGAGTCATTAGTTTCGACCGTGTGCTATGGAAAATATCTCATCAGCACCTAGCAGAAGAGATTAAAAACACCCCCAAAGTTAATTTTGAAGGCGCATGGATAGAGATCATCGCACAGAACCCAACTCCCAAGAGTGCAGGATAAACCGAGAAAAAAAGACAGCAACAACCTAGGCAATTCAAGCCACCCAGCTACACAAGCATAAGCAACATATAATAAAACATGAGCAGCTAGAGACTCCTTGATTAAAGAAAGGTCAGCATGGGTGAAACTAAGTTAACCAGTGGCTGATGAACAATATGGCAGGGAAAGACTTGCAGAAACCAGTCATGTCAATTTCCAATGATAAAGAGAATACAACTACCTAAATAGACCGAATATGCGGAGGCTCTTTTCTCTAAATGGTGTCCAGATGGAGATCTTCAAAATTATGGGGATACGGTGGGAAGGTCAAGTTAAGGATTATCATTTCAAATCAGCCATGATCTCATTTAATGGCAGAGTAATCACTAATAAGTTCATTAACCATTAAGGAGCAACTGCTTTGTGCTGAGAATGTGGACCTTGCTTCCACCCAGAGTGGGGAGAACATAGATGCAAGGAGTAAAGGAGTGGGAGGATCTGTTGATTCCCAAGTAGACTAGGAGGAAACCATTGTGGGGCAAAAACTGATTAGGATGAATGGCCTGTTCCTGCATTGTAAATTTGACGCAGTAATGCTAAATACCTATTTCACACAATTGGTTGCAATATATCCATTGCAGTAATCTGCACGCACGTTCCAAACTTTTCAGTCAGAGCTGTAGGGGCACCATCCGACTGTTTCTTTGAACAAAAACAGCCACATGTGGGGCTGGCTAAATTTGAACTCAAGTCATGGGGTCAGAGAGCAATACACTAACTCAATGCATCATCTGTCCACTTTCCACCTCCATCAGCATGTCAGTCACCAGTTATTTAGCTGTACTGCAGAGAGGATTAGCTTCTCTCAGCTGGGTGCAACTTGAACACATTAGTTAAGGAGCGAGAGGAGTAAAAGGACGCCGCAAAATGTTGTAATCTAAAATGATGTTGAACTGAAATAAATCATAGACCATTACCCGGAGCCAAGAATACTCAGAATGAACATTGTTCCAATCAGCAAAAAGTGGTGATCGCATCCACACTTTAATGTTGCAGCAACTGAGACACTTCTGTTGTCATTAGGCAACACAAGTGCATGAACCTTTTCAAACCTGCCCCTTCCACCAACTTCAGACTAACAAATGTGATTTCTCACCATGCCTAACATTTCACGCCACGCAAGGCTGTTGCCAGTCTAGGAAGGTGGATCAAGACAAGAACCAATAGAACAGGCCACTATTTAAAAAGAACATGTGGACAGCTTTCCACAATTAGTTAAAATTTGATCTTGAAAGTATAATAATTACTGCCCGTCTCAAAACAAAGATATCAAAAATTGTTCCTTTTCTTCTCCCTTCAAATTGTGTTCTAAAAATAACCCTAGGAAGGGAGAACATTTTTTTAAAATCCAGAGGGCAAGAAGGTGTGCTTGAATGCACATCAACAGGCATTGATATGGAGGAATCTATTTAATAGGAAATCCTTATTTCCAATAATTCCACAGGTTTTGACAGTGTAAAATAGACAAAGTCTGGAAAGACCTGACCACCTTACACGTTTAAGCATCACTATCGAGGGCATTTGGAAAGGGCATTTGTAAGGTCCTTGTGCAACTTTAATAACTTTGAATATGCACGTGATAGAAGCAAATTGTAACGAGCACATGAAAGCATCATGCTTCGCATATGTTATTAATGCTATGCTTAGGGCAGCACGGTGGCCTAGTGGTTAGCACAACCGCCTCACGGCGCTGAGGTCCCAGGTTCGATCCCGTCTCTGGGTCACTGTCCGTGTGGAGTTTGCACATTCTCCCCGTGTCCGCGTGGGTTTCGCCCCCACAACCCAAAAAGGTGCAGAGTAGGTGGATTGGCCACGCTAAATTGCCCCTTAATTGGAAAAAATAATTGGCTAATCTAAAATTTAAAAAAAAAAAAAAAAAAAAATTAATGCTATGCTCATGCTTTTTCAGTTCACCTTAGATGCTGGAACTGAACGGAAATGGGACAGAAGAAAAGGTGAGCTGTGCATGATGGTTGGTGGATCTGAAGCCCATAATAACATTAAAAAAAGGCTTCATAATTTTGCAGACACCATTTAGTTTGCTTTCACACGTACATCTAAAAAGATTATTAAAGCATAAAGTCATTGTGCAACTGTAAAACCACCTCATAGATTATCTATATCTTGGGCTCTCCCCCTTAAGACCTGGCTGTCATGAAGAGGCACAGGATAGACATTGGGAATTTTTCTGCAGCAAGGAGAGGACAATTCAGGAGCCAACCAGAATGGGTCATGTCTATTTAGAATCAGATCGGCAGAACACTGGGAATGGATCTTTTGCCCATTCCCATGTCTTATTTTAAGAGGATGTGGCACAGGAGTTCTAGCTGGGTGGGTGGTTTATTTTAATTCTAATGCGGAATAATAACCCATGCAAGTTACTGTTGAACCCTTGCCCAAATGGGTCTCCCATTTAAGGCCAGAAGGCAGGCAAATCTGGTCCCATGCCTGCAGAAAGCAAACAACAGCTCAGGAATTAGGTACTTTTGTCTCACATAATCCCCAATCCTGTGGGGTAAGTACTTCAATATTGCAATACTCAAGTCTCAAGTCAGCATGGCCAGAGCAACACTGGGAGTCTTATGTCAGATGAGAACGCGGAACAATTTAATCCTGGGAACGTGGAGGAATTATTTCAGGTTTACAGTAGAAGTCACAGAGTAACCCTTTAACCAGATACAAAATCGAGATGGTTCTAAATATACACCACAAAAGACTGGGGCAAGTGGGAGTAAAATCCAATAACAAATCTAGAAATTAACCTACACAAATAGTTATAAGCCTCCTGGCAGATGATCATTCAACTAAGATAGAGACAAACTCCAAACCAAACTATAACCTCCTGTACTCAGTGTAAAAATATTAAGATGTAGGAATTGGAATCCTACTGTAATGACTATCACACTGGCTGCCCTCCTAGAACAAGCCAGTATAGAATTTATGCAATTGCCACACATGACTGCAAAGGCAAAGTGGTGCCTAGTTGAAACTTCTGAATTGAGCTTCCACCCAGAATTAATTTGTAAGCAAAGTGAGAAAAGTTGCCTCCTGCAGCCGTGGGAAAATACACGCTCTTAAATCATAACACGGGTTGAGTGCCACTTAAAGACGGAGGGTGCTTTGGCTGGGAAGCCCAAGGTGGCAGGGGAGGGTTATTTTGAAATTATCGGGTTTGGAGTTTGATTAACTATGCTTGACTACTAATGTTCGTGAAAATTCCTACAACACTCAAAGCTGCTGACCAGGAAATGATTCTTTACCTACCTAATGGAATCAGATTGTTGTGGCTGACTGCAGATCCACTGGCAATTACACCGCTCAGGTCATATGCCGTCGGGACTCCTTAGAAAGCAAAAAGCAGAATGCCATATATTACAGTGATATCCATTAGCACGGAGTTTAATACAATTATAAAACAGCAGCATTACTACTACAACTCAGCACATCAAACAAACAGTACCATGGTGTTTATTCTTACAATTCCATGAAGATGTGCTATTACTTTGAAAATATGTGTTTCAGGACACTGGATATGAAAAATAAAATCACATTCTTCCCTCTAATGGAATGCATCTGCCAGACAAAACTAGGGTGAAGCTCAGTTGACCAACAGGAAGACTACAGGAGTAACAACTCTTTTAAAAGCTGACTCCTGGTGTAGTCTCAATTGACAATGGGTCAGGTTTTGCTGGGAAGGGGCATCGGATGGCCTCTACTTGTCCCTCAGGTCAAAACATTTGCGCGCACCAAGTTTCTGAGTGTGCCAGCTGATAAATGTTGCAGTGAGAGAAACGGTACACTTGGGACCCGAGTGAACAGGGCAGCCAACATGGTATCTCCTCAATTCAATCAGATTGAGAAATAAACATAAAGACCAAGCAGGAAGTGTAAATTGGAGTGGGTGAATTCAATGTGAGATATATGAATAAGAGAGAGAGAGAGAGAGAGAGAGAGAGAGAGAGAGAGAGAGAAAGAGAAAGAGAAAAAAAGTCAGACAGATACAGTCGTTCGCATGCATACACACAGGAAATTGTTGATTTACAGAACCAGGGAGGTTGATTGATAGTAATGACTAATAATCACATCTTTCAAAGGAACATTTGGTATTAAAATACAGCTTTCTATGGAGAGATTAACAATTCGGAAGTTTATAGCAAAACTTAGCTATTTTCACGAAGTTAATGCTGGAACAATACAATAAAGACAATAACCGTTAGATATTGGCAATTAATTTTGCACTTTCCCGAAGCTGCTGCATCTTCGACGCTTAAATAACAGCGTCATTAACCTCAGTTATTTTGACAGCAAAATCTGGTGGAAGATCAAGCATTGAAGAGAGAAATTTGATCGCAGGGATCAAAGAAAATGAAAAGAAAAACACTTTCGACCATCAGGTCAGAAGAATATATTTGGCAGCATTTTCTCCGGGGCGAGAGAAAGCTATATCTTAGTGAGTCAGCCAAAAACTAACATTTACAAATCACAAACCGGTGACGTGAATCGCTGACCGAAGAAGCACCATCAGGAAGGTGCTTTCCTGGAGAATGGGCAGAGTGCTCAAAGTCCACAGAAGGTGAACGGCAGCATTGAACGGAATAAGGTCTCACTACCCTGGACACTCACTCCATTGCAGCATTCACCTAAACAGACAAGGGCAGCAGATGCATGGGAACACCACCACCTGCAAGTTCCCCTCCGAGCCACTCCCCACCCTGACTTGCAGCTGGATTGCCATCCCTTTACTGTCACTGGGGCAAAATCTCAGAACTGCCTCCCTAAAAGCACGGTGGATACACCTCGTGTACTGCAGCAGTTCAAGAAGGCAGATTGCCTTCTCGGGGGCAATTAGGGACAGGGCAACAAGTGCTTGCCTAGCCAGTGGTGCCCACATACGGCAAAAGAATTAAAAAAAACACACATACCACAGAGGAGGGAAAGGGACGAACGAAAAAGATAAAAGCGAGATGCAGCAGGCAACCTAGATTTAGGAAACGATCAATTGGATAAACTGAGCTGAATACTCAAGACGACCAAAAAATTAAATAATTTTTTAAACATTTCCAGCCAGGTAGTGTTCCAGGATACAGACCACATTAAGTCTGTGATTCACCATGTCTAAATTTCTGGATCAGCCCATGGCAAATACAAGTTCAGATCATGATTCTGAAACACACAACTAAAATTTGGGGATCGGAATTAAAATTACTGATATTTTGCAGGCCAGAGAGTAAGAAAGAGTGTACAATACCAGACACCGCCAATCCTGAGCTAAGGTTGTAAGAGGCAGATGTGTTCCACATGGTTTCCGACGGCGATACATAATGTGAACCTGGGGGTGGTGAGGGAGTTGTTCCTGTGTACCTGGCGGGGGGTGGGGTGGGTGGGGGGAGGAAACAAAATGAATCCTTACAGATGATGGATGATTGGAAAGAAAAATATACAAATACATGCAATTGTAGGGGAAGAAGGTTAGGCAACAGGGCGTGGGGCACCCTTTATTATTTAAAGCGTGTGCCTTTTGTTTAACAAGAAAGGCTAGCCTGACGTTAAACCTTTGACTGCTTCTCTAGTTTGTATGGTTTCAGAATTCCAGGCAGCTCAAAAGGATCACAGCCCTGACTGCTGTGACAAAACTGCTGCAGACACACACACACTCAGCCCCTGTAATTGACAGCACTGAAGTATGTTAACAGAGGTGGTGGTGGTGGTCATGGACTTATAATTTGACTAGAATTACATTGAACGGACAGCACAGAAATCAAGACGCACCTATTGTTTGTTTCTTTACTTGTCCCGTAACCATTCCCTTATGCCTTGCACTACCATTTCTTCTCACTTACTCGCTCCTGTTTTCACCCTATCACAGACCTTGTGCCCCCCCACCCCCCAGTTTCTGTACTTGTTTAAAGCCTGTCACTACCGTTATCCAGTTCTGACAAAAAGGTCATTGACCTGAAACATGAACCCAATATATCTCTTTCCAGTTGCTGCCTGACCTACTATATCCAGCATTTTCCATTTTTATCTCTTTATGGAATTATGAATAACATGGATTCCTCAGTTTGTAAGACAGGGGGAGAGGGCATGGGCAAGAGGATATAGCACAACCATTCACCAGGCAGAATTAAAATGACTAATGTTGCACTCAATGCAAGTTCAGGGCGAGTCCAGTTCTTCTTTCACAATGCATCACCATTCAATATTTAGGATAACAAAACAACATCAACAGAAAAGGGGGGGGTCGGTTAAAGTAACCACAAAACGCAAACACAAAAAATTTAGCCGCTGTGTTGTAATCTTTGCCCTTGTAGATCAGAAGAGAAACTCATATTCACATAGAGTTTCAATAATGTTGGACCTAATCCTCCTTTTCTGTTTTCTCTCGGTAATTGAAGAATGCTACAGGAGGTGCCACCGGGAGTTGAGGTTGTGTTGGCTGTTTCTTGGGGGCATTGGGTCCCCCCCCCCCCCCCCCAAAATCGGTATACGACTAGCAAAGTGGTCCACTCCATTGGGGTCGGCCAGCCTATTTTCTGTCATCTTCTGGGTCATGCAAACACATTGCCAGATTTCCCCGGCTTTCCTCCTACCCTGGTATTCTGTCCCAACGACTTGCCACAATGCCATATCGCTCTATTTTTTTTGAAAATACGATTTTTCAACTGACTGGAAATTTTGCAATTTGAATGGAGAAGGAGCAAACTGCAAGGCCATGTTCGAAGGTAAAGATCAGAAACGGACAAATCACACTTAGGGGAGTGTGAAAATGAGAGACATTTCCTAAAATGCAGACTTCCATCAAAACCCATAAGCGTCTAAGGAAGCGGCATTAAAAATGCCAAGTACCGGATGTTAAAACAATGGCTACCACAGACAGACCCACTCAAAACTTCTTGGAAATACACAGCGTCTTGCTCAGTAGTGTATGTTCCCATAGATGCCCAACATATCACCTGAATGAGTGACCTGGAAATATATTTGGGCTGTTTGTGAATGGCAATGAGGAAGCATCCCTGCTTTCTGTTTATTTGCCCCCCCCCCTCACCAAGATCGGTGGGTGGGAAGAGAAATCAGAGCAGCGGAAAATGAGGGCAAGGCTGAATACTTCTGCAATGTCAGTTTGTACAGTGATGAAAGCAGCATGAGGCAGCAACGCTTACCTAAAAAAGGGGTTCTTCAGGTCGAGCACATTACTAGATTTTGAACCCGTCTGATCCACCTGGGCTAGAATACTAATGTCATAACTTTGTCTAAAGGAAAAAAAAAGAGAGCAAAATGTTCCATCATGTTCAGAGATTAAAAACGGGTAAAAACTCAATCGTAAGGCTGATGGACAAAAGTGGTTGCACATCCTGTGCAGCAGCAGACTCTACATAGGATTCAGTCATCTCACTGCATTCTCAATCATAGTAGGAAGCTACACATCAATAAAAAATACATCCAAAGATGTGCAAGTTAAAAATATAAAGAGGTTTGCTTGCCTCATCTAACAATCTTCTCCAGGACAATTCTAATGCGCTCCTTGCTTTAAATTGGGGTTCATCCAAAACTCGCTGCCCATGTCTCAACTTACACGAGATCCCATTCACCGTCTGTGTTTGCTCCTGGCCCAACAGCACCTGGTCCAGTTGCACCTCTATCCAAGATTGGCTTTCTTGCTTTCAAATTCTTCCATGGCTTCACCCTTTCTTATCTCTATAGCCTCCTCCAGGCCCACAAGCCTCAAATCTCTGCACTGGCCTCGCGCACATCCTCAATTTTAATTGTTCAATTTTTAAAACTTGGCCTTCTGTTGCCTAGGATATAAGCTCTAATTGCCTGCGGAAACCTTTCACCTCCCTATCTAGGAACACAGGAAACAGAAGGAATAGGCCATTCAGCCCTTCAAGCCTGTTCTTCCATTCAATAAGATCATGGTTGATCTGGCTCTGGTCTCAACTCTACTTTGTTGCCAGCCCCCCCGATAAATCTTCACTCCCTTGTCTGTCAAAAACTTGACCGACTGTGCCATGAATAAATTCGATTACCGATAGGGAAGTGAATTCCACATATTAACAACCCTTCAGAGATAAAATTCTACTAATATCCACTTTAAACAGGAGAACTATTATTCTTAAAACTGTTTTTCCTCATTCTAGTCTCTCTACGAATAACGTCCTCCCGATATCTACTCTATCAAATCCCCTCAGAATCTTTTGTGCTTCAATAAGGTCATCTCTCATTCTTCTGATCTCCAGTGGGTATAATGCAAAGTGCCTTTGGATGCTTTACTATGTTAAGGGTGCTAAAAATGTTTTTCATAAATTACTTAAAAATCTTTAAAAATCAATAAATAAATACCAATTTCCAAAAATTAAGTGTTTTTTGTTTTAAAGTCAACAATTCCAGTTTAATTAATTTTTAAAAAAATTGCACATGCCAAACTCACCTTTTGTTGGCATTCAGCACAGCAGTCCCCGTGAGCGTATCACCTGCCTTTGTGAAAAGTGGTGATTGAAGCAAACAGCGAACTTGGTACCAATGAGTCAGCGGCTCTGTTGGAGCAGTCGAGAGCCATACTGTCATTCTGAAAGAGGCAATGAGGTCAGAACATGCCATCAGGACCAAAACAGAGTTAGCATCATAGAATCACAGTGCAGAAGAGGCCCTCCGGCCCATCGAGTCCAAACCAACACGTGAAAAACACCTGACCTGTCAACGTAATCCCGCTTGCCAGCACTTGGCCCATAGCCTCGAATGTTGTGCCAAATGCTCATCCAGGTGCTTTTTAAAGAATGCGAGGCATCCCATCTCTGCCACACGCCCAAACAGTGCATTCCAGACTGTCACCACTCTGGGCAAACGTGTTTTTCCCCCCCCCCCCAAATCCCCCTAAACCTCCAGCCCCCCACCTGGAGCTTGTGTCCCCTCCTGACTGACCCTTCAGCTAAGGATCCCTATCCACCCTGACCAGGCCCCTCATAATTGTACACTTTGATCAGGTCGCCCCCTTAGTCTTCTGTGCTCCAACAAAAACAGCCCAAGCCTATCCAACCTGTCTTCATAACTTAAATGTTCCATCCTAGGCAATATCCTGGTGAATCTCCCCTTCATCCCCTCCAATGCAATCAACTCTTCCTATAATGTGGCAACCAGAACTGCGCACAGTACTCCAGCTGTGGTCTCACCAAAGTTCTATACAACTTCAATGGCCCCCCCTGCTTTTGTAATCTATGCCTCGATTGATAACGGCAAGTATTCCATATGCCATTTTCACCACCTTATTAACCTGCCCTTCCACCTTCAGAGTTCTATGGACAAACACACCCAAGGTCCCTTTGTTCCTCAGAAGGTCCTAGGGTCATGCCGTTCATTGAATACTTCCTAGTCAAATTACTCCTTTCAATGTGCATCAACATACACTTTTCAGGATTAAATTCCACCTGCGATTTATCTGTCCATTTGACCATCTCATCTATAATCCTCCTGTAACCCAATTCACTCAACCTCACTGTTAACCACCTGGCCAATCTTTGTGTCATCCGCAAACTTACTGATCTTCCTGCCAACATAGTCATTTATGTAAATGATAAATAATAGGGGACCCAGTACAGAACTCTGTGGTACTCCACTGGACACATCCTTCCAGTCAATAAAGCAGCCTTCTGTCACAACCCTCTGACTCCTACAACCAAGCCAATTTTGAATCCACCTTAACAAATTACTCTGTCTCCCATGTGCATTTGCCTTCTTTATAAATCTCCCAGGTGGGACCTTGTCAAAGGCTTCGCCGAAGTCCACAGAAACTACATCAACTGCACAGGACACAAAACATTGATTCATAGTCAGGAAAACTTATCTGAGCTACTGCCTATGTTCACTTATTCAATTCCTTCTAACTATTGTATCCAAAGCTAGCGTGTGGATTAAGCGTCAAGTGTACAATTTTGTCTTGCATCCCAAGATAAAGTCTTGTATTGACTTCTCATGATGGGATCTAAATATGGAGCTACAATTTCATCAAATTGATAGTTTTTTCTTAGGCAAGGGAATTAAGGCTCATGGTTTTGGGGAGACAGTGGTCATATCACTGGACTGCTCATCCAGAATCCCAGGCTATTGATCTGAGAAATAGAATTAAAAGTTGGCCTCAGTGATGGCGATCATGAAACTAGTAAACCAGTTATTTGCTTAGATCGTAATCTACTTTAGGGATTGCAATCTGCCATCCTTACTCAGTCTGGTCTACATGAGACTCCAGACCTTCAGCAATGTGGTTGACTCTCACCTGCCCTCTGAAATGCCCAGCAAGCCACTCAGTACAAGAGCAATTCGGGATGGGCAACAAATGCTGGCCTTGCTAGGGACACCCACACCCCATGAAAGAATATTTTTTTTAAAAAATCACAGTTCTCAGAAGGCAAGATATAGACCAATTCTGCAGAAGAGTCATTTGAAACGTTAACCCTTTCTCTCTCCACAGATGCTGCCAGACCTGCTGTGTTTTTCCAGCACTTTGATTTCCAGATTGGCAGATCTGTAATAATAGTAATGACCAAAATGAAACGGCGGAACCAGCTCAAGGAGCCAATTGGCTTACTCCTGTTCCTGTGACTCAATTTTGGTCCATTGATTTCCATAAGAGGCATGTCCATGGTCCTGGCAACATATACTTTAATACAAACTTTATGTCACGTAGAGAATCATAGAATAGTTAAAAGCACTGGTGGTGCTCATTTGACCCATCTACAAGAGCCACTCCCCACCTTTTCCTACACGTTTCCACCCCACCGCCCCCATTAAAGTCTTTGCTCGGCTGCTGCCTTTGACAAAACTCCAAGTGAGATTATTATTTGAATTGCGCAGCTTCTAGTGGTGCCATGCACCAGAAGCAACTGAATTAACAGCAATTTACATAATTTCAAACTTAAATACTCACTGGGAACCAATGAAGGCCACATCAAACCAGAATGCCAAACCATGGACTAACCCCGAATGCAACATATGGAACTTGAATGGGATTTCTATCCTGTAATAAGAAAGAACAGATGAAGACATTTGGGGGAGAAAGTGTCAAATTGAGGTCAGTATTGCTTTTAAAAATTGTTGCTCACAGTTCAGGCAGCGTGCACAAGGACACCCTGCTTCCCGCATCTCACACACACACACACACACACACAAAAGTACCTCAGCGCTGTTACAAAACAGGAGAAAGTTAGGAAACAAAGTCTCTTCTACAAAAGTAGCTCTAGAGATCAGTTTAGTTCTCGCCTTGAAGATGCAAAGTAACTCCAAAATGCAAGAGTTGCATAAACACCAGCATAGTGCCATACCCAACCTTTCTTTCCACTTTTACCCTTCAGAGGCCTAGCTCTTGACAATGGAACTGCTGCAGGGAAGGCTGCAGGCAACGCATTGCAATTGCCTAAAATGCCCATGATCAGACATTAACACTGCGGTAATTAAGATGTGACATCTAATTTTTTTAAATTTTTTTTAAAATTGCTGCAGATTGTATAAATGCATTTCAGAAGCATCTATTCTGAAGAGTGCAGCTGCTCTGCAAGATTCGCATGCACAGTGCAAAAAATGGAACATTAAGTGATCCGCAGCATCAGACGTGGTACCTCAGCACAGCAAGGTCCAAGCATTCCTTCACTTGTGCAACAGTGCATAACTGGCCGGACTTCCACCAGGAGGGTTAATGCCGTAATCAATCACAATGTGCCATCATCTTGTAACGATTACAACACAGCTGTTAGTGCAATCCCCATCATGCTAAACAGCATGCAACAGACCAGCTGTCAAGTGGCCACAAAGTGACAAAAAACATTTCTTAAAAGCCATCTCACGAACATGCCGTATAAATTAACAAACAAAAAAATACACCCTGGACCAATTCCATAGCTTATCTGGGGGTACGGGCTCTTTGCTGAGAGTTTTTGATACGAGTTCAGCCCTAGTGATCACTGCCTGTGGTCAGTCCCAGATACCCAACATTCTCCATTTGACGCTGTGAAAGAGCCATCTCCATGACTGGCAAATGCATTTCACAGTGGAAAAGGCTCTTAAAGACAGAGTTGAGATATTTGGGACCGGAGAGCACCTGGCCAATACCGGAGGGGAGTGTGGCCTGCTACATTAACCAGGCTTCGGATGAAGTGTGGATCTAGGCAGAAGTAGATCAGAGCAGACCTACTGTAATTTCACGAAAATCTCACCCTTCCACATTTGTTTTTGTAAAAAAAAAAGATAGAAAAAAGACCACAGTACATTGTGTGCACCCCTTGGCTCAAAGTCACTCACCCAAGTTTGCTACACAAACTTCGCTGGGGTTTAAAAAAAGTTAATAACTTGTACATTGTTACAAATGCCTGTTTACACACACACAGATACAAGATTCAGCCATCTCCATTCTCACATCAACTTACCAGTGACTGAAGGGTAATCGAACTGGTCAGGCCTTCTGCAAACAAAAGTCGCCCACATAACCCTCACTGCATCTATCATTTTGTTTTAAGATATACCTTCTGGGTTATTTTCGTGAAATTACAGTACTTCCGCCCTTGTAATAACATTAATGGATTGGCTGTTGAAATAACCAGGAAATTTAGCGGTCCTGCAAGCAAATCCTGATTTTAGCCAATTGATTCCAGCCCCAATAAATACAGGAGTTGTGTGGCGATTCTGTGTGACTGGTGCTCCATCAGCCCTGTTCATTGTGACTCCAGCCCCAGACACAGGAGTTGTGAGACGATTCTCTGGGACTTGTATTCCATCAGCACTGTGCTCTCCGAGTTCGACATCTTACCGGTGCAAATCATTCTCTTTGGCTTCTAGAAAGTTCACTGTGTACTTCACCGACTTGGCCATTAGAATCCGGATGTCAAAAGTGTCCTTAAAAACACACAGTAAAATGGTCAGTAATCCTTGTGGAGGCACGGCTGCACTAACAAAAGGGCCACCAGCCTTTACACTGGAAATGCCACTGTGCAATCTTAGAACCATAGAATCCCTACCGTGCTGAGACCATTCAGCCCATCGAGTCTGAACCAACCCTCCGAAGGAGTGCCCTACCAAGGGTCAGGCCCCCACCTTATTCCCGTAACCCACCTAACCTTTTGGATACTAATGGCTACTATTTAGCATAGCCAATCCACCTAACCTGCACATGTTTGGCCTGTGGAAGGAAACCGGAGCACCTGGAGGAAACCCACGCAGACAGAGAGACGCAAACTCCACACAGACAGTGACCCAAGGCTGGAATCAAACCCGGGTCCCTGGGGCTGAGACAGCAGTGCTGACCACTGTGCCGCCAAGATGTGTTTAATTTACCTCACATTTAGTTACAAGCATACACTTCCCACAGCATTGATTTTTTAAAAAATGAATAAATATTCCCCAAAGCCCAATTTTGCTCATGCTGTTTTGGACATGCCAGCATATTTTGGAGACTAGTCAAATGGCCATTAATCATAATGACTGTAGAGCAAGCAGTCAAGTACCATCTTGTCTGCACCAAACATCCATATGATCATTTTGACCACTGAATAATAACCATATTCTTTTGTCTGTGCCACAAGCCCAAAGCATTTTTGCCAATCACAGGTCAGACTTTAAAAAAAAAATCAATCCTGGTGCCCCGTCTGAAGATAGTGGACAGTCCATTTGTGGGGCGTGATCAAATATATTTTAATTTAGCAATGCTCACAACACACTCACCACAATAGGCTGTTTGAAGTATTCGTCCACTGCTGCACCACGCAGGGCTGATAAATCCACACCATGAAAGGATGGCTGATACCTGGCATCAAATGCAAGATATGTTGGTGAGTCAAAACAAAACCAGAACTGGATTGGTAAGTTTTAATGAACTAAAAATCTCCTCACCAGACTTGAGTTACATTGGAGCGAGTAACAGTACAAAGTAGCAACTGTATGTATCAGCAAAACTCACAAGCAACAAGTCTTTGTTACAGTGCGAGTGCCACAACTATTTATACAAATTCTCCTGAGATTAAGCCAGCCATGAAAATATCACATAGTACATGGATCGGCCCACATGCGATGCTCCTCATAAAAGATCCAAGGTCTCAACAGTGTCAGAAAAGAGGAGGAACCTTTCCACAACCAGGGAGAACTGTGCAGAGAAGTGTTCCCCATGAGGACCCCTTAGCTCACAAGGCTAAATTGCTGGCTTTTGAAGCAGGCCAGCAGCACGGTTCGATTCCCGTACCAGCCTCCCCGGACAGGCGCCGGAATGTGGCGACTAGGGGCTTTTCACAGTAACTTCATTGAAGCCTACTCGCGACAATAAGTGATTTTCATTTCATTTAATCTCAGAGCTCTGCAATCTCTCACCAATTAATCTCAGGCTTTGAAAGCAGACCAGCAGCACGATTCAATTCCCGTACCAGCCTCCCCCAACAGGCGGCGGAATGTGGCGACTAGGGGCTTTTCACAGTAACTTCATTTGAAGCCTACTTGTGACGATAAGCGATTTTCATTTCATTTATTCTTCCTGCCAAAACGGACAATATTACATTTTCCCACATTATACTGGATTTGCCAGATTTCTACCCACTCACTATCTATGCCCCTTTGTAGCCTCCTTGCAATTCAATTGCTTCTCCCCCGTTGGAAAGGGGGTTTAAAAAAGAAAGAGAATTAAACGTCCATAGTCAGGGCTAATGGAAGGAATCCCACTTCCATAGACTTCAACACCATCTCCCATCAAGGGGTACGGGGAGAAGCCAGGGGTATGGCATTCAAATAGAGAATTTGCCATGATCGCATCGAATGGCAGAGCGGGTTCGATGGGCCGAATGGCCCACTCCTATTTTCTACATTTCCTCGTTAAAACATTCAGAGGTCTTTGCTTTAGTCATGGCTGCCGCCTTCCCGGCGCCAACACCGACCGCAGCCACATCCGTCCAGAACGGAATTAATAAAAATGGAATAAATTTAATTTCGAATAAATTGCCTTAAATGAGGGAGGGGAAAGAAAACGCAGATTAAGCGAACAATTGCTCATGCACTTAGTGCGGTTAAGTGACTACGCAAACAAGGAAGTCACAGAAGGCAAGACTTTACTGTATTTTCTATACTTTTTCTAGGTGGCAAGAATCCCAGCTCCAGTGGAACAGCAAAGTCAACCAAACAGGGAACCAAACAGTCATGTCAGGTTGTGGAGGCCAGTAGGGAGTTGGGTTGGAGGAGGGCGAAGAGGGGGCGGGGGGGAAAAAAAAAGAGAGAACAGAAGCAGCTTTTTTGGGAAATGGCCACAGACTGCATCACTGGTACAGTGAAACCTGAAAAATTACAGATACAGAGCTCTCCTTCCATTGAGTGTGCTGTAAAAATAGAAATTCAGTAGCGGATGAAAAATACTTCTATCCCGAGGATGGAACCACAGGTACAGTTGATCCCAGATAGAATGATCTCCCTCTGCCAACTGGGAAAATAACTCACCACACCACAAAATTAATTTATTTCACAAAACCTGCTACATCCTCACGCTAAATTGTGTATTCCAAGTTTTCAGTTGTAAAAGGCTTGGTGCATTGAAGGCTCTCTGTAATTTGCAATTTACAAATGTGCATGGTTTCAGAGTGCACCGTGCGTATTTGGGTCACTCAATAAATGTCCGTTTCTAGCTGTATGCAGGTTTCACTGCACTAAGAGAGTTGCAGTGGTCAGGTCCCGCATTTGGCAAGACCTGGGCAATATTCTGACTTGGGTTGATAAGTAGTAATATTTATGCCACAGAAGTGCCAGGCAATGACCATCTTCAATAAGAGAAAATCTAATCATCTTCCCTTGACGTTCAATTGAATTACCACTGCTGAATCGCCCAACATCAATATCCTGGCGGCTCATCACTGATTAGGTCCAGCCACACAAATACTATGGCTGCAAGAGCAGATTGGAGACTTGGAATTCGGTGGCGAGTAACTCACCTCTTGACTTCCAAGAGCTTTTCCACCATCTACAAAGGCATGAAGCAGGAGGATGATGAAATATTCTTCACTCGCTTGGATGAGTGCATCATTTAAAATCCAAGATAAAGCAGCCCTCTAGATCAGCATCCCCATCTATCACCGTAAACATTCGCTTTCTCCAATACCGGCACACGGTGACAGCAACATGTATGTTCTACAAGATACAATGCTGCAACTGACAAACCTCCTTCGATGACCCCTTCCAAACCAGTGAACTTTACCATCTAGAAGGGCAAGGGCAGCAGGCTCATGGGACCACCAAGTTCCCTTCAAATCCACACACCCTCCTGACTTGGAAATATACCGTCGTTCCTCAGGATTGGTGATGTTCATATCCCACATATGAATTTTAAAAATTTAAATGGTACAGGCTGAAGCTTAGGAAAAAGTTACTCTTCGATAATAACGTAGAGAAGTTAAAAAGGAAATTTTTTAAAACCACAATATACTTAAGAAAGATGTCATCGATGTTCAACAGAATTCTTAATACACTGGGCCATTTCAGAGTATGGATGCTATAATCCTGAAACAGGCAAAGATGAGTAACAGGAAGAGTCAATGCCCAGGTATTAGCGCCAGAGAAACCCCTAAATTATATGGCAGGATGTATGAACACATATTTCACTGTGCATAGAAACAGCTCTGCTGTTTCCAAGTATAAAACACAAAATATTTTCAAAGCTACTTATTTTAAGCACATTTTACTCCCAATATAAAACATGTGCCCTCTGCACAGCTTTCAGTTAACAATGACTCTGGAGAGGAACAGACTCCCTCTCCCCCTCTACTGCAACCACCCGTCCCCGCTACAGCAGAACTGCAACCATACCAGAAGTTTGCTTTTGTAAACTGCTCCATGTAAAGCTGCTCATCTGTAAATGGTGCAAGGTGAACGTCACCGAGGGTTGGAAACAGATTACCTATAACGAAAGAAGAGGTTCATTAATCATTGTAACCATACATATCCATGAGAAAGCAAACCCATTGTTCCTAGGCTAGGACAATGTACTAGCAACACATGTATTTGTGACTTGGATGCTACAGCCCAATCATGATCAATGGGTTGTGGAACAAAAGCTGCTTAGCCTCCACGCTTAAAAACTAAATTCGGCTAATTGTCCTGGTCCTGTGTGCCACCTAGCAAAGGCAGCAAAGAGCTAGTCACCTGCCCATCCATTCAGCCGCAAACGTACAGGTAGCAGAAAGCGAGGCAAGATAAAAATGAACGAAAAGGAAAATGCATTACAACAACACATCAGCAGAAACTGGACTAACAATGCAGCAATAAAACAAGCTCCAGTTTCTCTTACTAAAATTGGTTTGGACATCATGAAGAAAGTTAAGAAGAAACTTCACATTTACCATTCAAAACGAAAACCTGGGGAAATCACCCCCAGCTTGATGCCGCATTCAGAGGGGCTAGAAGCAAACATGCTCCCACAGAGCATGTACAGCCTGGGCCCAAAACCCACTCAAACATTGTACGTTTTAAAACTACAGCGAGAAGTCTTACAACACCAGGTTAGGCCAACAGGTTTGTTTCAAATCACTAGCTTTCGGAGCACTGCTTCTTCCTCAGGTGAATGGAGAGGTAGGTTCCAGAAACATCTATATAGACAAAGTCAAAGATGCAAAACGATACTTTGAATGTGAGCATTTGCAGCTAATTAAATCTTAACAGAGCCAGAGAGAAGGGTAACCCCAGGTTAAAGAGATGCGAATTGTCTCAAGCCAGGACAGTTGGTAGGATTTCGTAAGCCCAGACCAGGTGGTGGGGGGGGGGGGGGGGGGGGGGGGGAAGAGAGAAAAAGAGTGTAATGCAACATGAATCCCAGATCCCGGTTGAGGCCGTTCTCTGTGTGGGGAACTTGGCTATAAGTTTCTGCTCTACGATTCTGCATTGCGTCCTGAAGGCCGCCTTACCCGGAGATCATAATGCCCTTGACTGCTGAAATGTTCCCCGACTGGAAGGGAACATTCCTGCCTGGCGATTGTCGCGCGATGTCTGTTCATCCGTTGTCACAGCGTCTGCATGGTCTCGCCAATGTACCACGCTTCGGGACATCCTTTCCTGCGGCGTAGGAGATACACAACATTGGCCGAGTCACACGAATATGTACCGAGTAACTGGTGGGTGGTGTTGTCACGTGCAACGGTGATATCCATGTTGATGATCTGGCACGTCTTGCAGAGATTGCCACGACAGGGTTGTCTGGTGTTGTGGTCGCTGTTCTGAAGGCTGGGTAGTTTGCTGCAAACAATGGTTTGTTTGAGGTTGCGCGGTTGTTTGAAGGCAAGTTGTGGGGATGAACTTGGCAAGATGTTTGTCTTCATCGATGACGTTTGAAGGCTGCGAAGAAGATGTTGCAGTTTCTCTGCTCTGGGGAAGTACTGGACGATGAAGGGCAGAGCAGAAACTTATAGCCAAGTTCCACACACGAGTACGGCCTCAACCGGGACCTTGGATTCATGTTGCATTACATTCACCCCCCCCAATTTGGCCTGGGCTTGTGAAATCCTACCAACTGACCTGGCCTGAGACAATTCACACCTCTTTAACCTGGGGTTGACCCTCTCTCTGGCTCTGTAAAGATTTAATTACCTGCAAATGGTCGCATTCAAAGTATTGTATTGCATCTTTGACTTTGTCTATATAAATGTTTCTGGAACCTACCTCTCCATTCATCTGAGGAAGGAGCAGTGCTCCGAAAGCTAGTGATTTGAGACAAACCTGTTGGACTTTAACCTGGTGTTGTAAGACTTCTTACTTCGCCCACCCCAGCCCAACACCAGCATCTCCACATCATGTTTTAAAACTAGTCCAACTGGACGGTTGAGTTGCTGAATACCTGAACAGAAATGCTTAGTGATGAGGAGCAGGTTGAAACTGGCTCCAGGGCCTAATTCTGCTCACCTGTCAATCTGAGCCATACAGAGGGAGAAATGTTAAATAAAATCATGTAGCATATCGGAGCAGACAATGGTAAAAGGTGGTGGGATCGTTCAGTCCGACTAACCCCCACCCATCTTGACAGTAGAAGCTCATGTCCCAGTGAAACACGTGATCTACTTAAAAGATAATTAAAACCAAAACATTTTAAGAAGCCACCAACTAGGAAGGACAAAGATTAAATATTATTTAATCAAACAGAGCCAAGAACCAACACAACATACTGGAGAATGGTGGTTTGAGCCCAAGTCTCATTCAAGGGACTAATCCAAATTTAGCTGCCTTCATTTAAAAAAAATATTCACTAGTGTTTACCTGCTACATGTTCACCGAAAAGCACTGCTGCAGTCTGGGCCAGTTGAAATGAATTTGTGCAGTGATTTCCCCCAACGACAGAAGCGCCATTAGCTCACATTCACATCCAATGCTAGGAACAGAAATTAGAACAGAGCACAATGCTCAATATTGCCCAGGTATCAACTGTACTCCCCCTTTTGCCAAAGCCAATAAGTAATATTAAGAAAGAGGACACAAGGGCAGCACAGTGGCGCAGTGGTGAGCACTGCCATCTCACGCTGCCGAGGATGTGGGTTCGATCCTGGCCCTGGGTCACTGCCCGTGTGGAGTTTGCACATTCTCCCCGTGTCTACATGAGTCTCTCCACCACAACCCAAAGAGATGTGCAGGGTAGGTGGATTGGCCACGCTATCGGAAAAGAAGAATTGGGTACTCTAAAGTTATATTTTAAAAAAGAACACATTGCATCACTGCACTTCTCTTCCAAAAGCAGGCTCCTTAACCAAATAGTGAGGCCACAAAAGGACAAGACTTTAGAAAGCCCATTCACCAGGTCATCACTTGGTACTTAATACTTCACATGACACCAAGGCCACGTATAGCCCAGTTTCCTCTGATCCTGTGATCCTCAGCAGATTCCACACCTGAAGTTGTCAGCATTAGTGCGTGTGGAATATTAAATTAATTTGAATTATAGACATGGCAATGTTTTATTAGGAGGTAATAACAAGCCTCGATTGCTAACTACTCTCACAGAGATAAGGGAACATTTATGCTCTCAGGCCATATAGAAACAGATATGGTGACAGATTCAATTTCGTGGACTGTGCAGAGACAAGAGGTGGAGGGACCCAGTATGCAATCAAGAGTCAGCAATCTAATGCAATGCTGTTAAGATAAATAATTCCAAATAAAACAGCACATCCTTGGAATTAATCTCTGGAGAGATGCAACAGAGGTGAACCTGGTGGGATCAAAACAGCGACATGGCTTTGAAATATTACTGCCCTTCATCTCGGAGCCTGCACTTTAATCATGTTGTCTGGTCAGATTAAAGACTAGACTATGCATTTAAAGAAATCATTTGAGTGTTCTGTACATCTGGAGAATGGGGACAGCCAGCTCACAGCTTCAATTACACAACCTGTCAGCCAGTACAGAGTTATCAACAGCACTCTGCAAGATCTCTGACCCAGATTCACTTCATTACTCACTTGCCAGCTACAGAGGACAAAGATCCTCAAAAGGAAAAAGAGTCGACAAAGAGTTATCCAGACTCGAAACGTTAACTCCCCTCTCTGCCCAAGCATTCATCAGGGTAGTCCATCCAATGAGCACCAAAATCACAGTAAGAAACATCTCAACTAAAGTTCGATGCAAGGGAGGCCATGGGCGCGATTCTCCGCTCCCTCGGAGGCCGCTCATCGCACCCTGTTCACCCCCCCCCCCCCCCCCCCAAGGGGGCTAGGAGCGGCGTTCCGTAAATCTTGGCTGCCGGGCCTTGACGCTTGCGTCAAGGCGGCGCGCCGAGAATGACGGGACGGCGGCGCCTAAGTGACGTCAGCCGCTCATGCGCAGGTTGGCCGGCTCCAACCCGTGCATGCGCGGTTGCCGTCTTCCCCTCCGCTGCCCCGCAAGACATGGCGGCTTGATCTTGCGGGGCGGCGGAGTGCGTCCCTTGGAGATGCCGGCCCGACAATCGGGGGGGGGGGCACCGATCGCGGGCCAGTCCCCTCCCAAGCACGGCAGTGGTGCTCACTCCCCTCTCCACCCCCCACAAGCCACAAACGAACCTTTGGCGCCATGTTCACGACGGCAGCGACCAGGTGTGGTTGCTGCCGGCGTGAACAGGTCGGGAACGTCAGGCCGCTCAGCCCATCCGGGTTGCCGTTTTTCACGGCGACCGCCGATTCTCCGAGCGGGGGGTGGGAGAATCGCGGGTCGTGAGTCGCCCGGCCCTCCCGCGATTCTCCCACCCGGCGTGGGGAGCAGAGAATCCCGCCCCATGTTTCCAATTTATCACAGCACAGATGATCAATCACTAATTTGGAAATTCCACAAATTAAAAATCAACTCTCCAAAATCTTTGATAGGTTTAGAGCACAAAGATACAGGATAAAACAAAACTGGAGTAATTTTGCTACCTTCTCTTGTAAAACTAACAGTACAAGCTAATCAACAATTTCATTGAAAGGTTTTATATAAACACCACCTGTTCGAGAAGAGATGATGATCAAAATAGATTTCAGCAGCACTCCTCTATTTGAGCGAGGGCTGTAAACAGTGGGTTATAGCAGAGTACTATTAAAGCGTTACTTGATATCAAACTCATCGGATAAAAGACTTTAATTATATTACAGCTGTAATCCCTCCCAAATCCTGATCCAGACCTTTAATACAGAACCGGATAAGATAACAGAAGATTCTGGAATACTTAGCAGCCTTTGTGAAGATAAAAGCAGAGTTAATATTCAAATCGAATATCACTCTTCTTCAAAGCTGAAAGGAGATAGAAATGTGACAGGCTTTATGTCACTGGAAGGGGGAGGGGGTCACGGAGAACAAAAGGAAAAGTCTGGGATAGGATAGAGGGAAGGAGAGGTTAAATGATAAGATATCATGGAACAAAAAAAGAGTGGTAATAGTTATAGTAAAGAATAAAGTATTTGCCCAGAGTGAGTGTGCATGGCAGAATAATGAAATCCATCCAAAACAAAACTCAGACCAAAAAAGAAACCCAGAATCAAAATAGAGGACTGAGTTTATGGTCTAAAATTGTTGAACTCGAGTCCAGAAGCTATAAATGATCAGAAGATGAAACGCTGATCCTGAAGCTTGCATTGATAACATATTCTCAAAGTAATTAGGGCGGCATGTTGGTTAGCACACCTGCCTCAACAGCGCCATAGAGCCAGGTTCGATTCTGACCGAGGGGGACCATCTTTGTGGAGTTTAAATGTTCTCCCAGTGTCCTGCGTGGATTTCCTCAGAGTGCTCCAGTTTCCTCCCACAGATGTGCAGATACGGTGGATTGGCCACACTAAATTGTCCCTAGGTGGGGTTATGGGGCTAAGTTGGAGGATTGGGCCTGGGTGGGGTGATCTTTCTACAGGTTGGTGCAGGCTCGGTGGGCAAGTGGCCTCCTTATCATCATTAGCTTCCATTCCTGCATTGTGAAGTATATGAATGGATACACACCCAGTCCCAAAAGCAAAATCAATTTACTTCTATTTCAGCCAAGTGAGCTCTTGTCTCTTCCTCGGGCAGTACCAATTTTAAAAGTAGCATTCCTGATCCCTTCTGAACTTTTTAAAAAAATAAATATTTTTATTCTCCATTTTCACATTTTCTTCAGAATTTATACCCCACCAACAAACCGCAAACGGTAACGAATACAATGTCAATCCCCTTACCAACAACAATGATCCCATCCTCCCACCAACCCCCAAACAGCAGCCCACTTGACAATATAAGCATCAATTAAAACAAACCCTCCCAACGTGGAAAAGAAAAGGAAAAAAAAAAGGAATCAGGAATCACCTATGGTCACCATTTACATATATATCCACACCAAACACCCCCCCCCCTAAATATTCAATGCCATCCAATCCCCAAAGAGTACAGTGTATGACACCCATGAATTGTAGACTCCTCCCCTCCACTTCCTCTTGTAATCTCCTCCCCGAACCTCAGTTCCTTCCCCTAACTTTTCACCCCGGCTAGACTCACTGAAACCTGTTCTACCAGCTCCGATGGCCGCAGTCCCTCTCCCCACATCACTCCCGTTCACTGACCAGCTTAAATCAGCCAGCGTGGAGGCCCCCACCCGGGTCTCCTTCCCACTTGCCCGGTCCCAGGAAAACCAAGAAATCCCCTTTAGCACACAACCCCAGCATACACACCCAAGCCCCAAAGAACCATCATTGCAAATGAAAGTCACATATCTTCCCTTGGCCAAATATATACAGCGTTAACTCATTTAGTTCATAGACCAACACGCAGTGAAAAAATACAGCTACGAGGCCACAGCTACACGAGGCTACATCGGTACACGGCCATTTCTCAATTCTGCCACAGTCCTTCTGCCTTCGCAAACTCCTCCACTGCCCCAAAATAAAAGTCCTTGGATTTGTAAGTCATCCTCAACTTAGCTGGATATACTATGCCGCACTGCACCTTGCTGATGTACAGTGCCTTCTTCACACGGCTGAAGGCAGCCCACCTCCTCGCCAGCTCCCCCAAAAATGGAATTAAAAAACCTACCACGCAACCAACACTCCCGAACTTGCTCTGGATACTGGACTATGCTGGAGATTGGACGCAGAGTAAAATGAACAGGTTTACTGCTTACTGATTGTCCACGTGTCTCAGGAGTAGGAACAGGTAATCCATCGAACCCTGAGTTTTGCTGTTGTAAACTGGAGTAATTCTGAATTATAGCGACACAAGCTTCTGGAAATAGTGCCAGAGGCCACAAAGACAAAGGGTGCAGAGTATCACCACCACCCATTAGTTTTCATTGATTTTCATTCATAGTGGGTTCCAATTCTCTCTCCTCAGACACTTCTGTACCATTGGCGAAGATAGGTTCTGGCTTCATTATCTCTTCTCTAAACTATTTTGTGTCGAGCTTCCCTCTTAAATTCCAACGAATCCCATGGATTGCACACAAACACAGATGTTAAAAAGGGACAGGGTGGATAAGTCAAGGCATTTTTTTTAATGGAGGTGGATGATGGGTAGCTGGGAAAGGGAAAGGAGGAGAGGAAAAGAACATGGGCACACTGCAATGCTTTGATGACCAGATGACCCAGGCAGCAAAACAAGCATCAATACAACACTGGGAGCAAATCACCATCCTAGTCAGAGAAAGGCTATGCCATCTCTTCAGAAGAAAGGAGTGCGGAGAAGAAGTGTTGCAAGGTTATTTGGTGTCTCAATATAAAAACAAAAAAAGAGGTCTGGAGGATTATAGAAAAGCAAATTACTGCGGATGCTGGAATCTGAAACCAAAGGAGTAAATGCTGGAAAATCTCAGCCGGTCTGGCAGCATCTGTAAGGAGAGAAAAGTGCTGAGGTTTCAAGCTTGCAAATCTTTTCATTCAGCTCAGCAACTACTCCGATGGGTACACTTGTCTTGGTTTCAAAGTTATCTGCAAAGTCATCATACAAGCTTAAAAACATCTCAGTATTCAATTCCTTTCAGAGTCTTCATTGCATGGTCACCAATTGCTCCAAGAGTTTGCCAGATCCTCCCCGGTTTCCCAGAATTTTCCTTTTCTGTTCTTAAAGCCTGGATTTGGTCTTCCATACTGTGCATATCATCTTTCCAGCTCTTCATCAAGTGTTCTACTTCCTGTGTGGGACACTCCTGTTCTCCTCAGTTCCTCATTTTTCATTAGCACTCCTCTTTCAATCTTTGAAAGTTGGCTCTCTGTGGCCTTTCCTTAGCAGAGCCTAATTTTATGTGCACTATCCATCAAGCTCACATTTCATTTTATTTTACTTCTGATAATTGTCTACATGCACCTTTGTGAAATCTTTTACTCTTTCTTGCGACGGTTGACATTATTGGACTTTCATTTCCGCAATGTAATCTTTCAACAACTCTTTGCTTCTCAGTATGTTTGAGGTATCCAGTGTTTTTTCTTCAAGTTCCTGGACAGTTAGCAGCAGATTTACATTTTACGATTTTATTTCTATCTGTATCTGCAGAATCCTTAGTTTTGGTTTTACTGTTGGCCAGGTCTGCCTCCGGCAAGTCTCAACTAGTTTCATTTCTGCAATTCTGCATGGTTTCTCACTCTCCGCTTCTTTGCAAAGCTAAATTGCTGCATCTTGCTTTCTTGTAAATCAAAGTCTCAATCTCTTCATGCTGCTGAAAGACAAGTTCCACAGCCTTTCCTTTCAAGGTTTCCCCTTTCCCATCTCTTTCTTGCACCTCTTGGCTTCCTCGTGGAATATTAAACATTGCTGAGCTTTTCTTGCCAGCTGGTCCCTCAGTTCAATCAGAGTGACATTAAATTAAGTTTGCATCTCTCAGCAATTTTCCAAAGGAACAAACTTTGACCAGAGGGATCCGCGTAGAACGTAAAGGCCCATCAGATTTGTGTTACTTTGTGATGCTCAATTGCTTCATCTTGCGTTTTCTTGGAGTCTGAAGTTAATTTCTTCATGCTAAAGGATTATCGCTGAAGGAGTCTTTAGCATTTGAACGTGAAGAACAATCTATTAATCAACTTTCTTTAAAATGCTTATTATTTTGCTGACCTCTTGTCTATTCATACTGTGCTTCAGTGCATTGCTTTGTGCCTACTGATAGCTCCAATGCTGGTTTTGCTCGAGTAGTATTCAACATTCTTTTTTGGCTCATGTTTTTCTAGGACTGTATTGATTCTTTGAGTCTTTCAGGGCAGCAACTTTTTAAACTACTTTTCTGCCTGTTGTGTCTGGCTGTAATTCTGGTGAGTTCCTTCAACTCAGCCTGGTTACAAATATCTTCCTGAGTAGCTGTTCATTTTTGTTTTTTGCAAGTTTCGTTTTTTTCAGGCTCGCACATAACTTTTTCATTCACAGCTAGTTGCTCTCTCCACAAGTGACAATGTGTCAGGATATTCAAAAACTTTAATTTAAAAAAAAGCCTTTTGGTTGCTTCTCAGACTCTTCATTGCCCTGACATGGTCTTGACCAATCGTGTGGTTTGCTTTGGAATTGCTCCCCTTGGCATGGGGTCTGCTGTCTCCCTCAGCTCTAGACCATTTGTTTTTATGTCTGCACAATCCACAACTGGAGTTGAAAATATTTGTCAAAGACTTAATATCTCATGAAATGTGGTTGAGGATTCATCTATATCCTATCTTGAATCACTTCATCCATAAACACATTAAGTATTAAACTGATTATCTTGTACTTTTCTTAATTTCTTACTTAATCACGATGTAATCTTGTAATCCAAACATTTTCTTCGCCAAGTCTGATTTGGTTCTTGCCTTAGTTAAACTGGTCCGATAGTTTCAATTTACTATCCACAGCTGTTTTTTAATCATAGAATTTACAGTGCAGAAGGAGGCCATTTGGCCCATCGAATCTGCACCGGCTGCTGGAAAGAGCACCCTACCCAAGGTCAACACCTCCACCGTATCCCTATAACCCAGTAACCCCACCCAACACTAAAGGCAATTTTGGACACTAAGGACGATTTATCATGGCCATTCCATCTAACCTGCACATCTTTGGACTGTGGGAGGAAACCAAAGCACCCGGAGGAAACCCATGCACACACGGGGAGGATGTGCAGACTCCGCACAGACAGTGACCCAAGCAGGAATCGAACCTGGGACCCTGGAGCTCTGAAGCAATTGTGCTATCCACAATGCTACCATGCTGCCCAGTTATTACAGTTAAGTGCCTCTCATTTTTCCTCAAGGAAGCTGCCTTTCTTTCCTCTTTGTTCTCTCTGCACTTGTCAGGGATTTCAAAGTCCATCCTTCATTGCCACCATGTTGTGAGGTTGTTTGGTGTCTCACTAAGAGGTCTGGAGGCTTGTATGGTCAAACAAACGGTTTGGGGCAGCTCAGCAGAGCAGTGGTCAACACTGTTGTCTTACGGTGACAAGGACCCGGGTTCAATCCAGTCCCCAGGTCACTGTCCGTGTGGAGTTTGCACATTCGCCCCGTGTCTGCGTGGGTCTCACCCCCACAACCCAAAGATGTGCAGAGTAGGTGGATTGGCCACGCCAAATTGCACCTCAATTGGAAACATTTAAAAAAAAATAACTATATGCAATCCCAATGTACTACCAAGCACGGATGCTGCTGCCATACTGGCACCTTTCAGACTCTGCACAAAATCTATCGTAATGTGACTCTGCACATCATATCATGAATAGTACTGTTTCGCCTGTCCCACATGAATCCTTGCTCTGTCAAATACCCTTATAATCTAAGAACCATCAAATTTTAATCAAATGCACACTCTGGGAAAAATTCTGACTTAAACAACCAAATCACAAGACATAATGGGAGAAGCAACAGTGAATCAAAAACACTAAAAATGAATTAGTTAAGTGTGTAACCTCAGCAGAAATTTGAGTAAAGAGGTCTACTGCACCAAATACAGAATCTTGAAAGAGACAGAGTCAAAATGAAATCTCGGATTTATAAATAAACCCAAGTGCAGTTCTACCACTCAATTTTTCAACCTACTTCACCCATTCTCTACACCCAGAATTAGCTCACCATTTGGTTTCAACCATTTCTTGGCGTGTAGGTAACTCTCCAACATTCGTTCGTTAAAGAGCATATAGCCCATGGGTTCAGAGATAATGATATCGACCTGTTCCGGGATGTTAACCTCCTCCACCTTCCCAGGGATGATGAGGATGCGATCTGCTAGGTTGTTGCTCTTCACCAGAAGCTGCCAAAGAGAATAACCATCATTTTCATTAGCGCCTGGCATGTCTGGCCATTTCTATGACATGCAATTTGTTACCACTTTGAGATTACAAATAAGGGCCAGAGCAGAATTTTCTTGCTAAATTTCTCAACTCCCAACACAACTTATGAACTGTTTTGCAGAAAAGGATAGAAAAACACCATATCTGATTTACTGTCTGTGTGGCGTTCGCACTCTCTCCCCATGTCTGCGTGGGATTCCTCCGGGTGCCCCTGTTTCCTTCCAGTTCATAAGTGTGCAGGTTAGATGGATTGGCCATGATCAATTGCCCCTTAGTGTCCAAAGGTTAGATTAAGTTATGGGGATAGGGGGCTGGGTGGACGAGGTATGGTGCTCTTTTGGAGGGTCGGTGCAGACTTGATGGGCCGAATGGCCTCTTTCTGCACCTTAAGGATTGTAAGCTACAATTCGATTATATCCTTTGTTGCAGTGATAGGTTTGAGCAAGCTCACCCACAGAATCACAGAACTGTTACAGCGAAAATGGCAATTCGGCCAATCGTATATGTACCAGCTTTCTGAATGAGTAATGCATTTAGTGCCATTGACACTTCGCAACCAATATGGTTGTGAACATTTAAGCTTCACCCCATGATTCTACCAATTTTCTATACCAACAGCGAGACCAGGAAATAAATGCAGCCACTGGCCATGATCACGATTTCCATAAACGAGTTAGACTAATTCTATTTTAATATTTGAAAATGAAATGAAAATGAAAATCGCTTATCGTCACAAGTCGGCTTCAAATGAAGTTACTGTGAAAAGCCCCTAGTCGCCACATTCCGGCACCTGTTCGGGGAGGCCGGTACGGGAATCGAACCGTGCTGCTGGCCTGCCTGGGTCTGCTTTCAAAGCCAGCGATTTAGCCCTGTGCTAAACAGCCCCAACAATAAAGCGTAATTCCCTGACCGGCAATCAAACCTGGGCTGCGGCGGTGAAAGTGCCGAATCCTAACCACTAGACCACCAGGGAAACTGACTACTTACACCCAAGAATGGGACAGACTTGTCAATACTGACACACACCTGATCCCAAATGCAATATGGTATTACAATTCCATTCAAGGGTTCAAGGCTTGCATTACTGGATTTAATTACAGAACGGGGAGAGGCAGCAGAGCATTATTTATCACCCTGCACTCCAGCAGACTAATTTTAGGTTTATCCACCTCAATCTTCTATTCTGTGCCAGTATTTTATATACAAGGCAAACGGACAGCAAAATAGGTACCACGAAGAAATACTCCACACTGCACAGACTTCAATCAATCCTCCTTAAAGCAAAGGACTGAACACCAAATACACCAGTTGTCATAGCAGTGCTATATGCAGAGGACTGTTGACAACTGGCTAATATGTCTGCAATTCCCACCCCAAACCAGGGGTTTCTTCAACTCCCAGTCTTCCGGTGTGATGTTGGGCTGAATAGTTGAGCATATGGATTTAAGATAATAGCCAAGAACAATGGACTTGGGAGCAGATGTAGGCCATTCGCTCAGCATTTGATAGGAGCAGGGCTGAATTGATTGTGGTCTTAACTTCACATTCCCGTCTGCCATTCGTAACCCTAGACTCCCGGGTCTATCAAAAATCTCTCTAACTCACCCTTGAATAAACTGA
Source organism: Scyliorhinus canicula (assembly GCF_902713615.1). Lineage (NCBI taxonomy): Eukaryota > Metazoa > Chordata > Chondrichthyes > Carcharhiniformes > Scyliorhinidae > Scyliorhinus > Scyliorhinus canicula. Next base: position 13,380,298 of record NC_052170.1, read on the forward strand.
AGAGATTTATTCAAGAGTGTGTCAGCTGTTGGTTTTATGATGTGGTCTCACAGGCATTGGCCCTCTCCTTTCTCCATCACAGCTCCTCCAACATTGGCTTTCTAGGATGACCAGCAGTGTACCATGGATTAGTGGAATGTACATTTGAATTAATGAGTTTGCATAGTGGGTTGCACTGCCTTTAGAGGGGGGTTAATTTTAAATGAACTGCATTATGCAATTGCCGCTGGTTATTATCTGGCGGGAAGAGCCATGAACAAATGATACAAGTGATCAGCGAATCAGTTATTAATTGGTGATGGTTGAGGGATAACTCTTCCACAGCATCCTTCACAATTCACATTGAAGCAGAAAGGTTTAACAATTCATCTGACAGATGAAGCCTCTGACAATGCAGCACACTCCTTCCGTGGGAGAACAACCTTAAAAAATCTTTCCTAACAATTAAAATAGCATACTGGTGTAGACTTCATCCAGCTGTGCTTCAATAATATCTAGAAATATTTAAATGCCCTTCAAGGAACACAACCAAAACCACAGACCTGTGCCAAACAAAAGAAAACAGACAATAAAGAGCCAACTCCTCCCAGTCTCGGATTGATAGGCCCTGCAGGAGCACAAGCGAAGCAGAGCCCAGAGGAAAATTGTAGAAATTAATAGCTTTGCAGGTGCATCTTGTAACACGAGTTGGCCCCACATCCCCAGACATGAAGTAGAGTTAGAAATGGGGCACTTACTTCAGCGTGCTGAGCCATGGTACTCGCTTCCACCGCAAACACCTTTCGTGCTCCTGCCTGCACGGCAAAAAATGATAGGATCCCAGACCCACAACCTACATCTAGTACAACCTGCAAGAGACAAGGGTTTATTAACTAACTGTTCAGTATTGTTGGACGAGATTCTCCGTTTGGGAGACTATGTTCTCCTCTGGAGTGGAATTGCATGCGAGTTGCGCTCCCAAATAATGGAGCAATTCAGCATCCCTCACCATGCAAATTTATGCATGGTAAGGAATACAAGGGATTCCCGCTATTAGGCTGCCATTTTGAGCAGGTGATACACTTGAAGAAGTTACCCACTGCAAGGTCCACCTGAATCCCGCCCAAGTGATTCCCGGCCCAGAGGACCAGAGAATTGAGGGGGCCCGGAGAACCTGGTGGCGGACCTGCTATTGGGATCAATTTGCATTCTCCCACTAGTGTGTGGACATGAACCTCGATCCCGCCGCCGGGGGGGGGGGGGGGGGGGGGGGGGGGGCAGGAGCATTCAGTTATGGCGCCAATCCAGATTTTTCCTGGATGCCGGATTCTCTGCCGCATCGAGGATCCCGCTACGAGCAGCAGAGAATACAGCCTGTTATCTCACATGGAGTGTTATGAATGAACCCATTGCTGATGTCATCAGTATTGCTGCTGCAACGTCATGTGTGTTGCCATGGTATATTCGTATTTAACTGCCGTTAATTCTCATTTTATTCTACTATTGTTCTGTTTTGGAGTCCATACTGTATTTGAAACTTTTACCTTTAAGGATCAACGCATTTCAAATACCTTGTGATTAAGTTACCATATCCTTTTGGCGACGAGAATAAAAAAAATTGAGTTACAGCACATTCAACACAAAGTTTCGCATTTTAAATAGATAAATTTAGAGTACCCAATTCTATTCTCTTCCCCCCCTCTCTCCCCCCAATTAAGGGGCAATTTAGTATGGCCAATCCACCTACCCTGCACATCTTTGGGTTGTGGGGATGAAACCCACACAGGCACAGGGAGAATGTGCAAACTCCACAAGGACAGTGATCCAGGGCCAGGATCGATCCTGGGTCCTCGGCACCATGAGGGAACAGTGTTAACCCCTGCGCCACCGTGTCCCCCCCTTCCCCCCCCCTCCATGTTTGGGTCTAGTGAAGAAGTGTTATAGAACCATAGAATCCTTACAGCGCAGAAGGAGGCCATTCGGCCCATTGGGTCTGCACCGACTCTCTGAAAGTTAGTGTTATGATTACGTATTTTCTTATTTAAATCCATTGATGTCACTCCTGTGGTGTCATTAGTTCTTGTTACCGGTGTATATTTGGATTAACCGTTGTTAGTTCAGACTCTATTCTGTTACTGTTATTTCAATGTTTAGTTAGCTGCTCCTACTTTTGAGTCCATACTGTATTTTAAACTTCTATATCAAAGATTAACATGTTTGACTTCCAGTGCGGTATGTTGCAGAGCGGCATGTAACTTGAAGATTTCGACACCCATGGGAAAAGGATTCTTTGTTCTTCTCCTATGTTCACCAGTTGTATTCCAGAATCGCTTTGTGGTAGGTAGGGTCCTTCTGCTAGGGGTGATGGGGGCGGGGTACTCGGCACCCCCAAAGGCTTCTGCGATAGGGTCTCGTCTGCCATTGGAGGAGTGTCTGAGATTTAATAGGAGTGAGGTTTCACCTTCTATGTGGTCAGGCGCAAAAGGAGAAGAGTGAAAGGGTGGAGAGGCAGAGTTTGGTGGATGCCATCCTGGAGGTGCCCCATCAATATTCGGTCAATCAGACACCAGAGTTACTGGCTAGTAGGAAGAAATTACGGTGAGAGTTTGGGCTGCTGTCAATTGATAGGGCGGTGCACCTGCTGCAACATTCAAGGGGGACTTTTTATGAGCATGGGGAAAGGGCTAGCCATTTGCTGGCGCACCAGTTGAGATGACAAGCGGCCTCTCGGGAAATTGTGCAGGTTTGGGACGTCGGGGACAGAGTGGTCTCTGTCCCAGCTAAGGTTAGTCAGGTGTTTTATCGGAACCGTTACAAGTCGAAGCCCCTGGAGAATGGATTCTCCATGTCAGAGATGGTTTGGCTATTCCGGTGGTAGAAAAGGGAGGGACTAGAGGCCTGGAATAGGTTACAGAGGGTATGGGTTTGATGCAGTTGGGGAAGGCACCGGACAGTTTCCACATTGAATTTTACAAGAGGTTTGCAAGGTTTCTGGCCCCAGCGTAACTGGAAATGTTGAGGATTCTATGGCTTGGGTGACGTTGCCGGCCACACTGGAACAAGCGTTGATCTCCTTGATCTTAAAGAAGGATAAGGATTCCAAGAAGTGTGGATCGTACTGTCCCATTTCATTATTGAACGCGGTTGCAAAGTTGTTGAAGCCAACTGAACTTGGGTAAAAGCGAATGCTTTCTGGCGAAATTGCCCCAAAACCCAGTCTTTACCTTGTCTTTAAAATCTGCATGGTTTTGGAGTATTGCCCTTTGGTAGGTGCCTGTTCGTATGTAGTCTTGCATCATATTCTGTTGTTGCGATAAGTATCCATAGAACTGCAAGAGGACAGGGACTTAAAAACAGTCTGAAGTAAATACGTAATTTGTGTTTTTTTAGGAAAGCAGCTTACGTTATAACATGAAGTTAGTCATTATGTTGAAAAGTTCCGGCAGAATACTTCTGTTACGTTCGCTTACATTCTGCAACTATAATTTTGGCATGACCTTGTGATAGAAGATAAATGTTAACATGGGATCAACAGGCGAGAACTACAATGACCTCTAACTACAGCACATGTACCACACGGCACACCCCAGTCCAGAGTCTTCAGGAGCGAAGGGAAGAAAACTAGGGCATGGAGGAGGGAACAGAAAACAAAAACATTGGTAACTAAGAGAGATGAAAACTAAGGTAAGAACTCGTCCATGCGATTTCCCAAAAATTAAAAAGAAAAAGAACAAAATACACTCAGACTGGGAGACAGTACCTGGAAATATTGCACGGCAGAAGATTCCTCTGTTCGGTCACTGAAGACAGATCGTTCAAGGTTGTGACCTCTGCAGTTTTTCAGAATATTAAAAAAGGAGTAGAACTCTAGAAAGATAGGACAAATGGAAGTCAGCACAGCCAGACCATTTACAGTGTTTACTACTCAGCTATTGCACAAATTTTCATTTTAGCCAAACCTTTGAAGGTCATTTCAGGGCAAGTCCAGCAGCTCTGGCTCCAGAGCCAAACCTTACAAAACCCCGTCTCGACCATACTTTCTCTTCCACTGGACCTGGTTTCTACTCGGCAGAAACGGGCTACTTCCCATCTGTGCTGCTCAATACGTTGGACTGAAGCAAGGCAGGAGCGACCAGACCCACACCTCCCGCTAAACTGGGAACAGAATTGGGCAGCATGGTGGCACAATGGTTAGCACTGCTGTCTCACAGCTCCAGGGATCTAGGTTTCATTCCGACCTCGGGTGACTGTCTGTGTAGAGTTTGCATGTTCTCACCATGGCTGCCAGGGTTTCCTCCCACTGTCCAAAGATATGCAGGTTAGGGCTAAATTGTCTCTTAGTATCTCCAAGTTAGGTGGGTGTACGGGGCTAGGGTGGGGATTGGGCCATGGTAGGATGCGCTTTCAGAGGGTCGATGCAGACTCAATGGGCCGAATGGCCTCCTCCTGCACTGTAGGGATTTTCTAAAATTGGGGAGGGTCACCTGGCGACAGCTTACGATTAGATGGAAAAGACGACCCGTCTCCAATATACCAGAGGGCAAGTATCACTACTTATTTGGTATAACACCTTGCCATGGTGGTTTCAATTCGCATTTCGAGTTGATATTTTCAGGGTTTTCTTTTCATTGTTCCTGGTTTGTGGGCAACACGAGCATGACCGTGGTCTGCTGAAGAGTTCCAATGAAGTTCAACGCAGGCACTTTACAGCCTTATGGGCTCAATGTTCGAGTTCACCAACGTTTGATCATTGGATTGGGTTTGTTTATTGTCACGTGTACCGAGGTACAGTGAAAAGTATTTTTCTGCAAGCAGCTCAAAAATACTTTTCACTGTTTTCTCTCATTTTGTGACATGTTTTCTTTGCTGGGAAAACATCAGCTACCTGTTTCTTTAATTGTCTCATTACCACGCCCTATGGCCACAGCACCACAAAACCTTTTTGTCATTTAATCTCTCCTAACATCCACCCTCCCACAGATCTTCTCTTTTGTTCGTTTCCCCCATTCACTTGTTCAAAACCAGTTACATTCCCAGTTTTGACCCGAAACATTGTGGCTTCCTCCACAGATATTGCTAAAGCTGCTAATTTTTTTTCAGTGCTCTCGGGCTTTATTTCAAAATTCCAGCACCTGTAGTATTTTTGCTTTTGTGGTGTACCAGCAATTCATTGCTCATTCGCACGGAGAGACCATAAGACATAGGAGTAGAATTAGGCCATTTGGCCCATTGAGTCGGTTCCATTATTCAAGCATTCAGAGTTTACCCACAAGTAGACCTATAATTGAATTCAAATACCACTATGGGGGTTGAACTTGCCTCTGGGTTGCTGGTTGGACCATGATCATTGTCGCACACGAGTGTCACATGACAGTTGGGTCCCAACAAAATAGGTTCAATTCATGAAGAATGGAAAAACAAATCCCTCAACTGGATTAAACATGTGCTGATTTAAGTGCTCATCGGAGCAACTTCCCCTTGCTAGGGTAATGTCTGCAAGCAGCTGCTGGGGGTGGGGTGGGAAAACCAATGGGAGCAAACATTCCCATAGAACCAGAGTTTACAGTGCAGAAGGACGCCATTCAGCCCATCGAGTCTGCACCGGCCTTTGGAAAGAGCACTCTAAAAATCCCACAACATCACTCTATCCCCATATCCCAACCCAACCTTTTTGGACACGAAGGGCAATTTAGCACGGCCAATCAACCTAACCTGCACATCTTTGGACTGTGGGAGGAAACCGGAGCACCCGGAGGAAACCCACACAGACACGGGGAGAATGTGCAGACTCCACAGAGACAGTCACCCAAGCCGGGAATTGTGAATCATCTGTGCTAACCACTATGCTACAAGTATATGGCAGATGGAGTATAATACGAAGTTGTTTACTTTGGCAGGAGAAATTTAAATAAGCAGAGTATTACTTAAATGGCGAATGACTGCTGAATTCTGAGGTGCAGAGGGATCTTGGAGTTCTAGTGCAGGAGTCACAAAATGATAGTCCGCAGGTACAGCAAGTAATTAAGGCAGCTGGAGTGCTATCCTTTAATACGAGAGCAATTAAACATAAAATTATATGCAGCGCATTGGTGAGACTACACCTTCAATACGTGTACAGTTTTGGTCTCCTTATTTAAGGAAGGATGCAAGTGCATTGGAGGCGGTTCAGAGGAGGTTTACGAGGTTGATACCTGGAATGAGTGGATTGTTGCATGAGGAAAGGTTGGACAGACTGGGCTAGTTTACACTGGTGTTCAGAAGAGTAAGTGGCGGCATGATTGAAGTATCTAAGATCCTGAACAATCTTGACAAGGCAGACATGGAAAGGATGTTTCCTCTGGCGGGCGAGTCCCGAAATATGGGGCACTGTTTTAAAATTAGGAGATACCTCTTTTAGAACCGAGAGGAGGAGAATGTTTTCTGAGGATTGTGCGACTTTGGAACCTTCTGCCTCAGGTGGTGGTGGAGGCAGAATATTTTGGAGGTAGATTTATTCTTTGTTAGGTAAAGGAGTTATATGGCAAAGCAGGTTCAAGGAGAACACGTGGCCTAATTCTGCTACTATTTTATATGTTTTTAATGTACCTTTGTATTACCAAACTCATTTGCTCCATCTTTTACGAAAGCAAAATACTGTGGACGCTGAAAATCTGAAATAAAAACAAAGCGTTGGAAACGCTCAACAGGTCAGACAGCATCTATGGAGAGAGGAAAAAAAAAGAAGTTAATCCTTCACGTTGGTGACCTCTTGTTAGTTGTCACAGACCTGCAACATGCACATGTTCTCTCTCCACCAATGCAGCCTGACTGAGGAGTATTCCCATTATTTTCTAAGCTCAATCTTTTGTTTTGAAACCAATGCAAATTTGGATTTCATTTCCCAAGGACAAAGTTGCACTCTCCTTACCATTTTGTGATGGAAACTGTAGGAGGACACTGCTACATCCCAACGTGACGATGAAGGACTGCTTGCCGACTCGACTGCATTCAGTTTCCCGATTCACTGCACATTTAAACACGCAGACCGTCTCATCTGCAGGATTAGAAAATCAAGATTAAAAAGGAACTTTTAACATCCAAAAGCCTCCCCCAGCAGATGTCACTGTTGAGGAACCAACTAGAGAACAGGCCATCCTAGATTGGGTATTGCATAATGAGAAAAGGAATAATTTGCAATCTAGTTGGGAGAGGCCCCTTGGGGATGAGCGACCATAATATGATAGAATTCTTCAACAAAGTGGAGAATGACGCAGTTGATTCTCAGACTAGGGCCCTGAATCTAAATAAAGGAAACTACAATGGTATGTGGGGCCAGTTGGCTATGATGGATTGGGAAAGGGTCGACAGTGGATAGGCAATGGCAAACCTATGGGAGAGTTGCAACAATTGTTTATTCCTGTCTGGCGCACAGACAATGGGAAAGGTGGCCAAACCATGGTTTACAAGGGAAATTAGATCCAAGGAAGAGGCATACAAATTGGCTATAGAAAACAAACAGCAGACCTGAGGATTGCAAGCAGTTTGTAATTCAGCAAAGGTAGACAAAGGGATTGATTAAAAAAGGGAAAGAGTAGGAGATTAAGCTTGCGAGGAACATAAAGAACGTCTATAGGTATGTGGAGAGAAAAGGATTGGTGAAGATAGAGTCAGAAACAGGGGGATTTATAATGGAGAACAACAAAATGGCTGACCGACTAAATACATAAACTTTTTTTTAAAAGTTTTTTTTGTTAAGCTTTTACATTTTGATAAAACCACAAGAATGTTACAGCACGGCAAGTAAAATAAAAGGTTCAGCAGGATGCAGGGCCCAATCACGGATTCTTTATATCCACCCTTTAAAAACAAAAGGAAACACAAAGAAAACACACAAGAACCCCAGTTCGAAAAAGGCTGTGACATATATATCACACAACACGACATAATCCCAGTGCAGAACCAACAGCATTCCACACATTATCGAGAGGACCACCCGCAACATGTTCGGATTATGATCGTTGCTATCAACACATCCCAAGGAAAACAAAAGGAAGAACTAGAACATCCAGGAGTGGGTTACAGGATAACAAAGGATTAGGGACCCACAAGGGTGCCTATTCCCCTGGCACACATCCAGCACCCATGAAGAAGCAACCAGCTACTCATTTGCGCAGGGCACAGGGCAACAGGATACCACCAAAGTACTGGACCCAGCTCAACCCGGCCCCTGTGCTCAGAAGCAAAGCCCAGCCTCTCAGGCTGTCCCTAATAAGTGCCTTCGAGAAGGGACATCAAGTTCCAGAGGGAAACAGGATACCACCTCAGCACTGGTCCTGGCCTAACACAGCACATTCTTTTGCATAAGAATCAGTACCCCCTGCAAATCCAAGGCGATCCTGCACCTCGCCAACCACACCCAGGGCAGTGCCCCATCCCCATTTATGCCCCCCAAAAAAGATTTACGCCAGTCCCAGCCAAGAGACCCCAAGAATCTTCAAGACATCCAACACTTTTTTAAGAAGCTCACTTTTACAGGATGTGGGCTTTGCTGGCAGGCCAACATTTGTTGCCCATCCCTATTTACCCTCAAGGTGGTGGTGAGCTACCTCCTTGAACCGCTGAAGTCCATGTTGTGTAGGTATACCCACTGTGCTGTTAGGGAGAGAGTTCCAGGGTTTTGACTCAGCGACAGTGAAGGAACGGCTGATATATTTCCAAGTCAGGATGGTGAGTGATTTGGAGGGGAACCTCCAGATGGCGATCTTTCCATGTAATCTAGATGGTAGTAGTCTTGGGTTTGGAAGATGCTGTGTAAGGAGACTTGCAGAGCTGCTACAGTGCATCTCGTAGATGGTACACCCAACTGCCATTGTGCAAGGATGGAGGGAGTGAATGTTTCTGGAAGGGATGCCAATCAAGTGGGCTGCTTTGTCCTGGATGATGTCGAGCTTCTGAGTGTTGCTGGAGTGGCACTTATCCAGGAAAGGAGTATCACACTCCTGACATGCCTTGTAGGTTGTGGGCCAGGATTTAACAGCACACTATTCACCCAGATGAAGAAAAATCACCTCCAAGGGACGAACGCTCAAACTGACCTAGTAATATTGGCCCCCCCCTCTCCTCCGCTGCACAACATCGCAAGGATATCAAGGGAAACAAGAGCACTGCCTCAACAGAGACACAAATACTGATTCCGCATGGAAAACCCAACCACAATGTGGACGACACTCAGAAAACCACCATACATGAGCATTTGAGGAGGGCACCTAACTTTCTCCTCACTTCCATCCCCCCCAATCAAACCAGCCCACCCAAGGGCAGTTCTCCAACAATGTAGAGGCAAGGCAAACAGTCTCTCCAATAATCAGCCAAGGATTAACCAAGGATTGACCTTGGTGTGCGCTGCCACTCAATTCCTCCTATTTTAATAGCTCTAAAAGAAAAAAAAGATTTCGCCCCCACCAAAAAAAAATACTCCAACCTCAAGAAAAAGTCAGAAGTCCTCCCCAGAATGCATAATCTGTCCAGGTCATCAAAGCAGACCAGCGCGGAGTTTTAAATTCAAAATAACCCCATAAATAAATAAAGACCTGGTACAGTTAACGGTAACTGGGGGAGAGCTAACCTTCACCTCAGTGAGAAATTACCCGACCACCCAACTCCACACCAACCATCCACCCATCACCCTGCCGTGGCTCCACTCGTCCTCATTAAACACCCTCTTCCCATAGCCACAAGCATTATACCAAATAATAAAATAAAGGAGCAAAACGTGCACAGACCACACTTCACACCATCGACTCAATAGGATTTGCTAGAACAGAAAAACAGGCGACTCTCGCCCTCGTGTCCACACCTCACACAGCTTTGCAGGAAGATAGACAACAAATAATCCACAACATAATCACAAGGGAGTAAACACCCAGGATTATTCACCAACTGCAGGATAATAACACCATCCATGATCGGCCACCTCCAACCTCTCGCGATGAGCATTGACAACAGGGTAATAAGGGCCAGTGGTCGGGAGTCCAACCAATCCCAAGCCTCAAAAGACCAGATATGCCCAAATCAAGTTTACTGCAGCATGACAGCCAATTGGGAACTCACCTCCAACATCTCTCCAGTTGACTGACATGCCTTATTCAGCCGCTACCTCCCAAACCCGTCAGGCTAGACTGCGCACCATGCATCAGGATCTCAACACATCGAAGGCCAGCCCCCACCAGTGAAATCCCTCTATCAGGATTCCTTTCTGTGCCGCTACCATTCTCCCAAGGACACCTTGCAGTTCCTCAAACTGAGCTCCGAAGACTTGCACCACGGAGCCGAGATCTAGAACATTTTCAACGGTGGCCATTGTCCCGATGGAGCACTGCTGGGCAAAGGGCCAAAGCAAGAACACCACTGCAAGCTGGGCCCCACCACAACCAACTCCGACTGCCACGGGCCAACAAGGATTCTCTACGATTTAACTCAGCTCATCATAAAACTCCAATCAGGATAATTGAAGGACATAGTACAAGACACACTGTATAAAACACATTTCCCATCCCCCACCCCCAAAATAAGACAACTATGAAATATGCATCAGAATAAAATAAGGGATTAAAAGACGAGCAGAGCCAGAGTTCTCAAAAACGTAACCATTCCCATGCTTGGGGAACTTCATCCCCCCCCCCCCCCAACCCAAACATACTTTGATCGTCTTCACAAAGGAGGACACAAATAGGTGGGGTAACTGGTTACGGGATAGGCTGGAGGTGTGAGCTTAAGTTGGGTGCCCTTTCCAAGGGCCGGTGGAGATTCAATGGGCCGAATGGCCTCATTCTGCACAGTAAATTCAATAATACTATGAAATAATAGAACAAAAATGTTGGGGAACAGGTGTTATCTATTAATGTTTGTTCCCAGTTGGAACAAGGTCATTAATAGTTGGATCATGTGATGTACTGAGATGTCATTGGCAGTTTGGGCGGGCTAACATTCAGTTTACACTAGCAGGCTGTGCGACACCTTCCCTATTAAGCTCCTGTTGGTTTTGTACCTTCGTGATCTGAAATGAAAAATGAAAATCGCTTATTGTCACGAGTAGGCTTCAATGAAGTTACTGTGAAAAGCCCCTAGTCGCCACATTCCGGCGCCTGTCCGGGGAGGCTGGTACGGGAATCGAACCGTGCTGCTGGCCTGCTTTAAAAGCCAGCGATTTAGCCTGGTGAGCTAAACCAGCCCCTAAAATTGCTTATTGTCACGAGTAGGCTTCAAATGAAGTTACTGTGAAAAGTCCCTAGTCGCCACAATCCAGCACCTGTTCGGGGAGGCTGGTACGGGAATCGAACCATGCTGCCAGCTTGCTTGATCTGCCTTTAAAGCCAGCGATTAGCCCAGTGAGCGAAACAGCCCCTCTTTTACACAGCTTCTCTTTTAAAAATACCACAACAGGGTTTAGCAAGAGGGAGGAACTGAAGGAAATCAGTGTTAGCGGGGAACTGATGTTGGGGAAATTGATGGGATTGAAGACCGATAAATCCCCAGGATCTGATCATTTACATCCTAAATAAATTAGGAATACCTAATTTACATCCCTGCTCCTGTACTCTAATCCTCTCGCTATGAACACCCAATTTTCCACCTTTACCACCTGCATAGATTATCATAGAATTCACAGTGCAGAAGGAGGCCATTCGGCCCATCGAGTCTGCACCTGCTCTTGGAAAGAGCACCCTACCCAAGGTCAACACCTCCACCCTATCCCATAACCCAGTAACCCCACCCAACACTAAGGGCAATTTTGTACACTAAGGGCAATTTATCATGGCCAATCCACCTAACCTGCACATCTTTGGACTGTGGGAGGAAACCGGAGCACCCTGAGGAAACCCACACACACACACAGGGAGGATGTGCAGACTCCGCACAGACAGTGACCCAAGTAGGAATCGAACCTGGGACCCTGGAGCTGTGAAGCAATTGTGCTATCCACAATGCTACCGTGCATGCTTCGGCTACCCAAGAAAGTGGCCCTAGAAATTGTGGATGGTGCCCACCTTCCAAGATTCCACGACTCCGGAACAGTTCCTATAGATTGTAGGGTAGTTAATGTAACCCCACTACTTAAAATTGGAGGGAGAGAGAAATCAAGGAATTATAAACCAGCCAGCCTGATGGCGATAGTGGGAAAAATGTCAGAGCCCATTATAAAAGGTTTAATAGCAGAGCTCTTGGAAACACAGTGGCAGGAATCGACATCATACTTGACAAATCTACTGGAATTCTTTGAGAATGTAACTAGTAAAGTTGATTGGGGGGGGGGCGGAGCCAGTGAATGTAGTTTATTTAGATTTTCAGAATGCTTTCAACAAAGTCCCACACAAGAGATTAGTGTGTATCATTAAAGCGCTTGGGATTGGGGAGAGTGTATTGAGATGGATAGAAAACTGGTTGGTAGACAGAAAACAAAGAATAAGAATGAACTAGTGTTTTTTTTAAAAATGGGAGGCAGCGACTAGTGGGGTACCCGCAAGGATCTGTGCCAAGGCCCCAGCTATTCACAATTAATGATTTAGATGAGGGAACTTTCATCAAATTTGCAGATGACACAAAGCAGGGTGAGCTGTAAGGAAGATGCAGCGATCCTTCAGTGTGACTTGGACAAGTTGAGCGAGTCGGCAATTGCAATTATCCACTTTAGTAGCAAAAACAAGAATGATGATTATCTGAATGGCTACAGATTGAGAGAGGGGACTGTGCAACGAGACCTGGGTGCCCTTGTATACCGGTAGCTGAAGCATGCAGGTGGTAAAGGTGGCAAATTGGGTGTTTATAGCAAGAGGATTAGAATACAGGAGCAGGGATGTCTTGCTGCAATTATACAGGGAGGGCCTTGGCAAGGTCACACGTGGAACACTATTTGCAGTTTTGGTCTCCTTATCTGAGGAAGGATGTTCTTGCTCTAGAGGGAGTGCAGCAAAGATTTACCCGACTGATTCATGGGATGGCAAGGCTGAAGTAAGAGGAGAGATTGAGGCAGTTAGATTATATTTTCTGATGTTTAAAAGAATGAAGGGTATCTCATAAAAAACCATTAAAATTCTAACAGGACTAGACAGGGTAGATGTAGGAAGAATTTCCCCTATGTCAGAGAAGTCCAGAACTAGAGTACAGTCTAAGGATACGGGGTAACCATTTAGGACTGAGATGAAGAGAAATGTCTTCACCCAGAGAACAAAGAACAAACAAAAGTACAGCACAGGAACAGGCCCTTCGGCCCTCAGTGGGGAGCCCGTGGAATTTGCTATCACAAAAAGCAGTTGAAACAAAAACATCGTATGTTTTCAAAGAAGTTAGGTGTAGCACTTGGTGCTAAAGGGATCAAAGGGTATGGGGGGAAAATGGAAACTGATAACCAAATTGGATGATCAGCCATGATCATAATGAATGGTGAAGCAGGCTTGAAGAACAGAATGGCCTCCTCCTGCGCCTATTTTCTATGTTTCACATAGATGCCATTATAATCAGCACCAATCCTGGGAACAGTTAATTGTTCACAGTGCAAAAGCTTTGAAAGACGGTTGTGTGGTTTTTTTACCACATACGGGAGTGAATGTGTGGCAGGGAGTTACAAAGTGTTAATTCCACTGATGGCCTCCAGTTCTCAAGACTTTACCAACCCACCCGAGTAGAAGATTAAACACATTCCCCTCCCCTCCCTCGGGCCAGTAGAGAAATAATTATTCAGCTGAGGCAACATTCCTGGAATCCTCAACCTCCACCTTAACTTATTGATGTGTTTCATGGCAGACACAGAGTCCTTGGTTTCTTTACAAATCCTGCCCCATGCAAAGGGGGCAAAGAAAGGTACCCAATGACTGGGAAAAGCACATGCAACTCGTGCTGCCTAAAATGATCCATCCACCCCTCTTGCGACTGACAGCAAACGCCAAATTCTGCAACGGATATATTGTCATAACAGCCGCTTCCTCCACACGTGCTTTCACCCAGATTAAAAATCTCCCATTACTTCCATCTACATCGCATGGTCCAGGAACACGTGAGTCATCAGCAGAAGTAGTATATTGAACCGCAATCTGTAACCTTGAGTGCTAGCATATTCCTCACTTTACCATCAAACAACCAGGAGTGCAGGACAGCATCCCAGGAGCAGCACCAGACACAACCAACAAAATGGAGGTGCCAACCAGGTGAAGCTACAGCACAGGACAGCATGCTGGTCAAACAGCTGAAGCAGTTTGCTCTAGAGGGTGCCAAGGGATTGCACAACAAACCAATCCTGTCTCATCCAATGGTGTGGACAATTAAATAACTAACGAAGCTGGCGTGGTGGCAACCAGAGACCTAGACCTATTCTTGGGAACATGGGTTCAAATCCCATATCATCTGATGGAATTTATATACAACTAATCAATTGGAATTGAAAGTTAGTCACCAGTAACAGTGACCACGGATGGTGATCATACCACTGATTATTGCAAAAACCCCATCACTGATCGGGGTAGGAAATCTGCCTTCCTACATGTGACTCCAGACCCACAGCAATGTAGTTGCTCATACCTGCCCTCAGCTCATGGGCCACTAGAGCTGGGCAAGAAATGCTGATGTCCACATCCTGCGAAAGAATAAACAAAAAAGCCACAGATCTTGCACCACTTAAATAAAGTCAGCAGTTTGCCAGAGGAGGGCATCACCGATTGACACACTGATCGTCGATTAGACTCCGTTCCAAGCTTTCCTGGGCTTTCTGCTTTCTCCAGATGCATTCCCCAGAACAAGTTCCAGGATCACTGCACGGTGGTTTCAAAAACATAAACGAGGGTGTGTTGCAGTTAGAAATTACTCACACTATCCCCAGCTGCTAGCAATTTCCATCTTTCTCCATATTCAGCTTCCAGACATCAATAAGATTTATGTGGCTTAATTAAAAGAACACAAGGTCTGGTTCCTATTATACAGACTCCTGCGCTACATAATGAACTAGTCAGCTCTTCAGATAGATTTATCAACTCCACACAAAAAATTGTGTTGTACAGCTCAGGTACACATGCAAGAGATGGAACAAGGTGCATAGAATACCGTAATCCTGCACTGCATAACCACCATCCCTTAGTGTCTGGGGGAGGAATTCTGCACTGCATAACCACTGTCTCACATTTAGAAGACTGCTGCTGTGCCTGCTGCTGCCAACCAATTGTGTCTGAAAACAGCCAGCTCCTGCCTTTTTCTCTCATCACTCCTCACCCCCCCCCCTCCCCCCTCCCCCCCCCCCTCCCCCCCCCCCCCACCCCACACACCGGCATTCACTTTGCAGCTCAATGCTCAGCAGGCATTAAATGCAAATTCTCACATTCAGGATATGCAGCCCGTAGGCTCAGCCCTGCAGTGCTCTCGGAATAAAGGCCAACAGATGTGGAAGGAAACTCCATTCTCCGAAGGACAATAAAAAAAGGAAAATAATCGAGGAGATCCAGCTGCCTCATGGTTGAGACTTCAGCTCAATTCAGAGCTTAGGTGCAGAGGGAGGGGAAGAATAGAAGAAAAGACCCATTCAGTGCTTTAGAGGCATCAGAAAGGCTTCTCAGTAACGTTTCGTTTTGCCATCTATTTCTTCAAACGGCAAGCATTTAAATGGAGCAAGAATCCTCACAACTCTTTCAAATGGTCACAGTCAATTCCCACCCAGGTTTGGAGTTACTTTGTGAACTTTTACGATTGGCTCAAACTATTTTAAAAAAGGTTCCCAGTAAATGCGACGAATATTGCATTTTAATGAGAAGATCCTGCAATCTCAGAACAACCATAACCCTCCCGCAGTCACATAGGGCAATGGGCAGCAGGCAATGTGCCACAATTAATGATCTCTGAAACCCGTGATCGGGAACCAGGCCTCGAGTGAACAGATGTGCGCCTGGAAAGCAGATTTATAAAAATGCAGAGGATGGAAATCAGACTAGAAAGAGAAAGTGTATGGGATTTTATTCCTGAACAGGAGTCAGCATTAAGACTGCTCATTCCCATTTCAACAAGCTGAAGCAGGAAAACATAGGAATTAGTTTCATCTATACACACAAACACACACAAAATCTTCACCTAATTTAATATCTGATGTCGCCACAACAGTCAAGTAAAGATGAAAGGAAAAATGAAAATCGCTTATTGTCACGAGTAGGCTTCAAATGAAGTTACTGTGAAAAGCCCCTAGTCGCCACATTCAGGCGCCTGTTCAGGGAGGCTGTTACGGGATGTTTTAAAGGAAGGATTTTTCCAGCAGAGTATGCAGGAATCAAAATTTTGGCAGGTAATGGAGTGATAGGAAGCCAATAATGGTTTAGACACTGGAATGAAATAGAAGCCTCTAATACACCCAGTTACCATCACTGTCAGTGCTTCATATTGTTACAGGAGTTTGACCCAACACTAATTTGAGAGTTCTGGCTTCTCATTGATGTGCTGTTAATCTGAACCATACAGGGATTGGAACAAAGTGCTCAGCAACACTCAGCAGAAGCTATGCAAGCATCCGAGACAAAACTTCTTTTAAAAGTTGATTTGCATTTCCCCAAAATTGTAGCCGGGTAACACGTTAGCGATTTCTCAGAATACTGCAGGAAGCGGGGCCCACGATGCCGCACTTCCACCAGAATTAGTTCTTGTGGTATCGTCAGCTATACTGTTCACTTTTTCGATCCACGTAATGTTTCAACCACTACCCAGTGATTCTACTTCGGTGAGGGACCAGAGTGAGTTTGAAAACATGGCGGTATGTTGTTCCTGACCCACTTCATTAGAGCCGACCTGCTGTATTGCTAGAAACTACTCGCATGTGGCCTGGACTCAATTGTGTTAATTCCGAACTTTGGAATGAGTACGTCAGGACAGGCCCATGTTGGGTGCCACCCCTCTCCCTGGTCAATGCATAAGACTGAGCCAGACCATTGTAACTGTGACGGCCTATTTGACCACGAAATGAGCTTCCAACTCCATATTCACATCCTCACAGCAACCGACTACTTCTGCCTCTGTAAACACTGCCAGCCTCGGTCGCTGCCACAGCTCATTCATTGCTGAAACCCTCATACTGCGTGTCTTGTGGTACTCAACTAATCCAGTGTGATGCCAGTCAGTTGCCTTCCTACGGACGTTCCAGAACTCTGCTACCCTTGTCGAACTTGAACCAAATCCCTGTCACCCAACACCGTGCTCATGGCCTTACACCGGCTCCCAGTTAACAGGTTAAATTTCTCCATAGCCTCACTCCACCCTATCTCGGTACTCTTTGCCAGTCCTGCAGCTCTGCGATATTGGTGTTCCTCCAACTTGTGTTATGAGCTTTTAATCACACCATCATTTGCAATACCTACAGTAGTCTAGATTCCAGGCTCTAAAGTGCTCTTCTAACTTCTGTTTCTTTAAGATCCTGCATAAAATCCACCTCTTGGACCCAGTTCTAGGTCCTAATTCCCCACGGCTCTCAGTGACAACCTTGTAAAGTGCCTTGGGATGGGTTACTATGTTGAAGGTGCAACGCAAGTACAGGTGTTGCTTCACCAACACAGCAGCAACCCTCTAGAGAATGGGATTTAAGGGAGCAAGTATACAAGAGCCGGCAAGTACACAATGCCTTTTCTGACCACAGAATGTTACAAGACGCTTTACAGCCAATGAAGTACTTCTGAACTCGTCACTGCAGTACACAAGGAAAGACAGGGTCAATTTACCACAGCCATTCCAACAAGCAGCAACATGATGACGGCCCGATAAAAATGTTTGTGCGCACTCATAATATCAACAACAAGCAGCTGGCAAAAGCCTCAAGGGCTTTATGTTGGTCAATTAACCAAGTTCCATTCACCAAATAAATATCGCTTAATTTGTATGCGTGCATATTTAGCTAACCTCAATTTGGGCATCAACAGCTCTGCATCGAGCAGTAAATTCCCATTCCTGACTCTGCCTGTATGACTGCAGATATTGGATGAAGACGGGTTAGGCCATAGATGTGATGGCTCTGCAGTAGGATAGCCTGCTCGTGCTCACCATCAACGCACAGAAATAGTAGCTAATTTGGCGAGGTTTTTAAAAAATTCATTCATTCATCGCTGGTTAGGCCAGAATTCATTGCCCACCTCTAGCTGCTCCACAGAAGGTGGTGGTGAGCTGCCTTCTTGAACTGCTGCAGTCCCCGAGGTGTAGGTACACTCACAGTGCTGATAGGGAGGGAGTTCCAAGATTTTGAAGGAATGGTGATATATTTCCAAGTCAGGATGGTGAATGGTTTGGAGGGATACCTCCAGGTGGTGGGGTTCCCACGTCTCTGCTGCTCAGGTCCTTCTCGATGGCAGCGACCATGAGCATGGAAGGTTCTGCCTCAGGAGCCTGGGTGAGTTGCTGCAGTGCATCTTGTAGATGGTACACATGGCTGCTACTGTGCGTCAGTGGTAAGGGGGAATTCATGATGAAGGTGGTGGATGGGGTACCAATCAAGCGGGGCTGCTTTGCCCTGGATAGTGCCGAGTTTCAAGTGTTGTTGGAGCTGCTCTCATTCAGGCAAGTGAAGGAGTATTCCATCTCACTCCTGACCTGTGCCTTGTAGATGATGGACAGACTCAGGAGTCAGGAGGGAAGTTATTCATGGCAGAATTCAGAGCCTCTGACCTGCTCTTGTAGCCACAGTATTATATGGCTGGTCCAATTCAGTTTCTAGTTAATGGCAACCCTCAGGATACTGACAGTGCATATGAATATTTAAGGTAGATAGGTCTGGATAAGGGAGAAAAGAAAGGTTATTGGGGTGGGGTTGAAGTTACAATCAGATCAGCCATGATACTATGAATGGCAGAGCAGGCTTGAGGGGCTGAGTGGCCTCCTCCTGCTTTATATGCTTGTTCGTCCATTTGTGTGTCAACTGTATCTCAGGAAGGTTAAAACATTTCACAAGAAATTAGTATAGAGGAAGAAATGCCTTCTTCATAAACTCACTATTGCAATGTACGATGCCAAGAGTTAAAGACACAGGACGGTCTCAAACTGGTTGGCTGTATGATAAAATATTTACAGAATAGAAACTCCGACAGTTCCATCAACATACATCTCTCTCCTGTATTTACCTAGCTTTCTCTACCTTCACTAATTGCCCCAACTGCTCCTTCAGGAAGGGAGTTTCATATTCAAACCACTGTTTGGCTAAAGACTGCTAAATTCACTACCGGATGCTGCTCGCTCAGAGGAAGTATACAGGGAGTCCGGTAGTGGGGTATAAAAATAAGGAACCAGCAGGAGAGGCACTGAGTCACATGTCAGTGTTGACGTAATTGTGTGGGGACTATGAGTTCACGGCGGGTGGGGAGGATGTATAGGCAGGCGGTGGAGGGAAGAGGGTTGGGGCGGATCAGGGACATGTTTTGGGACGGGAGCTTCAAGTTACCAAGCGAGTTTAAGTACTGGCAGGTGTGGGGCTGTGCGCGTAAGAAGCTGCCTTTGTTCCCTCAGGTCTCGGGTATACGCTTAGAACATACAGTGCAGAAGGCGGCCATTCGGCCCATCAAGTCTGCACCGACCACTTAAGCCCTCACTTCCACCCTATCCCTGTAACCCAGTAACCCCTCCTAACATTTTTGGACACTAAACGCAATTTAGCGCGGCCAATCCACCTAACCTGTGTCTTTGGACTGAGAGAGGAAACCGGAGCACCCGGAGGAAACCCACACAGACACAAGGAGAACATGCAGACTCCATACAGACAGTGTCCCAGCGGGGAATTGAACCTGGGACCCTAGCGCTGTGAAGCCACAGTGCTAGCCACTTGTGCGACCATGCTGCCCATTGTGCTACCAGGCTTCTGGAGAAATTGCTGCTTGCGATGAAGGGGGGGGGGGGATGTTAGGATTGGGGATATATGTGGGTGGTGTGGACAGCAGGACAAGACGGTAGTGAAAACGATCAAGTGGAAGTGGGTGATGGAATTGGGGAGGGAGCAAGGATGAGGACTTTGGTGTGAGGTAATGCAGTGAGTGAACACAACCTCCTCCTGCGTAAGGACCAGTCTTTTACAGTTTAAGGTGATGTACAGGCTCCACATGACTCGGATGGCTGGGGTTTTCCCCGGGGGAACCATAATGTACGAGAAGAATGGGAGGGGGCTAGCGAATCACGCTAATTTTCTTGGGGGGGTGAGGAGTTGGAGAACTTTAGGGAGGCGGTGTTCAGGACCCATCGAAGATTGTAGGGGTTGAGGAAGTCGGATCTAATGGTG
Source organism: Scyliorhinus canicula (assembly GCF_902713615.1). Taxonomy (NCBI): domain Eukaryota; kingdom Metazoa; phylum Chordata; class Chondrichthyes; order Carcharhiniformes; family Scyliorhinidae; genus Scyliorhinus; species Scyliorhinus canicula. Next base: position 13,400,522 of record NC_052170.1, read on the forward strand.
GCGAACCTTAGGGTGTTGGAGGGGGAGGGGGGACCGATGCAGAGCCTTCGCCATTCATTGCCTGGCGACGGGTACTTATGAATTGGAGGTTGGCTACGCCACTAGTGGGCACAATATGGTTGGGGATGTGTTCTCAGGTTGGGGAAAATCAAATTTCCCTTGGGTGGGGGTCAGAGGGCGGCTTTGATGTTCGGCAGAGGCTATTTGTGGCTATGTTTTAGGAAATGTTTGTCGAGAGGGGGATTAAAAAGGGGAAAAATGCACAAACTTTGATTGGATGTTGATTTTGTTGAACGTGTTTGGAATAAAATATCCTTCAAAACAAAATGTACGCCCGACACATGCACAACTTCCCAACCACCCATGGACAGTTTCAAGTCTGCTTCTTCTGCCATATTCGCAGTAACATTATTGATTGATTTTAAAAACACGACTATAATGTCACTCAGCAGGACCTACACATACTTGCAGAATTAATTGGTCATATCACCCAACTGAGCAGCAACATTAAGACAGGATTGGTTTGTTGATTCTCTCCCCATCGAAGCAGAGGTAGAGGTCAGAGTTGTAATTCTAGGACTGTCCTTACAGCGAGAGCAAACTGGTCTTTATTTTTACAAAAACTCAAAACTCCCACTCCCAAACAAACAACGAGGTTTGATCAACCTGTGCAGATATACATACTATAAATACGCAGGGTCAGGTTAAAGAAAGCTAGGCATAGATACCGAAGAAAACCGGTCAGGGTGCTACTAGAGGGGCTGGTTTAGCACAGGGCTAATAGCTGACTTTGAGAGCAGACCAAGGCAGGCAGCAGCACGGTTCAATTCCCGTACCGGCCTCCCCGAACAGACGCCGGAATGTGGCAACTGGGGCCTTTTCACAGTAACTTCATTTGAAGCCTACTTGTGACAATAAGTGATTTTTATTTCTTTTTAAAAGAAACTGCTTCACACCTTTCTATATGTTCCAACAACTTTCATTTATATGGTGCCTTTAACTGAATAAAATGTCCCACAAGGAGTTAAGGACTAATAATGTCAGTCTCATTCAGTCAGTCATATTTGGACCAAAAGTTTGGTTGAAGGGGCTAAGTTTCAAGAAGACAGAGTGAGGCAATGGCCCAGACAGCTGGGCTCCACCAATAGTGGAGTCATTCAAGGTGGGTGGGTGAAGATGTCGGATAGGTCAGAGGTCAGAGTTGGAGTGCAGAGGTCTTGGTGGGTTTGAGGAGGTGGAGCGTGAGGCAGAGACAGAATTTTAAAAATTAAGCTGCTTACGGTCCGAGAGCCCGGGTAGATTAATGGGCACGGGGCGATTAAAGCGTGGCACGGGTTTGGATACAGGTAGCTCTGGCTTAATTGGATTAAGTTAATTGGATTCTACTCTCAGAAGTGAGGGTTTCTGCCACTTGGTCCCAAACACCATCCTTTCCTACCTCCACACCCAAAAAAAGTATTTAAATAAAAAGGCATGGGTTGACACACCCCAAACACACACGTGGTGCCTCAATCACATAGTAGATGCGATGGGTCAAAAGGTCTTTTCCATGCGTAGACCTCTATGACTATGTCTTCTCTCAGCGTCAGAGGACTGTGGGCTCAAGACCCCTCCCCGCTGGGCCCGAGCACAATTCAGGCAGACACTGCTGTCAAAACAAAGACCCTGCCTGATCTACTCCATTTCTACGGCAGCACAGTGGTTAACACTGCTGCCTGATGGCACCGAGGTCCCAGGTGCCATCCCGGCTCTGGGTCACTGTCCGTGAGGAGTTTGCACATTCTCCCCATGTTTGTGTGGGTTTCGGCCCCACAACCCAAAGATGTGCAGGCTAGGTGGATTGGCCACGGTAAATTGCCCCTTAATTGGAACAAATGAAGTGGGGACTTTAAATTTATTTATTAAAAAGATCTACTCCATTTCCTCTGCTCCGAGTAGGGGCTTGCCCTCCTATCCGTGCCAACATTCCTCCCTCACAGAGTCCACCAGGAAAGAGATCACATAACACCATTTCCGCTTTGAAATAAAGCATCATATCTTTCCAAGCGCGAGATTGAAAAAATAAAAATTTTTTTTTTTTTTTTTTTAAAGAAAAAAAAAGAGTACCCAATTCATTTTTTCCCAATTAAGGGGGGGGATTTAGCGTGGCCAATCCAACTACCCTGCACATCTTTGGGTTGTGGGGGCAAACCCACGCAGACATGGGGAGAATGTGCAAACTCCACACGGACAGTAACCCAGGGCCAGGATCAAAACTATGTCCTCAGTGCTAACCACTGCGCCACCCTTCCCAAGCACGAGATGATTAGGTGCAATGCAAATGCCCCCCCCCTTTCAATTTAAACACACCCATCTGCAAGGCACTATTCACTTGTGTTAAAAGCAAGTGAGTCCCGAGCCCATCCCTGCTCCACCCACATCCGAGACCATCACAGCTGCTAACTTCACCATGACATTGTGACAGTTTGCCTCAAGCAAATGCCTGATGAGTAAAGAGGAAGGGCAGAACCTTCTCAAACTGGTTAGAGAAGGTTTTTCCCCTAGCCATTAACAGAGCCCTCCCCACTCCCAAAAATACCGCAGGGACAGAAGTAGCAACAAGAAATCAACAAACAACTCCCTTGGAATATCAAACCTGCCTCCAATAATAAGGCTCACCCTCCAACGGTCCCAGTGTATATACATTTTAAATAACGTTAATTCAAACACATCTTTTTCCTCTTGGATATCAAATGCGGAGGGTGACATAATAGAGGTGTTTAACATTCTGAAGATTTTGATGAAGCGGATGCTGTTTCCTCTTGTGGGGAAGAGCTTATCTAACGCGAGACCATCAATAGGTGATAGTCACCAACAAGAGAATAGTCACCAACAAGAGAATTCAGACGTAACCTTCAGAGGGTGGTGAGAATGTGCAGCCCGCTACCACAGGGTGTGATTGAAGCAAACATTGTGGATGCATTAAAGGGGGAAGCTAATGAGAGAGAAGGGAATAAGAGAGTTACGGTGAAAGACTGATGAGGAAAGACAGACTGAGAGGCGGAAAGACAGGAGGGGTTAGGAATGGAGCATAAACACTGGCACTGATTGGCTGGGTCAAGTGGCCAGTTTCTGTGCCAATGTAACAGAACACTGTCCCCACATGTCACTGGCATCCAGAATCCACTGTCACACTCAGGTGAGAAGTACTATTTATTTTGGAACATACAAGACAGAATATAAATGTCACTCAGTGTTAGCACCGAACATCCGTAGGTCAGATACAATACGGCTAAACCCAGACCAAAGCCCTTTCTACACCATCCCTAAATTTGCTCATCTCCAGCTGAAAAATGAGACAGGGCGTTATTTCAAAAATATCTGATTTGCCCTCTTATGATCGAAGATCTCAAGACGTCTCTTCAGGAAGTGGAGCCACTTGAGAAAGAGGAATATTAGAGGCTGCACAGGATGAATGAGAATATTTTTACAAATGATAAAATAATCCCATTGAAAGCATGTCCAGATTTATGGCAAGAGCAGCTCGAGGGCTGAGCAAATAATCACCAGCATCTGCGTTATTCTATATTCCAAGAAGGCTGCGTTTTAAATTCAGGGTCGTATCTGGGATGTCACACGGATAACCAGCACCCCTCCCCTGTAATATTGAACCAAGCTTTGTACAATTCTGGGGGGAAAGAATGGTTATTTCTATCTGCTTTAAAAGGGGATGTCTGCAGCCAGCTTGACAACGCTAAATAATGTTCCTCATAAGGAATATGTAAACCTGAAAAATACACGGGGTGCACTCGAGTGCAAAGTTCATCCCCGGTGAAAAAGCCGGCTTGTGATACAAGGATTTTGCAATTTGTGAGCACCCAGCAGAATAAAATAATTCGGCCTGCAAACACTTAGCTCTTCAATGAAGCAGTAAGAGAAAAGTTGAAGTAATAATGTTTGCTTATTAAGTCAGAAATAACACACAAGCTCAATGCAGGAGTTATGGGGCCAGCAGAACTACTTACAGCACGCATTTCAGAGAAGGGTCACAGCAATTGAAGGCTAAAATAGTTAAAGAAAGTCTTCCTCAAGAGCTGGTGCCGGTCCTTGGGGCAGTGGCACATAAACAGTCTTGCCCAAGATCTGATGCCAGTTAGAACACAAGGCAATGGCCAACCCCACAAGGGGGTTCATATCAACCTCAGAGATATGGAATACACATTTGCACAACTTGGCCTCATTAGGTTTGTCTGGTTTCTCTCTCACCCCTCAATCAGTAGGTCGTGGCTCCAAGTCACACACAAGGGGCTCGGGCACAAAATCTAGGTTGGCACTCCCAGAGCAATCCAAAGGGAGTTAGCACTGTTGCACCAGGGTCCCAGATTCGATTCCTGTTTGGGGAGTCTGCACGTTCTCCCGTGTCTGCCTAGGTTTCCTCTGGGTGCTCTGGGTTCCTCCTACAAGTCCCGAAAGTCGTGCTTGTTTGGTGAATTGGACATTCTGAATTCTCCCTCAGTGTACCTGAACAGGCGCCGGAATGTGGCGACTAGGGGATTTTCACAGTAACTTCATTGCAGTGTTAATGTAAGTCTACTTGTGACAATAATAAAGATTATGATTCTTCACTGTCCAAGAAATCATCTTTGGATGGAATGTTAAGCCAAAGTAGATCTCAGGTACAGGAAATAGATCCCAATTCGGTATTTCAAAGAGAAGCAAGGAAGTTCTCCTTAATCGACACTATACAAAAAAACAAAAAGATGGGATCATTACCTTGTTGCTGTTTGTGGGGCCTTGTGCGTGAACTGACTGCCACATTACCTACATGAGAACACTGACCGATTCAAGGGTAACTCATTGGCCTTTGGGATATCCAGGGATCAAGAAAGGGACTGTATAGGTTGAAACTAGAAAATAATTTGTTCTTTCTTTTTGGTTCAATGCAGCAAGAAAAAGAAAGGTAATTACTCAATGCCCCCAAACATCATTTGTAAATACACTGAATCAGAGCAGTCTGTCTGGTAGAACTCAGTGGTGATGGGCTTCTCCCTGTTGATCAGCTACCAAGGCCTGCTTCTCACAAACAGAAAGACATCAAGTGAGAACTGGAAGCTTCCTTTATATCAGAGCTACAAAACAACACCTGGTGCTAGAGACTTATGGAGAATGGATACTAAACCAAAAAGACAGGTTTAAAAATTCAATATTACAGGATGCGAGCTTCACTGGCTAGGCCAGCGTTTGTTGCCCATCACTAATTGCCCTCGAGAAGGTGGTGGTGAGCTGCCTTCTTGAATCGCTGCAGTCCATATGGTGTAGGTACACCCACTGTGCTGTTAGGGAGGGTGTTTCAGGAGTCTGACCCAGCGACAAGTGAAGGAACGGTGATACATTTCCAATTCTGGATGATGAGCGATTTGGAGGGGAACCTCCAGGTTCAGCGGGGGTGCTGTTCCCAGGTATCTGCTGTCCATGATAGTTTAGATGGTAGAGGTTGTGGGTCAGGAAGGTGCAGTCTAAAGAGCCTTGGCGAGTTGCTGCAGTGCATCTTGTAGATGTACACACTACTGCCGCTGTGCGTCGGTGGTGGAGTGAGTGAATGTTTGTGGAAGGGGTGCCAATCAAGCGGTCTGTTTGATCTTGGATGGCGTCAAGCATCTCGTGTTATTGGAGCTGCACTCATCCAGGCAACTGGAGAGCATTCCATCACGTGCCTTGCAGATGGTGGACAGGCTTTGGGAAGTCAGGAGGCGAGTTACTCACCACAGCCTCTGATCTACTCTTGTAGCCACAGTATTTATATGACTAGTTCAGTTCTGTTTCTGATCAATGGTATCCCCCAGAATGTTGATAGCGGGGGTGATGGCAATGCCATTGGGTGGCAAGGGGCAATGGTTAGGTCCTCTCTTACTGGAGATGGTTATTGCCTGGCAATTATGTGGCACAAAGAGTAATTTAAAAAAAAAAAATTTAGACTATCCAATTCTTTTTTCCCCCAATTAACGTGGGCAATTAACCTACCCTGCACATCTTAACACGGGGAGAATGTGCAAACTCCACACGGACAGTGACCCAGAGCCGGTATCGAACCTGGGACTTTGGCGGCGTGAGGCAGCAATGCTAATCACTGGACCACCGTGCTGCCCTAAGTGGCGCAAAGAGTAATTGGGAGGCCAAAATGACCAAAGCTCAATTAAAGGGCGGGTGTGTGGAAGAGAGGGAAATGTAGGAGTTTAAAGCAGGAATTTCGGAAAATGGAATTGCAGATATAAGTCATAGTTGCCAATAACGGGAGTGGAATATATACCAATCAGGGTTGTCGAGGTTAGAGAGAGATATTTAAAGACAAGGATGGTAATTTAAAATTCTAGCTCTGGGGGACTGGGAGCTATGTAGGTGAGTGAGTGAGTGAATGGAGGAGTGATAGGCAGTGCATACCTCCGTACAGATCATCTATCCAGCTAGTAGCATGCGACTGTGTATGTAGGTTCTGCTACTGGACAGTCCAGGTGAGGGGGGAAGTGGGAGAATCCTGGCCAGCCACAAAGGGCTTCAGCATCATCAGGGCTTAACAACCCTATTGCTGGACTGGGGAAAGGAGGCATTCGGTTTTTGAATCACACAATGATGCTCAGTAACTGTCACAAAGTATCAGACCTTCTGAAAGTGGACAGCATTAAAATTCCACGCGCCCTGCAAATTATCAGCACTGCAAAAACTGGACATGAAAGCAGCAATATGCAGGACAGATAACAGGATACTGCCTTAAAATTAGTAACTTTTAAAATTATTCAAGCAAGCCTACACTGGTTTACAGTGAGTGTCACAGAACTATCAGCCGAGCGGCAGGATAATTACTTGTATTTATGCAGATACAATATGACAATCTACTGGAATGAGTTAAAGCTCTCAAACGTCTAAAATTACAGATTGTAGCAACTCTTTTCAGTGCTCTGGAAATTACCCAATCGACAAGAAGAAATGATCGCAAGTGCTGGAAATCCCAAATGAAAGCAGGAAATTCTGGAGAAACTAAGAGAAGGGAGACAATCTTCAGGTACAAAATCTTCCTCCAAACAAAGATATTACACAGAGCTGTATTTCAGGAGGAACAGAACAAGGCAGAAGGGACACATTCACAAACAAACAGTGTCAGACTGACTGCATCCATGACCTGTCAAGAGTTACTCTGTGGTGTGAAAAAAAAATCAGGATACGGTTAAATGGCAGATGATGGTGATGCTCAAATCAACATAAAACACACACACAAGTTGAGAGAGCAGGAAGAACTGGTAAAACGGGAGAATGGAAATAAAGACAGGAAATACTTGTGTCTATATTTCGGATTTTCACAGTATTTGTTTGAAGACGAGGGGTAACTGGCTCAGGGTTAATGTCCAACTCTGGGAGAAAGGGGGTCGTAGCTGCTTCCACAGCAGCAACGGCAAATATTCGCCCTTTTGGGGAGCGATGGAAGAGTCTGGAGGAAAGAAATGGGGGTGAGGCAGGCAAGGACCCCATCACAGGCCGGCAGGGACCCCGGCACCGGCCGGCAGGGACCCCGGGCACCGGCGGGGCCCCGGGACAGGCGGGCAGGCAGAGCCCCGGGACAGGCGGGCAGGCAGAGCCCCGGGACAGGCGGGCAGGCAGAGCCCCGGGACAGGCGGGCAGGCAGAGCCCCGAGACAGGCGGGCAGGCAGAGCCCCGAGACAGGCGGGCAGGCAGAGCCCCGAGACAGGCGGGCAGGCAGAGCCCCGGGACAGACGGGCAGGCAGAGCCCCGGGACAGACGGGCAGGCAGAGCCCCGGGACAGACGGGCAGGCAGAGCCCCGGGACAGACGGGCAGGCAGAGCCCCGGGACAGACGGGCAGGCAGAGCCCCGGGACAGACGGGCAGGCAGAGCCCCGGGACAGACGGGCAGGCAGAGCCCCGGGACAGACGGGCAGGCAGAGCCCCGGGACAGACGGGCAGGCAGAGCCCCGGGACAGACGGGCAGGCAGAGCCCCGGGACAGACGGGCAGGCAGAGCCCCGGGACAGACGGGCAGGCAGAGCCCCGGGACAGACGGGCAGGCAGAGCCCCGGGACAGGCGGGCAGGCAGAGCCCCGGGACAGGCAGGCAGGCAGAGCCCCGGGACAGGCAGGCAGGCAGAGCCCCGGGACAGACGGGCAGGCAGAGCCCCGGGACAGACGGGCAGACAGAGCCCCGGGACAGACGGGCAGGCAGGGACCCCGGGGCAGGCGGGCAGGCAGAGCCCCGGGACAGGCGGGCAGGCAGAGCCCCGGGACAGACGGGCAGGCAGAGCCCCGGGACAGACGGGCAGGCAGAGCCCCGGGACAGACAGGCAGGCAGAGCCCCGGGACAGGCAGGCAGAGCCCCGGGACAGACGGGCAGGCAGAGCCCCGGGACAGGCAGGCAGGCAGAGCCCCGGGACAGGCGGGCAGGCAGAGCCCCGGGACAGGCGGGCAGGCAGAGCCCCGGGACAGGCGGGCAGGCAGAGCCCCGGGACAGACGGGCAGGCAGAGCCCCGGGACAGGCGGGCAGGCAGAGCCCCGGGACAGACAGGCAGGCAGAGCCCCGGGACAGGCAGGCAGGCAGAGCCCCGGGACAGGCAGGCAGGCAGAGCCCCGGGACAGACAGGCAGGCAGAGCCCCGGGACAGACAGGCAGAGCCCCGGGACAGGCAGGCAGAGCCCCGGGACAGGCAGGCAGGCAGAGCCCCGGGACAGGCAGGCAGAGCCCCGGGACAGGCAGGCAGGCAGAGCCCCGGGACAGGCAGGCAGGCAGAGCCCCGGGACAGGCAGGCAGGCAGAGCCCCGGGACAGGCAGGCAGAGCCCCGGGACAGGCAGGCAGGCAGAGCCCCGGGACAGGCAGGCAGGCAGAGCCCCGGGACAGGCGGGCAGGCAGAGCCCCGGGACAGGCAGGCAGGCAGAGCCCCGGGACAGACGGGCAGGCAGAGCCCCGGGACAGGCGGGCAGGCAGAGCCCCGGGACAGGCAGGCAGGCAGAGCCCCGGGACAGACGGGCAGGCAGAGCCCCGGGACAGGCAGGCAGGCAGAGCCCCGGGACAGACGGGCAGGCAGAGCCCCGGGACAGACGGGCAGGCAGAGCCCCGGGACAGACAGGCAGGCAGAGCCCCGGGACAGGCAGGCAGGCAGAGCCCCGGGACAGGCAGGCAGGCAGAGCCCCGGGACAGGCAGGCAGAGCCCCGGGACAGGCGGGCAGGCAGAGCCCCGGGACAGACGGGCAGGCAGAGCCCCGGGACAGGCGGGCAGGCAGAGCCCCGGGACAGGCAGGCAGAGCCCCGGGACAGGCGGGCAGGCAGAGCCCCGGGACAGGCGGGCAGGCAGAGCCCCGGGACAGGCGGGCAGGCAGAGCCCCGGGACAGGCGGGCAGGCAGAGCCCCGGGACAGGCGGGCAGGCAGAGCCCCGGGACAGGCGGGCAGGCAGAGCCCCGGGACAGACGGGCAGGCAGAGCCCCGGGACAGGCGGGCAGGCAGAGCCCCGGGACAGGCAGGCAGGCAGAGCCCCGGGACAGGCGGGCAGGCAGAGCCCCGGGACAGGCGGGCAGGCAGAGCCCCGGGACAGGCGGGCAGGCAGAGCCCCGGGACAGGCGGGCAGGCAGAGCCCCGGGACAGACGGGCAGGCAGAGCCCCGGGACAGACGGGCAGGCAGAGCCCCGGGACAGACGGGCAGGCAGAGCCCCGGGACAGACGGGCAGGCAGAGCCCCGGGACAGACGGGCAGGCAGAGCCCCGGGACAGGCGGGCAGGCAGAGCCCCGGGACAGGCAGGCAGGCAGAGCCCCGGGACAGGCAGGCAGGCAGAGCCCCGGGACAGGCGGGCAGGCAGAGCCCCGGGACAGGCAGGCAGGCAGAGCCCCGGGACAGGCGGGCAGGCAGAGCCCCGGGACAGACGGGCAGGCAGAGCCCCGGGACAGGCGGGCAGGCAGAGCCCCGGGACAGGCGGGCAGGCAGAGCCCCGGGACAGGCGGGCAGGCAGAGCCCCGGGACAGGCGGGCAGGCAGAGCCCCGGGACAGGCGGGCAGGCAGAGCCCCGGGACAGGCGGGCAGGCAGAGCCCCGGGACAGGCAGGCAGGCAGAGCCCCGGGACAGGCGGGCAGGCAGAGCCCCGGGACAGGCAGGCAGGCAGAGCCCCGGGACAGGCGGGCAGGCAGAGCCCCGGGACAGGCAGGCAGTGCCCCGGGACAGACAGGCAGGCAGTGCCCCGGGACAGACAGGCAGGCAGTGCCCCGGGACAGACAGGCAGGCAGAGCCCCGGGACAGACAGGCAGGCAGAGCCCCGGGACAGACGGGCAGGCAGAGCCCCGGGACAGACGGGCAGGCAGAGCCCCGGGACAGACAGGCAGGCAGAGCCCCGGGACAGGCAGGCAGGCAGAGCCCCGGGACAGACGGGCAGGCAGAGCCCCGGGACAGACGGGCAGGCAGAGCCCCGGGACAGACAGGCAGGCAGAGCCCCGGGACAGACAGGCAGGCAGAGCCCCGGGACAGGCGGGCAGGCAGAGCCCCGGGACAGGCAGACAGAGCCCCGGGACAGGCAGGCAGAGCCCCGGGACAGGCAGGCAGAGCCCCGGGACAGACGGGCAGGCAGAGCCCCGGGACAGGCAGGCAGGCAGGGACCCCGGCACAGGCAGGCAGGCAGAGCCCCGGGACAGGCGGGCAGGCAGAGCCCCGGGACAGGCGGGCAGGCAGAGCCCCGGGACAGACAGGCAGGCAGAGCCCCGGGACAGACGGGCAGGCAGAGCCCCGGGACAGACAGGCAGGCAGAGCCCCGGGACAGGCGGGCAGGCAGAGCCCCGGGACAGGCAGGCAGAGCCCCGGGACAGGCAGACAGAGCCCCGGGACAGGCAGACAGAGCCCCGGGACAGGCAGGCAGAGCCCCGGGACAGGCAGGCAGAGCCCCGGGACAGGCAGGCAGAGCCCCGGGACAGGCGGGCAGGCAGAGCCCCGGGACAGGCAGGCAGGCAGGGACCCCGGCACAGGCAGGCAGAGCCCCGGCACAGGCAGGCAGGCAGAGCCCCGGGACAGGCAGGCAGGGCCCCGGGACAGGCAGGCAGAGCCCCGGGACAGGCAGGCAGGGCCCCGGGACAGGCAGGCAGAGCCCCGGGACAGGCAGGCAGGCAGAGCCCCGGGACAGGCAGGCAGGCAGAGCCCCGGGACAGGCAGGCAGGCAGAGCCCCGGGACAGGCAGGCAGGCAGAGCCCCGGGACAGGCAGGCAGGCAGAGCCCCGGGACAGGCAGGCAGGCAGAGCCCCGGGACAGGCAGGCAGAGCCCCGGGACAGGCAGGCAGGCAGAGCCCCGGGACAGGCAGGCAGGCAGAGCCCCGGGACAGGCAGGCAGGCAGAGCCCCGGGACAGGCAGGCAGAGCCCCGGGACAGGCAGGCAGAGCCCCGGGACAGGCAGGCAGAGCCCCGGGACAGGCAGGCAGAGCCCCGGGACAGGCAGGCAGAGCCCCGGGACAGGCAGGCAGAGCCCCGGGACAGGCAGGCAGAGCCCCGGGACAGGCAGGCAGAGCCCCGGGACAGGCAGGCAGGCAGAGCCCCGGGACAGGCAGGCAGGCAGAGCCCCGGGACAGGCAGGCAGAGCCCCGGGACAGGCAGGCAGAGCCCCGGGACAGGCAGGCAGAGCCCCGGGACAGGCAGGCAGGCAGAGCCCCGGGACAGGCAGGCAGGCAGGGACCCCGGCACAGGCAGAGTGTCAGCAGCGAGGTGGATTCGGGGCTCCGGAGCGAACCCGGCCCCGCTCCTCCGGCATTGGCCGGGGGGAGGGTGGGACAGGGCCCGAGCCCGGGGCTGTCCCCCGCTCCAAGGCCCCTAGTGGATGATCCCCGGGCTGAGGTGCTCAGGCTCCCGGTGCGGGTGTAGGCCCCGCTCCCGCTCAATCCCCCCCGGGTCACTCACTGCTGTACAGGCTGATGTAGGCGCTGTCCTGGCTGGTTTTAATCTCCAGTCGGAGCGGCTGCTGGTCCGAGTGCCGCTGGATCTCCCCGTTTTGATCCCCGATCGACACCAGCCGCACGCCTGGGAACACCGTGGTGGCCATTTAAAAAAAAAATCCCCGAGTGGAGAGCGGGAACGCGCTCCGCCCTCAGCACCGGGAGCGCGCCTTTAACAACGGCACAGGGAGGGGGAGGCGCGTCGCCGGGCGAGCGAGCACGCGGCTCCAGCCGCCGCACCGCACAGCGCGAGGGAGCTCGAGAGCAGCCGTGCTGTAAATACCCGGTTACACCACAGGGGGAGCTCGAGAGCAGCCCTGCTGTAAATACCCGGTTACACCACAGGGGGAGCTCGAGAGCAGCCCTGCTGTAAATACCCGGTTACACCACAGGGGGAGCTCGAGAGCAGCCCTGCTGTAAATACCCGGTTACACCACAGGGAGAGTGCGAGAGCAGCCTTGCTGTAAATACCCGATTACACCACAGGGGGAGTGCGAGAGCAGCCTTGCTGTAAATACCCGGTTACATCACAGGGGGAGCGCGAGAGCAGCCCTGCTGTAAATACCCGGTTACACCACAGGGGGAGCTCGAGAGCAGCCCTGCTGTAAATACCCGGTTACACCACAGGGGGAGTGCGAGAGCAGCCTTGCTGTAAATACCCGGTTACCTCACAGGGGGAGCTCGAGAGCAGCCCTGCTGTACATACCCGGTTACACCACAGGTGGAGCTCGAGAGCAGCCCTGCTGTAAATACCCGGTTACACCACAGGGGGAGCTCGAGAGCAGCCCTGCTGTAAATACCCGGTTACACCACAGGGGGAGTGCGAGAGCAGCCTTGCTGTAAATACCCGGCAACACCACAGGGGGAGTGCGAGAGCAGCCCTGCTGTAAATACCCGGTTACACCACAGGGGGAGCGCGAGAGCAACCGTGCTGTAAATATCCCGTTACACCACAGGGGGAGCGCGAGAGCAGCCCTGCTGTAAATACCCGGCAACACCACAGAGGGAGCGCGAGAGCAGCCCTGCTGTAAATACCCGGCAACACCACAGAGGGAGCGCGAGAGCAGCCCTGCTGTAAATATCCCGTTACACCACAGAGGGAGCGCGAGAGCAGCCCTGCTGTAAATATCCCGTTACACCACAGAGGGAGCGCGAGAGCAGCCCTGCTGTAAATACCCGGTTACGTCACAGGGGGAGGACGAAAGCACTATGCTGCATATACCCGGTTAGACCACAGGAGGACGTGACCACCATGCTGCATATACCCGGTTAGACCACAAGAGGGAGGACGAGAGCACTATGCTGTATATACCCGGGTAGACCACAAGAGGGAGGACGAGAGCACTATGCTGCATATACCCGGTTAGACTACAGGAGGGAGGACGACAGTACCATGCTGCATATACCTGGTTAGACCACAGGAGTGAGGACGAGAGCTGGTGCTGCTTTTCCCCGGGTTGGCCACAGGAGGGGGGACGAGAGCACCATGCTGCATCTACCCGGTTAGACCACAGGAGGGAGGACGAGAGTACCATGCTGCATATACCTGGTTAGACCACACGAGGGGGGACGAGAGCACCATGCTGTATATACCCGGTTAGACCACAGGAGGGAGGACGAGAGCACCATTCTGTATATACCCGGTTAGACCACAGGAGGGAGGACGAGAGTACCATGCTGCATATACCTGGTTAGACCACAGGAGGACGAGAGCTGGTGCTGCTTTTCCCCGCGTTGGCCACAGGAGGGGGGACGAGAGCACCATGCTGCATCTACCCGGTTAGACCACAGGAGGGGGGACGAGAGCACCATGCTGCATCTACCCGGTTAGACCACAGGAGGGAGGACGAGAGCACCATGCTGTATATACCCGGTTAGACCACAGGAGGGAGGACGAGAGCACCATGCTGTATATACCCGGTTAGACCACAGGAGGGAGGACGAGAGCACCATGCTGTATATACCCGGTTAGACCACCGGAGGACGAGAGCACCATGCTGTATATACCCGGTTAGACCACAGGAGGGAGGACGAGAGCACCATTCTGTATATACCCGGTTAGACCACAGGAGGGAGGACGAGAGTACCATGCTGCATCTACCCGGTTAGACCACAGGAGGGAGGACGAGAGCACCATGCTGTATATACCCGGTTAGACCACAGGAGGGAGGACGAGAGCACCATGCTGTATATACCCGGTTAGACCACAGGAGGGAGGACGAGAGCACCATGCTGCATATACCTGGTTAGACCACAGGAGGGAGGACGAGAGCACTCTATGCTGCATTTCCCTGGTTAGACCACAGGAGGGAGGACGAGAGCACCATGCTGTATATACCCGGTTAGACCACAGGAGGGAGGACGAGAGCACTCTATGCTGCATTTCCCTGGTTAGACCACAGGAGGACGAGAGCTGGTGCTGCAACACCGGAGTAAGTCACAGAATGTCGAAAGGGAGCATGGCAGAGCCTGACCAAACATCAGGAAAGCCCCATTGGAGGGCGCACAGCTATGCAGTCTACGGGCGGAATTCTCCGCTCCCCACGTGCCCTGGGAGAATCGTGGGAGGGCCTCCCGACATTTTATACGCCCCCCTGGCGCCCCCCGCGATTCTCCCCCTCCCGCTCGGAAAAATCGCCACTCGCCGTTTTTCAAGGCGAACGGCGATTCTCCGAGCCCGATGGACCGGCCCTTCACGCCCGTTTCACCACGGCAGCAACCACGCCTGGTCACTGCATTCGTGAAACGGGTGCCTTGGGGCATGTGGGGGCTCGATTGGGACGGGAGCACCACGACTGTGCTCGGGAGAGGACAGGCCCGTGATCGGTGCCCACCGATCGTCGGGCCAGCGTCCAAAACGGACGCACACTTTCCCCTCCGCCGCCCGGCAAGATCAAGCCGCCACGTCTTGCCGGGCGGCTGAGGAGAAAGACGGCCACCGCGCATGCACGGGTTCGTGCCGTCTGCGCGATGAACTCATCCGCGCATGCGTGGGTTGGAACCTGCAACCCACGCATGCCCGGATGACTTAACATTCTCGGCGTGACGAGGGCGCTGCCGAGAAAGACGGAGGCCCGCTCCTAGGCCCCAGGGTGGGGGTGAATTAGGTGCGGGGAGCGGGCCCCGAGGCTGTCGTGAACCTCGGCCGAGTTCACGACGGCCTTCATGAATTCAGCCCCCTGCGGAGAATTCCACCCCACATATCTGATTTAGCCAGTTTCACCAAGTGTGCTTGGAGATTGCAAAGAGGAATAACTGATGCTGGGCTATTTTCTGCTATGTTATGTACCTTTGCACAGATTTGGAAAATCAGGGGAAATCCAGTGGTCACTGTGAATCAGTGAACATAACTGAGAATTAGGAGCAGACCTTCGAACTCACTCTGCCATTCAGTAAAATCATGGTTCACCTGACTGTGGCCTCAGCAACACAATTTTACTTACCAGGCTCCAGGGTCCCAGGTTCGATTCCGACCTCAGGTCATTGTCTGTGTGGAGTCTGCGAGTTCTCCCCGTGTCTGCGTGGGTTTCCTCCAGGTGCTCCGGTTTCCTCCGATGTGCTGGTTAGGTGGATTAGCCACGATAAATTTCCCTTAGTGTCAAAAAAGTTGGGTGGGGTAACGAAAATAGGGTGTGATGTGTTAGACAGGTTGGTTCGATGTGGACTGCACTCGATGCAGGGAAGTTAGAAACAGACGTGTAACACTGGAGAAGATCCAACACTATTTTATTCAACTATAGAACTGATAAACATATTCAGCTGTGGGTCGATACTATACTGAACTGATTGGAGACCTAGTAGTAGCCTGACCAGACTTACTAGCTACCGCATGGTATTTGCACTGGCTAGCTCGAGGACTCTGACTGTCTCAGTGGCTGGGTCCAGAGAGAGCGGGAAACCTCGTGCCCTCTGGCTTTATAGTGGTAGTGTCCTGTCTGGTGATTGGCTGCACTGTGTTGTATGCTTACTGGTCATCCTATGTGTCAATCACTGCCTGTCTGCATCTCATTATATACATGAGTGGATATTATATCTCCCCCCTTTTTTTTAGTTGAATAAATACAGAGGTATGTATACGTATATATGCCTGACTATATACAAATGGTGCTTGAAGAAAATGTATATACATGGGAAGGTGTCGATAGTGCAGATACATGGCAAACGAAGCAATATTTACAAACGTTAAATCAATGAATTCAGTCACAAAATTTACAAAAGTTCAGTCTACAGATTCAGTCTTTGTGGTGGGCGACGAATTCTTGTCGATCGCCGCAGAGGTGGATCAGGAGCCGACTGCACGTGGAAAGGTGGGATCACTGCCATCGCGGTGGTCACGTGGGCCGGCAGGATTGCTGGCAGATTGGTGGCCTCATGGCAGGGTATGTCCAGAGGAAGTATGATGGCCGGCGGAGCACTGCGGTCAGGTGGTGGACGTGGAACTCTTCGCAATGCCCGCCTGTTGCGCCGTAGAAGGGAGCCATTAGCCATGTGGACAAGGAAAGACCTTGGGGCAACTTGTTTGACAACAACAGCTGTGGCTGACCAGCCGCCCTCAGGCAACTGGACGCGAACATGATCAGCTGGAGCCAGCTCGGGTAGATCCATGGCATGAGCATCATATGTGGCCTTCTGTTGGGCTCGGGACTGCTGCATTTTTTTGTAAAACCGTGAGGTGGTCAAGGTCTGGAACATGGATGGCTGGAACTGTGGTCCTCAGAGTGCGATTCATGAGCATCTGCGCTGGAGACAACCCAGTGGACAGTGGGGTTGCCCTGTATGCCAGCATTGCCAGGTTGAAGTCGGAGCCTGAGTCTGCAGCTTTGCACAGCAACCGCTTGACAATATGGACCCCTTTCTCGGCCTTCCCGTTTGATTGCGGGTTGTAGGGACTGGAGGTAACGTGACAGAAGTTGTAGGACTGTGCAAAATCAGACCATTCCTGGCTGTAAAAGCAAGGACCGTTGTCGCTCATTACCGTGAGCGGTATCCCGTGCCTGGCGAACGTTTCTTTGCAGGCTTTGATGACCACCTTCGACATGAGGTCGGACAGTTTCACCACTTCTGGGTAACTGGAGAAGTAGTCGACCAGGAGTACGTAGTCACGCCCCTTGGCGTGGAAAAGGTCTACACTTACTTTGGACCACGGAGAGGTCACAATCACGTGTTGTTGTAGTGTTTCCTTGGGTTGAGCCGGTTGAAACTTCTGACAGGTGGGGCAGTTGAGGACCGTGTTGGCAATGTCCTGGTTAATGCCCGGCCAATAAACCGCCTCCCGAGCTCTGTGTTGACATTTCTCGACTCCAAGGTGACCCTCATGGAGTTGACCCAGCACCATAGCCTGCATGCTCTGAGGAATAACGATCCTGTTGAGTTTCAGAAGGATTCCCTCCACAACCGTCAGCTCGTCTTTCACATTAAAGAATTGGGGACATTGTCCCTTCTGCCAGCCATGGGTAAGGTGCTGCATCACACACTGCCTTTCCTCACGAATTTGGACCACCCGTTCGGCAGAGGCTGGGAGGTTGGTGGCACACAATTACACTTGCGCTTCTATGTGGCAGATGAAGTCACCTTGTTCACACGGTGTGGTGATGGACTGGGATAGGGCATCTGCAATGATCAGCTCTTTGCCTGGCGTGTAGACAAGTTCGAAGTCATAGCGGCGGAGTCGAAGAAGAATTTGCTGTAACTGAGGTGTCATGTCATTTAAATCCTTCTGGATTATGTGGACTAGAGGCCTGTGGTCCGTTTCCACCGTGAATTTCAGCAGGCCGTAAACATAGTCATGAAACTTGACTATTCCTGTCAGGAGACCCAGACACTCCTTTTCGATCTGGGCATACCGTTGCTCAGTGGGCGTCATGGCCCTGGAGGCGTATGCCACTGGAGCACAGGACGAGGAGTCATCTCGCTGGAGGAGCACCGCCCCAATGCTGTCCTGGCTTGCATCAGTTGATATCTTGGTTTCCTTGGTTGGGTCAAAGAACTCTAGAACTGGGGCTGTGGTGAGCTGTGCATTCAGATCACGCCATTCCACTTCATGTGTGGGCAGCCACTGGAATTCCGTTGACTTCTTGACGAGATGGCGGAGGGCCGTGGTTCTGGGATGCCATATTGGGAATGAATTTCCCGAGGAAGTTGACCATCCCGAGGAAGCGGAGGACCGCCTTCTTGTCCTCCGGGGTCTTCATGGCATTGATCGCCAAGACCTTGTCGGCGTCTGGCCACACATCCTGCTACGAGATGTGGTCACCTAGAAACTTAATATCCGATTGACCAAATGAGCACTTGGCCCTATTGAGCTGGAGACCATGTTCATGAATTCGCTGGAAGGCCTGTTTGAGGCAGGCAATGTGTTCCTGGGGCGTTGTGGACCAGATAATCATGTCATCCACGTATACTCACACCCCCTCGATGCCCTCCATCATCTGCTCCATGATGCGGTGAAACACTTCGGAGGCAGATATGATGCCGAAAGGCATGCGGATGTAGCAGTAGCGACCGAAGGGGGTGTTGAATGTGCACAGCTTGCGACTGGACGCGTCCAGCTGTATTTGCCAAAAGCCCCAGGAGGCGTCCAGCTTAGTGAAGAATTTGGCATGAGCCATCTCACTGGTCAACTCTTCACGTTTCGGGATCGGGTAATGCTCCCGCATGATGTTGCGGTTTAGATCCTTAGGATCAATGCAAATGCAGAGCTCCCCTGACGGCTTCTTTACGCAGACCATGGAGCTGACCCAGTCTGTTGGCTCTGTGACCTTCAATATGATGCCCTGGTCTTGGAGGTCCTGTAGTTGCTTTTTCAGACGATCCTTGAGGGGCGCCGGCACCCGGCGTGGTGCATGAATTACAGGGGTGGCGTTCGGCTTGAGCAGGATTTTATATCGGTACGGGAGCGTACCCATTCCATCAAATACGCTGTGGTACTGCGTGAAAATGTCGTCTATGTTGGCATGCAAATTTCCATCGGGCGAGGCCGTCGCCGGTGACGATGATATGTGTGGACTCACTGAACCAGGTTCAAGAGCTTGCAGGCGCAAGCAACGAACAGGGATGCCCTGTCAGGCCTGACGATTTCAAACCGTAATGTACCTTGATCGCCTTGTTGGATACCCCTAGTTGACACGAGCCACTAGCAGCTATGGCATTGCCATTGTAGTCAAGGAGCTGTCAGGCCTGTGGAAGAATGCTTGGTCGGGCCCGGATGGTGTCGAGGTCGGATTGTGAGATGAGGTTCGCAGACGCGCCGATGTCCAGTTTAAATCGGATGCGAGCCTTGATAACTGTGAGGACAGCACACCACTCGTCATCTGGATCCACACTGAGGATTGAGAGGCGTTGCGCAGGTGAGGAGGCCAGCTCATGTGTGGTATGATGCCCACCCGATATAGAGACTTGAGGCAGTCAGCATCAGGGTCCGTTGGGCTGTCGGGATCGGAATCTGGCATGCCTTGCTGTATTGAGCGGACACTTCTGCGCCGCAGCTGGGATCGCTGGCTGGTGAGCGGTGGAGCAGATCTGCAAAGGGCTGCGTAGTGGCCAAGCTTGCCACACTGGAGACATCGGCGTCCTTTTGCCGGACATTGCCGCTTTAAGTGGGCAGAGTCACAATTCGGACACGTCATAACTGACGTCAGCGCATTCCATGTGCCATCGCGCATGTGCAGTGCGGTCGGTCGACGTACGCACCTGCACAGTCGGGTTGTCAGTCTCGTCGTCCACTCGGTCGTGGCGCGCATGCGCAGGGATCCGGGAAAAGCACGCAAAACGGCCACTCTCCTCGATGCTCAGGCCCTGCACCTGTGCGATAGCCTGCATCCTTTCCGCCTCGTGGGAGGCCAGCTTTGCAGTTTCTGCCGCCCTGATGTGGGAGTAACGATTCTTGGCATGCTCATGGACAACGCACGTCTCAATAGCGACAGAGAGGGTCAACTGTGACTTTAAGGAACTGCTGCCGCAGGGAGTCGGAGTGGACCCCGAAAACGATCTGATCCCGGATCATGGAATCAGCCGTTGTGTCATAGTTACATGACTGCGCTAGGATGTGGAGATGGGTCAAAAAGGAGTGAAAAGGTTCATCCTTACCCTGAAGCCTCTGCTGGAAGATGTACCGTTCAAAGCTCTCATTCACCTCGATGTCGCAGTGGCTGCTGAACTTCAGCAGGACTGTTTTGAATTTTGTTTTGTCTTCGTCGTCGGCGAACGTAAGGGAGTTGTAGATATGGATGGCGTGATCCCCCGCAGTGGAGAGAAATAGCGTGATCTTCCTGGCATCCGATGCTGCCTCGGGGGGTCGGAGGCCTCGATGTACAAGAGGAACTTCTGCTTGAAGATTTTCCAGTTGGAGCCGAGGTTGCCGGAGATGCGGAGTTGGGGAGGAGGCTGGATGTTTTCCATTTCGCTGGATGGCCGCTTGCTGGTCAATGCTGAATCACTCGAGGTAGGTCAGTTAGGATCAGTATTACTCTGGTACCATGATGTGTTAGGCAGGTTGGTTCGATGTGGACTGCACTCGATGCAGGGAAGTTAGAAACAGACGTCTAACACTGGAGAAGATCCAACACTGTTTTATTCAACTATAGAACTGCTATACATATTCAGCTGTGGGTCGACACTATACTGATCTGACTGGTGACCTTGTCGTAGCCTGACCAGACTTACTAGCTACCGCATGGTGTTTGCACTTGCTAGCTCGTGGACTCTGACTGTCTCAGTAGCTGGGTCCTGAGAGAACGGGAAACCTAGTGCCCTCTGGCTTTATAGTGGTAGTGTCCTGTCTGGTGATTGGCTGTACTGTGTTGTCTGCTTACTGGTCATCCTGTGTGTCAATCACTGCCTGTCTGCATCTCATTATATACATGAGTGGATATTATGACAGGGTGGAGGTGTGGGCTTACGTGGGGTGCCCAAGCCTCTGGAGTGCAACTTGAGACCGAGGGGCAAAAGTGCCACCATTGGTTTACAGTTAAGGAAAATGTTGACACATTTAAGTGGGAGCAGGAACCAAAACCGATAGAACATAGAACATAGAACAGTACAGCACAGAACAGGCCTTTCGGCCCTCGATGTTGTGCCGAGCCATGATCACCCTACTCAAACCCACGTATCCACCCTATAATCGTAACCCAACGACCCCCCCTTAACCTTACTTTTTTAGGACACTACGGGCAATTTATCATGGCCAATCCACCTAGCCCGCACATCTTTGGACTGTGGGAGGAAACCGGAGCACCCGGAGGAAACCCATGCACACACGGGGAGGACGTGCAGACTCCGCACAGACAGTGACCCAGCCGGGAATCGAACCTGGGACCCTGGAGCTGTGAAGCATTTATGCTAACCACCATGCTACCGTGCTGCATGTTTAGTGTTTACGGAGTTGAAACATTTATTGAGCAGCCTGAGACAAGTAATGACTCTGTTGTGTTCTTATGTTTCAATTAGTTGTCCCCTTTTGTGTAATTCATCAAAGAAAAGCCATAAGTATTTTCAGAGATCCCCAAGTTATTAACCTGGATTGATTTCTCCTATGTTGTGGGAATAGTTTATAATATAACAGATCACGGGTTATAAATGCTGCTTATGATTATCACCTTATTTTGTTCCATGTATATATTACCTTTCAAATGGTGAATTAATCACACTGCAACCTTTTTCTTAATTCTTCTAATGTAAATATTTTTAGCAGTAGTGTCAAAGCCAATTGGAAAATAACATCTTTGGAATAGATGTGGAATAAAGAACATCCATTTATAAATTGTATTTCAGGAGCTCAGGTTGTCCTAGAAGTGCTTCACAACAATTGAGCATTGTCGCCTTTTCACATCAAAATTGCTGAAAGTATATAGATCAGTGTCATATCGATCAAACAGAACAAACATTGAATTTGAACTTTAGATTTAGATTATTTAGTCTGGATTGTTTCTTTGTAGAATGGTCAGGATTTGGAATGAGAGGAAAGCAGGAGGCAAAACTCAGAAAGAAAATTAACAATGCTTTACTGCGGATGGAGTATTTCAAGTTGAATGACGTTAATTGGCCTGGATGAGGCAATGATGGATTAGAGATGAATGACCTTCCACATCCATCTGGTGATCTTGGAGTCTCCTCACAATCTCTATTTATAACCATTCCCATCAGTGACCTCCAAAATCTCTAACTGCTGGATATACACCAATCACCTCTCTGTTGTGAAATGCTTTGATTTATTAAAATATGGGCCCAAGCAGTTAGATATGTTCGAATGCGACCATCTTTTGCCTTCGTACATGTGAATAGTACAGCTGGAAATTAGAGATGCCAATTCCAAATACAGTAAAAGGCCGTAGCAATGTGAGGGGTGTTATATCTGCTCTTTTATTTAAAAGGAACACTACAAAAAGTAGAAAACAGCTTTTGCACCAGGACTAAACACTCTTACAAATGCTTACGTATCACCCCAAAGCTGAATTACAACATTAAACAGCGCAGTCTCAAATACTGCTTCCTTCTCTTCAGGTCCACACTTCAGCAGAAGCTGATCAAATCACTCAGATTACAACAAAACTAAGCATTTTTTTGTTTATACAAAATACAATATTTACTTTTCCGATACAGAACAGCATACAACTATATATCACAGATGTATCTCAATACTAAAGTTCCAACAAATAAGGCCATAATGGTTCAGAAACAAATATATCAAATAATCATTTTCTTTTCACAACTCACCCAATATTAGTACAACGTGTAGTAAAGATTATAATTACATACAAAAACACAGAATTTTGTTTTGTTTTTCAAAACTATATGCAATTTTGCGTTACAAACTGTTACAACAAATATATTACAAGTGCCTCAATTAACTGCAAAATACATTAATCACATCACACGTTACCTGGAAAAGGAGAAACCAAAATCCTACAAATCATTTTAATTTGATATTAAGCGTTAACAAGAGGCAATGGACTGCTCTGCCACTGGGCTCATCACGCTGGCCAGAATTCATTGCATTGGCATCACACAAGTGGTGAAAGTAGAATGGGTCCTGTTAACACCATGTCTACACACCACCTTCCCACCACGAACTTACCTTCAGATGGTTTGACAGAGGCACTTATCTTAGTTTGAGCCAGTATTCTTTAGACATTCTCTAACATACTAGAACTATGAGGCATCAGATAGGTTCTGCAATGCAGGAAGAAGTTGAGAGAATCACGACAGAGGTAAGGGTCCTCCCATTATCATTATCGAACTTCATAAAATCAGCTATTTCTGGTGAAAAAAGACAAATGCAGTGATGTCCATTTCTTGCACACCTACTCATAATTTGGATATTTATATGGTGCAGAATATTCCTCTATATAGGAGTGGGTTGCTGCAAAGCAATGAAACATGCTTCAGTGTAGAACTTGCTTGTGTTTAGTGGTTTTCTATTGGAGTCAGATATACGAGAGGTGACATCTTTTTATACCATCTTTGAACACCTGGGCTAGGAATCTTTTGGGATTTGGTCCTGATTCACTGCTATAGCTTTGCTGGTGGTGCATTGGAAACGCTGTTTGTACTTCCAGCAAAGTTACATTGAGAGAAGGAGCAGCACCAAGGAAATCGCTGGCTCTGGTCTCTTAGAGCCCTGTGCTTACAGGTGTACGTCCCACAAATCTTAATTCTACCAGTTTCGTATAGTGGAGGGAACACCCCGTCGTTCGATCCGGTTGATAGGGGATGGACTGTGGCAATATAACGTATTAGGTGCGATCACAGTGAAACCCAGAGATTGGCTCATAACCCACCTTCTTGACTGAAAATGGATGAGGAAAGGTGCTTATACAATAATTATGAGCCTGGAAAGTCAGAAAGAATCTGGCTACAGATTTTAACATAATATTGAATTATTAAGCAAATATCAGCTGTGTACAAGACAGAAGTCGCAGCTAAAGTCTATTCCTATAATTCACAAAATTGACTTTTGGCCTAAATAAAAATTGAATGATAAAATTAATCAGAGTCGACTCTGCTCGCTGTGATTGTTCAGTAAAATACAGACTTTTACTTCAAGAGTTTTGACTTTGGTGCAGTACCACAGTGTTTACTTCTCTTGCTCTTGGTCTAGTCTAACAGCCCACCTAATTGCGAAATCGGTAAAATGCACGCACAACTTCAATACCAAAATAAAAACTTGAAATATTCAGCAGGCCAGGCAGCATCTGTGGCGAGAGAAGCAGAGTTAATGGACCCAACTTTAAATCACTCAAAACCCATTCACATACACAGAGTTAAAATTGGGCCTATCAAATCTTCAGGTCAACAAATATTCATCTGACAGGCTGAGTATTTCCAGCATTTTATGCTCCGATTTCAGATTGCCAGCACTGCTGTATTTTGTTTGTGTTCAATACGGAATTGTTTACAGCCATGGTGGGACTGAGAGTTCCACGTAGTGACTGTGATGGTCTGCATTCAACTCACAAGAGGTGCACTTGTGCATACTCGACCGTAACAGAAACAAATTGAACTTTCGACTGACAGTCATCCAGACTCGAAACGTTAGCTCCCGTCTCTCTCTCCACAGACGCTGTCAGACCCGCTGAGATTGCCCAGTATTTTCTGTTTTGAATTTTCTATTTACCAGCTGAACAAGTGTGGACGGAGTCATCTGCAAAACCACTTTCTGATGCAAGATGCACAAGGGACAGTTGGTATTTGTACAACTGCACTCGGATCGCCAAACGTACATTGACAGTTTGGAGGGAGTTCATTGCGACACAATTTCATTGGCAATTTTTTGAGAAATGTCACATTCAATTGTTGAATGGGGTTTAAGTTATACAATAGTTTTTAAAAAGAGCTACGGTCTTCCTCTGATTTTTTTAATATGTTGACATCCAAACTTTTTTCTGACATTTAAGTTCCTCTTCTCAAATAATTACCTGAACCCCGAACACAAGGCCTCCATTGTCATACTCCACTCCATAATCAGCATAGTAACACTTAGCATGTCTTAACACAAGTATGTGAGCTGACTACAGCCTGGATCGCCCAAGATATGTAATTTATAACGGGCTATTGAATTAAAATGAAAAAGTAAAATTCAGGAATTACCTGCATTTTATCTCACACAAAGTTATATTCAGTCATTCAGCCAACTTCCACTACCATTGATGCCTGGTCTTTGTTGCTCAGAGAGACCACAATGCTACCCCCTCTCCCTTTCCCAGGAAAGTTAACCCAAATTGGGGAAATGCATGCTTTAGGGAAAATATGAATTGAAGAAATGAACTTGCTTTTGCTAGGTGATACTGGACAAAATGCAAAGTATGATGATCTATTGATGTAGCTATTTGGCAGTGTTCTCGAATGCACTTCACTTAAAAGACACACTCCGCAAGCTCACCTTTCCACAGGACAGGGGAGACCTCCAGACATTCACTCCACAAAAAGTTAAATGTGACATAAACGCCATTCTTATCAATGAAACATCTCTTGCACCATCACAAGTGAGACCACCGTTAACATTCCAACCTGTGTGAAGCAAACAGTTTCCTTTTTCTGTTCAAACATAGAATTCAATTTTGGGCAGTCACTGTGAGATTGATCTATTCGATTCCATAGTCAGGACGTCTAAACAACAATTGCCAGGATAGGCTGTTAACGAGTGTACAGAAACTGTAAGATCGATGGTTAGTTTGCACTGAGCATAAAAGAAAAGTACTCGCAAAAAATTAGACACATAAAAGATAATTCTATTGACAAGTAATTTCGGAACTTTCTAGACCTGTTATTTATAGTTGGGCTACAGTTTAATTCAACTTTTTTATTTGTACTACAAATGTTGAATAAGTCCAATCTCCCATTAAAATCCCTTTGTTTCCTTTTAAGAGACTGTAAGAGGAAGTTAGTTATTCTGGAACTGACTGGACATCAGAAGCTGAGCTGTCTAGGGAATAAAGCAGGAGCAGAGGCACGACGTCCTTATAAATGCTTACAACCGTATCAGAAACAATTGATTCACAAGAAATTTCAGGACAAACAGGATTTGTAACTATGAGCCTTCAATGGTCATATTGGACTGTGTCATACCATGTGGAATATTCTGTAATCACTATAGACCTCATCCATCAATGTAGCTACTTAATTTACACGTACTTAATTATTTACTTGGAGAATCGAATTGCTGTATTCTATACACTTTATTGATGTATGAGGATCAATGAATCATAGCAGACCTAGAATTATTTGCGCTCTCCCAACAGTCGATGATTTAGTCATGGATTTGTTAAGGCAGACAGACCAGTATCCATGTGTGAATATCAAGGTTTGGGCTGTGTTTGATTTCTTCTTGCAGTCAGATGATCAGGGGAATAGATAGACAGTCAGAGACTTTTTCCCTGGGTAGAACAAACCATTACAAGGGGACATAAATTTAAGGTGAATGGTGGAAGATATAGGGGGGATGTCAGAGGTAGGTTCTTTACCCATAGAGTAGTGGAGGCATGGAATGCACGACCTGTGGAAGTGGTTGAGTCGGAAACATTAGGGACCTTCAAGCGGCTATTGGATAGGTACATGGATTACGGTAGAATGATGGGGTGTAGATGAATTTGTTCTTAATCTAGGACAAAAGTTCGGCACAATATCATGGGCTGAAGGGTCTGTTCTGTGCTGTATTTTTCTATGTTCTATGTTCAGCCTCTGCTCACCATCAAAGGTTGCCCATGAATAGTGACCATCTGGGTGAAGTATTGGAGGTCACCAGTACTGTGGCAATCGTGGGCTAGTTTCCCCCCACAAAGAGTTACACCTGTATAAACACTCAACAGCCTACATCTGCCAAGGAAAACTGACTTCACTTTTCCATTTCATTTTGCTGATGATCGAGGAGGATCGAATCAGACCAGGGCAGAGTCTAGGTGGAGATCGTGGCACTAAAGGTTCTGACAGCGAGGAGATTACATTCATCAGAGTGAATTTTCTTAGCACTAGAATAATTTCCTCAGGAGCCAAGAGCCTCTCCGATAGTTATATCAATAGAAATAATAATTAGCTGGTCTGGGGTTGGGGGGGGGGGAGGGGTTGTTGTAGGTGGGACAGTTGCCGAAGGGAAATGAAGTCGAGACTGTAAATAGTGGTCCAATCTCATTCTCAAAGGGGATGACCATTTATTAATTAACTTTACACGAGAAAGGCGGACTAGGTTACAGGTTGTGGGATGGTTGAAACTGACATCAGCAAAAAGAAGTGAAATGACTGCTAGATTTGGGACTGCATCCGTAAGAGTTTGTCGCAGTCAGTACTTTACATCTAGTTACTGCTCGCCCGCCCACAACAAAATGCTCAGACCTTTACAGCATTTTAGTGGAAGGGAAATGTTTAAAAAGCAGGGAAATACTCTGACTGAATTCAACGCTGAAGCCAATTGACACTGAGGATTTATGATGAAAGGTGAAGAAGCTGTGTGACTATTAGAAGATCTGACAACCTCTCTACAACCATATGTCCACACAGAATGCAAGTCGGTCGGTACCTAAGAGGAGCACGGTTCAAGGAGTGTTCACAATGTTCTACTGGCAACTCTATCCAACCTAGAGCGCTGTTCTTAACTTTCGAGTTCAAACTAATTCTACTGCTCGCCTGAAAAGTAGATATTTCAGATTGTCAGCACACAGAGAATTTTGTTTTTATTCTAATGAAGACTTCAAAACGGGAGCAGCGTTGTGGTTTGCATGTGCAAGTTACATGATTGAGGGAGAATCTTTTATGGGTCTTCAAATGCTTCTTTTCAGGGATTTAGACTTCAAGCAGGATGTTGGACAAGTACTAGCTTATTGGATCACATAAAACTTCTTAGCATCTGCTCTTTATCATTGTTTCCTTTGTGGTTTTACGATTAAAGTGTGAATGCGTGGAAGAGAGGGAAATAAATATGTTTCCCACCTTCTTGATATGATTCCTATTTCACCTCTGTGCTGGACTAGAAACCAGCACAGCTTTTTTGAACTTTGATGCTGGTGGTAGGGTTCCTATTGTGAAATAAGTTGGCCAATCTCAGCCTGTTCAATGGAAACGGGCCCAAAGCTTGAAAATTCCCAGAAGTGGACACACATTCTTCATCTCAAAAAGAGGCCAGTCTTCATGATGGATGATGGAGGAAAAGTAGAGAATTTTATACATCTACAAGGTCCTGCTTCCATGATAGAAACAGGTTTTATTAAGCAAGATCATTGCTTTACAATTAATCCGCGATAAATCTCAAGTATGTGCTTGGTCTTATAAACGGTCTTAAAAGTGAAGACATTTTCCATTTCCCAGGGCTGGAAATCTGTACCTTGGTGAATACAGACATTCTCTCTCTCTCCCATCTTTCACATCAATTGAAGAGAAAAACAGGCTGTCCGGCTATGACCTAATAAGAGGAATTGGCAGATGAACGGGTAACATTGGCCGGAATGAGAAACACGCGGCAGGGGGATTGAAGAATCCCGCCCATTGTGTCAGAGATTGGAAAAATGATCATGTGTCGATAGATAGGATACCAGCTGAAAACAGTAGAATACGACACCAACATCAGCTGTGGTGTAGATATGATTTGCTGGGTGGGCTTCAAAGTTCCTGCTCTTGGCAATCCAGAAATCAGAGCCTTCAGTACTCTCAACAGGCCCATCTGTCTATTTCCACCTGGCCCACAATCCTCAATTGTAATTCATTACGTACAATTATAATCAGAAACTTTCAAGTTAAACATTGTCCCTGAGCTTGGAACAAAGGTACAAAATACAGCACTAAAAATGACTGCCATGCAGGTTTGTGCCACAGTTTAACAGAAAGTTTCTAATTCAATTTGTTTCCTTTCATCGGGCCACAGTATACGTCTGAAAATCATGCCACTGATCTAAATGATCATCATATATGCTAAACTGAAAATTCTCTATTGCGAAAAGTTCACTTAAAAAGCGGAGAGTGAACCTGTTTAATTGCACTTAAAAAGAGAAAAAAAACCACGCATAAAATAAAACAATTAACTCTGATATATATGGAATAAGCCAGTAAAGTTTTCTCGAACGTTGCCTCATTTGGGTTTGTGCAGAATTAGGCGCAAGAGATTTTAAGTGGACACTACTTCTGAACGTATTAGCAGAAAGTTGAATGGCCAAGTTGTTAACCCAATTATCTTTGAGAATTTTGTCTTTAGGCCAAGACAGGAATCCCATGTTCCTGCACTTCAATGTGTCAACATTGGCTTCTTCAGATATGATGAAGCGATGGAAAAATGTAGTCAAGTAATCTTGTATTTATGAGGGAGCCTTCATCCTGAATTACATCATCAGATTGAAAGAAGCCAATAAGATTTACCCTTGAGTTTTGGAAAGAACATTGTAATCCAGACGGAAAAATTAAACCATGGCACTAAGTAATTTCTCAGCTCATCCACAAGATAAATTAGAAGCAAGTTCATTTGGGGCATATCTGCTTTCTGAAAATAAATGTGTTCGTAGAAAAAAATAAAATAAAATAAACTTTTAAAAAATTCCATTAAAAATTTAAGAAAATGGTTTAGTCATTTCCTTATACTGCCAAACAATTGTTTACCCCAAAAAATGACCTGCCGTTTCTACCTTATTGCACCTCTCTTTCATTAGTTTGGGGAAACTTCAGTCACTTTACCACTCACCAACCTTTACATCCACTTTCACTCTCAAGGTTTATGCTTTTGAGAGAAGAATTAAGTCAGCACTGCAGAATGCAAAAGCCTCTGGTTTAAAATCCAGGAATAAAATACCAAAACAACATTTGATTTATTCTGTCACTGTATACCACCTGTCCTGCCAAGAATAGCCCTTTAAGTAAAAATAAAAATAACAAGGCTTCTGGGGCTGACATTCTTCAGGTAGATTTTCTACAACCAATTAAATACAAGACTATAAAGGAATATGTCACCTGCTATCATGCAGTTTAAAAAAAAAAGAGAAAGACTTGTGAAAGATAATTAAGTATGTTGGTGATATAGTTTAACAACATTAACAGAAATTAAACTAATAACTCATGTTTTGTTTTTCTAAAATTGCTTGTGGGCAGTAATAAAATTGGGTGTGTTTATTATTGGATTGAAAGCGGCTCAAAAAATTAGCTTTTCGAGTTGTTTTCCTGAAGGGTCCTTTTAAGAAAAGGCAGACCAATAAAATTTGATGCAAAACTATATTTATATGAGCCACCTTAACTCTGCCAGACCTAACATAACAAATTCATCTTCATAGAATTAGTCATGTATTTACTGCTTCAGAATTTTGTGCTTGATTGACCAAGCTGACAATCGCAGCACTGTACGATCTAGAAGCGTAAATGAATCACTGTGAATGATTTCAGAATTAGCAGATGTGTTGCTTCTACTGCAAGACCACTGCTGAAGTTCCGACTCAAATCAGGCATGGGTATTTAGCACAGTATCAACTGGGTCATTTCACAAAGCTTTGGCTCAGATTAATAACAATCCTGCAGAACTGGCAAGAACTAATTGCAGGGGCTTCCAATTTCAAAGCTGCACATATTTTAGATTTAACTGAAAATTTCCAATGCTGTTTTGTATTACGGGGCTGGAAATAACACAGTACTTCATAATTATGAGCAGGGTCAATAAGATTGATTTTGAAGAGAGACTTTGAGCATAATGTTAACTTTTGGCACTATTCGATGGAAGAGTGTGTAATGGATGGACAATTTACATTTTTATTAAAGCCAATGAAAACTATATCAGGTGGGGTGTCTAACCGGGTGGCCAATCCAATTGTGCTATGTTCACCATTGCTGAAAGTTAGAGGTAGCCCCTTCATTTCAAGGTTGAGTTATCCTGCGAAACTACCACTCCTGTTGGCAGGTTCCAGCCATCTACTGCAAACTGTGCGAAGATAAATTCAATATATAGTGTTATTTTGTTATGAATGACTCCACTGCAACACAAGTTATTAACTTTGAGTACAGAAAATAGATGACAGCAGAGTATAATGATAGTCGCATTAATTAGATGTGGGGATAAAAGCGTGGCCCAGGGAAATAGATCTTATGGTACAGGTAGCAAGCTTACAGGTTGGAACGTCATAGTTCTTATCCTGTTAAATCGCTAAGCTCAAAGGGGAACCCGCCTTATAAGGGGCATTTTGCTCAAAGTACTCTTTCTTTTAATAGGCGAAAATGATCAACACCTCAAATTTGATTTCTTTCAACATTTTTTTCTCCCTAGTGTAGAGTTCCACGTCAATGACAGAGAATTACTCCAAGCATCCAGTAATGTTTACATTAGATACAGCATGGGAAGGCCAGCCCAGCACAGCCCTGCTAAAGCAGTGACTCACACTGGACTTAAATAGTGCCTCTGATGTCTTTAATGGAGTCCCTCAGGTATCCATGGGTGGATCCCTTCTACTGACATCACTAGACAGTAGCACAGCATTAAGGGAGATTGTGTATACCTGGAGGTGAATGGATGTCTAAGTGGAATCAAGTACGTTTGAGATAGGTTTGTTTCCTTCTATAGAAAGTGGAGATCCTTTGGATAAAAGGTAACGCTCTTGAGAACACGAGCCACTTTTTTGCAAATGCTCTAATTATTTAATCTTAACTATGAAAAGGTGAAAAGACAAGAAAATAGTCAGGTCACTTAATGCTTGCCCTCCACAACTATTAGTAACGATAACTGCCAGAGGATTAGGAAAAAAAGAAAGCATTGATGCCAGTGGTTGGACCTCCTCGGGCCAGACATATTGCAGGGACTAATTCATCGGAATACAATTAAAGCACAGCATTGCATCTTACCTCAGAAAACAAAAACGGCTTAGTTTAGAGAGTCAACTGCCCACACCATTAGTTGGTAAATACTTTAACGTCCTCGATCATTTTGTGTAGATTTTGGTTAAAAATAAATCCTCAACACAACTTGTAATAAACCGTGCTGGTCACAGCTGATCAAGGCACATGTCACAGCCTCCTTGATTCTCTTGACATTTCCTGTTGGTTGAAGCATCACTATTATGGATAATAATTTGCACCTCAATGGACTGATCTAGACACACTGGACAATGAGGGCATCGGAACTACTGGGAAACAACTGCACAATTGAACCTGGGACCAAGGTCATACTGTGCGCGAGTGGCTTAGTGTTATCTTCTCCCCTAATCGGCCTATTTTGTTGTATGGCCTATTCTGCATCCTTACCTTGCCCTGCAAACATATCACATCACTTCCTTTCTTTCCTGACTTGCAGCCAACTTTGATTTACTGTTGTTTCAGAATTAATCTTCACAGTTCTACTTCGGACCAGGTGAAAAACCAACTTTGGTGAGATAAAAAGCAAGCAACTTCGTTTAATGGTTGGAAAAGCTACTAAGACTTCTGAAACAAATTATTGGATAGCTCTTTGGGAACCATTGCACTCTTTTTGCATCCAAATATAAAAAAATATAAAGTGATTCAAAGAACTGCAGATTATTCTATTCAGCAGTTTTTGCTCCTTACAGATTACACGACGAGTTGGATAGAGCTTGGTCTTAGCTAAGGGATACCAATCTTTCTCAAAGACGAGGGGTGGGATTTTCCGATCCCGCTGAAAGTCAATGGACTTTTGACTGGGCCGCCGAATTTCCCACGGTGGGTCCCACCATGATGGGTTCAAAAATGAACGCATGGAAGCCAGAACAATAAGAAACTCAAATACAGTTTCTCTTGTTAACAGCGTTTCCTAGACCACTGGGGTGTTCGTAATTTTGGTAATTACAGGAGGCTGCGATACCTGATGAATCAGCATATCGCGCTTTTACAATTCATCCACAACAAGAAAACTGATACTGGCCTGGCACAGATGAACTGTGAAAAATCAACGCAAGCTTTGATTTGTGGTGCGGAATTATGGTTCTCCCTTGTTTTATGATTTTGTTTTGTTAAGATGGAGCTAAAAAATTCAGCAGGTAGATTGAAAAGCTTAAAGTTTTGCTTAATAAATGAAGAGAGTACTGCTGGCCTGATCCAGCGATCTTTAACAATTTAAATGCAATATGTAGCCTGAGGAAATAAGTGTTGGATCGGGCTTTCACAATGATTGTCTACAATCTCATAATTCATTAACTTGCAAAACTTGGCAGGTCCAGTAGAGCAAAGATTATCAGGACTGTGGCAGAGAAGGTTATAGGATATCCAAAGTTCTGTCCCTTTTACTGTAACATTTTAGTGGGACATCCGTGTAGAACAGAACAAGGGTAATTAATCCAAACTTCAATCAGAAGCAGAAACTCAAAAATTCCATTAAATATTGCATAACACCATCAATAATTAGATGTAACAGTTGCTGAATCTTGCGTCAACAGACCGGCAAAATAGAATTAGTTGAATTATCCTTTTCACCAACCAAATCATATCACTGATGAAGGTACAATAGGTTTGCATCCTAATATGATTGTTCCTGTTGTCTAGCAATCCTGTTTTCATTCCTATCAGGTTTTATAGTGGATAAAAAATTCCTATAAAAGCTTACTTTGCAATCTGCATAACTAACACGCTCAGTGAGCTCACCCACTATTTTCTAACTCTATCAGAGATTCCAGGTTCATCTCCTAGAGATTGCAAATTTACTATACAATAAGGAAAAGCTTTTGATTTTCTGAACTCATAATTCTCGCATATTCTTGACCTGCAATAATCTCTGCCAGTCCTGATAATGCACGTCGTACTGTATTTAATAACACCCCTGCTTTTATAGTTTGGTAAAAAGAGAGCAGTTGCTTACTAGTTGAGGTATTTCAGGAAAGTAACCGCTCGAGTGATTTGGCATGAAAGACTAAGAATAGAAAATGAGTGTACATCTTTCAATCAGAATTTCCTATATTGCAAGATAGTGCCTTATTATGCTCTGTTTAACCGGCCAATTCTTCAAGCCCATGGACAGTTACTAGGGTAACCCTAAGAGGAACATAGAGTCAAAGGAGAAAGCAGTAACATGAAAAAAATCATATTTGTTGGCTTTGACTTGAAATAAAAGTTCCTTCCATGAGCAGTAGAGGTATATCCACCATCCAAATGGTTAGTAATTTAGCTCAGCTGAAAATCAAATAGAAATAACCCACAATGGGAGGTCCGTCGTTCTTTTACACACACCACAAAATACTGCATGACTTTTCAAAATGCATCTAATAAATATGCTTAACTTTTAAAAACAAACTACCATATTAAAAACAAAAGCCCATACAATAAACACAGAAACTCCTCCAAGATCGGCTTACAAGAGGTTTATTAGTGTGAAAGTACTGTCATATTTGTTAATCTAGGATGAGTTACCTTTGATTCAATTCATCTCTACATCCCAAGTTCAACCTGTACGTTCCTGGCAGTAGGTTAACTGCTGCTGAAGCTGTTTGTGTGATCAGTCAGCTGTATTTCTTTAAAATTGGAATATTTAAAATAACATGTCTAATCTGACCCCATAGTCTAATAGGTCCACAGTTTAGTTTGCCTAAAGTGTGCATCGGAGGTGCAGTTACCAAACACACTTGTTCCTATACCTATATAGTATTTAGTAGTGCACCTATAAACTGACCTCATTTAATTTGAAAGGATTCCAGTATTTTGTCAGAAATCCTATTGGGAATTTTAATTTCTCCTTTCATTTTATTCCAGTGGCAGAAAACAATACTCACTGACATATTGTTCTTGTTCGTGAAAATAAAAGTAAATGTAGCTCAATGAAATGAGATGGTGGTGTTTGGGCAAAAGGTTACAGTTCTATTTGGCTCGACGGTTTTCAAAGAAAGAACGTAAGCAGCAAGTTGCAAAAGATGCAGCATGATACTAAACTGGGTACAGCTTCAGTTTCTATATATTCTGTGAGCGGAGTGCCTTTAAACTTTGTAGCTGTGGAAAGAGATTCGTTTGCCAATGTGCTCTCCTCTTATGCCCAATTTTATGAAATAAATTTCTTCTTTTATTTCTTAATACAACTCATATAAATAAATGTTGAACTAAAATAATTTTGGTAGATGTTTTGAGATTCGTGATAACTATAGACAGTGTCTTTTCGATGCAATGGCATTAAATGCCGTGGGTGGTGAGTGAGCTGTGTTAAATTCAAGTGAAAGCTTTTCTTTTTTTGTCCTACATTTTCTTCTCAGTTGGTTGGTGGTGCTTGTACGAACACTCCCCTCGAATCAGTCCGTGGCAGTTTGGCTGGTGGCTCCATGGGATCTGTCACTAATGTGGGCTCATTGTCCATTGGAATTTCTTGTTGACTGTCATCATCACTTTCTTCCTCCTCCTCCTCCTCATCTGATTTAAACGTGGTTTAAAAGGAAAAATAATGCAAATTCAGGCTCACCACACTCAAATAAATAATTTGACCCTTCCTCCATTAAATTGATTTCCTTCATTCAAGACATTTGACTGCCAATCTTCCTGATCGCTTGGCTCACACATTGATAACCTGACCAGAATAATGCTGACCAGAAAAGCTTCATTGGAATCATCTATTACAACCTACTATTTGGAAACCTCAAGAGGCCTCAGGGCAAAGTGGACAGGCATTAGATTCTCTATTTGCTTATGCAAAGTGAAGAGAATTGGTACAAGGAATATTAAAAAAATGTTGCATTGGATTACAAAGAGGAGAATGAAACAACATGATTAACAAGGCTAAGCAAGCCTCAAATTAAATACTATTTAAGGAATATTTACTTTGCATACAGTTGTTAGCTTAAGAGATGGGCCCAATGGTATAAACATAAACTTGGTTGAAGAAATTTAAATATTATATTCAAGAATGAATAACAAGTATTTCTGGAGGAGGAATCTTGTAAGGGGCCTAGTTTGAGGGCTATGGTGACGGCAGCATTGCCAATGGCTCCGAGTAGGTATTCCGGGAGCCCAGTAGTGCAGTCCACGGTGAAGATCTGGAATCAGCTGAGGAGGCATTTTAGGGTGGAAGGGATGTCGGTGCTAACGCCGCTGTGCGAGAATCATGGGTTTGAGCCCGGGAGGGGGGGATGGATAGTGTGTACAGGAGGTGGAGGGAAATGGGGCTGGTCAAGGTGAGGGATTTGTATTTGGAGGAAGGGTTCGCCAGTCTGGAGGAGCTAAGGGAGAGGGTAGAGCTGCCGAGGGGTAGTGAGTTCAGGTATCTACAGGTTAGGGACTTTGCACGAAAGGTCTGGAAGGGGTTCCCTAGGTTGCTGGGATACCATGCTGGAGCGACTGCTGCTTCCGGATGTGGAAGGGGAGGGAAGAATTGGGGATATATACAAGTGCTGGGGGAGCAGCGAGGCGAGCGGGTGGTGAAGATCAAGGAGAAATAGGAAGCGGAGTTGGGAATGGAGATCAATTGGGGAGTATGGAGTGAGGCACTGCGAAGGGTAAACAGGACCTCCTCTTGTGCAAGGATGAGCCTGATACAGTTTAAGGTGGTGCACAGGGTGCATATGATTCGGGTTCTTTCAGGGGGTAGCAGATGAGTGTGAGAGGTGTGGGCGGGGGCCAGCGAATCATGCGCACATGTTTTGGGGTTGAGAAAAATTGGGAAGATTCTGGGCGGGTGTGTTCGCGGTCTTAGCCAGGCTAGTGGAGGAAGGAGTGGACCCAGACGTTTTGGTGGAAATATTTGGGGTTTCAGAGCCAAAGCTCATGGAGAGGAGGAAGGCCGATGTCTTGGCCTTCGCCTCTCTGATTGCACGGCGACGAATGTTGCTGGAGTGGCGTCGGCATCGCCACTGGGGTAGCAGCTTGGTTGGGCGACCTATATGACTTCCTGCGGTTAGAGAAGATAAAATATGAGTTAAGGGGCTCAGCAGGGGAGTTTGAGAAAAGGTGGGGGATGTTTGTGACCGTGTTTGAGGAGCTGTTCGTCACAGGGCGTTGGGTGATTGGGGGGGGGGGGGTGAAAAAGGAGAAAAATCTTTACAAACTGTATAGTTGATTGTTGGGAAGAATGTTTCCCGGGGTGTTTATTTGCTGTAACCTACTTTGATACAAGTTTGAATAAAATGCGTTTAAAAAAAAAAAGAATAACAAGTATTTCATGATCGAGTGCTTTTACCATTGAAAATGTCCCAAGCAAAAGAGGAAAAATCAGGAAAGGTGACAAGAAGCAAGGCTCAGCAAAACAGGCGGGATTTGAAGAGGAAAAGAGATGAGGTAATTTACAAAAGCAATTTTTGGATTTAATAATACTCTTTATTATTGTCACAAGTAGGCTTACATTAACACTGCAATGAAGTTACTGTGAAAATCCCCTAGTCACTACATTCCGGCGCCTGTTCAGGTACACAGAGGGAGAATTCAGAATGTCCAAATTACCTAACAGCACGGAACTTGTGGGAGGAAACCGGAGCGCCCGGAAGAAACCCACGCAGACACGGGGAGAACGTGCAGACTCCGCACAGACAGTGACCCAAGCAGGAATCGAACCTGGGACCCTAGTGCTGTGACAACATGTTGAAGGTCTTTAGACAGTAAAGGGTGGTTGGAAATTAGGACAATATACTTAAAAATGCAGGTTCAGAGTTAATTACATCTGAATAGAAATGACCAAACAGAAATAGGTAATTTAGTCCAACCAGTCTGTGTTGGCATTTATTCTTCACATGACCAATATTTCAATCCCATAGCCAATATTGGGATGACAATTATCTGACCTGGTCCCATACACTGCCAAACAACAGGGTTAATACAATGTGAATCTGTGGAACTCGTTGCCGCAGAAGGCTGTGGAGGCCAAATCATTGAGTGTCTTTATGACAGAGATAGATAGGTTTTTGATCAATCAGGGGTTATGGGGAGAAGGCAGGAGAACGAGGATGAAAAATATCAGCCATGATTAAATGGCGGAGCAGTCTCGATGGGCTGAGTGGCCTAATTCTGCTCCTATGTCGTATGGTCTAATGTGGGGACAGGCCCTCATTCCTCCCGACTCATGTTTTGGGGTATTTTCATAATTATCTTCCATATGGACCCATGTGGTTCCAAAAAACGTACTTGCATAAATTACTATAAGTAGCTTGAAGGATGTGGTGGACATTATGGATAAATGACTGGCACTGAGCAGCAATGACCAGTAATACCATGCAGTACCAATACATGTGGGAAAAGGGCAATCCACCATTCCCAGTCAGGTGGCTGCGGTTGTTGAGCCAACATAAATGTCCAAGAGTAAGCAGGCAATATAGTCTGTGGATGAAGATATGAGGCCTGCAGTCCAAATGAGGAAATTTTATGTATTTCTGGTGCGCAATACTTATCATCCTTCAGATTTGCATAAATAAATAATCTGAACCAAAGTATTGGTTTAGAAACCTTCCAATGCTACAAAGTCAGTTATAAAACAAACAGGTGTGTTAATTATTTAGTGTTGAAGTACAGTACACCTACCTTTGTCAGGGTCCAGAGGATTTAAAGCCCGTCCAAGATCAGCAAACTACAATATAAAGAAGAAAAATGATTTATTTTGCCTTTAATTCATTGCATTACAAAACTGGAAGAGAATGGGAGAGCAGCTCAAGAAGTTGTGTTTGACTAACAGGCTGATGTTTAAGACTGTCCTCTTGCAATTAACTATTTAATGCCATAATGAATACATTTATTACATGTTTCATAAAAATCAAGATTTGAATAAAAACACTCTGTTGAATGCACTTGTCATTCCTTATGGCTGGCTACATGCACTGATATTTTTTCACAAATTTACAAATGCATTTACTCAGTTTTAAAATGTTATTCTTCAGTATTTTTATGTTTTAAGAAACAAGTTTAGAGTAACCAATTCTTTTTTTTCCCAATTAAGGGGCAATTTAATGTGGCCAATCCACCTACGCTGCACATCTTTGGGTTGTGGGAGTGAGACCCACGCAGACACAGGGAGACTGTGCAAACTCCACACGGACAGTGACCCGGGGCCAGAATCGAACCCGGGTCCTCGCCACCGTGAAGCAGTACTGCTGACCACTGCACCACCATGCTGCCCTATTCTTCATTATTTTTACACAAACTAATAATAGTTTATTATTTTTTACATTTGAAAAAGTGAGCAATATTTCAACGATGGCAGCTACAAAGGATTTAACACACAACATTTACATTAGCCAGTGTTGAGCAGCACATAGATAAAAATGAACAAGTTCCCAATTAACAAATTAAAACATATACAGTAATGAGAACCTGACGGGAGACAAGATGCGACTTACCTCACCCATGACAGCAATGGGTGTTTCTCCCTTTGCCTGAGCCACACGGTGCTCTATCAAATAGTACATGTATTCATCATATAGAAGGCGAATGAGATGAAAGGACCCAAAACTTGCCGCGCTCCTCAAAGTTAAATCCCGAATCACCATTGAACTGAAATACAAAGGACAATTCGTTCTGAAGTGCCTTTAAATGTGTTATCAAGAAGACTTTCTCGCTGTACACTTTCTAGCGGTATATGTTCATCCTTGAAATCTCCAAGTAGCCCACATCACTTTTTGATTTGGAAAGACAATAGGCTATAAAAGTGCTTTTGGGCAGCACGGTGGCCTAGTGGTTAGCACAACCGCCTAACGGCGCTGAGGTCCCAGGTTCGATCCCGGCTCTGGGTCACTGTCCGTGTGGAGTTTCCACATTCTCCCCGTGTCTGCGTGGGTTTCACCCCCACAACCCAAAAATGTGCAGAGTAGGTGGATTGGCCACGCTAAATTGCCCCTTAATTGGAAAAATAATTGGGTAATCTAAATTTATTTTAAAAAATAAAAATAAAAGTGTTTTTATCGCCGATTTCGACTTGCCAACTACTCCTTAATTATCTGACCATGATAGAAAATTTTCGAGGTAGAGATTGTGATAGAATCCTAGAATTCGTATAGCACAAGAGGGGGCCATTCAGCCTGTCATGTCTGTCCGTCCCCATGAGCAACTTGACTAGTCCCACACGCTTTTCCCAAAGCCCTGTAATTTTTTATTCTGTTTAGATCAGGGGTGGGCAAACTTTTCCGTGCAAGGGCCACATTCAGAAATTCACAATTTTAAAGGGCCGCATAGTATATTAAGTAAAATAATTAATATTTAAAATAGCCAAAATAAAAGGTTTTTAAAGAAAAAAGAGCAATTAATTTTTATTAATTAATATTTTAAAGTAGAAACTTTACAGGAAACACATTTATTTGAAAAACAAAGTAACTCAGTTTAAAGAAAAAAAAGCAATTAATTTTTATTAATTAATATTTTAAAGTAGAAACTTCACATGAAACACATGTTGTGCTGAGCAATGATCACCCTACTCAAGTCAACGTATCCACCCTATACCAGTAACCCAACAGCCCCCCCCATTAACCTTATTAAAAAAATAAAAATAAAAAAAATAAAAAAATGTTTTTAATTTAAAAAAAAAAATTTTTTTATGACTTGATCTTGGTGGGCCGCATAAAGACCTTTGGCGGGCCGCATGCGGCCCGCGGGCCGTAGTTTGCCCACCCCTGGTTTAGATGCTTATCCAAGTCACTTTTCAAAGCCACGATTAAATCAGCGGCCACCACACTCTCAGGCTGTGCATTCCAAATGTAACCACTCACTCCGTTTAAAAAAAAATCTTCCTTCTCATCTTGTATTTTTGCCATTTACCTTAAATTGGTTTCCTCTGGTTCTCAAATGCTGGTCTGCCAATGGGAGTAGTTTCTCTCTACCCATCCTATCCCGGTCCCTATCAAATCTGTTCTCTGAAGAGAACAACCGTAGCATCTCCAATTTATCCTCGTTACAGAAGCTCCTTATCCCTAGAAGCATGTCCAAAGTATTTTCTGAACATCCACTAAAGGCTTCACTTCTTTCTTAAAATGTAGTTCAGAACTGGACAAAATTCATCAGTGGAGGCCAAATCTGCAGTTTATAAAAATTCAGTATAACTTCCTTGCTTTTGAAAAAAATGAAAATCGCTTATTCTCACAATTTGGCTTCAAATGAAGTTACTGTGAAAAGCTCCTAGTCGCCACATTCCGGCACCTGTTCGGGGAGGATGGTACGGAAATTGAACCTGCACTGCTGGCTTTGTTCTGCTTTACAAGTCAGCTGTTTAGCCCACTGTGCTAAACCAGCCCCTTGTAGTCTATGCCTATTTATGAAGCCCAGGATCCCGTAAGCCTTCTTTAAAAATAAATATTTTTATCAAAGTTTGCATTTTTACACTGTACAAAAGGTGGATGAAACGGTTTACAATTTACACACTGTTCCTTTTCAGCAACTCCTCTTCACCCTCCCATTGTTCCTCACCCCCCCCCCCCCACTCTTCCCCCCCCCCCCCCCCCCCTTTCTATTGTCCGGGTCATATCCACGACCCTTCCCTTCCCCGTACATGGTTTGTTCCATTTGCCTATTTAAACACTTTCTCAACTTAATGAATAACTAAATAATTGCTTATTGTCACAAGTAGGCTTCAGTGAAGTTACTGTGAAAAGCCCTAGTCGCCACATTCCGGTGCCTGTTCGGGGAGGCAGGTACGGGAATTGAACCCGCGCTGCTGCCTTGTTCTGCATTACAAGCCGCTGCCCTACCACCTGCAGCAATTTGTGCACATAGACCCCCAGGTCCTGCCTCCTTTTTAGAATTTTATTTTATAATACTTCTCTTTGTTGTTCTTACCAAAATATATCATTTCAGAGTTTGCAGTCATGTGTCTGCCCATTCCACCAGCCTGCCTATGTCCTCTTGAAGACTCCACTATAATAGTTCACGATACTTCTAACTTTGCAACATCTGCAAATTTTGAAATTGTGTCCTAAACACCTAAGTCTCGGACATTAATATAGATCAAGCAATCACATACTGTGCCCAAATATCATGGCAGATACATCTGTGGAAGAAACTGAGTTCAAAGTGAAGTAACATATTTACTGCTCTGTAAGATACGAATAGAGAGGTAGTCCCCTCATAAACAACTCAAGAGCATGCTAATGGAACAAACAATGATGCTACAGCACAAACCTTTCACTCCAACAGACATGTATAAATATAAAGGATAGATCCTGGTTAATATTGTGCAAAATCTTTGACATTTACTCAGCAATATTTCCCATATGGAGATGAGGCTGAATTGAATGTCTAAATATAAGAAATAAAATTCCACAGTATAAATGAACAGTTTTCTTCAAGTGAGAGAAATACATTGATACCATACCTTAATTCAAATATCATTGAATCTCCTTTGCATCAATTAGTAACACACTTCCAGCTCTGGAGGACAATACTATAAGACCTACCTATAGAAGGACCACTTGAGCAGGAACTGTTTGGCAGCCTTGGGGAAACTGGGACTCCCATGATATGGCTTGAGGACCTGGGTTACCACACTGTCTAACCACGATGCCCATTGCTCCAGAGAGTTCTGCTGCTGTAAAGTCATCTTAAAATCCTGCTCCAGCCTTTGCACTACACCATCTTCACAACGACACACCCATGAGGCTTGCTCCTGAGAAAAATCAATGAGCCATTGTTACATGTAAACCCGCACATCAAATGTTAACAGATTGTCAAAAGGCTAGATATGTAGCCAGGGGCCCCTCTCATGGCCATAATGCCTCCAGAGGCTGATTTAGCTCTGCTGATTAGTTTCAACCACATAAACTCATAATCAGTATAATAGCAACTCCTGACCGAACCTATGAATGTTAATTTGACAGAAGTCACAAGTGATTGTTTGGTTTGATTGATAATATCCTCTCTTTGGCTCAGAAGTTTGTACGTTCAAGCTGTGCTCCAGGACTGTGAGTAAATTTGACACTTCAGTACAGTATTAAGTGAAAGCTGTATTGGCCAGATAGGACATTACAACTAGCCATGATCTTATCGAATGGCAGAGCAGGCTTGAAGGGTGTGATCCAAACTGGGACACTGGGCGGGATTTTCTGTCCTGCCGCACCAGATTCAGCACGCCGGCGGGATTCTCCATTTCACCAGCTGTCAATGGGGTTTGCCATTGTGGGGCAGCCCCATGCCCTCGGGAAACCCCCAGGCTGCCGGCAAAACGGAGAATCCCGACGGCGGAAAATCCAGCCCACTAAGTCCACACAATGGACTGCTTTTTCAGTCAGCTGTGAAGTAAAGGTGGTCAATGCTGATACTGAAGAAAACTTCTCATAAAATCCAGTGATCGCTGTAGTGCCGAGTTATTTTATTAATAGTAGTTTGTTTCTGGCACTAAGACAAGAGGATCCTCAAGCATACAGCAGCAGTGGTGACATCAAGCAAGATAATAAGCCAGTTACATGGAAGTATTCTCACAGACAGAAAACTGGGAAGTAAAACTTTTCATTGCTTTTCATTTTTTTTTTTACAGTGGGCAAAATAAATGCTTGGGATGGACACAGGGGATTAAGGTAGAAGGTACTTTGGGGGGAAAATTTTTATTTTAAAAGCAAGTGAAATTTCCTTTTACAATAGAGAAATTTTACAATTAAACAAATATAAATTTACTCTTTCAATGCCAGTGAGGCTGTTCAGACTCATGAACTTAGTCCATCCAGCCATTCATTAATTTAGCATGCTGTTAAAAACCCAGTTAAACCGCATTCAACAAATTTTCCAAGGGTTTTGACCAAGAGATTTCAGAGTGGAAAGTTCTTGCCATTTCATAGAATTCCAATTGACTGCGGCTATGCGGACATCCAGCCTGCACCATCCTCCAGCTCTCTGCACTTAACTGCGCGTATGTGGGCTCCAGAGGTTGCTGTGAGTTTCAGAGGAGTAATAACGACAACCAGGCCAATAATGCCTTAACACTGCTTGCTTGAGATCAGCTAACTCAAATGGCCATGGTCGGATCCAGAACTTTCCTCTGGTGTAGTGCTAGTTACCTGAACATTTGCAAAATCTACTCGGTTTAAATCACTCAGCATCTGGTTAATCTGTGCAGTATTCTGAAGTACAGCACGGGCTGCCTGAGCAAGATGGTTTAAGGATGTGTAACGTCTCAAAGTCTGCGCAAAGGCACTTGCTGCTGCCACCTGCAAGAGTTAGAAATGAACAGCAATGAATACTTAAGGCACGTTTTAGAAATTATTAACAATGGGCCAATGGTTTGTGAAAAAAAAACGATCAAGACAAATTTGTTTTCTGGTTTAGAGGTTTAAAATAAGTTACAGTTGCCTCATTTAAAGAAAAGTAATGAATAAAATGAATTTAAGTGTTACAATTCTAAGAGAACCACACTTTGAATAATACATTCCCTGCAGACCGTGAAGCAATGTACGATACAGCAAAATGGAAGTGAAGTTCAGGATCAGTATCAAATTTGACACAAATAAACTGACCTCTAGGTCAAAAGGGACCATTTGAG
Organism: Scyliorhinus canicula; assembly: GCF_902713615.1. NCBI lineage: Eukaryota > Metazoa > Chordata > Chondrichthyes > Carcharhiniformes > Scyliorhinidae > Scyliorhinus > Scyliorhinus canicula. Next base: position 13,444,752 of record NC_052170.1, read on the forward strand.
ATGATGGAGTGAATGCATGCTAATCTCTGAAATATAAACACGTAAAATTGTGTTAAAGCTGTATTTGTAATAACATATTTTTCTGGATTATAACCACATCCTTCAACTGGTCTGGTTTTGTAGGTCAATTACAAAGCTTTTCCATAATGTCCTGATGGAATTTTAAATGTTCCTGGTACTATTCCAGCTTTCCTTTTAGTTACAGGGGCCAGATGAAGAAACTTTATGGTGAATTTGATTCTCTCCGCCCACCCGACAGAGTTTTGAGTTTCGAAATTTAACCAATCTGACTGACTCCTCAGGCTTTCCATAATCAAGTGACCATGCCTCTGAAGGCGACATCTTAAGGTCAATTCAATAAAAGCCGCTCACAGAAACACACCACAGAAGTACCGCCGTGCTAATAGTTGTAACATGGTGCCGAAGAATGGCAAAAAAATTGATTTTTGTGCCCTGCAAAAGGAGCACAGAAAACAATGAGAACACAAGAACACTGAAAGATTCAAAATCTGAAATAAAGCTGCTGAAAAGGACAAAGGAAAACTGCAAGGTTGCAAGTGGGACAGCTCAGAAATGCATGCATTAAAGTGCAAATTTTCAAAATACTGCTCGAAAACAAGGGTAAAAGAAAAGCACACAGAGGCTGCAAGTTAATACGAGCTGATAGAAAAAGATCAAAAGAAAGGCACACCACAGGTGTAGTTACTGTCCACAGAGAAAAAGGAAACATAAATAAAGACTGCAAGTAAATTACCGAGTGAATAAAATGGCTGGAGTATATTTTCCAATCCCATCTCCATTCTGGATGCTGATGCGCGGCAAACCTGGCAGTTTTTCCATTTACAATGGCAAAACTATGAGACTGTAACAGACGTAATTAATAAGGCTGAGCCAATAAGAGTCATCACTCTGTTGATGCTACCGGGCATTATAGCCGAGCTAGTGCCAGAAGAATTGCTGGTGGACTGACGCCTCCAGACCTGCCTGAGTTTTGATGAAATGAAGCAGGGCCTCCAGAAGAGGTACCATGATCACCAAAGGTGTGACAAAGATTTTAAACCAGGGGATGCTGTTCATGTTTGAAATTTCGGGGATGGCGCCCAATGGTCCCAGGGACTATAGTGGAGAAAACGGGGCCAGTTTCCTACATTATTAGGGTTAGAGAGCTGACTGTGTGAAAGCACATGGACTACCTCATGGACAGGGAACCTGCCCCAGAGGAAGCTAAGCTGAATGAATCAGTGCTTCGACCATCCTGTCTGCCATCCTTTAGTCAGGAAGCAATTCCCACCAGGGACCAATGTCCTGGCCAGCCCAGGACCTATGCCTGAGCCTGAGACCTATGACTTGGCCTCGGATATGGACACAGAATCCTCAGTACTCTCAGAGGACGTTGTAATCAGAGATTACCCCCAACAGTGCCCCTTTGGCGTTCCACACGAAAAAGGCACCCCCCAACCCAGCCCCACAGATTGTGGAAACACAGTCATGGGCAAAACGGCGAAGGAGACCCCCTCAACAATCCATAGCTTGGCACCCTTCAGACATGAGGCGTTGGGATTAGGGAGAGGGATATGACAACCTTCATGAGACCCACGGAGACACCTCAATTTATCTCCATTTGGGACTTGTGAAATTTGTACTCCCCTGCTAGTAGGCGGAGGCTCGCCCAGCTGGGGCTAATAAATTTGCCCTATAAAAGCCGGCCTGGACTGGGACCGGCACTTACAGTAGTCCCAACTGGGACCTTTGAGCTGTAAGCCACGGTGTGCCTATACTTTATGTTGACTTATCAGACGCTGTTTAATCTACCTTCTCTGGCTTCCTGAGCTTTCATACTTCCCTAACATTTTTGTTTTAAGACCCTCCTGAAAACACACCTCTTTGACAAAGCTTCTCGTTACTCCTCCTAATATTTCCTATTTTGACTTAACACCCATCTTTGCCTGAAGACACCTTTGTAAAGTGCCCTGGGATGCTTTTCTCGGATAAAAACACGATATAAATGCCAGCTATTGGTGTAGTTTAAATATTCATATTCTCAGACAGAGTAATATTTGCCTCATGTCAACCTTTCTTCCCCTGACATTTCAGGCTGTGCTTCTGATTTCAAGTTTGCCAGTTAGGTGCAAGTGATGTGACTCCATCCTGCATGACAGTATTGATTTGATAAGGCCAACCAAATGACTTTGGTTATCCTTCTATTTGTCTCCCTTCAGGTTACCCTTAGAACTTAGAAACCCATCTTACCTTCACACGAACCATTTCTTCAGGAACGTTCATCATAGCATTGGTTAGCCAGCTTTCCAAACTTTTTGCAAAATTCCGAATTGCTTGAGTCAAGGCACCTGGAAGGGGATTAACTGCAGTCAATAGCTGTGGATAATAATCATTAACAGTGCACTCAGGCTAGCAAACATACATGTACAAAGTTGTTCTCATCATAATTCGAAATAACCGATTAACTATTTAACTTTCCTGGGAATACTCACTTGGGATAGGCCGCAAGACATCTGGGATAAGGATCTCCACCAGGCCTTGGTAAAGCATGTTATCACAGTATTTCGTCCACTTCAGAGAAGGCTCATACTTACAGAGAAGAACCAGGCATGACTTAGGGAGGCGTTTCTCAGCTTCATCATGACTGCAAAAAATAAACAACATTGAGTTTGACAACACTTTGGGACAGTGTCAGTAATTACACATTTTTTTAGTTTTCCTATTCATTCCTGGAGAAGGTCCTGACAAAATACCAAACAGGTTTCCAAAACTCTAACCTCAGGTGCCGTTCCGTTGGAATTAGAGCTCTGGTTCATCTTATTCCTCGAGGCCAATGCAACGCCCACACCCCACCTTATCTGCATCTCACTTCAGTCTCTTTCCTACACTCACTTTTGGAATTCCTTTCTTCCTAAAAGATGTTTTGTTAGTCACTCACACTGATAATCCTGAGCCATCACTGGACTGGGAAGTGTTGTATCGCCAAAATGTCTTCCACAATGTTTCGACCAGAGTAAACTGAAGATTCACCATCACATCCAGGATTGCCTTTCAAGACAGAATGAAGACATTTGAAGAGGTTATTGCTATTTTAATGGTAATTCAGGTTACAATGCCATTAATAAATATAAAAGAAATACGAATTAAAAATGAATTAATTCCAGGAAATCCACTGATCAATTTCAATATAAATGAAACTTTATCAGTTCCGCAGAAAGTAAGACTTGAAAAGGAAGAATGTGCAGAGTTATAGGGAGAAAGCAGGATTATGGTGAATTGTTTATTTGGAGAGCTGGTGCAGACATGATGGGTCAAATGGCCTCCTGCTATGGTGTAACAATCCTGTGATTCCTTGAATGCTTAATTTGGCATACATTATGGGCGGCACGGTAGCACAGTGGTTAGCACCGTTGCTTCACAGCTCCGGGGTCCCAGGTTCGATTCCTGGCTTGGGTCACTGTCTGTGCAGAGTCTGCACATCCTCCCAGTGTCTGCACGTTCTCCCCGGATGCCCCGGTTTCCTCCCACCGTCCAAATGATGCGCAGGTTAGGTGGATTGGCCATGCTAAATTACCCTTAGAGTCCAAAAAAGGATAGGTGGGGTTACTGGGATAGGGTGGAGGTGTGGGCTTGGGTGGCGCACTCTTTCCAAGGGCCGGAGCAGATTCGATGGGCTGAACGGCCTCCTTCTGCACTGTGGATTCTATGATGCTCATCACACAGACTGCATTTTCCTGAATGGTATTGGGATTTTCATGTATTGTTGAAACTGCACTTATCCAGGCAAGTGGAAAATGTTGCGTCACACTTGGGAGGTTTACTTGGCAGTGGAAAGTTTCTGGGATGTCAGGAGGTGAGCCACACCACAGAATATCAAACCGGCTCTCACAGCAGTCTTTATGTGGCTGGTTTAGAATCTCTACTGAAAGATGAAATAGAAAATCATTTCATAGAGTATAATTGTTTCAAAAAGGAAGGTCATCCTTGACCAATCTTATTGAATTATTTGAAGTAGCAGAAAGGAGAGATAAAGTTTTTTCCAGTCAATGGTGACCCCATGATATTGATGGTGGGGGCAATCAATGATGGTAATACCATTGAATTCTGACTCTCTCTTATTGGAAACAGTCATTTTCTGGCACTTAGGTTGTTAGGAACATTTTTCCCCCATATCAGTCAGAGCCTGAATGTTGTCTCGCCTTGCTGCTGGCAGCCACAAACTAATTCATTATCTGCAGTGGACAGGGTGGGCAGCCCTGTCTAGTGCCTCATTTCAAGGGAAAGTAACCGGGGTACAGAGCGATCGTAAGAACACTGGGCGTAGGGGAATTGTATAACAAATAAATCTGAGAAGCAAATTTATGGCCAAATCCAAATCTCCCGAGATATTCCCATTCCACTCTATCAAATGTCTTTTCAGCATCAAGAGATACTATCACCTAAGGTTCAGATACTGGGAAGTGGAAATGGGTGACATTTAGGAACTGTTCCATTTTCTGTCCGTTCAATTATGATACTCTACATAATAAAAGGTTACTTGTGTTTTAAAGTTACAAACCTGGTGACTGTAGTTTATCGGGCTCGACAAAGGACTTTGGGTATTTCTAAATAAAATCCAATTTCACCTGTGTCGCGACCTCGGGTCAAGTGGGGCTGGAATTGACCGTGCACTAGCCCAGGGTGTCATGACATATTGAAAAAAACCTCGCCATAAGTATAGAAAGGCAGATTAGAGAGACCAATGGTTTACCCCTGTCCAAAATACAATGTTATTAAATGAAAGTTTAACTTTTATGCATGGTTTTTAAAACGTGAGATTTTATTTTGATGTGTCAGGAATTATAATACCTCACAGTGCTCCCGATAGAGTAGTTGGAAAGCCTTGACGTGTTCCATAGTCATACCATCTGGCAACGTTTTTCCCTGTAAGTCTATTTCAACAAATTCTGGTAGAGCCCGAGAGGCATCTGTAATATATTGTACAATATAGAATGCAATCACAAGTTAGTATTCTTAAGGTCATTCTTTTTTTTTATAAATGTTTTTTATTCAGTTTTCATGTTTTATATTGAACAAATTACAAATTGTTAGAGAGAAAAAAAAAAAGAACACACAAAAATTAACATATATATTTACAGGTGAGCATTCTTAATAAAGGTATCAAGCACTGAAAAGTGAATCTGCCGCAGTCTTGGTCAATGGTCAGGTCGTTTGTGTTGGTGAGGGCACTTGAGATATCAGGTTTGAGTTTGAAAGTTACTCAACGATGGAATCCGTAAACTTAAAATGAACAAACTTTGCAGTTGTTCTCAGACCATCATTATCAAATAACTAGACAACACCAACACCAGACCCATTTGCATACTGCCCTCTGTAATTGTTTCTCCGGCACCCAAATGTATATCTACCTCTCCAGTCTACCCCCACACACACACACAAACAGATGCCTACTTATGTGTTGTAAATAATATTGCCAATTGTACAGAGTTGCTGTTGCAACTCTAGTGCATAATACCGTACCAAATATTTTATTTTATTTTTTATTTCTTTTTTATTATTATTATTCTCTTTTTTGTAGTATGTTTGTGTGTGCCCTTCTCTATATACACACCTCTTATTCTGTGTACATAACGGTAAATATACTTTGTTCAAAAACCCAATAAAAACATTTATATTAAAAAATTATCAAATAACTAGGAGACAGGGAGAATTGCTACTAATTGTCAATCTGCTATGTTTGTTTGGTCAGTTAGAGAAAGCCCATGGTGATGGGCCTGGAAGTGAAAACCACTACATTCCTGACAGGCAGTCTTTTAGGCTGGACAAGGTGTAAGATTGGCATATTTTTAAAAAACGATTAAAGTTCCATCAAAAACACAAATTTGTGCTTTGTAATAGTGTCCATAATATTTACACCTGGATAATTGATACTTTGCTTACCAGATGGGCAAAGCTGTTAAGAAAACACAAGATTTCATTCAGAATAAAAATAACAATCAAGGCATCTTAAAGTAATCACTCAGTCGATTATCCTTGATGTTTCAACACAAAATATGGCAGTCTGCATTTTCTCCAGATCATTAGCCCAGCAACACAGTTTTCTGTATTGCTTGCTCATCTAGATTTTTGACCTCAAACTGTTTCTCCCACTGGGAGTACAAATGATGCCCATCATTAATTCATAGGCAATAAGAGATGATTTTCAATGATGTATGTATTTTACAAAAGTTTAGCATGGTCATAACAGCCACTCCACCCAGATTTTCCTCAGTAATTTATTCATGTACAGGGTCATTAGGATGAAATGTATGTTTAATAATGAAATAAATGATCGGCTGCAACAGTGGCAAAATATCTGGAGGAGCCAGTGAAAGTAAAATAATGTTTGTTTTGTTCATTTTACTAACGAAATGAAGAGGGATTCAATAGTCAATATATGTTATCTGCATTTGCTACGGAGGAATTATCAGGTTAGTGAAACCGTTTTGGTAACTTACCCAAGAATTGCTGGTACTGCTGGACCTGCGCGCTGATATCTGACAGGCCACCACCCTGCTGTTGCCCAACTCCCATACCATTTGTCATCCCCTCCACCTTCTGGATTGGCTTGAGTCTGTAGCATGAAGGAGAAAACGGACTGAAATACAGTCCATTCCTTAATGGTCAAAGTAGCATTTTCCAAAAGCAAAAAGGAAATAAAGAATAAAACTTACTTTTTCATTGTTGCCATTTGATTCGAGAATTGCTATACGAGAATAATTAATGCTCTGAAAGGGACATTCCATCATACGTGCTCTCCTGAACACTGGCATTGATGCAACAGTAATTTGGAAGACAGTTGACAAACATAACCTCATAGTACCACCTGGGAAATTTACAACAAAACTCTCTGCTTATATTAGCAGGTTCACAGTTTTTGACTACAATAACAGTGGGAAGCAAATTGCAGGATACCATGATGCTCAACATGCTACTGACATGGCAAGTTAATCAAGAAATTAGAATTCTCGGTTCAGGATCGACAAAATGTGACCAGAGATGTTCCCCAAGGAACCTCATCTTTCCACCATAATTAGATTTGATTGACTTGGATGAAGGAATAAAGAGTTGTATATCCAAGTTAGGAGGCATAGTAATTTGTATGAGGGGGAGTAGGAAGTTACAAAAGGGACTCAGACGAAGTGAGTGAGTGCATGAAACTATAACAGTTGGTGTGCAATGTGGTCAAATATGAGGACATCCACTTTTGATTTTAGAAAGGCAAATCAGAATATTTTCTTAATGGTGAGAAACTACTAGCTGCGAAAGTCTAGCGGGAGTCCATGTACAGAAAATCGGCAACCATTGCAGATTGGTAAAACAAAGTAATCAAAAAGGAAAGCCAAATGGAATGTTAGCCTTGAACTCAAGCTGGCTATAATTCACAGCTATACAGAGCTTGGGTCAGATCCCGGTTCACATTGCCTTTGGAAGAGGTATAGCAAAGACGCACCAGAATCTATCAAATCATACGACGAATTATGAGGATAAGTTGTATAAACTTAGCTTGCATTCCTTTGCTTTTAGAGGGTTGAGGTGTGATCCAAACAAGATTTTTTGAATGATAAAGGGGTTTGTTGTGGAAGGCAAAAAAATAAGCTTTTTCTCTGCTTGCAGAATCCAGAAAATGGGAGCATAATATTAAATTCAGAGCTGGTGGGAAACCAGAAAGCAACTCTTCACACCAAAGATAGTAGAAACCTGGAATTCATTCTCTAAAAAGGCTGTGAAAGCTCGAACCTGATTGACAGAGTTTTGTTAGTTAAACATATCAAGACACACCAAGCACAGGTAGGTAAATGGAGTGAGGTATCAGTCAGTTAGCATCTGTTTAAACAGATTCAAGGTTCTGAATGGTTCCTACGCAGGATTCGTCAAATAGCCTGGTGAGTAGGAAATATCATGCAGCATTTATCAAGAAAAACGGTTCCTTGAGGAGGAAAATTGAGGTTAAGCAATTTGCTTTTAACTGAGTAACTTCCAGTCTTGCTTAATGTCCTTTTTGCTGTATTTAAAAACAATCGCCTGAAGCAAATACAAAGTGCAGCTAGTGGAAGCTGATGGGTTAGTTGACTCTGGAATAAGGCATTTGGACAGTCCCATGAGTGTTTCCTTTCAATGACAGAGAGTTACTAAAAATCATTTTAGCGAATCAGGGGCTGGATTCTCCGTTCCTGCATCTAAGTGCTGACGCCAAAGGCGGATCCGCACTGTGAAAAACCTGCAGAACCTGCGAAAAACAGTGGGGGAAATCGCCGGGTCCCTGACGGACGCACACAAAGCTGACAAGCTGCAGCCGCCCGTATGCCTACACCTCCCCACACACGCACCGATCGGGCCCGAAAAGATGGCGCTGATTGTGCTGGACCGGGTACCTGTCGACCCCGACCCCACATCCCACCTCCTGGCTACCCCCCACTACTCCCCCCAGCCCTGGCAAAAGCCCTCCGGCCAGCGCATTGCTCTCAGTGGAGTATGGCGGTACTGGACACTGTGTGCACACCCTCTCTCTCTCTCTGCAGCCACTAAGCCAGGCTCACGACCGTTGAGACCACGCGTGACCTGCGCCATCGGGAACTCGGCCCATCGGAAGCGGAGCATCGCGGGCTGGCCCGATGATGATATTCAAACGGGGTTGCAACTGCAGGTGCCGCGCATCTCGATGATGCCGATTTGGAGGGGGCGGAGCATCAAGACCTGGTGTCAAACCGGCACCTGCCGCGGTTTTGGCGTCGGGAGCCATTCTCCGCCCGATTGCCGTTCCCGATTTCAGATAACGGAGAATCCTACCCCAGGTGTTTGTAAAGTTTGGACGCTCTAATGGATATCACCATGAAAGTAGAAGACACAGCTTTGATTTGGAAATGAAAGCATTATCTCAAAGGTATATACTTCCCTAATCTGAATCTGTTACTGATTCAGAATCATCTGCGTCAGCATAAATGGAACCCCTCTCTCGTTCACTCACCTCTGTTTCTGTGTGAATGGCTGTTGCCTTATGGCCAGATGCTGCTGATCCTCTATCAGTCGGATTAGTGGTGAGTTTGCTTTAATGCGAAGCCCATAATAGTGGTACTTTGAGTTTCCCCTATAAATGAAGGAAAATGGTTTCTGAAGAGTAAGCTTGGGGTAACCTCTTAGAAAATGCATTTCTGGTATCTGAACTTGCATTCAGGGTACACTCACATTCTGGTTATGTTATTGGACCAGTGTTCCAGAGGTTTGGATTAATAATCTGGAGACATGAATTAAAATCCTACCATGGCAGGTGGTGAATTTAAATGTAATTAATTAAATAACTCTGGAATAAAGAGCTAGTATCAGTATTGGTGACATGTAACTACCAGATTGTTAGAAAAACCCACCTGATCACTAATGCCCGTTAGTGAAGGAAACCTGCCACCAATACCCAATTTAGTCTATTTATGATGTGTTGACTTAAGTACCATCTGAAATGCCCTAGAATGCTAAGCAGTTGCATTTTGAAGGAATGGACAATAAATGCTGGTCTTGTAGTGACGCCAACATCCCCTGAACGAATAAAAAAACATTCTTTGAAGTAATAAACAAATCCTTCCTATTGATGTTAACTTTAAACACTCCGAGCCATAAACTGACTAATCCCAGTGGTTAACATTCGTATTGGCAGCATCAGGAGTTGCTTAAAATCAGCATAAAAGGTGCTGCTGGTCTGCAGCTCTGAGGTGAACTCCGTATATCGCTCAGAAGTCAATCCAGAAGGGCGGCGGGGAGACGCAGTGGTTAGCACAGCTGCCTCACAGCGCCGAGGACCCAGGTTCAATCCTGGCCTCGGGTCACTGTCCGTGTGGAGTTTACACATTCTCCCCGTGTCTGCGTGGGTCTCACCCCCACAAACCAAAAAGATGTGCAGGGTAGGTGGATTGGCCACGTTAAATTGCCCCTTAATTGGAAAAAAAGTAATTGGGTACTCCAATAATTAAAATAAAAGTCAATTCAGAACCCATCTGCCAATTCCAAATGAAAACAAGAAATAAAAGGAAAAATGGCTGCAAATAATTCATAATTATATTCAACACCTCCTAGTTCCAGTTGTGCAGTCTTTTAATTTTCTCTTACATGCATTTCTTTTGTAACTTTTAATAAATAGCCTTTTATATACATTTGCTCTTGCAATAAAATAGCTCTATTCCTACTTACTTATTGCAAAGACTATGCTTAATGCGGCAACCAGTTTAATACCGTACATTTGTTCAAACCTAACAGAAAAGAAGCAACTGATTATGCTAAGATTTCATCTCATCCTTTTTTGGTTTCTTTAGAATTTCTTTTCCACTTATTCTAGACTTTTTTGTGGACATTCCAATCTGTACACGCAGTACCTATTCTGGCCACACAGTGGTGCTAACATACAATGCCAACTTAAAGGGAAGAGTGAATACTGTACTGAATCGTTTGTTTCAGCTCTATTATCATGTGTTCTATTATCCTTAGAGTAAAAAGTTATTTTCTACATGCCAGTTCAATAAGTCCTTTAGCTGTTGGTTCCAGGCCTCCTTCTCTCAACAGCTAGCTCACTGTGAAAATTTTCTAGGTGATAATGCACTTCCAGTTTACTGCATAAAGAAATATAAATATTGCTGGGGTCATCTGGTAAAAATTGCCAACTTGGCAGGCCAAACAACTGCGTCAGAGAGCTGCTAGCAGCGGGGGCTGCTTTAATTCTCTACCCTACTCCCATCTCTTTTTTTTTCACTGCCTCCTATACTGTTCCAATGCAGCTCAATATAAATTCAAGGAACATCTCCTGCGGGATTCTCCGTCAGCGGGATCGTCCACTCCGCTGGCAGCTCACCCGCACCCGGGGGGGTTTCCCGACGGCGTAGGGTGGCCTCCATTGGCTGGCTGCGGGAATGGAGAATCCCACTGCCAGCAGGGTTGCGCGGCGCCGGAAAACATGGCTGGCAGACCGGAGAATCCTGCCCATGATCTTTCGATAAGGCACTTTATAGCCATCCAGACTCAAAGCTGAGTTTAACCATGTCTGATCATAGCTTCCACTCCCACTTTTTTTTGGTTGGCAGCTGTTAGTGAAGATTTATTTAGATGTCTATCCGTATTTTGCACCCTCTTCGAGATCCATTTTTTGTTTCTTTACTTGTCCAACAACTATCTCCCTTTACCTTGCCCTAGTGTTCCTTTTGTCGTTTAATCTGTCCTGCTTTCCACCCTATCACATAGCTACTCCTCCCATCCTCTCAGTCTCTCTGCACTTGCACCTGCTTTAAATCTGTTAAATCACAGTATTTTCCAGTAGGTAATCAAACTGAAATACTAACTGTTTCTCTCATTCATGGCTGCTGGATTTCCAACATTTGCTGTTTTTATTCCAGATTTTCAGCATCTGTCGAATGATGCGCCACCCGTGTTGCAAAGTTAGAAATCGCAAATTTATGTTAAATCATTACAAATGTCACGTCATGAAAATGTGTTTTTGCTGAAAGTTGCATGGTCAAGTTCTCAAAATGTTGAATGTGGAACAGGAGCAGAGATGAAGATAACTTACATTTGAGCACTGGAATGTTTTCAATGTTAGTCCATACACTTCAATTTTAATGAATGATTTCTGAAATGCCCTTTGACTGTGGAGTCTGAATTACACTGAAGGCCCTGCAAGAAGGATAGAGAAAGCTAACCGTGTGCCAAGTCTCCGGGTCCGGAGTCCCATGAATACCGATCGTATTAGTTTGCCAAATGAAGCAGCATTTACAGGCTCCAGTTTCTGCTCCTGACAGTGTAGCAGGTAGTGACAGTATAGAGTGCTTCGAGGCAAACTCACTCCTTCTGCTGTTTCATAGTTATCTAATAACCACTGAACCTGTGTGAGAACAAGAAGAATGATTTATTCGTCAGCTTCATCCATCATTTTCCGTGCAACACTATTTTATTGGGAATTTCAAGTTAAGAAAATGTTCAGTTTGTCAGACTTTACGTTTGTTTAATGCAACTGAAAAAGAACTACATCAACAGTAAAGTAACTTTACAATGTAAGAGACTGAAAATCCACAGGAGCGAAACTAAAGACAATTGTTCATGCCTGAGAATATTTCTTGGAGATTCACTCAGAGAGCGTGTGGCATTTCACAGGTAAATTAAATAACTAATTGGTCTGCCGATGCATCACTCACAGAAAATAATAAAATAAAGTCAGGTAGATTTTCAACTAGCTGCCTGGGCATAAAGTGGTGTCGGAGGTCAGCTGCTATTACAGAAACCGGTCCTTTTTAATTGTCTTGGTGGGAATGAAATTGGGTAGTTTCTATATTTGGGAAGCCAAATCGCAACATCTTTCTTATGTGCAAGAGGGTAAAATTGAAAATCTGATCCTGGTGTTCATGCTTCACAATTCTGTCTCCTTCTGTTTGATTTTCAATCATTCCCTCTGCACCCCTCTACTTTTCTCACTCATTTTGTCTCTTCTCTCTCCCTCTTTCCGTAAATCTTTCCACTCATTGCCTTTCTTCTGTATATGTCCCTCTGACTGCTCTTTCTGAAGGCATAAGATGCACACACACACACACACTAACGACCTGTCACTGTCTCTGATGACATTAGCTTCACAGGCACAGAGGTGATTCCTTTGCGTTTCATGAGAATAAAACAAAAGTAAAACAATTGTTACAAAGCTTTCTGTTTCTTCCAATAACTAAAATAGTCTGGTAGGTATACAAGGCACTCCAGTTGATTTTGAATCAAATGCAAGGCTTTGCACAGAAAAATATCAGTGCCTTGCGCACTGTATTTTGTGTTACACAGTTCGATGAAGTATTTCCTAAGAATGTCCAATTCAGTACCTGTTACAAAACCTTGCACAAGGTAATATTCTATTATTTAAGGGTGGCTCGGTGGTTAGCACTGCTGTCTCATGGCGCTGAGAACCAGGGTTCGCTCTCAGCCCCGGGTCACAATCCGTGTGGAGTTTGTACATTCTCCCCGTGTTGTGTGGGTCTCACCCCCACAACCCAAAGACGAGCAGGGTGGGTGGATTGGCCACGTTAAATTGCCCCTTAATTGGAAACAAAAATTATAATATTCTATTATTTCTACAAGGTGGTCCAATTCAATAAATGGGTCCTAGATGACACGGTGTTAATTTAATACAGTCACAATTAATTAACATTAGTACAATATACCCACTGTGCCTGTGAATAAATGCTTTTACATTTTTCAGAGCGTCTTGTAACACTCCGAAAGAACTTCCTCTGGCCCCTCCACTCACATTTTCCTGAGAAGATTCACCAAAATTCATCTACATTTTATCAGGATATTTGATTTGATGGTCAATATGAAAGATAGACAGCAAACCATTAATCAACAATATATTTTTTGCTTTTATCTATATTGAATGGAAGTATCTTTGTGGCTATAGCACTGAGTGTTCAAATGATTACATAAAACATTGAGGTGTCAACTCTTGCAAGTCATAATATCATGAGAACTCTCAATCAGGATACAGCCACATAATGTTCAAAGCGGTTATTATCTTACATATTAAATGCACAACAAACACGAATAACAAAACGCTTACTGGAAAATATATCTATGTTGTTTACATTATATTTATTCCCAATTTTATCCAAGGTGCTGCTCGCCCACAGATAGCATCCTTCAGCCTGGAGACTAGGATGGTCTGGTGTGCAGTTTTTCTCTACCACAGCTGTCAATGCTGTTCCATGAAATAACAGCCAGAAAATACACTTGCAGTGCTGCAAGTTCATTGTCTCAGCATTTTTTTCCAAAAGAGCATCGCAAATTGGAAATACATCACATCTAGCAGAAAACTGATTAAATTTGGTCTCAAAAGTGGCATGCAATTTAGAGCGACAGGCAATCCTGTGACCCAGACCTTTGACCATCTGGTTGGGAGGCAGGTGTTTCTAACGTTTGTGCTACAGGACCACCCTTATCGAACAATACAAAACAGAAAACCCAGGGGAGTCAGCACTTGGAAGAGGTTGACCAGTGACTCACTGTGGCTGGAGAGGCACGCATGGTGTGACTGTAAGACTGACTGGAGCTCCCCAGCATGTAACCTCCCTGGATGACATAGGTCCCTCCTCCTGGGTTGGCCACAATCTGCCCTCCCGTGACATACATTGGCACCGTTCCACTACTGACCACGTTCTGCGAAGTCACCGGCGTGGCAACCTGGTTTGGTGTCCCCTGAGATTCATAGTAACTCCCGCTTGTGTTCTGGCTGTACAGTTGAGTATCTGAATAAGGGTAGGTGTTTGAACGTCTGAAATGAGAAAGTATGGCAGCGGTTCCACAAAGATGACTTTAGTGACAGTTTGCCTACTTATATTTAGGTGCGTAGCATTACAAAACTATTGTGAAATAAAGATAAACAAATCATATTAGAGGCTCTACGTTAAATGTCTTATTCTGGTTGCCCAGGAGAGGCATACAGTTCTTCAAACTAATTTGTTCTACAGATCTTCACTTTCCTCTAAAACATAGTAAGCACTTTTAGGGCAAAAATATAAAATGCACGTACCAAGCACATGAAATTAATTTGGAGTTTCAAAATATGCTTGCTCCGACAATTTATTATAACATTGCATATAATTTATGAATATGAAGTTTTGAATGCCCTGAGTGACATGATAATGTACTACATAAATGCAAGTTCTTTCATAAACAAGGTTTAAAAAATGGGGGGGAAAAGGAAAGTATCTTTTTAAAACAATTACAAATTGAGAGCATCACAGGTTTAAGTACGGTACAGCCCAGTAACAGTTCCTCTACACGTCCTATAATAATTTGAAATAAATTGTTAAAATAAAGCCTTTTTTGGTGACTACAATCAGAAGGAGGTTTGTCAGCAGGAGTTATAATGCAAATCTATTGTATCGCACTTGCACAGATGTTCGTGCAGCAAATATTAACATTACACTAGGAGCCTGCAACAGCAAAAATCGGTCTTCCAAACAGGGATTTGGATTAAATATTTAGAAGTGCATCAGCAGCTCACAACAACCTTCATCCAAATAGGACCCTTAAGTACAAAACATCCTGAAGTGCCTTACAAAAGCATACAAATAAAGGTATTTTTGACATCAAGCCAGGAGGAGATAGTAGGCCAGATGATCCAAGCTTGGTCAAAAAGGTAAATTGTAAGGAGCATCTTACAGGAGGAGGGGAAGGTAGAGAGGAGGACAGGTTTGAGGAGAGAATTTTAGAGTTTATGCCTAAGCAGCTGAAAGCCCAGTGGCCAATGGCGGAGCAACTAAAATTGGGAATGTGCAAGAGGTCAGGAATAGATCATCGCAAAGTGGCCAACATTAAATTTGTCTGGTTTGTCAGTGGTGGGTGATCTCCAACTGAAAGTTACCCATTCTGTTTTCTTTACAATGCAACCATAGTTACTGAAATCAACATTCAGCATCTCAATTGTGGTTTTGCTTGTTGTCCTCGCTCATAATTATGCACTGTATGACCGCAGAAACCAGATTATTTGTTGACTTTGTTCAAATCCTGAAACTTTCACCTTTATTATGTAGAGACCAGTTTACTGTGCGATTATTGGTTTTTAAAAGTTGTTATCTTGGGTGGCATTTTTTTTTAACATCACTTCTACTGTGATGTTTCCTTCCCTTCAAGAAATTTGACCACTTCGTGATGATGCCACTGCTCTCTTGGTGCAGTTCATGTGCTATGATAGGATAATGACCCACATTAAATTCATTCACATGGATCAACAGTTACCTATTAGTGGTCCTCAGGGTTTAGGATGTTCCTTTTAATTCCATCACATAGTTTACACAAATTATACCCTTAAAAATAACACAAATTTCATGAACATGCACATTCCTTGGCCAGTTCTTGAAGTATTCTGACAGGCATTCTTTCTACTCACATTGTGCTTCCTGTATAGCTGGCATCACCCCCTTCTACATACTGCACTTGGTTCGAATAGACATGCTGAACTGGCTGCACTGGGACCTGTTGTAACTGCTGAACCTAAATACGGAGGTCATCAGGAATAAAAAGCTATTAGGGTGTACCATTTTGCTAATTAATAAACCAAAACATCAAAACATTTGCGTTGAAGCAAATTGCTAGATCACTGTTTTTAATAATGGCCTTCCCATTTAAAGGAGATAACTTAGCCTCTATGTATAATGGTGCTGGTGGGAGGAACCACTTTGTACCATTTCTGGTACAAATATTTGAAGACTGCAAGGCATCCAATATCATATGGCAACAGTGTTTTTTTTTAAATTCATTCATGGGATGTGGACGTCGCTCCATCCCCAACTGGCCTTGAGAAAATAGCGGTGAACTGCCTTCTTGAACTGCTAAAGTTCACCTGGTGCACGTACGCCCACAGTAACATGAGGGAGGAGGGTTTTGATGTAGCAGTAGCAAAGAAAAGGCAATATATTTCCAAGCCAGGATAGTGAGTGGCTTGGAGGGGAACTTACAGGTGGTGGTGTTCCCATGTGTCCGCTGCACTTGTCCTTCCAGATGTTAGCAGTCGTGGGTTTGGATAGTGGAAGGCTAAGGAGCCTTGGTGAGTTCCTGCAGTGCATCTTGTAGATGGTTCACACTACTGCCACTGTGCGACGGTGGTGGGAGTGAATGTTTGTGGATGGAGTGCCAATCAAGCAGGATGCTTTGTCCTGAATGGTCTTGAGTTTCTTGAGTGTTGTTGGAGCTACATTCATCCAGGCAAATGGAGAGTATTTCACCACTCCTGATTTGTGCCTTGTAGATGGTGGACAGGTTTTAGAGTGTCAGGAGGCAAGTCACTCCTTGCAGAATTCTCAGCCTCTGATCTATCTTGTAGCCACAGTCTTCAGTTGGCTAGTCCTGTTCAGTTTCGAATCAATGGTAACCCCCAGGATGTTGATAGTGGGGGATTCAGTGATGGTAATGCCACTGAATGTCAAGGGACGATGGTCAGATTCTCTGATGTTTTAGCTGGTCATTGCCCGGCACTTGTGTGGAGCAAATGTTACTTGCCACTTGTCAGCCCAAGCCTGGATATTGTCCCGGTCTTGCAGCATTTGGGCTTAGAATAAATAGTTGCTATCTTAAATATATAAAAAATTAGGATAATGCTACTACTATGCTGAGTTGTCAGTCATGAGCCTCATCCAATGACAATGTACGTGAGAAATTGAGCCACAATTTTCCAACCTTTTAACATATTAGCACTTCCAATATGAGATGCTTTCCTTAGTTCAGATGAGACAAATGCAATAAATTGATCCAGATGAAGTGTCATCAGGTTTTACTACTTTAATCCATATTTTCAGCGGGAGGCATGGTGGCGCAGTGGTAAGCACTGCTGCTCACGGAGCCAAGGACCCGGGCTCGATCCCAGCCCCGGGTCACTGTCTGTGTGGAGTTTGCATATCCTCCCAGTGTCTGCGTGGGTCTCACCCCCACACAACCCAAAAGATGTGCCGGGTCGGCAGTTTGGCCACGCGAAATTTCTCCCCAATTGCAAACAATTAAAAATACTTTTTAAATTTCAAAATATGCCGCAAATTTTCAGGAACTCACTTTATGAATGAACACCCTTGAAGAGTGAATATTGATAAATTGAGTACCAGATCATTTCAAATGGGAGCCAATGAATCCTAAGGTTTCCAGCATGTCATTAGACTTTCTTCTGTTTCTGGTCAGACATAAAGTGCAACTTAGCACATAGTTAGGAATTTGTTGATCTATATTATTCTACTTTTTGTTGGTTAACACTCCTGTTTCTATTTCCTGAAGAAAATGCTTAGGGCAACAGGGGATGTTTTTCTTTGGGTTGGCGACACAGTTTTGAAAAATCTGTGGGCAGGGGTCCCAGACAATGCGAGAGCATTTTCAGGGAGCCTCATAATAGAGTCAAATTTGAATATTGCTGTTCCTAAAATATACATAATGTAGTTTAGGAAAATTAGTTATTCCCTTAACAGAAATAAATTGTGCTCATTACTAAAATACAATACTTGAAAGACAAAGAAAATCAGCACAACTTTCAAACAGTAAATATCTTTAAGGAACTTGAATAACACAGGCTTTTGCTTATCCTTATGATCATTTCTTACTTGACCTACTTTAAGAGCAGTTGGTCCTGTTCCAAAAACTAGTGCCTGAGGTACTCGCTGGACCTTGACTCGTTGCTCAGGGCTGGCTGGTAACATGGAGAAAAATGGAACCTGCTCAATAATCACTTTCTGCTCTGTGCTGGGAAGATGCTGGGGAGTAAATCGAATCACTTCGACCCTTGGTGCTGAGGTAGAAGGCATCATGTGCAAGACGTGCACTTTATGTTCTGGACTCAGTGCTTGGGAGTTTCCTAACTGATGTTCTTCATGAATACTGTTCTTTGAGCTGGGAGAATCGGCAACTACCTGCAGCTTCTGATTTTTCTCTATCAAACTGGAAATCTCATTCTCCGTGCTCTAGTGTACAATATAAGCAAATTATTTTTTTTACTAAATCAATTTACTCTACCAGAATACAGTCACAAGAGCAGAAGATGGATGAACATGCCAGCATTGAATGAAACTGGACCAATGAAGACCAATATAGGATGACCTTTCTAATGGATCCTAAAGGCCCCAAGTATTAACTTTGAAATATCTCAAACCGACTCCTAAGGTACTCAGGTATAAGGTATAAAATTACTCATAATTTAAACTGTAAAATCTAATTCAGTAGTGTAGCTAATTTGGAAAATAGAAAATACACAGGTTGGTGTAGGGAGGCTGATAGGCAAAAGAGTCACAGTGTTTAATCTTGCTATATGTAAACTGATAATATTAGATACAAAAATAATTCTATTTCCCAGCATGGTCATCCCTCATCTTTGACATAAAATTCACTATATACTTTAACAGAATTTTTGAAACTACTGATATACACTTTATAATACTATCATATCTACATAGGTTATAGGGAGAATTATCTGTATAGTTGGCACAAAGTGAAACATTAAAAAAAAATTGAACAGTTGCCCAATATAGGCACTCAACTCTACAAATATCCTGCTTCTCTCAAATTAAGTTATTTCATTCCTATGGGAATAATTCAATGATCTTGGGTGTCAAGACACACCAAAAATACTGAACTACTACAGAACAAAAGTTAAGGAGCTATTATTTAAATAATTGTCAATACGGTTTTACAGGTTCCGGTGGAAAGGAAAATGACTACGAAGAGTCGAGTGTATGCCAAATAGTACGTTAATTTATAGATATTTTTGTCTACATGCACAGTTTAAGTATAGTAGCTGTTTGCGTTTAGTTTTGAGAGATTCCAGTGCAGACCACTCTGTATGTCATTTTAAACTCCGAAAGTCTGTTCATTTCAAACCAAGACAATCCGGAGACCATCAAACCAAGAGCTAGAATTGGCCTATTAGAATAAATGTCAGAAAGCTACTCAAGTGAAAACACGTCCTAGCTCCAATAGGTTTGGCTTCTTTTTGTTCATTTCAGACTCAACTATCATACAAAACCTATGCTTGCAATGAAATGATGAATTTTCCAATTTTGCAGGAAATGTAGTCCCGTCTGGATGAATTCAGATAAACTTGGATTTGAGTCCTGGATTAACGCTGAGGTGTTGAGTTACCTACCATGGCCTAACTCATCGTCTGGAAGTAATTGATTGAAATTAATAGATAATCGTTCAACAAGTAAAACTACTGAACACATTGTCTCTTTAAAAGGCCATTAATTACTGCAATGTGGCATTTTCTTCCAAGAAGTGGATATTAGTTTATTCCTGAACTATATCTAATTTTATTTGAAAGAATAGTACCAAATCATAGTCATAGATGTTTGTAGCATGGAAACAGGCCCTTCGGCCCAGCTTGTTTATGTCGCCCAGTTTCTATCACTAAGCTAGTCCCACTTGCCTGCATTTGGCCCATATCCCTCTATACCCACCCTGCCCTTGTAACTGTCTAATTGCTTTTTAAAGGAAAAAATTGTACCCACCTCTACCACTGCCTCTGGCAGCCCGTTCCAGATGCTCACCACCCTGTGTGAAGGAATTTCCCCATTGCTCTCTTTTGTATCTCTCCCCTCTCAGCTTAAACCTATGTCCTCTCATTCTAGATTCCTCTACCTTTGGGAAAAGAGATTGACTATTTACCTTATCTATGCTCCTCATTATTTTATAGATCTCTATAAGATCACCATTAAGCTTTCTACGCTCAAGGGGAAAAGGTCCCAGCCTGTCCCGCCTCTCCTTATAACTCAGACCATCAAGTCAGGGTGCAGGCTTCTTTAACATGACATGTTATTTAGTCAATATACATATTAAGTCACAAAACAATATTAAAGCCAACTCAAAGTATTAAAAAATGTGCCAAGTGGGCAGCGTGTGACGCAGTGGGTAGCACTGGGTCTGCGGCACTGAGGACCCGGGTTCGAATCCCGGCCCTGGGTCGCTGTCCGTGTGGAGTTTGCACATTCTCCCTGCGTATGCGTGGGTTTCACCCCCACAACCCAAAGATGTGCTGTTTAGGTGCATTGGCCATGCTAAATTGCCCCTGAATTGGAAAAGAAAAATAATTGGCTACTCTAAATTTATAGAAAAAAAAATGTACCAAAGGCTCAATAGCAACTTGCATTTACATGGGCCCTTTAACATAATTGAATGTCCCACGGCACTTCACAGCAACAGTATCAATCAAAATTTTACACCAAACCACATGAGGAAATATTAGGATATGCGACTGAAAGATTGGTCAATGGAATAGGATTAAAATGGTGCGATGGAAACCTTTAGGCAGAGAAACTCCAGCAAATGAAGGAACGGCCACTAAAGGTGAGGTAAGGAAAATTGGGGGAAGCTCAAAAGGCCAAATTTGTGCAAGGCTGTTGTTAAATGTAAAAGTTGTGTGGTACTGCACTATATCCTCAGTGTACCCGAACAGACGCCGGAGTATGGCGACTAGGGGATTTTCATAGTAACTCCATTGCCGTGTTAATGTAAGCCTACTTGTGACACTAATAAAGATTATTATTATATTAATAAACAGTTGCATATTTGCTTCCTGGTGTGTATTGAGTTAACTAAATCATCGGAGGACAAAGCCAGGAGAACAGCAATGGGTGGTTTCCAAGCTAGAACCGGAGAAGAAAATCTGAAGTTTTTTCCCTTGATGCAGAAACTTCAGCTCATGCCTGATGCTTAAAGCTCAATTGTGATGTCGCCAGCTCTTAATCCCTCTGTTTGAACAGTAACTTGGCAATGCAAAAACAATGGCATTTTTGTTTATGATAAAGAGAACGGTACTTTGGCATTAGTTACTGCCTTTTCAGCAGAGGGGAAGAAAAATGGGATGAAGTTTATAAAGTGAGAGAAATGAGTGAAGTCTTGTCCCTATCGGATCAGGATGAAACTCTTTGCTTGCCTTATGATGAAGAAAATATTCAATATGTATAATCTCACTGAAATGTTCTGTTCTAGGTTAGTCATCTATTAGCTAAAATAGGATGTAAGTGAATTGCCACATCATTCAGCAACCACAGAATTATTTTGCCAAATGGGTAAGATTTTGTGTATCACGTGAGACTGTGCCTGTTCTTCACCTCATAATTTATGGTAGCCAGAATTCTGTCATCCAGATGTAATACTCCACATTCCATATTTCTTGAAATGGAATCATAACAGTGAACAAAATTAGTAGTGTCCATAATTTGTTCTATGAATTAATTTGAGCAGAGAAATTGTGAAAATGGAGATGAGAAATTAAATAATACCACATACCTCCTGAGTAACATGAACTTGCTGCAGCGCTTGTACTGATAGCTGTTGAACTTGGCTGGTTTTAGCAGCCTGCGGTGTTGTTTGGACAACAGATCTCTGCAAAAGCAAGAGAAAAATTGTTAACTCTGCATTGAGCGAGACCGTCAGCTATCAAAGGATCACCTCACTTTCTTAGTTTATTTTCCGCAATGTCAAATATTTAATATTTCGAGAGCTGCTTTGCCATGTGGTGAGCCAAATAATTGCTGAACAAAGTGTTTTCAAAACTGCTGCATTTAGTTCCTCCTCCCTTAGCACAGCAGAGATAAAACTGAGAACATGATAAACCTAGATCTTCTGGTGTGAACTCTAGGAGCATCAGTAATTGTTCCTTCGGGATTTCAGAGATTGTCACCTCAATTATGCCTGAGCTGGGAGAAGCCAGGATCAGCTGAAAAGCTGAATTTCAGAAATTCTTCTGGTGCCATTCTCCAATGCTCCTCTGACTGACATCAGGGAGCAGTTCTCTGCAGAGAGGAGATATGGAATGGTAGGTCCAAGCGGAACTGAAAAACAGAATTTGGAGGAAGCACATCCTAAGCAGATGATTTGCAAAGTGTTTTTTGAGAGGGGATGGAAGATTTCCTCCCTTACACTTTGCTTTTCTTTTAACTTTATCAAACACATTCAAACTATCAAGATAACAAATAGTAATACAAGAACAGACTAAATGGTCTATGGATAGGTATGCTGATTCTTCTCATTTTCTTTGCTGTTTGCAACTTTTGTTTTGGCAACTTTGTTCGTCAAAGGCCTGGTCACAAATACTGTTGTACCAGGGATTCAAGAACAATGATTAGGAGTGTGGTGAGGGGTAAATCTTTCCCCAAGATTATTATTATGTACTGCATCACATTAGGTAAACAAAAATATTTCCAATATTCTGCATTATGTAGCTTTAGCAAAACACTTTTCAAACAGATGGCATGTCTGTTTATGAAACTGAACTAGAAGTGTTTTAATAAAAATTATGGACAAGAATCATCCAAATCCAAATCAGAAGGCTCAAAATAAATCTAAGCAGTTAGCAAGTACATGTGATAAGCTCTATAAGGATCTATAGCAAGATCCATAGATTTTCAGATTTCCCATTCGTTGAAAAAAAACCTTTAAACTTCTTGATAACAAACATACAAAATTCAACATTACTAGGGTTGTTAACTAATCATGGCAATTAGTTGTTAACAATAGTCTAGGACAGACTCAAATGCAAGGTGAGAAAAGCACCAGTGGTGGAAGCTTTCTGAAACTTGGGTCAGGGTTGTATAGCCCTGCTGTGGCGTGTCTCCTCATGGTTGATGTAGCAAGCCATTTGAAACTCCATTAAATTCGGGAGCGCCGCAATATCCCTCCGGTGGGAAGGGCTGTAAAATCCTGGCCTTGGTCTTTAAATCCGGACTCTAAATGGCTTACTCAGCCCCCAATATTTTAGGAAGCAAACAGGTGTTCATATTTCTAAGACAAAAAATTGCAATGAAGTGCCAACACCTGAAACACCTTTGCAAATGTAAATAAGAGGCCTACAGATGTCTGAGAACCCCAATGCAAGATTGGTTTGCCCAGTTTCACTCAGGAGAACCAGACTGTGAGACCACCAGAAACCTACAAGCAAAGTTTTTGGAACAGACCTATCCTAAATGTAGAGCTGGGAGGAGCAGGAAGATATCAAACAAAATATATCCCAAACAGACTACTCTGGGACCCGATTGATAACACGAATGACAATCCTTGTTCCAACCTATTACAGTCAACCTATTACATATTCACTGCAAAATGTATCCACTGATTCCAGCTTTCTTTATTTTCAGTACCAACCGTTCCAATCGAAGAGACTTAAATTGTATCAGCGACCTTATTCAAATCTAAGTGCACCACATCTATTGCCTTAACCTTTGCCACATCCTCAAAGAAAACCAATAAATTAGGTTGGCAAGACCTCTCTTTCCTGAATACATATCGGTTATCTTTTTTGATTTTATTTCTATCAAAATATTTCATGACATCTTTCGTATGAGTTTTTAATGATACTTGCAATGAACATCAAACTCATTCATCTGTTGTTTCCGAAGTCATTTTTTCTGCCTGTTTGAAAAACAGGATAACATCTGCGGTTCTCAACTTCAAGTGCCTCTCCAATATTCAGCGGCTTTTGAAAGATTTGTGCCATTTTCGTTCACGCATTCTTTCTTTATGTGTTGCTTAGTAGTTTCTTTCAACCAGGGAGAAGTGCCTTTAAGCTTGGTGATTTCACTTTACATAGGCATGCATTGATCCACTACATTCAGAATCATCTCCATGAAGGAACTGGGTAGCCCTTATACTTTCAGTCGTATTCCATCATCCCCTGCACCATGATTTCAAATTGCTTAATTTACAGTGCACAAGTTTTAAATTAAAATAAACTATGAATTAATGTACGTGGACTATGACAGCAAGAAGACGGGCATCATAAATGGCAAACAAAATGTAAAGCAGAGGGGTGAAACAATACATTCTGAGATGAAGAATGAGAAATTACAATATAACAATCTTGAAGTGAGTGCAGAGAAAGGGAGATACAAGGGTTCAAATGAACATATTATTGTAGGTGGGAGGGCAAGTTAAAAATTGTTTAAAAGTTTATGGGAGCACTTTGTAATAGAGGCTTAGAGGGCATGATTCAGATCCTGGGAGAGGCCTCACCCAGGGTTCCCGACGGTCTTTGCGCCTCGCAAGATCTAACGAGATCTTGTGAGACATCGTGACCTGGGCCACATAGCTAAAAGAGCTGAAAAGCTCACTCAGGGCGGCACTGGTTAGCACAGTTGCTTCACAGCTGCGGGGTCACAGGTTCGATTCCCAGCTTGGGTCACTGTGCGGAGTCTGCACGTTCTCCCTGTGTCTGCATGGGTTTCCTCCGGGTGCTCTGGTTTCCTGGCACAGTCCAAAGATGTGCAGGTTAGGTGGATTGGCAATGCTAAATTGCCCTTAGTGACCAAAAAGGTTAGGTGGGTTATTGGGTTGCAGGGATAGGGTGGAGGTGTGGGCTTGGGTAGGGTGCTCTTTCCAAGGGCCGGTGCAGACTTGATGGGTCGAATGGCCTCCTGTACTGTAAATTCTATGATTAGCTATGCTGATGCCAGATCGACCGACCACCTGGCATCTATTGGCCTCGCCAAGACCCGCCACTCACCCCCAAGCAAGCGGTGTTTGGCACTTATCCCTGTTCGGGCAAAATGTGGGGAGTGGGTGGTCTCCCAAATGATCAGAGGCCCCAGGCTGGCATCCTGTCACTGCTGGGTGCCCAGGTGGCACTGTCAGGGTGCAGGCTGGCAGTGCCAAAGTGCCAAGCTGGCTTTTTGCTCATGCCAGGGATCGAGCCTGGGAGTGCCCTGCTGGCATGTGGTGGTGGTGGTGGGGGATGGGTTAAAGCAGCATCCCCCAGCAGTGAGTTGGAGAGTTAGACGGGGAAGTCCGTAGGTCGCGCTTGGGAGAATCTCCTCAACGCAGGATATGCGGCTCAGTGAGCCCTAGGCGGGATGTTCCACCGCGGCCATAAAACACCCAGAATGCCATTAGATAGAGGGCATTTCCGGTGTATTTTCTTTTGTTAAATCACGCCCAGGAGTTCAAAAGCAAAGAGATTTTGTGAATGCATTTATAAATGACTAATTATACCTAAGCTGCAGTATATATCCATTCTATCACCATACTTTAAAGGGATGGCAAGTCCTTGGAGACAGCGCAGGGAAGAATTGCCAGAAATACACCAGGATTACAGATCTCAATTACCTTGTACATGCTAATTGTATGCTAATATTAATACCGTTAGATATAATTTTAGGTATGCACTTAAATAATTCAACAAGTGAGGCATAAAATATTATGCACAGAAAATTTAATCTACTGAATTAATGTTTGGCAGATAAAAAACATAAAAGTTTGACATTGATCCAATGAGTTTAGTTACATTTTAAGAAGGAATCAAATCTGAAAATCCTCGCGAGTTCAAAGCTGGGCCCATAAATTACTTCTAATCAATTCACTAGTTTCCCGATGAAGTCACTTATTTTCTGGGAAAACAGGGAAAAAATAACTGTTTTCCATGCAAAATTACACATGTTTCACCAACAGGTCAAGAAAAAAATGTAATGAATAGTTAATTACTTGTTTTGTAAATCCTGCAATGTTGTTCTGGCACTACACTCAACGGACTCCTTATGGAGCTCATAAATTACACTAATCAAAGGGGGAATTTTAATATGAACTTACCAGTTATCATGAGATACAAAATATGCAGAGTATCTGTACTAGTGACTATTTCTCAATTCTTCTTCTCAACAGCAACCACAAAGATTAGCATGCTAATAACGCATAGTTGTTCTTTCATAAACACATCAATGTGATGATAGAAAAAATATTCCCAACAAAACTCTGGGAATTCCCAAGAAAACTCTGGGAAATCCAGTGCCCAAAAACCAGGAAAAAAAACATTAAAAAAATTATATTTGTTCCCCCTCGTGTAATAATTATCAAAATAAATATCACCAAACAATACAGGGGATTGGAAGGTAAACTTTTACATTAAATATGTCTGTAGTATAAAAGTTAAGCAAATCCACAATTAAAATAGAACAGTCAAGAATTCAAGACGTAGCATAAAATGTAACAAATGTTGCAAGGAAGTATAATTTATTCTGAAGATCATCTCTCAAAGACTGACATGGAATCACATTAAATGTCTTGTTCTGCTGTAGTGTACAAATTCCAGAATGTGAAGAATACAGTTTCCTTGATAACAATCAAAACAAGAAAGCATCCCAAGAGGACATTGGCATAATGTTTCTCACTGGCTACTTTGAACTAAAATGTGAACAGAACTGTTAGAAATCACGCTCAACACAATTTTTATAAAATTCTTCCACTGAATGAACATAGGAAATGTAGCGGCCAATTCCGCACAGCAGGTTCATAGAATCATTACAGTGCAGGAGGAAGCCATTCGCCCAGCGAGTCTACACTGACCCTTTGAAAGAGTCCCCATGCCCCCACCCTATCCCCATAGCCCAATTACCCCACTTAACCGTTTAGACATTAGAGGCAATTTAGGCATAGCCAATAACCTAACCTGTGCTTCTTTGGGCTGTGGGAGGAAACTGGAGCAGCTGGAGGAAACCCATGCAGACACGGGGAGAATGTGCAAACTCCACCCAGACAGTCCACCGAGGTCAGAATTGAACCCAGGTCACTGACGCTGTGATGTGGCAGAGCTAACTGTGCCAACAGTGCCACCCCCTATTAAAAGGGGAAGATATTTCATAATTTGACTATACTGCATTACATTCCGTTTTACTCAAAACCGATTGATATTCATGAATCCACATCCATAAATAGATTTACCTTAAACTGGCAATGTTCAAGGCTTTAATTAAGTAAAGTAAAACAAAGAAGTGAGCTATTTACAATATTGCAGATTGTCAAATTTTAAATCTACAAAATGGGATCAATAGGATACCTTAATTCCCCACTCTAGGAATAACATCAAGTACAAAGAGGGGTGGTTAAAGAACCTCGCTAAAATTATACCAGGAATGACAGGTTTAGTTAGGAGAGGTGAATCTTATCAAAACAAAAAGGTTTAGAGGAAAGTTGATGTGTTTTTGTCAAAATTATGAAGGGCTTTGATAACTAAATGAGAAAATTAATTTGCATTGCTCAAAAAACCAGCGATTAGTGAAATAAATTTAAGATTATCACCAAAGAAATAAAGGGGAGATTAGACATTTAAAAAATAAGCATTCTTCCACATGGAATGCCTGACCAGAAACAGCGATAGAAACGGAATTCATAGCAATAGCTTACAAACCGGAAGGGGTTTTTCAGATTTGAAAAATATAGGGAAAGGGCAGGACAATGGGACGGAATGGGTAAATCTTTCAGAGAGTTAGCACGGGCACAATAAGCTGAATGGACTCTTCCTGTGCTGTGAAATTATATGATCTATTAGGTGACCATAAGTAAATAATTAGAATTTCAAATGGGGAACGTAATTTTCCAGAGATTAAAGAATATTTGGAACAAACACCAAGCAAAATGAAAACATGTTAATGAAATGAAAACAAAGTATTTTCAACAGGAATTAAACTCATAAACCTATTAATGGCATAGGAAACTTAGTTAGTCACACACCTATAAACGACAAACAATAGTTTTGAAAATCCCTAACCTGAACAGTACTGAAACAAGATAGCATGCAAAATTGTGCAAAATCAGTACCTGTTGATCCAAGCTAATGGTTACACCATTTTTCCACTGCATTTTGTTTGTATAGAGCAAATTACATTGGCTAAACATAGAGGGACACCAACATTCGTTGAAAGTTAATCACATCACTACAATCCAACAAGAAAGTCATTACGCAACCTTAGGCAGTGCAGCGCTGGAGAAATCTAGGGTATTCAGTATAAACTGGCCTCACAAGTTTAATTTATCTTATGAAACAGATAAAGCAGACTTAGCACTATTCAGTATTCATGATAATATTGTGCAATGGAAGTATATTGAGTCTGCAAAATTCCTGCTGGAAATTAACATGAGTGCTTTAACAGATGGCCTACACAGTTTATACTGTTGCGTTTATCATTGTGGTATGTAGATTTAGCACTATAAATTGAGCCTGACGTCTTCACTGTCTATTGTCTTTTGCTTCTCATTGTACGCATTATCCATAACTTTCAAATTCCTCACAGCGCCTAGCTATTAGTAAAAACACCACAATGTTGCTCACTACTCCGTTAAAGCTATTGTTCTAAAATATTTAACTATTGTTTAAACACCTCTTCTCGTGTTAATCTAATATTAATTTATTGTTCTATGTTTTTTTCCAATGGTGTGGAATGCCACTTGCCATCCTAACCCAATAAATCGTTTGCCTTTTTACTGGAAATTAGATGCAAGATTTTCTTGATGTTAAATTTGCCCTACAGGTGAAAAAGTTTCTACTTGCCTGATAATTAAATCAAAGCCAGTGAGCCTTTTTTTCCGTTAAAATTATGTAAGGCATATATTTCAGTGGTGACATCACAAAGCCACCACCAAGTTAACAACGACTGTGAGTTCAAACATTTTCTGTGATTTGACTTCTATACTGGGGCAGGCATCTATATACTTCTGAGATAATTCCTGAGGATAGCATGCTCATGTAATAGCTTGGCAAACTAAAAGGTTGGGCAAGTATATGTCACTGAAATTTCACTTAAGTGGACACTCATCCTCTGAGAAAATAAATAATCGAGTGATTCCAGGACGTGAAAATGCAAATACTCTGGTATACTTAAAACTGAGCAGAATTCCATTGCATTGGTCCAACATGGAGCAGGCCACCAATCAACGAGGTGAAGGCGAGGATATCACCCTTGACCCCCATTTTCAGCCCCAGAGAGTCTGACACCACAAAAATGGCCACCAGAGAATAAGGCTCCAGATCAATATTCAGCATCACTGACATGGTGCCAAAAAAAAAGAGACCCAAAAGCTTACCAATTTGGGACAAGTCCAGAACGTGTGTGTAGTTGGCCAGCCCCCCGGAACACTGCTCGCACCTGCCCTCTACCTCCGGAAAGAAGCCACTCGTCTTAGCTTTGGTCAGGTACGCCCTGTGTACCACCTTAAGCTGGATCAGGCCAAGCCGTGTGCATGAAGATGTGGAGTTCACCCTACGAAAGGCCTCACCATCCACTATCGATCCTAACTCCCTCTCCCACTTTGCCTTGTGGGTCTGAATCCTCCTACAGAATCTGCCCATAAATGCTGGACATGCTACCTTCCTCCTACCCAGTTAGCGAAAGGACCCTCTCCATCAGAGACGTCAGTGATCACGTCCACCTTTTCAAGACCATTCAGGAACTTGTATTCTTCAATCTAATCACCTTTCAGCCTTCTAACCTCCAATGGAAAAAAGCCCAGCCTGTCCAACCTATCCTCATAAGACAACAAATACGAAAGTCAATGGGTGGGATCCCCGGTCCATCAGCCGCGTTTTCCGGCACGGCATGCCCCGCCGGCAGTGGGATTTTCCATTCCTGCAGCCGGCCAAAAGGGTTTCCCCTTTCGGGAAACCCGCGGGCGTGGCTCCTCTGCCAGTGGGCAGGAGGATCCTGCCGACAGAGAATTCTGCAGAATAGATATTTTCTTCCTCCATTTTCTGACAATTTTCCCCCCTCTTTTTATCCTCTCTATAATTTCCCGCCTGAGTGCGATTCTATAAGCTCCAGGCACCTCAGTGCGTCATTCAAATGGCCATTGGTCACATGTAAACCTATAAAGTGAATGTCTGCAAATGGAAAGGTGACCTATGACAATTCACCAATGGTTTCACATTATGAAGTAATGTGTCAGAGAACTATTAAATATGGCTTTACAAGACAAATAATTCTCAGGTAACAAATTTAATCACTTGTGGAAAACGCACGATATTCAACAGCTCCCCATGTTCTCCAAAAGGCTAGATTCGCATTACCATAATATAGAAAGGTATCCAATTTGGATTGATATTATTACTGAAACTGCACAAAAACCATACCAATTATTTTGCTCCTTTCATTGTAATGATAATAAGGTCAGGATAATTGAAACAGTAACCATGATAGATATGGCGCAAAATATTCTGAAATCTAATCACTAATACTATGATATTTCACTGTATTAGTGAAATTGTATTAGTCATAGATCAAGAACATTTTCAGTAAATTACTTCCAGAATTTGTGGCATCCCTATTTACGGACTAAATAACATCACTAAAACTATTACCTGATGCATTACTGCTACCTGCTGGACTCCCGGCAGCTGGAGCTGCGGGAACTGATCCACTTTCGACTGCACAGCATTCTGTACTAGAAGCCTCTGCTCAGGAGAAAAGTAATACATTATAGAGAATCCAACTTGAAATGCACTCTGTAAAAACTGCAATGTGGATAAGGAAATTCAGTCAAAATACATACCCAACCCAAGTCTAAACTTCCCATTCAACACAAACAATTGCTTTCTGTCATTTGAAAATTGTTAGTAAGCAAATTGTTAGTAACCAAATTAATCACTACTGGGTGATAAATGACAATTTATGTTTGCAAAATACTCTTAAAAATTGGGTAAAGTGATGCAGTTTCATGTACAAAACACAACTTAATTTGGCAGATTGACAGTAGGATTGCAATTTAGATATTTTATCATTACACATTTTATTCAGGAACATTACTCCTTTAAAGTAAATTAGTGCCAGATTTAATAGGTCAGTTTTGTCCTGTCTGCTGACTTTCAAACAGGTGGTCAAATGCTCCTTCCCAATATCCCACTTATATTCCAGTCACAGAAACACATCACCAACCATTCTCTTTTGACAAGAGGAGCAAAGTAAACTACAAAATCTTAATTAGCGTGTGCTTTGTGCAGTCACCAAGAGGAGGTGCATACCTTGGGCAGAAATGTTACTGCAGTCCTCAGAGCTGATTTTCCATTGAATAATCAGCCATGAACTAAAATTGTTTGCAGATTAAAATTTTAGAAAATCATCCAAATTTCCAGTGGCTGGCCATAGAAACCAAATTTTGGATGGCCAGTAAATAACAGCTTTATTTGATTGTAATTTTTTCAAAGAATTTATACATTTGGAGTGACAGCTTGGAGCTCCTACAAGAATCATATTGTATAGGACTCTTCACCATGTTAACAGAGACGGAGAGGATGAGCAAGAACACACTAAGAAGCCAGAAGTGGGTGCGTGCGGAGGAGGCCTCCTGCATGGGGACCTCCCTCCTGGCCCTCGCCACGGCAGCACTCCCATCCCCACCCAAAAAACACTCCAGCAGCCCAGTGGTGACAGCCACCCTCCAATCCTGGAACCAACTGCGGCAGCAATTTGGCCTTATCAAAATGTCGGACAAGGCTCCCATCTGCAACAACCATAGGTTCACACCAGCACTGACTGACGCCACCTTTAAAAGGTGGAGGCAGGACAGGGGGACACTGACAGTCAGGGACCTATACACGGACGACAGGATCGCAACACTGGACGAACTGACAGAGAAATTTCGACTAGCTGGGGGGAACAAGCTACGGTATCTGCAACTCAAAAACTTCCTACGAAAGGAGACAAGGACGTACCCACAACTGCCACGACAGACACTACTGGAAGACCTACTGGACGCAAGTATCCTAGAGAAAGGGAACTGTAGCGACATGTATGACCGACTGGTAGAAAGGGACGACACCGTACTGGACGCAACAAGAATGAAATGGGAGGACGACCTGGGGATGGAGATAGGGTGGGAACTCTGGAGCGAAGCACTGCATAGGGTCAACTCCACCTCCATGTGCGCAAGGCTCGGCCTGACGCAACTAAAAGTGGTACATAGAGCCCACTTAACAAGAAACCGTATGAGTAGGTTCTTCCCGGAGGTGGAGGACAGATGTGAACGGTGCCAAAGAGGCCCGGCCAACCACGCCCACATGTTCTGGTCTTGCCCCAGACTTGTGGAGTACTGGACAGCCTTCTTCGAGGTTATGTCCAAAGTGGTGGGGGTGAGGGTGGAGCCATGCCCGATAGTGGCGGTCTTCGGGGTTTCAGACCAGCCAGATCTATTCCTGGGGAGGAGGGCGGACGCCCTTGCCTTTGCCTCCCTGATCGCCCGCTGTAGAATCCTGTTTGGCTGGCGGTCAGCAGCACCGCCCAGAGCTGCAGACTGGCTGTCCGACCTCTCGGAATCTCTCCAAATGGAGAAAATCAAATTCGCCATCAGAGGATCAGACGACGGCTTCCACAGAACGTGGGAGCCATTCATGCAATTGTTCCGGGACCTGTTTGTGGCCAACGAACAAGAGGAAGAATAGTCGGGTGGCCAAGGGGAAAATGGACGGGAATCGGGGGAAGGTGGCCGGGGGGGGGGGGGGGGGGGGGGGGGGTTCGTTATGGGGGTTTGACGGCAAGCTAAGGCCCAAAACCAAACTATAAATAAATGCCTATAAACATGTGCCTCGGCCATATTGGGGAATGTAAAATATGTATGCCGGCCAAAGGGGGCGATCACAATTGTTATTATGAAGATGCTTACCTGTAAATATACATGTTAATTTTTGCGTGTTTTTTTTTCTTCTCTAATGATTTGTAATATGTTGTATATAAAATATGAAAACTCAATAAAAAAAACATTTTAAAAAAAGAACGCACTAAACTTCTCTTTCATTTTTACTCTAGTTCAGCTCAATTCGGGTGCCGGAATGGGTTAATGGAAATGGTCACCATAAAAACTTTGTTTCCCAAGGATAGTTAGGGCCGTGTTAAAAGCTAATTCATGTGGAATCCTTCAAAATTGCATTGCTTGAGCCATCAATTACAGTAAGCGATGTACTCATATTCAGACCTAAGAGTTAATTATGTGATGAAATTAAATCACTTGCTGGATGCAAGTGCGATTGCACAGTGGGGTAGTGGGTGAGGTAGACGCAGTCACCTTACTTATTAGCCCAACATTAGTCTAATCTGAGTTCCACTGTTCACACAGAATCAATTTAGCCTTTGAACCTGGCTGTACATGCAGCAGTAAATCACACACTCAAAACTGAATTGTCAGTCATTGCTGATGTGGAATATGTGACCAAATCGTTAAACGCTTATAATGAAGCTCAAAGCACTAGTTTTGTAAAACTATGGTCGGACTAAAAATAAAGTTACAGACTCTGGTGATCTACTTACAATTAAAGTTGACTTGTCAGTTGTTGAAAATAATGGCGTCTGTGTTTCCAGAGGGTCATGTTGCATCTAACTTTTGCTCAAGATATATTTTCAATTTCAGTTCAGTTACTTGCTCTGATATATCATAGGCCTAAGTTCAGGACAATTTTCCACAGCCAACCATTGCTAGTTGACTAGTTAAAGATTTTTGGAAGCGTTAAAAATAATCACTACAGGTAGGTTTTCACTGGCGGTTATAAATTTTTAATGCTAACTATATCAAAGTACACTGAAGCTTTGGAAACTAAATGGCCAAACACCTTGATTTTGAGTCAATGACATTGCAAGATCGGTGACAGCAAATTGACAAGTGCTTTACCTTCCGCCCAATTTTGATCCCACTGACTTCAAAGCTATCATCTACTGGTACGGGGAGAATGGAGTTTTCAAGTATGCATATAAATTCCATCCAAATGACAGGGAAAGTAGTTCTCAACAAAGTTCAACGAATGCTCCTTCCCCAGATGAAAACTTTGCGTAACCCATGGTAAACAAGGGCTAAACAAAACAGCAAAGATATATTACTTTTTCCTGAGAGCATGATCCCAAACCACCTGGAAAATAAATCTTTTGTCTTCAATGATATACCTTTACCTTACGTTACATTCAGTTTCTGTTCAGTTACATGTTCCGATATGTCACAAGCTCCTACACAGGGCAATTTTGAGAATTGCCAATTGTCCACTGAAAGATGCTTGGAAGCATGAAAACATTTTATTACAGGAAGCTCTTAATGCTGACAGTGTCAAATTGCACAGACCTGCAGTTATCATCTTGGTGGGGCAACAAGATGGCACAGTAGTTAGCACTGCTGCTTCACAGCACTTAGGACCTGGGTTCGATCCCAGTCCTGGGTCACTGTTTGTGTGGAGTTTGCGCATTCTCCTCGTGTCTGCGTGGGTCTCACCCTCACAACCCAAAAAGATGCGCAGGGTAGGTGAATTGGCCAAACTAAGTTGCCAATTAATTGGGGGGAAAATGAATTGGGTACTCTATATTTATGAAAATAAAATAAGTCATAAAATTGGTTTTAATTCGCTGAATTCTATAAAAGTAAGGCATTATCTCTTTATTAATGGAGAGTAGAAATAACACAGCCCTTAATGGGCAATACTTTAAAAATGTGGCTCAATACTGAGTTAAACAACCAGGAGAAATGGCTGAAAACATTAATAGATTATGGTTCACATTAGAAAAACTTTATAATGTAATTTCTTTTTGGTGGGAATGAAAATTAAAACATCCAATCTATATATTGTGATGATATTACAGTTGCATGTCGTGATTCAAACATAAAGCCTATGGGATTCTCTGTCCCACCAGCCCAGTTTTCCAGCCGTGCGCACGCCCCCGGCAGCGGGATTCTCCATTCACGCAGTTGTTCAATGGGTGACCCGCCCCCGCCATTGTGACCCACCCCCAGGCCGTCGGGAAACCCGCGGGCGTGAATGCGCTGCCGGTGATGAAGATCCACCAACGGAGAATCCAGCTCACTATATACTCATTTGAACTCAGGCAGAGATACGTCTCAAGTTAAAAGTGGAAAAGGGGAGTCTGCAGGGTGTTTAATTTGTCTCTTCCCACCTTTCTTGGTCAAATTCATTAAAAAGCAGGTTCCAAACCATATTGATAATTGGTGGCAAGTTATGCAGTTATGTCTCATCAGTAACATTGTTTATCAAACAGCACAGAAAACAATTTAATGCATTGCAAGAATCATTGGCAATCTAAGTTTTTGAGATTTTACTGCTAGCTGTACTCTAACTCTAGTGATATTATAACGGTGCCAGAAAATCCATGGGCAGCAATCTAGGCAGGATAACAGGATCATGCATGCTCTTGCTATACAACATTGACCCTGCCACAGCTAACTGGGTCAGTAGAAGGGAATCTCACTTGCGAGGCAGTTGGAGAGTGACAAACATCATTATCAGTACATACCAAGAACTTGACTACCTGAGTTTATTGGAAATTTTAGTGTCTGGGTAAGATCCAAATGTTGATAAACTTTCACTAGTTTGACCAACTTCTCTACTCCTACTATTTTTCTACAATGGTATTGTAAATAAATATCTTCCATTATTTCATAAACCTCAAAAAGATCACCTCTTAAGATGCATCTTCTCCAGGCTGAAAATACCAATCGCTTAGTCTTGTGATATAATTCAGATCTCCGACACTATTGATCATGAGTCTCTCCATGCCTTCAATCAACTAGTCAATTGCAGTATTGTCCTGGTCTTCCCTTTCTGCCTTTCTAATCTCTCTCCTCCTTTAAGAAGCTCCTTAAAACCTATCTCTACGGCCAAGCTTTTTGGTCATTTGTCCTAATATTTCTTTGTGTGACTTGGTTTCAAATTGCAATGCTGCTGCTTAGGACATTGTTGTCTCCAGTGTGACTACCTTCTTTGTTTCTCTGTTACATCTTCTTTGTTTCTCTGCTACCAGAACTGAACACTGCATTTTAGGTATAGACTCAGCATCCTGAGTTTGGCTATGTAGTTCAGTTTGCGATCAGCTTTATTGATTGCTACTCTTGAATAAGAGCACTTCAGTTCACTATAGTGCCAACATTTCTTTCAACCACATCCGTAGTTATTTCAACACCATTCAGAGAGTACTTGTGCTGCTCACTTTTCTTCCTGTGTGCAATATTTTACAGTCTGCAATAAATTTCACCTGCCAATTGCTTGCCTCACTCAAATATTTTGTTTCCCTCATTCTGTAATCGCTGGACTGCATCATTCAAAACCAGTGCCCGTCCAAGTTGTATCATCTGCACACTTGTCCAATTAGCATTGATCTTCTGAATGCAAGTTATTGATGTAAATTAAAAACAGTGGTGATCGTTAAGAACAACACTCAGTATATCCCTTCCATCATCCCTCAAACCAGTACCCATTTGTTTATACTGTTATCCAGTTTATTAATCAGTCATGCCCTGGATCTTACAATTTAATTCATTACCTTAGGTCTGGAACTTGATCAAATGTCTCTTTTAAATTTAAATAGATTTACCACTTTGGCTGTGATTTCCTCAAGGAAATTAAAGAGGTTAGTTGACCAGGATCATGCCCATAAAAAGCTGGTTACTTGGTTGCTTTTGAACCGTTTATCCTAACACAGTTAACAAATTCCATTATTTTATAAGGAATTGAACTAAGACAAATGGATCTCAGTTGATTGTCTGTTCAGTCCTCTTTGAATATGGCAATAAATTAGTTTGGTTCCAAACTACTGGTACCACTCAAGTAATTACTCATCTTGATTGCCAGTGCCTCACAAATCTCTTTGCTAGGCTTTCTCAACACTGTGGGATAAATATCATCTATCCTAATGCACCAAGTCACTTTTGTCCTGGTTTTCACCTATCTGCACTGACATTCTGCCCGATAATGCTTCAATTGTATCATCCTCATCCAAGTTTTTAAACAGTCCACCCCATGGCCTCCCCATCCCACCTCTGTAACCTTGCCCAGCCCTAAAAATCTCATATATTTGCTTTGTTTGGCCCCTTGTACCACACTGTAACCAATCACTGTTTGTCAATGTACCATTTGTCAACGTACTCTGTTGATTATTCTTTTGTCTACTATGTACATACTGTGTATGTTCCCTCGGCCGCAGAAAAATACTTCTCACTGTACTTCGGTACATGCGGCAATAAATCAAATCAAATCAAATCTGTGACATCTGCACGCTCCTCCAAATTTAGCATCTCATGCAATCCTGATTTTCATCACTTCACCCTCATCTGCTGTTCTTCTGCTGCCAAGGCTCAAAACTCTAGAAATTACCTCTCTAAAACCTCGCCAGCTCTCTATTCTTTTAAGAAGCTCCTTATAACTTATCCCTTGACCCAAGTTTTTGAATATCTGTCCTAATACCTCCTAATATCTCTTGCTTGGCTCAGATGTGTTTGATAATATTGCTGTGAAGTACTTTGGGGCATTTTAGTACCTTAAAGGTGATTCATAAAAATGTAAGTAGTTATTGGAGCATTTATATTACAGTTTTTGATAAAGCACCTGTGAATCATCTTCAGATTTCTCACATTTGAAAGGTGCAATATAAATGCACAATGTTGTTGCATCTAGGGATTTCTGTGTGTTAAGCCCTTTCAGTTTGCCTGGAGCTTCCATCCTTTTAATTAGTGATGAATTGGGAGGAGTGGGCATATCGTTCGCGTCTCCTCGGGAGTACTTGGAGGGACTAATTGTTCAGATTATTTACTACCGTTTGCCGATCCTCATTTCAAAGCCATTTCCATATTTTAATATCCTCATTTTTTTTCTAGGCTTCTCTTTTTTATTTGTTTTCATGTGCTCATTTAGTCATCCCAGTGATCCCTTCTTTCTCCATTCAGGAAATATATATGTACTTTTTCTTCATTCATTTTTAACTTTGTTAGTTACGCAGTTAGAATCATGCATATTTAGCCTGAGCTCATTGATCTTACATATGGACTTGCCTTGCATGTCCAATATTATTCTTTTAAAGGTATTCTGTTTGCCTTCCACTGAATACTGTTAAATGCCCTCCTCCAACCCATTAGTTTTAAAACTTCCCTTATCTCTTTAGTCTTTTTAAAGTTATCAACCTTGGTCATGGATTTAGGTTAACTGGGTCACTGATCATTCTGTCGTTACTGCCCCCAAAGATGCTAATACTTCCATTTTATATGCAATAGATGCCTCTATTCAGCTCCACTATTGTTGATAATAATAATAATAATAATCTTTATTGTCACAAGTAGGCTTACATTAACACTGCAATGACGTTACTGTGAAAAGCCCCTAGTCGTCACATTCCGGCGCCTGTTCGGGTACACAGAGAGAGAGAATTCAGAATGTCTAATTCACCTAACAGCACGTCTTTTAGGACTTGAGGGAGTATACCGGAGCACCCAGAGGAAACCCACGAAGACATGGGGAGAACGTGCAGACTCCACACAGACAGTGACCCAAGCCAGGAATCGAATCTGGGACCCTGGCGCTGTGAAGCAACAGTGCTACCCACTGTGCTACCGTTTGGATTGTTCACACATTAACAAACCTTTTCCCCGTAGCTAGAACACTAGAATCCCAAAGGAAAATTATATTGAGGGGTCACTTTGAAAGCCATAATTTTGGTAGAATACTACCTTTTTTATAGATGCACCATAGAAGCATTGTTTCTAGCTGCATCACAGCCTAGCATGGTAACTGTTCGGCCGTAAGAAACTACAGAGAGTGGTGAACACAGCCCAGTCCATCACGCAAACCCACCTCCCATCCAGTGACTC
Organism: Scyliorhinus canicula; assembly: GCF_902713615.1. Classification (NCBI taxonomy): domain Eukaryota; kingdom Metazoa; phylum Chordata; class Chondrichthyes; order Carcharhiniformes; family Scyliorhinidae; genus Scyliorhinus; species Scyliorhinus canicula. Next base: position 13,483,647 of record NC_052170.1, read on the forward strand.
TGTCTACACCTCCTGCTGCCTTGGGAAAGTGGGCAGCATAATCAAACACCTCTCCCACCTGGATAATTCTCTCTTCGATCGGACAGAAGGTACAAAAGTCTGAGAACACGCACCAACAGATTCAAAAACAGTTTCTTCTCCGCTGTTACCAGACCCCTGAATGGCCCTCCCATAGACTGAACTGATCTCTCTACGCATCTTCTCTACAGTTGGACCACTATATCCCGTATGCTTCAACTGATGTTTAGGTCTATGTATACTATTGTTTATTTATCATATGTCCTTTGTTTTTCATGTATGGTACGATCTGCCTCGACTGCATGCAGAACCAAACTTTTCACTGTACCTCGGTACACACAACAATAAACCTAAATCTGTGCTGTGGCTCACACTCAGAGCCACATTTTTGTTGTCTTTTTAAAAAATAAATTTAGAGTATCCAATTCTTTTTTTCCCAATTAAGGGGCAATTTAATGTGGCCACTCCACCTACACTGGACACCTTTTTGGATTGTGGGGGTGAGACGTGGAGAATGTGCAAACTCCACACGGACAGTGACACAGGGCCGGGATCGAACCTGGGACCTCAGCGCAGTGAAGCAGCAATGCTTTTTCTTTTATAAATTTAGAGTGCCCAATTCATTTTTTCCAATTAAAGAGCAATTTAGCGTGGCCAATTCACCTACCCTGCACATCTTTGGGTTGTGGGGGCGAAACCCACGCAAACACGGGGAGAATGTGCAAACTCCACACGGACAGTGACCCAGGGCCGGGATCGAACCTGGGACCTCGGCGCCATGAGACTGCAGTGCTACCACTGTGCCACCGTGCTGCCCAGTAAAGCAGCAATGCTACCCACTGCACCAACGTGCCACGCCTCAGAGCCACATATTCCAAGTGTAGGCCAGCACCTAGCTTGCAGTTACTGATGCAAGCAAATAGAAACAGCAGTTCATTCAGCCTCTCATGCCTGCTCTTCCATTCAATTAGACCATGGCTGATCTGTATCTCATCTCTATCTTTTGTTCCATATTCCTTTGATATACTTATGGTGAACCACTGTGCACCTGTATTAGGGGATGTACGGTAGGACCTGCACTACAGGTTCGCCGGTAGCTCCTGCCGGCTAGCTCCGCCCACAAGGAGCCGTATAAATATGCGTGACCTCCTTCTGATCAGCCATTTCGCCAGCTGCAGTAGGAGGCCACGCTTCTGACTGCAATAAAGCCACAGTTGTACCAATCTGAGTCTTTCGTGCAATTGATCGTGCATCAATTTATTACAGTCAGATTTTTCTACAATATGGACATCAGCATCAAACCAAATCGCCTGCAGCTGGATCCACACTCGCCAGACGCCAGAAAGGACTTTAATCACTGGCTGGCTTGTTTTGAGGCCTACATCAACCCTGCGACCCCCACGCCGACGGAAGCTCAGAAGATCCAAGTTCTATACTCCAGGTTGAGCTCCAGCATGTTCCCGTTGATCCAGGACGCCCCAAGTTACGCGGAAGCAATGACACTCCTAAAAGAGAACTACGCTCAGAAGACAAACGCACTCTTCGCAAGGCATGTACTCGCCATTCGCGTACAACTATCTGGTGAGTCAATCAAAGACTTCTGGCGGGTTCTTATCCCACTCGTACGGGACTGTGACTGTCAGGCCGTCACGGCCACTGAACATTCCAATCTCCTCATGCGTGACGCACTCGTAACGGGGACAGCATCCGACAACGACTGCTGAAAGGGGCCACGCTCGACCTAACGGAGACGAAAACTTTAGCGCTCTCCATGACGGTCGCATCTCGAAACGTCCAAGCCTACCCCGCTTGCCACGCGGCCCACCCCTCCTGGACCCCGCAAACGACCCCCCTGGCTGGGGCCCCTCCTAATCAATACGCCTGCGCCGTCCGCCACGCCACGCACCCTGAGGGTCCCCGCTGCTACTTCTGCGGCCAGCAGAAGCACCCCCGCCAACACTGCCCAGTCCGCACCGCCACTTGCAAATCCTGCGGTAAAAAGGGCCACTTCGCAGCTGTATGCCAGGCCCGCGCAGTCGCTGCTATCGCGCCCACAATCGCCCCTCCCCCCAGCCGAACGCACAATGGGCGCCGCCATCTTCTCCTCCCGGGGCCACGTGCGACCAGTGGCCGCCGCCATCTTTTTCCCCCCAGGTCCACGTGCGGCCCATGGACGCCGCCATCTTGCCCCACCCCCACAACGTGCGCTCCATGGACGCCGCCATCTTGTTCCCAACAGGTCCTCCGGACGCCGCCATTTTGTCTCCCCCACGGGACTGGAACGCTGGATTGGGTCGCCGACACTCCCCATCTGAATCCTCGGACGACCACCTGCAGCTCACCTCGATGACACTGGACCAGTCCCGTCCTCACAACCTGGCCACCGCTTCGACGACAGTGAAAATCAACGGCTACACGACCTCTTGCCTGCTGGACTTCGGGAGCACCGAAAGCTTCATTCACCCAGACACGGTAAGGCGCTGCTCCCTCAAGGTCCACCCCACCAACCAACGGATCTCCCTGGCCTCCGGATCCCACTCTGTCTCGATCCAAGGGTTCTGTTTGGTCAATCTCACTGTCCAGGGCGTAGAATTCAGCGGTTTCCGCCTCTATGTCCTCCCCAACCTCTGCGCTGCACTATTGATGGGTCTAGTTTTCCAGTGCAATCTCCAGAGCCTCACCCTCAAATTTGGCGGGCCCCTACCTCCACTCACCGTTTGCGGCCTCACGACCCCCAAAGTTGACCCCCCCTCCCTCTTTGCCAATCTAACTGCAGATTGCAAGCCCGTCGCCACCAGGAACAGACGGTACAGCGCCCAGGACTAGGCCTTCATCAGGTCCGAGGTCCAGTGGCTGCTTCGGGAGGGTATTATCGAGGCCAGCAATAGCCCCTGGAGAGCCCAAGTGGTAGTGGTTAAAACTGGGGAGAAACACAGAATGGTCGTGGACTACAGCCAGACCATCAATCGGTACACGCAGCTCGACGCGTACCCCCTCCCACGCATATCTGATATGGTCAATCAGATTGCACAGTACCGGGTCTTCTCAACAATTGACCTGAAATCCGCCTACCACCAGCTCCCCATCCGTAAATTGGACCGTCCATACACTGCCTTCGAGGCGGACGGTCGGCTCTATCAATTTCTTAGGGTTCCCTTCGGCCTCACTAACGGGGTCTCGGTCTTCCAAAGGGAGATGGACCGAATGGTCGACCGGTACGGTCTGCGGGCCACGTTTCCGTACCTGGACAAAGTCACTATCTGCGGCCATGACCAGCAGGACCACGACGCCAACCTCTCTAAATATCTCCGCATTGCCACTCTCCTCAATCTTACATACAACAAGGAGAAGTGTGTGTTCCGCACGACCAGTCTAGCCATCCTCGGCTATGTAGTCCAAAACGGACTCCTGGGACCCGATCCCGACCGCATGCACCCCCTCATGGAGCTCCTCCTCCCCCACTGCTCCAAGGCCCTCAAACGCTGCCTTGGGTTCTTCTCCTACTACGCTCAGTGGGTCCCAAACTATGCGGACAAGGCCCACCCAATCATACAGTCCACCCAATTTCCCCTCACGGACGAGGCACAACATGCATTCGCTCGTATTAGAGCAGACATAGCCAAGGCCGGGATGCACGCAGTAGATGAGACACTGCCCTTTCAAGTAGAAAGCGACGCTTCAAATGTCACCCTCGCCGCCACTCTAAACCAGGCAGGCAGACCCGTGGCATTCTTTTCCCGCACCCTTCATGCCTCTGAAATTCGGCACTCATCCGTTGAAAAAGAGGCTCAAGCTATCGTTGAAGCTGTGCGGATTTGGAGGCATTACCTGGCCGGCAGGAGATTCACTCTCCTCACTGACCAACGGTCGGTAGCTTTCATGTTCAACAACACGCAGCGGGGCAAGATCAAAAATGATAAAATCTTGCGGTGGAGAATCGAGCTCTCCACCTATAATTATGAGATTTTGTATCGCCCCGGCAAGCTCAACGAGCCCCCAGACGCCCTCTCCCGAGGTACATGTGCCAGCGCACAAGTAGACCAACTCCAGGCCCTGCACGACAGCCTTTGTCACCCGGGGGTCACTCGATTGTACCACCTCGTCAAAACCCGCAATCTGCCCTACTCCGTCGAGGACGTACGGACAATCACCAGAGAGTGCCAGGTCTGTGCGGAGTGCAAGCCGCACTTTTACCGGCCGGACCGCGCGCGCGCGCCTGGTGAAAGCGTCCCGCCCCTTTGAACGCCTCAGCGTGGATTTCAAAGGGCCCCTCCCTTCCACCGACCGCAACACATATATCCTCAGTGTGGTCGATGAATTCTCCAGGTTCCCCTTCGCCATCCCATGCCCCGATATGACGTCTGCCACTGTCATCAAGGCCCTCAACACCACCTTCGCTCTGTTCGGTTTCCCCGACTACATCCACAGTGACAGGGGATCCTCATTCATGAGCGATGAGCTGCGTCAGTTCCTGCTCAGCAGGGGTATCGCCTCCAGCAGAACGACCAGCTACAACCCCCTGGGAAACGGGCAGGTAGAGAGGGAGAACGGGACGGTTTGGAGGGCCGTCCAGCTGGCCCTACGGTCCAGAAACCTCCCAGCCTCTCGCTGGCAGCAGGTCCTCCCTGATGCACTACACTCCATACGGTTTCTACTGTGCACCGCCACAAATAACACACCCCATGAACGTGTTTTTACCTTCCCCAGGAAGTCCACATCCGAGGTGTCGCTCCCAACTTGGCTCGCAGCTCCAGGACCAGTCCTTCTGCGTAGGCATGTCCGACTCCACAAGGCGGACCCCTCGGTGGACAGGGTACACTTGCTCCACGCCAACCCCCAGTATGCCTATGTGGAGTTCCCCGATGGCCGCCAGGATACGGTCTCACTCAGGGACCTGGCTCCCTCAGGTTCCATTCCCACACACTTCCCCACCCACGCACCACCCTCCCCCGGCGCTCCCAACATTAGCCCCACCAGGTCCATTCCTCCTTCCCCTGCCCACGCTAGAGGACGAGGAAGATTTCAGCACGCTCCCGGAGTCGTCCGACTACTGGACAGCACCAACACCGCCAGCACCGACGTCGGCAACGCCAGCACCGCCTTCACCGCCACCGTTACGTCGCTCCCAGTGAACCGTCAAACCACCGGACCGACTTAACCTCTGACGGGCACTGGACTACCAAAATGGACATACTTTTTCAGCTCCCCACTGTACATTATTTGTAAATCTGTATATAGTTCCACGCCACCCCCGCCAGACTCATTTGTAACAGGGGGGTAAATGTGGTGAACCACTGTGCACCTGTATTAGGGGATGTACAGTAGGACCTGCACTACAGGTTCGCCGGTAGCCCCTGCCGGCTAGCTCCGCCCACAAGGAGTCGTATAAATATGCGTGACCTCCTCCTGATCAGCCATTTCGCCAGCTACAGTAGGAGGCCACGTATCTGACTGTAATAAAGCCACAGTTGTACCAATCTGAGTCTTTCGTGCAATTGATCGTGCCTTACTTACCAAACAAAAATCTACTGATCTCAGTCTTAAAAATATCAGACAAATGTATAAAGCATCATTTTTCCCAATGTTGAATTTAAACATCTATATTCTGAATATTGTATTCCATACTTTTATCAGTTTGCTAACTGAATAATATTTATAAGTATTATTTTTGTTTAATTATAAAAAATACTTTTTCACAATTAGAGCCAGTGCATTACTTTGGAATGCAAAGCAAACAAATGAAAAACAAGAACAAAATGCTGAAAGAAAGCAGGTCAATCTGCATTTCTGGCAGGAAAACAAATGTTAATGTTTCCAGCATCATATTGGAAGTTATAATAATGGGGTGGGAGAGCGGAGTTTTGAGATTCTTGGAGGTTTGTCAGGGTTATTGGGGCTTGATTTAATGAAAAGCAGAGCTTCATTTTGAGTGTGTTTCCCGGCACTTAGAGCGCCAAGAACGACCCTGCTATTAAACAGGATGATGTACCATCAATTGGACTCGAGACACGATGAAGATCCAAACTGTGGCTTTAATCAGCTAGTTGTTAGCCCGGTGGTCGACTACAGAGAAAGGCCGACCGCCGGGAACTCTGGGTACTTATACCCCGCCTCGGAGGTATAACTTGTCTCTCGACCAATTGGTGAGCAGTCACATGACTAGTCCCAGGCAATCGGACGAGAGGCACATGACCAGCCAGAGACAATGGGAAACCCATGCTCTGCACCGATGGCAGTGCTCACATTCATACCACCACACAGGACTGCTTCTCTTTTGCGCCCAATGAGGAATGTCCTGCCAAGACCGCACTTAGGCTCTATTCCTAGAAAGAGGTCAGGGTGCCAATTTTAATTGCTGCCCGATCTCTCGACCACACATTACGGCATCCGAACTCGCTCAACGTAACAATTATGACGGTCCTAGAGTGCCCCTGCACCCCACATCATAGGGCAGGGTACCCCCAGGCCTCTTCGAGCATGTGCAACCTGGCTCCCGGGCACTGCTAGCCTAGTGCACCACCGAGCGACCAGAGAATCGAGCCCAGTTTTGCTGCCGTGTTTTAATATATTTTGGAATACTGCAGAAAAGTTTTATTTCAAAAAAAGAAACTTAATCCAACATTGGGAATAAAAGTGTTAAAATCAAATATTATTTTTGGCTTCAGCATTCATAAATGTTGAATGGATTTCATTACTCATTTTGTGTGGTCAGACACACCTTATCTAGAAATAAGGCTGAGTCATTAAAGATTATCAACAAAGTTCAAACAACCTTTTTGTAGTCCAACTACCAAACCCCACACACTGCAGGGAATAATATTCTTTATATATCAGTGTATCACTGTATTTTTGTATTCCTATTGTGCATGCCAGAGACAGGCTGAGTCCCTTGTAATTAGCCTGCATGAGGTTTTGTTGTTAATACAAGTCTCTGCACAGCTGTATGCTTTATCTTCAGACTACAATAGTCTGGATCTTTGCTACCATATATGATATATTTCTAATATCAGATATAGAAATGATTAATTATAACCAGAATTAAGAATGCAAGTAGAAATTAGTTCAGATTCTTCAAACTGACTCCTCTAACTTATGCAGTTTGGATTTATCAGTATATATTTGTCAATTTTTTTTATAGACTAAGGAGGATCAAGTCCTTGAAATGGAACAATTTTCCAGCAGTATCAATTTCCAGGCCAGGCATGAGTTAGATCGTTAACAATTTTTAACCTCAACCACAGTAAAGCTTCCAGATCACACCAGATAAAAGTTCTCACATATTCTCTCAATGTGCATATTTACAGAGATTTCAAAATGAATGTCAAGTTTAAATCCACCATTTCCTAAGAATACTTTATAATTCCCAGCTGCCAAGAATAACCATACTACTGCTCCTTGCTGGAGCATGCAGTATATGCTGCAGTGATACCATGATCATCATACATACAGATTTTTGGACTCAACAGTCTTCATAAAAGGCTGTACAATTTGCTGGCGGCTATTCAAACACCTTCTTTATGAGTGACTGTAAAATTTTAATTTTAGTTTAAATGTGGAGGGGAGGACACTGAAAGAAGAATCTGTACGTGAATTAATATTCTCTAAAGATGTATTCTACTTATTCCCGAATGGTCCAAGTTTAACTTGCCATGCCAAAGCGAGAAAAAATGTTTTGTTTTATTCATAAAAGTTGCTATATGCACGGAGGAAAAAGCCTCGACACATATAATGTACTTAATGTCATATTCACACATAGATTGATCCAGAAGCCAACTCATCCATTCAACACTTCTCTCAAAATGCTAATTCGATGTATGCTCGGCAATGACTACTATACCACAGGGGCTGAGGCAGGAAGAATTTAGTTGTGATGTGTTTATTCACATTAAGCATTAACATTTTAACTGTCAAGCTAAGGGAGTGCGAATAGAATGCATGCTACTTTCAGTGAGATGGGAAGTAGGAAATATAGTCTTGCTGCTCACATCCCTAGTTGCTGATTCGGGTTCAGCTGATGCGTAGAAAATATTTGCTGCAACCTTGGCTATATTCAAATTTCCACGCGAGCAAAGTTTGTCTATTGAGCCCATAAGAATGAATTGCGCAAATAATTGGAGATTACCATTTATCTTAACTGTGGCTTAAAGAAGTGGCTTGAGAAATAATGAATGCATTGGTGGTCATCTTCCAAGATTCTATGGACTATTGAACAGTTCTTACAGATTGGAGGGTAGCTAATGTAATCCCACTATTTAAAAAGGGAGGTAGCGAGAAAACAGGGAATTATAGCCTGATAGCAGTAGTGGGTAAAATTCTAGAATCCAGTGGAGTTTGCACATTCTCCCTGTGTCTGCATAGGGTTCACCCCCACAACCCAAATATGTGCAGGATGGGTGGATTGGTCAGGCTAAATTGCCCTTAATTGGAATTTTTAAAAAATTCTAGAAACCATTATCAAAGATTTTATAGCAGAGCACTTAGAAGATAGAAGATTTTTTTAAAAATCAGCATGGATTTATGAAGGGGAATCATGCTTGTCAAATCTACTGAGTGTGTAACTAGTAGAGTTGATGAGGGGGAGTCAGTGGATGTGGTTTATTTGGACTTTCAGAAGGCTTCTGACAAAGTCCCACATAAGAGATTAACGTGTAAAATTAAAGTATATGGAATTAGGGGTAATGTATTGAGATGGATAGAAGTACTTTGGGATGTAGATTATCAGGCCCTGGGGATTAATCAGCTTTCAATCCCATCAATTTCCCCCACACTATTTCTTTACTAATACTGATCTCCTCTCACTAAATCCTACATTCTCTAATGTTTCTGGTATCTTATTTGTGCCCTCATTTGTGTGTATTTGGCAGACAGGAAACAAAGAGTAGGAATTAACTGGTCTTTTTCCAAACAGCAGTCAGTGACTAGTGGGGTACTGCAGGGATTAGTGCTGCAACCCTGGCTATTCACAATGTGTATTAATGATTTGGATTAGGGAACGAATTATAATATCTCCAAATTTGCAGATGATACAAAGTTGGTGGGAGCATGAGCTGTGAGGAGGATGCAGAGATCCTTCAGTGTGATTTGGACAAGTTGAGTGAGTAGGCAAATGAATGGCAGATGAGTTGGTTGGGATTGTATTCGCTAGAGTTCAGAAGAATGAGGGGGAATCTCATAGAAACCTATAACATTCTAATAGATCTAGACAGGGTGTATGCAAGAAGTAGCAAAAACTCTTTGAGGAAAGGCGGGAGACAGAAAGTAGGCAACTACAGGATGTTTCACCTTATAAGAGAGACTAGACCGAGGGGACAGTTTAAAATTAGGGGTCTCCATTTTTTTCCAATTAAGGGGCAATTTTAGCATTGCCAATTTAGCATACCCTGCACTTCTTGGGGTTGTGGGGGTGAGACCCATGCAGACACGGGGAGAATGTGCTAACTCCACACGTACGGTGACCTGGGGTCGGGTCCTCGGTGCCGTGAGGTAGCAACGCTAACCACTGTGCCACCGTGCCGCCCTAGGGGTCTCCCATTTAAGAGCAAGGTGAGAAGTGTTTTTCTCTCGGAGGGTCATTAAACCATGAAATTCTCTTCCCCAGAGCAATGGAGGCCAGGCTTATTTAATATTTTTAAGGCTTCGTTAGATAGATTCTTGATTGACAAGTGAGTCAAAGGGTATAGGGTAGATAGGAAAATGTAGTTGAGGCCTCAATCTGATCAGCTGTCATCTTGTCACATGACAGAGCAGGCTTAAGATCCGTAATAGCCTACTCCTGCTTAGAATTCACATGATTGCATACCAAAATCTTGATCAGTCATCTATTATTATTTGAATTTTATTTTTTATTAAATATTACATGCTGTAAAGACTAATCTATAAAATAAACTGTAACTGCATAACCCCTCATCAGATGGGCTTTGCAGATCCACATAAATGTCCCATATAATACAGTTTGAGTATTCATTCAGTAGAACTATAATGATTATGGACTATGGAAATAAAAATCTTCTTCAAAGTTTTCTTGTAGCGAGTATTTTTTAAATTTTTGTGAATATTGGAGTGCAAAACGGTGGGAGAATTGTCCTATTTCATGTTAATGGGCTTTGCCATTTTTAATTCCACTGAGATTTAATATAACCCTGAAACCTAATTTGTATAAAATTGCAGCAGTTCCCTGTTGGTTGGAACCATAGTTCCACCCAAACTTTCCTAATTCTCCTTTCGTACACACCAACATCCTTGGGAAAATGCTATTGTATTTAAATGAATAATTCTAATGAAGGACTATTCATTCAATTTCATTTCGGACTTTTCCGTTCGATTCAGCAGGAACGTGCCTTGAAGCAGGTCTCAGTTAAAGGTTATGAATAGGTCAATGAGATTGTGGTTAAAATAATTCTGATTTGCAACTTACAATTCAAGTACAAGCCCATAGGAAGTGGAAACTTTCACAGCTTAAAAGGCAACAGAAAAGTCAACCTATTCTCACTTGTATAAAATATTTATTCTATTTTAAGCAATGTGTAGAAGTAACTTAATTTCAGTACCAGAGAACCTGGCTTAAAACAAAGGCACAATTTTGGAGTCGGGCATTTCTTGATGTGCCTCATTTGTTAAGAATTTTTTTCCTCATCAATAAACTTGAAAAGAATTTGCCCTAAAAAATGTGAAAAGTGCAAACGACAAAGACACAGCAAATTCAATGGGGCATCTGAGATCTGGTGAACAACAGGACAAACATTCTTCTCCTTCACCAATAAATTAAAGATTATAAAAGCGGAGAACTATGGAGAAGGAAATATGGTGGTTAGAATCAAATTAAATGCAGAAAGAAAATACAGATAAAGTCAGAATGATTAGATTAAGTGAGTCGGAAAGTAAAGATACAAAAAGGAGAAGTAAGAAAAAAAAAATTGAAACTTCGAGACAATTTATTTACCACCTGAAGGGATTCTGATGTGATCATTATCAGCCTCTGGACTTCCTGCAACAAGTTTATTTCACTTTAACGCCACAAATGTAGCAATTTCTTGAAACATGGATGAATTGAATGTAAACACCCTTTTTTAAGAGGCTTTTGGCACGCAAATTATTCAGCAATATCTGTTAATTTGAAACTCGCAGCAAATGACTTCCTCATGTGCGATTTCCGCAAACTCAAAAGTCTCCAGGTAAGGATTTCCCAGCAATTGCCCAGACGTTCAACCTTCCACTGGGCAACTGCCATGTAATCAGAACCATCCGAGGGTACGACTTAAATGGCAAAGTTCAGACGGTCTTGCAGTAATTGCCATCCAGGGAAAGTTTGAAGAATTAAAACCGTTTAAAACTGGGTATTGACGTCCACAACACTCCCCTACTCCAATTGACCACCCCACCCACAGTCCCCGATCACATGACCACCAGCTGACCACCTCCTCCCACTGACCACCTGACCCCCCTCCCCTAACTACCATTATCACCCAACACCCACCAACCCCCTCCCTGAATCCTATCCATTTATTTTACAAAGCTACTTTCCCCCTGGCTTGAAAGTGGCTGGACCTTTAAACTTACCTGCTTTACTGCAGCTTGTGGCATTGTAAAAGGGGGGAGCGGCTTCCTTAAGTCGGACTGTGCAGCCCTAGACTGAAGATCTCAGGGCCACGCTATCCTACAAGTTCTCGCCCAGCCTGAGTCGGAAGGCTGGTCAAGAAAGTATTGCCTGGATCTCCAGGAAGGAAACTAAGAGTGGAGTGGCAATCTGATTGCCACTCATCGCAGGTTCAGGACCCATATTGCCAGCATCTCCCCCCTCCCCCCCCCCCCCCCCCAATCCCCAAGGGCAGCACGGTGGCACAGTGGGTTAGCCCTGCTGCCTCACGGCGCTGAGGTCCCAGGTTCGATCCCGCTCTGGGCCACTGTCCACGTGGAGTTTGCATATTCTCCCTGTGTTTGCGTGTGTTTCGCCCCCACAACCAAAAGAAGTGCAGGCTAGGTGAATTGGCCATGCTAAATTTCCCCTTAATTGGAAAAAATAAATTGGGTACTCTAAATTTAAAAATAAAAGAAAACAAATGATTGCTGGAGATTCCCTGAAGTATAGATAATTTGAGGCATTGCGTTTAGGACAGGTTGAGGACTCTGGGTCTGTATCATTGGTGTTTAAAAGGATGAGGAGGGATCTTATTGAAACTTACAGTATACTGCGAAGCCTGGATAGAGTGGACGTGGAGAGGATGTTTCCACTAGTAGGAGAAATTAGAACGAGTGGACACCATCTCAGACTACAGGGACGATCCTTTAAAATGTCTCCAGCCAGAGGGTGGTAAATCTGTGGAACTATTTGCCACAGAAGGCTGTGGAGGCCAAATCACTGAGTGTCTTTAAGACAGAGATAGATAGGTTCTTGATTAATAAGGGGATCAGGGGTTATGGGGAGAAGGCTGGAGAATGGGGATGAGAAAATATCAGCCATGATTGAATGGCGGAGCAGACTTGATGGGCCGAGTGGCCTAATTCTGCTCCTATGTCTTATGGTCTTATGATATAGAATGTGCAAACTCCACACAGACAATGATCCAGGGCAGGGTTTCGAACCCGGGTCCTCAGTGCCGTAGCCTGCAGTGCTAATCACTACGCTATGTGCCACCCATTAATCTCCAGTAATCATAACAAAGTTCCATTGGCCATCTCTCTCTGACAAGTACATAGAAGGAAGACATTTGGCCCATTGAGTCTGCATCAACCCTCTGAAAGAGCATCCTATCTAGGCCCACTCAGTCGCCCTATCCTCCTAACCTCACCTACCCTGCACATCTTTGGACACTAAGAGACAATTTAGCATAGCCAATCCACCCAATCTGCACTTCTTGGACTGTGGGAGGAAACCGGAGCACCCGGAGGAAAGCATGGTTGGAATGAATGTTTGTCTCACTTTCATGACATCTTAATTTCATCTTTTGCAGACACACCACCTGCCTGTATATTAAACCAAGATTTTTAAAACTATAACTACACCAGATATACATATTATATATACACCTTAACATAGGCTTTTAATAACATTGCCACAACAGATAAAAATATATAATACAGCCTATATAAAAATTTCCGACATTCTTCACACCGAAAACTGCCTCTACATTCCAATTAAGCTAACCCATATATTTCAAATACCACTTACGTATAAAATTAACAACCAGGTTTTACTTGGTCATCTTGGTCAGAGCTCTTGGAGATAGAAACCTGGAAATAAAAACGTTCTGTCCAGCTTCGACTCTTGCAGGCAACTAATTTTTCAGATAGACCTGGCCCCTCCCATTAGCTATTTTGTTGTACTCAAAGCACACAGCATTCTTTGGAGCCTGCTATAGGTTGTGCCTTTACTTGCTTAGCCAGGGCCAAATACAATATCTCACTTTTAATCACAGTTCTACCAGTCATACTGCGTTTTTACCCCAGGTTTTAATAACATTACTGCAAAACTACAAACTAAAATATGACAATTTCTTATATTCATAACACCCCTGTGGAGTTTGGAAGTTCTGGGCCAAGATGACTTGGGAAAAAATCCTTTCAAAAGATTTCCTTCTTCAGAAAAACTCCATTCTGATTTTAAAGGAGTTTCAGATTGGATAACCTAAAATATCATAAAATATAGTTCAGGTTTAATTACTTTTCATGTTAAAGTCAAAGTGAATTCACACATAGGTTGCTTTCAAAAATGAAACAATACCCCATCTGTTCAAGTGATTGGGCTCTGACTTGTAATCAAATGTAAATCCCAATACCACCTTGCATTTCGTTCCATTGCTACAGCAGTTCTCAGTTTGAGGATAAGAACCAAAAGTAATGTAAAGAGTCAGATTTTTATTCAACATTTTGATTAGTGATTCAATTGGCTCTATTATTCGCATAATATAGTCATGGAAGTGAATAGTTGAATGGTCAGGGGAACATTTCAAGCCAGAATGCGCCATGAATTTCCTAGATGTGTCTGTGTCTGTCATCAAGCACTTATCGATTCCAGTCCCATTTCCCAGCGCTTCGTCCGTAGCCTTGTATCCTAAAGTGTTTCAAGTGCTTATGTAAGTGCTTATTAAATGCTGTGAGGGTTCCCGCCTCTGCCACCCTTTCAGACGGTGAGTTCCAGATTCCACCACTCTCTGGGTGAAGACATTTTTCCTCAAATCTCCTCTAAATCTTCTGCCCATTACCTTAAATCTATGCCCCCTGATTATTCGCCCCTCAACTAAGGGAAAATGTTCCTTCCAATCTACCTTATCAATGTCTCTCTCAATTTTGTATATCTCAATTAGGTGCCCCTGATTCTTCTCTGCTCTGAGGAGAATAACCCCAGACTAACCTGCCTCTCTTCAAAGCTGAAAAGCTACAGCGCAGGCAACATCCTGGTGAATCTCTTCTGCACTTTTTCTAATCCAATCACATCCTTAATGTATTGTGGCCACCTGTACTACACACACTACTCTCACTGTGGCCCAACGGGCATGTTATACAGCTCCACCATAACCTCCGTGCCCTTGTGTTCAATGCCTCGGCTAATGAATGCAAGTATCCCATGTGCCTTTGTAACCACTTTATCTGCATTTCCTGCTGCCATCAGGGACCTATGGACATGGACCCTATCGTCCCTCTATCCTCTGTACTTCCTAGCGTCCTACCGTTCATTATTTATTTAACAGGTTTATGAAAAAGATAAATAGGAGCCTCTGGGCATCTGTGCCATCGAGATTATTTATCAAAAAATATACTTTCTTCGTAAAATATCTGAAAGAACATTACAAACATTTCAAAATGGACATTACACAAAGTGCAATAATATTCAACTTCTCTATATACATCATGTTGCACTCTGAGATGCTTCAATACAATCAAAGAAATATTACGGATATTTGAAAAAGATTGTTACAAATAGTGCAAAGGTATTTAAGTTGTCTACATTGATCAAGGTGCACTCTGAGGTGATTCATAGAAATTTTTTTCATAGAATTTACAGTACAGAAGGAGGCCATTCGGCCCATCGAGTCTGCACCAGCTCCTGGAAAGAGCACCCTACCCAAGGTTAAGGGCAATTTTGGACACTAAGGGCAATTTATCATGGCCAATCCACCTAACCTGCACATCTTTGGACTGTGGGAGGAAACCGGAGCACCCGGAGGAAACCCACGCACACACGGGGAGGATGTGCAGACTCCACACAGACAGTGACCCAAGCCGGAATCGAACCTGGGACCCTGGAGCTGTGAAGCGATTGTGCTATCCACAATGCTACCGTGCTGCCCGTAAATTCAATACAATTGTGCTATATGTAATATTTAGTGTACATATTTCATGTAAGTCATACAACCCGAAGGGGTTCTTATACAATTACAAGCTCCTAAGTTCACTATGGCTGAAAGGTCTTAGACCGGGATCTTCCCCCATTGCATCTCTGCCCCAAGCTTTAGCGCATCTCTCAGCATGTAGTCCTTGGCTTTGCAGTGTGCCAATCTGCAACGCTTGGTTAGATACAGTTATTTGCGCTGGAAGATCAACAAATTTTGAGAAGACCAAAGAACATATTTCACTGGGTTGATGACTGACTCGCAACAGCTGATGCCTGACTCGGTGTGCTTCCCAGGGAACAGCCCGTAGAGCAGAGTCCTGCGTCATGGAGCTGCTTGGGATGAACCTCGACAAAAACCATCTCATCTCTCTCCAGACCTTCTTTGCAAAGGGACGTTTCACACGGAGGTGGACAACGGTCTCTTCCCCACCACAGTTATCTCGAGGACAATGTGCGGATGGGGTGAGACTCTGGGCACATAGGAAGGATATGATGGGAAGTGTCTTTCTCACCACCAGCTAAGCTAGGTCTTGGTGCTTGTTTGACAGTTCTGGTGATGAGGCATTCTGCCAAATGACCTTGACAGTCTGACTATCCGACAGGATCCGCCATCTTCTTTTATAGAAGGGCCCCTGGGATATTATGTGCAGACCACTGTCGAAGGTGTTTCTCTCCATAAATTTTTCCATGAGGGACAGCTGGTATGGCATGCTCCAACTTCTTGGAACGTTCTGCTACCTCACCCATCCTTCTCAATACTGGGAACAGGTAGAACCTCAGCACATAGTGACACTTGGTGTGTGCACATTGAGGATCTATGCATAGCTTGAAGCAACACATACGAAGAAGGCCATCAAGATTAGGATGAAGTTGAGCATGTTTTTTGGCGCTTTATCTAGAGGTTTGTACATTGCATCCCTATGAACGCAATCCATTTTGACCCGCAGATGATGTGAAAAGTGGCTCAGATAATGCCATAGTGCAGGAGTGAGGAATGGGCCAGACCTGCACCACTTACAGCAACTTCCTTTAGAATTTTTTCTAATTATAATTTACAGTGCCGAGGGAGGCCATTTGGCCCATCTAGTCTACACCAGCCCTAGGAAATAGCACCCCACTTAATCCCACACCTCCCCCTATCCCTGTAACCGAGTAACACAGCAACACCGAGAGTGCCACGCACCTGATGACCAGGTTCTCACCCGCAATGGAGAAGGAGTGTCGCTCCCACATACCCAGTTTTTGGTTCATTATACCTCGTTTCTTCCACTTTTCCGCTGGTCCTTCCGAACCATATCTCCAACATCTTCAGGCCGTCTGACCTGAAGGGGACAGGCGATTGGTCAGCCCAGTTCCCAAAGAACATGGCCTCGCTCTTGCCACAATTTACCTTGGCATCCGGGGCCTGTTCGAACTAGTCGCAGATGTGGATCAGTCTGTGCACTGACAGCGGATCCAAGCAGACAACAATGATGTCATCCATGTACAGAGAGGCTATGATTTGATTGCCTCCACTGCCTGGGATCCTCCTTCTCTTATTTCCAAATCCTGCCTGATGGACTGAGCAAAGGGTTCTTCTATACAACACACAAACAGGACGGGAGACAGAGAGGGCAGCCCTGCCTGACTTCAGATTTAATTGGAAAGATTTCCGATTCCCACGCGTTGATTGAAACTGCGTTACTGATGTTTGTGTCGAGCGGTTGGATGCAATTGCGGATCTCCCCCCCCCCCCCCCCCCCCCCAACCACAACCACATTTTAGAAAGCACATCCATCATGTAGGTGTGCAATATTCTGTCAAAGGCCTTCTCCTGGTCCAGGCTGATGAGGCAGGTATGCATATCCCTGTCCTGCAAATAGGCAATTGTGTCCCTGAGTAGCACGAGACTATCAGAGATCTTCCTGCCAGGTACAGCGCAGGTCTGGTCAGAGCGGATCACCCACTCCAGAGCAGACCTAACCTGACTGGCGATGACCTAGGATAGAATTTTATAGTTCACATTTAACAGTGAAATGGGTCGGCAGTTGCTAATGTCTTCCCTTACTCTCATCTACAAGCGGAAGAGGGAAATGAGGCCTTTCCTTATGGATTCTGACATGCTCCTGGTCAGAAGAACACTCTTTCTGAACCTAGCTAAGGAGATTCAACAAGAGAATACCATTCAAGGGATGACTCTCTGCAGGCACTATGGATGGAATACATCGGCTGGCGAGTGCAACTCATTTGAAGTATCACTTGCCGGTTAATGCACGTTTAATTTGTGTTGCTTCTGATAATGATGAAGTAAAAGTTCCAAAAAAACGAAATATCATTCCAGTAGTTGTTTAGGTCAATTAGGTTCTTTTGGTATATGGTATTCCCAACAGAGATCACAACAAAAGCAATTCCATACTAATAGCATAAAACAATGTCAACGGCATAAGATAATTTTAAGAAGGAAGAGTACATAAAAGTACTTTCTGATTATGCTGCAGGCTGAGTAGAAAGTTATGCAATATATTTAACGTGTATTAATTAAATTTGTGTGAAGATTCATTGGACTATGCTCTTCACTCACCTGCTGTGATGCCTGAACCTGCTGTACCACTTGTGTTGGCACTCCAGTCGGTGCACCAGCTGAAGAGGAGCTGGAATCTGAGCCTGTATCGGTTGGCCTCATGTTTGCTTCTAAACAAAAACAGTAACAACTTTTAAAACACCCTCATAACTTCTGTTTTCATTTGTGAAAATCTTGGCATTTACTTTTTAAAAATCCAAAGTAACAAAATGATCTGAGGTGTTTGTAAAATTACAGGACCATTTTCAGCTCCACTACTCTTTATATTTTATTTATTTCTTGACAACTTGTTGTTCCAATGTTTCATTCTGAACCTTGACCATGTTTTTTTGCTTTTTCTTTTCAAACGAGGATATCGTTCGTTACCGTACGTTCCATCGAGCCTGCTCCGCCATATAATATGATCATGGCTGATCTTCAGCTTCACCTCCACTTTCTATCCATATCCTTTGATTCCCTAAGAGGCCAAACATCTGTCCATCTCAGTCTTAAGTATATTCAATAATGGAGCATCCACAAACCTCTAGAGTTCCAACACAATTAATTTCCCCAAACGGTGGCAGTGCGAATATTATTGATAGTAAGCAGAGGAAGGCGTTATCCCACCACAGCATGGCAAACTGGGGGAATTGAAATTCAATTAATTAATACATCTGTTTTAAAAATGCTAGTCTCATTCACAATAATGGCAAAATCACTGAATTGTTGTAAAAATCCATCTCGGTCACTAGTATCCTATGTGGGAGGAAATCTGCCTTTCTTACCCTGTCTGGCCCACATTGACTCCAGACTCACCGCAACGTGGTTGACTCTTAAAGGTCCTCTGATATTTCCCAGCAAGCCACTCATTTCAACGGCAATTAGGAATTGGCAATAAATGCTGGGCTTGCCAACCATACTACTTTCCAAGAATTAATGAAAGAAATTTGAAGACAGCAGTTGCATGACTTAAACTATGACATCTGGGATACAAATTTGAGACCTTAAATATACAAGTTACACTCAGTTCTGATGGGATAATTTATTCCAATAGACAAGTAAGTTGCTTTAAATTGTCACTATGATGTGACTTGTGCATGAGTAATTTTCATTTGTAATTTCATCGGCTCATCAAACATATATTGAGCTGTTTAAAAATAACTTTTTGAAAGCAAAAAAAAAAACAAGGTGGCTGCCACAAGTCACCTGATTTCTGGTTTTGTAAGTTGATCTGCTTTGGTCAGTTCCAATGTGAATTACAATTCAGATATGCCACAGCATCCTTCCATAGAATTTCATGCCTGCTAATGTCAAGAACTACTTCAAAATGATTTGCTAATAACCGTGCTGAACCTCATATTTGCATTTCTATAAGGCTATCTCTCAAGCAGAGACTGAAAGTCTGAGACAATAGTTACATGGAAAGATGTTCTTCCCATTTTATGAATATGGACAATAGATATTCAGGAGTTTAAAGATAGGAAATTAAAGAATCTAATACCCACAGCCATAAAACAGAAGCCATGGTGTGTTCAGACATCAGCTATGCAAATTCCATCTGAAATAATTCTGGGGAGAGAAGTCATGTGACTTGAGTAAGAATTTTGAAATCTCTTTTAACATACCATGCAAGCTGCTGAAATGGTAGTCGGGAGAAGCTGCCAATTGAGCAGTAGCAAGTTCCCTTCTCTTTTCCCCCAAGATTCAGTGACCACGTTGTGCCCAGCGTGGATTGGGGCACGCTGGGTGAATAACGGGAATGGGGCAAAATTGACAATCACACTGTGTGCGAACCATTTTGCCATTCATCCGGCCCGCTCCCCGATGGAGAGGTCCAGATCAAGCCCATTGATCTGCTTCCTTTCCCCGCCCGGCAGTCCCTCTTCTCATGCTGTCCGCACTGACCGTCGCCACCAGGCGGCATTGCTGACCCTGCTGCTGGTCCTCCAAACCCCTGAGGGGAACAGTGTGCCCTAACACTCATCCACAGCATCAAGAAGCCTCGAGAGGACAGCATCCCCAAACGGGAAGCACGACTGTGTGCTGCCATGCTTGTGTGTTGACTGGGAGTGAGGTAGCGCTTAAAAGCAGTTCCCTTTTGTTAGCGGCGAGCTGCTGAGGTGTGATTTGGATGACTCAAATGGCGAGGGAGCCTATAATGCCACAAGACTCTTGGGGCCGCGATTTCACCAATGCAGCCATTGCAGAACACCCAGCCAAACGCACCCAAACCAGATTTTGACATTTTCTGTTGAATCCTGCCCCCTATCTCTATTCCAGTTTAAAATCCAGCACATGAATTTTTAATTGAAAGGAACCACAGAAGTAAAACTTATCGGATTGTTTGAAAAGACTGATTATATCTCCAGAAATTGCAGTGTACGTGGGCTTCAACTCCGTTGAATTTTCTACTTTAAAAAAATAATAATTTTTATTCAAATTTTCACAAAATATCAACAGCAAAAAGAAAAAAATTACAAACAGAAAGAACAACACCCCCCCCCCCCCCCCCCCCCTCCATGCATATACAAACAAAGAGATAAATAAACACCCGTCATTCCTGAAGAAGAATCCTCCGCTGGGCTACTAGGGACGCAAAGGCCAGAATGCCGGCCTCTTCCGCCTCCTGCACTCCCGGCTCCACCACCACCCCAAATATTGCGAGCCCACAGCCCGGATCGACCCTGGATCCTACCACCCTTGACAGCGTCCTTGCTACGCCCTTCCAAAATTCCCCCAGATCTGGGCATGCCCAGAACATATGTGCATGATTTTCTGGGCTCCCTGAGCACCTAATACACCTGTCCTCTCTCCCAAAGAACCGGCTCATCCTTGTCCCGGTCATGTGAGCCCTATGCAGCACCTTAAATTGTATGAGGCCAAGCCTCGCACAAGAAGAGGAGTTCACCCTCCTCAGGGCATCCGCCCACGTCCCCTCCTCTATCTCCTCACCCAGCTCCTCCTCCCATTTACCCTTCAACTCCTCGACCGAGGCCTCGTCCATCTCCTGCATCACGGTACGCTGCCGAGATCCTCCCCTCTCCAACCCACACCCCCGAGAGCACCCTGTCCTGGATCCCACGCGGCGGCAGCAGAGGGAACTCCACCACCTGTCGCCGGACAAGCGCCCTTACCTGCATGTACCTAAAGGTGTTCCCCAGGGGGAGCCCGAACGTCCCTTCCAGCTCACCCAGGCTTGCAAACTTCCCGTCTATGAACAGGTCCCCCAATCTCCTGACACCTGCCCTGTGCCAACTCAGGAATCCGCCATCAATTCTTCCCGGAACAAACCGGTGGTTCCCCCGTATCGGGGACCCCATCTAGGCCCCCACCTCCCCCCTGTGCCGCCTCCACTGCCCCCAAATTTTGAGGGTAGCCGCCACCACCGGGCTCGTGGTATACCTCGTTGGAGGGAGCGGCAGTGGCGCCATTACCAGCGCCTCCAGGCTCGTGCCCACACAGGACGCCTTCTCCATCCTCTTCCATGCTGCCCCCTCCCCCTCCATCACCCACTTACGCACCATTGCTGCGTTGGCAGCCCAATAGTACCCACAGAGACTGGGCAGCACCAGCCCCCCCCTATCCCTGCCCCGTTCCAAGTACACCCTTCTCACCCTCGGGGTCCCGCGTGCCCACACAAACCCCGTAATGCTCCTGTTAACCCGCCTGAAAAAGGCCTTCGGGATAAGGATGTGGAGGCACTGGAACAGGAAACAAAATCTCGGGAGCACCGTCACCTTGACTGACTGCACCCTACCCGCCAGAGACAGCGGCAGCATGTCCCATCTCTTAAACCCCTCCTCCATTTGCTCCACCAGCCTTGTGAGGTTAAGCTTATGCAAGGCCCCCCAGCTCCTGGCCACCTGAACCCCCAAGTACCTGAAGCTCCTCTCCACCCTTTTCAGTGGGAGCCTACCAATCCCCCCCTCCTGGTCCCCCGGGTGTACCACAAATAGCTCGCTCTTTACTCCATTGAATTTTCAAGATCAAGAGAAGTGTTTTGTTTCAGCCAGGGATACCAGCAAAGGACTCAAACGGGGAACTGTATTATTTTTTCCTTTTTAAAAAAATTTGGCTAAAAAAGAGACTTTCTACAGTATTTCTTGCAATTATGCACGTGTGTATGTTTGTGTGAGAGAGTGAAAGAGAGAGAGGATTGTAATTGTGTCGGTTAGATGTGGGCTTACGTTTCGAAATATTTTGATATCTTTGTCGAGGTGGAATTTTGGCTGAATGAAAACTAACCCCTTTTTTTATTTTAAACTCAAGAAAGCCTGCCAAGCAAGTTTCTTTACAACCGGCAAGTAAATGGCCAAGCACAGACATTGAGCAAATACCTTCATCCTTATGAATTTACAGACTGTTAGGGTCAGACTTGGAGTTGTATGATACGGGGGGGGGGGGGGGGGGGGAGTGGGGGGGTTTACTCCCCATGTGGCCATAACAAGATCCACAAGTTTTATCCAGTGCGGTCTAACTTTTTAAAACCAAGCGACATGGCATCAATTTAAGAAAGTTGGCTACTACCATGATGTCATTAAATGTCAAGGATATTACATAACTGAAATCATGAAGTCAATATATTATGTAAAAAGAGTCATCAATCACATCAGCCGAAATCATCCCACAATGCTATTCGTGACACTTTCAAACCATCTCAGTTGCTGCTATTAAGTACACGATCAACCTGATTATTTAATGTTTCATTGACTGGGCTCTGGACCACAATCTAGCAAAGCTTCCCATCAACAGGTCCAGGCAGCAGGCCATTGAGGAGGTTGTCCGCCCCGACGGTCTGCTCCTCTTCTGCGGCTACTTTCAGGGTCGAGTGTCCCTGGAAAGGGAGTATGCGGTCTCGACGGGTGCCCTTAAGACCTTCCATTCCCATTGGGAACCACAGGGGCTGGGGTACCTCACTGACCCTGTTAATCACATTTTGGTTTAATGTTTTAAGTTTCATTTATGATTCGCTTTTTGTTCATGGCAGTTTCCCTTAAGGGGCTGTCCCTTTAATTTGCCCTTCAGTTCATTTGGTTTCATTTACTTAGTTCTTTGTGTTAAACAAAACAGTTGTACAGATTTACTGGGGGAAATAAGGATTTATGAAGTTTCAGATTATAGATATAAGAAATAGAAGCAGGAGTAGAGAGTTTGGCCCTTTGTGCCTGCTCCGCCATTCAATATGATCATGGCTGATTTTCTACCTCAGTTCCACCATTTTAAAAAATAAATTTAGAGTACAGCGGGTGGAGGCGGCTTCATGCAGGGGCTCCTCTACCACTGCCGCCGGCCAAGTACACCACCAGCCCGGTAGTGGTGGCGACCCTGCGGATATGGGGCCAGTGGAGGAGGCATGGAGGGGAGATGGGGGCGTCTGTCTGGGCGCCAATCTGCGACAACCATCGGTTTGCCCCCGGGAGTATGGATGGGGGGTTCCGAGTATGGCGGCGGGCGGGGGTGGGAAGGGTGGGTGATATGTTCCTGGAAGGGAGCTTTGCGAGTCTGAGGAGCTTGGAGGAGAAATTTGGGTTGGTAAGGGAAAATGATTTTAGGTACCTACAGTTGTGGGACTTTGTTCGTAGACAGGTCCCATCTTTCCCACGCCTCCCGCCAATGGGGATCCTAGACAGAATAGTCTCTAGGGGGGGGAAGAAGGGGAGAGTACAGTCTCGGGTATTTATAAGGTGCTCATGAGGGAGGAAGGGTCCCAGACAGAGGAACTGAAACTTAAATGGGAGGAGGAGCTAGGCGGGGAAATGGAGGACGGGCTGTGGGCAGAGGCCCCGAGTAGGGTAAATTCGACCGCGACATGTGCTAGGCTTGGGCTGATTCAATTTAAGGTCGTTCACCGGGCCCATATGACGGTGGCTCGGATTAGCAAGTTCTTTGGGATAGAGGACAAATACGCTAGGTGCGCGGGAGGACCAGCGAACCACGTTCACATGTTTTGGGCATGCCCTAAGCTGAGGGGGTACTGGGAGGGATTTGCGGGGATCATGTCCCGGGTGCTAAAAAACAAGGGTGGTGATGAGTCCAGGGGTGGCAATTTTTGGGGTTTCGGAGGACCCAGGAGTCCAGGGGGAGAAAGAGGCCGATGTTTTGGCCTTTGCTTCCCTGATAGCCCGGCGACGAATACTATTGGCGTGGAGGGACTCAAAGCCCCCGAAGACTGAGTTGTGGCTTGCGGACATGTCGAGTTTCCTGGGTATGGAAAAAATTAAGTTCGCCTTGAGGGGATCTGTACAGGTGTTCGCCCAGAGGTGGCAACCATTTATTGACTTCTTTGCAGGAGAGTGAGCATCAGCAGGGGGTGGGGGGGGGGGGGGGGGGGGGGGGGGGGAGTAGAGTAGAATAGAGTAGGAGGGGAAAAATGGCGGGTAGTACCGGTGGGAGAGGAGCGGGCTTGTGCAGTATGTTACGATTGAAGTATTGAAAGTACATGGATGTTTGCACATTTTTGCTTTCTTTCTGTTGATGTTTGTAACTGTTTACAAAGCCAAAAACTACCTCAATAAAATTGTTTATTAAAAAATGTTTTTAAAAATTTTTTAGGGTACAGCACAGGCCCTTCAGCCCACGATGTTGTGCCGACCATTTATCCTATTCTAAAATAAACCTAATCTACACCCCTTCAATTTACTGCTGTCCATGTGCCTGTCTAAGAGTCACTTAAATGTCCCTAATGACTCTGACTCCACCACCTCTGCTGGCAGCCCATTCCACATACCCACTAATCTCTGTGTAAAGAACCGACCTCCGACATTTCCCCTATACCTTTCTCCAATCACCTTAAAATTATGTCCTCTCGTGACAGCCATTTCCGCCCTGGGGAAAAGTCTCTGGCTATCCACTCTATCCATGCCTCTCATCACCTTGTACACCTCTATCAAGTCACCTCTCTGCCTTCTTCGCTCCAGTGAGAAAAGCCCTAGCTCCCTCAACCTTTCTTCATAAGACATTCCCTCCAGTCCAGGCAGCATCCTGGTAAATCTCCGTAGCCTCTCCAAAACATCCACATCCTTCCTATAATGAGGCGACCAGAACTGAACACAATATTCCAAGTGTAATCTAACCAGGGTTTTATAAAGCTGCAGCAAAACCTCACAGCTCTTAAACTCAATCCCCCTGTTAATGAAAGCCAACACACCATACGCTTTCTTAACAACCCTATCAACCTGAGTGGCAACTTTGAGGGATCTATGTATGTGGACCCCAAGATCCCTCTGTTCCTCCATACTTCCAAGAATCCTGCCTTTAACCCTGTATTCAGCATTCAATTTCGACCTTCCAAAATGAATCACTTCACATTCATCAAGGTTGAATTTCATCTGCCACTTCTCAGCCCAGCTCTGCATCCTGTCAATGTCTTGTTGAAACCTGCACTCCCTAAATAACAGTGCAACTCCCCCTCCTCTTTTCCCTCCCTCCCTATTCTTCTGAAAACATCTAAAACCTGGAGCATCTAACAACCATTCCTGCCCCCGTGAAATCCGTAATGACCACAACATCATAGTTCCAAGTATTGATCCATGATTTCAGTTCATCTCCCGTATTCCTGACACTCCTTGCATTGAAACAGACACACTTTTCATAGAATTTACAGTGTAGAAGGAGGCCATTTGGCCCATCCAGTCTGCACCGGCTCTTGGAAAGCGCACCCTACCCAAGACCACACCCCCACCCTATCCCCATAACCCAGTAACCCCACCCAACACTAAGGGCAATTTTGGACACTAAGGGCAATTTAGCATGGCCAATCCACCTAACCTGCACATCTTTGGACTGTGGGAGGAAACCGGAGCACCCGGAGGAAACCCACGCACACACGGGGAGGATGTGCAGACTCCGCACAGACAATGACCCAAGCCGGAATCGAACCTGGGACCCTGGAGCTGTGAAGCAATTGTGCTAACCACTATGCTACCATGCTGTCCCAAAGGGCAAAGTTAACCCATTCCAATTAATATTTTCCAATTAAGGGGCATTTTAGCATGGCCAATCCTCCTACCCTGCACATCTTTGGGTTGTGGGGCAAAACCCACGCAAACACGGGGAGAATGTGCAAACTCCAAACGGCCAGTGGACAAAAGCCGGGATCAAATCTGGAACCTTGGCACCATGAGGCAGCAATGCTAACCACTGCACCACTGTGCTGCCCAATCCTGAGTTCCACCTTGATGCACTTATTTATTTTTTTAAATAAGAGGCAATTTAGCGTGGCCAGTTCACCTACTCTGCACATCTTTGGGTTATGGGGGGGGGGTCCTCGGCGCCATGAGACAGCAGTGCTAACCACTGTGCCACCATGCCGCCCTCCTTGACGCACTTATAACAGCAGCAGCATTACAGATTCCAGCACCATGATAAAGGCACTTGAAGACACCAATCATGGGCACCAATTATGGGCAGCAGGGTAGCCCAGTGGTTAGCACTGTTGCTTCACAGCACCAGGGTCGCAGGATCGATTCCCAGCTTGGTCACTGACTGTGCGGATTCTGCACATTCTTCCCGTGTCTGCATGGCTTTCCTCAGGGTCCTCTGGTA
Organism: Scyliorhinus canicula; assembly: GCF_902713615.1. NCBI lineage: Eukaryota > Metazoa > Chordata > Chondrichthyes > Carcharhiniformes > Scyliorhinidae > Scyliorhinus > Scyliorhinus canicula. The sequence continues at coordinate 13,510,076 of NC_052170.1, forward strand.
TCCTCCCACAAGTCCAGAAAGATGCACTGTTAGGTAATTTGGACATCTGAATTCTCCCTCTGTGTACCCGAACAGGCGCCGGAGTCTGTCGGCTGGGGGATTTTCACAGTAACTCAATTGCATTGTTAATGTAAGGCTACTTGTGGCATTAATAACGATTAGTATTCGATAGTCTGCGTCATCAGCGATACATTTATCATACATAGTTAGTAGAATGTTCAATGAAAGGCAAAGCTTACCAATTGCCCTGCCTCCAGCAATCTGTATCAATCTTGGCCAAGGACAACCTCTGTTAAGACCCACAACGATGATAACAGATGGAACACAATGAAAGATACCCTAACACTTAAATAACAAACTACCTTACAATTAGCTAAATCCTATTGTCATTCGTTTGTTATTTTGAATAAAAGCTCTTTTTGTTTGTTAAATCCTCACCTTTAATTTTAATTTACATCCAATGTCCTACCTCTATTCCAAGATGAAGAGAATGAAACGACAAAAGACAACTTGCTCTCAACAATTTATTCTTGACATAGCTCTTAGGACGACATGCAGAAGAACAGCCTGCGGCAAATCATCCTACAATTTTCACTCCCTTCCTGTAAGGAAAAATCTAATTGCCACCTGACAAGATGATTTTTCTAAAAATAAATTTAGAGTACCCAATTATTTTTTTCCAATTAAGAGGCAATTTAGTGTGGCCAATCCACCTAACCTACACATCGTTGGGTTGTGGGGGTGAGACCCACGCAGACACAGGGAGAATGTCCACACAGATACGGGGAAAATGTACCTGACAAGATAACTGATGTCTTCAAACCACCACATGGAAAAATAATTACAGCACCGTACATCCTAACCCCCAATGTCCACTAGAACAGTCATACAACACGTTTTCAATTAAAATTTGTGGATGTAATTGATTGATTCTAATACAATAAAACAAGGATGACTTGCATTTAATTTTGGCATCTGGCTCCCTTAGTACTTTACTGGCCTTTTGATAACCAAGGTAGGAAGGTTATGCTTCAGTTGTACTGGGCATTGGTGAGGCCACACCTGGAGTACTGTGTAGTATAAATCTCCTTATTTAAGGAAAGATGTAAATGCATCAGAAACAATTCAGAGAGCTTTTACTAAACTAAAACCAGGAATTGGTGGGTTATTTTATGCAGATAGGTTGGAGAGATTAGGTTTGCATCCACTAAAGTTTAGAAGGCGACTTGATTGAAACCTTTAAGATCCTGAGGGATACTGACAGGGTTGATGTGGAGAGGATGTTTCCTCTTGTCAGAGAATCTAGAACTAAGGGTCACTGTTTAAAAATAAGGGGGCCACTAATTTAAGACGGAGATGAGAAGAATTATTTTCTCTGAGAATCGTGGGACTCTGGACCTCTCTTCCTCAAAAGACCGCAGCGGAAGCAGTGTTCGAATATTTTTAAGGCAGAGCTGGTTAGATTCTTGATTAACGAGGGGGTGAAAGTTATCAGGGGTCGGCAGGAATGTGGGTTTGAGGTCACAATCATATCAGCCATAATCTTATTGAATAGCGGACAGGCTCGAGGGGCCAAGTGGCCTGCTCCTGCTCCTAATTTGTTAGTCACCCTGGATTATTTACTTCCGACTCAGAGCTGAGAGTGCTCTTAATAAATCTTTCAACTCATTATACCGAATTCACAGAATAATTCAGCAAGTATAATTTTAAACATTATGATTTGCACGCAGATAAACATTTTAAAATGCAGAAGTTACAATTACTAGACTAGATGGTAAATGGTAAAACTAAAATTCCAAGTTAGGTTATTATACAATATTCCAAAAGATATTGCCAGATTTATTTTTTAAATCCTCTTGTTACAGTCACTAATTTAAATTTATGCTGGGATTGCTGCAGTGCCAATATTTGAGCTCTCCTGATTGTTGAGCAAGATTGTTCAGCAAACAGCTAAGCTGGACAAAATTAGCAAAGACCAGGTTTGATTCACTATCCATGATGACATAGCCTAACTCACTAAGGACAGGCATAGAGGGATTTCAATTGGTTAGCAAACCTAGGTTAGGGTAGCAAAAAATTATCCAGTAATCTTTGTCTTGATTGCTATTCGGCAACCATTGCTCGAAGGAATAATTGAAATTCACAATGTCAGAATGTCTCCAAATATTTCTTTGCATTTGAAGGTACTATCTGTTAACTGGGGTTCTTAAAGCCACATGTCCTTTCATACTTCACCCAAGTAGTCATTATTCACTTGCAAGCTTTGGTAGATTATTTATCTAAACTATTCACACCCAATTGTCTCATTGTATGTCGCACAGCTTTTTTTGCAGACCTTTGCTACATGCCAATTGATACGTTTTGAAGTGTAGTCACTGTTATAACTTTAAGAAATGTGACAACTAATTTGCAAGGTCCACAAAAAACAACGAGACAAACGCTAAAATAGCTTTAGGTGTGACAAACAGGCAAGAAAAGAATAGGCCTCAGTTGTGAATAATGTACGAAGCTCACAATTTATTGTCACAAGTAGGCTTCAATTAAGTTACTGCGAAAAGTCCCTAGTCGCCACATTCCAGTGTCTGGTCAGGAAGGCTGGTTTGTTAAATGTATCGCTGATGATGCAGAGTATCTAATACTAGTCTTTATTAGTGTCACAAGTAGCCTTACATGAACAATGCTTACTGTGAAAATCCCCTAGTCGTCAGACTCCGGCACCTGTTCAGGTACACTGAGGGAGAATTCAGAATGTCCAATTCACCTAACAGCACGTCTTTTGGGACTTGTGGGAGGAAACCGGAGCACCCTGAGGAAACCCACGCAGACACGGAGAGAAAGTGCAGACTCCGCATAGAAAGAGAACATAGAGAGAGAACACCGAACATACAGTGCAGAAGGAGGCCATTCGGCCCATCGAGTCTGCACCGACCAACTTAAGCCCTCCCTTCCACCCTGTCCCTGTAACAAAATAACCCTTCCTAAATGCGGGTAACCCCTCCTAAAAGAGGACGAACATCTCCTTACAATTTTTCTATGGGGAATAGCAGCACTTTCTACATTCAGGATGGTTTAAAACAGAGGGGACAATAATTCTTGGAGCAATCAGTATTTGAGAGAGGTCAGTGTATTATGAAAAGTGACCCAAGCCGGGAATCGAACCCGGGACTCTAGTGCTGTGACAATACGTGATTATTATTATTAATGACTACTTATGTGAGGTATGAAAGGACAGGTAATGTACTGTTTGTTCATATTTACATTTGTTTTGTATACCAAAAACTCAATAAAAACATTTAAAAAAAAAAGACAGTTTACAGACAGTACCTTATGATACAAAAACAAAGGCACAAAATACACAGGAAAATGAAGTAGTAATAGTCATCTACTAATCGTACTCTGTGTGACGCACACAGTTATACCAATAATTTATAAGTATAAACTGAATTTAATAAGCATAATATTCTAGACATAATGGTAATGGATAATGGACACAGGGAGAACGTACAGACTCCACACAGTGACCCAAGCGGGAATTGAACCAAGAATCCTGGCGCTGTGAAGCAACAGTGCTAACCACTGTGCTACAGTGCCGCCCAGTCAAGGCAGGATTCTGGGTATAGTACTTATTTTTCGGGTTAATAACCTAAAGTTATGGTAGCCACAAGATAATCCAGATAGTTAATACTTAATTTTGCGTGCATTTTTGATTTTTCCTTTCCGCGGATGTCTGTTTTCCATCTGTGTTTGTCTTTCGGTGATTTATGCAACAAGTCATGCATCCCACGTGGCAGTCAGGATTTCTGTCTTTATCCTCCTAATGGTCTCTTCTCTTTCAAGGCCTCCAGTTACATTTCTGCCTGGAGCCAGTGACCTCTTTTCACTTGTTGTCGGCTCAAGAATGACTCCAGAGACAAAACACAGGTTGATACTTCAGTGAGAGAGTTATACACTATTCAAAATGCTGTCTTTCAGTTGAAAAGTTAAACTGAGGCTCAGTTTGCCCTCTCAGGTGGACATAAAAGATTAATTGCACTATTCGAGGCAGGGAGTTCGCCTGGATGTCCAGGCCAGAATCTACTTCTCAACCAACATCATGAAGAACAGATTATTCAGTCATTATCTCATTGATGTTCAAGGAACATTGCCCTGTGGAAACTGGTCACTATGACCACATTTCAAAAGTACTTCATTGGAGTCAAAAGCACTTTAGGATGTCCTGAGGTTGTGAAAGGCACTATATAAATGCACATTCTTTCTAAGCTTTAATACCTCCTTTCATGGCAAATCTATACCAACCTGTGCAATACCAACATGATGATAAAGTTGCCGTTACTAGTTTTGAATAACCAATCAGAATCTTGTTGAGGTATTGGGGGACTCGTCCGCTGGCTGTGGAGATAAGTGAGAGACCCGCACTGTTTCTTTTCAGGAAGGCCCACCAAACCACAAACCAATCCGGCAGTGGCAAGGCCACCAGCAGGCCTTCTCCTAGAATCAGGCCTTCTTCCTGCCCAGAACGTAATCCTGTTGGAGGCAGGAGGTTGGCCAGGTTGCAGTCTGCCACTGATTGACGAGGGTGGGATTTCCAAGGGAAATGCAGTTGTCACATGTGCCTATTCAGCACTTAATTTGGTTGGCCTTCCCTAAAGAGACAATGCAAAGCTTCTGCCAGCTAGAGAGCTGGTAGGCGAAAACACTTCCGCCTCAGTTAAATACTGCCAATAACAACAGGTGGCATACTTTGCCAAGTTAGGAATCCAAAACTAATAAAATTAACCTGGCTGATCGTCTTTCTCACTTTCCACCAACAAGTTTCAAGGATCATTGAAAGGAACCTGGAAATTAGTCACTTACCCATATTTGGTGGCAGAGAACAAATAAAATGGTGGAAAATGCTAAAATAGGGTTTGGAAATAAACAAGAAATGCAAGATGACTTGAAATTCAATTTTGTTTAATGAAATGGAACTCCACTAAATTTACATCTTCTGGGGCGGCACGGTGGCGCAGTGGTTAGCACTGCTGCCTCATTGTGTCGAGGACCCGGGTTCGATCCCAGTCCGGGGTCACTGTCCGTGTGGAGTTTGCACATTCTACCACTGTCAGCGTGGGTCACACCCCCACAACCCAAAGATGTGCAGGGTAGGTGGATTGTCCACACCAAATTGCCCCTTATTGGAAAAATCTATTCAAAATGTTACACCTTCTAGCTGTCTAGCACATATACATTGTGGTTAGCAGGGAGAGGACAGTGTGTGTTACTGACTGCAAAAAAAGCAACCCATAAAGATTTAGGCGCGATCGAATGGCCTCATCGTGCCTGACTCGGTGACACGATGAGGCTGTTAAATTGCATGTGATTTCCGACACTCGGAGCACTTTGCGAGAACTCGTGAGACGTCATGATCTAGATCTCGCCCTCGCCGGGCCCCCAGGTGGTCTGGCTCTGGGCAGGGTGGTACCCGGACTCTCCCAATGCCAGTGTGTTGATCGGGGCAGTGCCAGGGTGGCAGTGCCAAGGTAGCAGGTTGCTCATGCCAGGGATCGGGCCTGGGGATGCCCTGTCATTAAGAAGTGGAGTGAGGGGAGGGCCTGAGGCCACCCCCCCACCCCCCAAGATGTAAATTAGGGAGGTGTCTCAAGCCACGGTGGGGTGTCTGGGGCGGGTCGAGAGATCGGATTGGAATTTTAAAATGGTGCCACGATCTCTTTGTGCAGGAAGTGAGGTAAGTGCGGCCTCGGCAGGGCGCTCCTGACTGAGGCCCAAAAAAATGACAGAGTCCCATTTGATAGTGAGATCGTTCTCAGCACTGCAGGCGCCGAGAAAGATCCCGCTACACCTGCCCAAAATGGGATTCTGTTTTTTGTGTGTTAAATTGCGTCCATAGGCATTATAACATAGAATTCCACTATTCTAATGCCACTTTAAATCTGGAACCATCTTTTGGGGATCTGTTACATTCAGCAACAGGGCAGACAGGCTGATTAGCCAATCCGGTTAAGAATTCTCAGATGACAAAACGGAGTAAAAAGCAGGGGGGGAAAAATTACAATTAAATCATGTGAAGAAAGTGAAATAAATATTGGACATGAGATTAAGGGAAAAACTTAACTGTCTTAAAACAATTTTTTTATTTTTCCAATTAAGGGGCAATTCAGCGTGGCCAATCTGCCTACCCTGCACATCATTGGGTTGTGGATGTGAGAACCATGCAGACACGGGGAGAATGTGCCAGCCCTACACAGACAGTGACCCAGGGCCGTGATCGAATCCGGGTCCCCGGCCCCGTGAGGCAGCAGTGCTAACCACGGCGCCACCATGCTGCCCTTAAAACAATTTTTAAAAATAATTTTATTTTTAAATTCTACAATGTTTAACAATCTTCTGAGTTAATGCAATTTCATACTTGTTTTGCAGGTCCAGAGAGTTTGCTTTTCTGTCATTGGTTAAACATGTGCCACCAAATGCACAAAGAATTCCTGGCACATAGGCTACAGTGAAAACTTCCTCTTCTTGCAGGAGCAGGGCAGAGTGTTGGGGGAAACAAGGAGTCCTTTCAATGTGATATCAAGAGCTGAAAATATGCCCCTTGATGTCAGTCTTCAGCTTAATGAGAGGTGAGATTCTAATTATGTTTTTAAGTGTTTTAAAAGTTATGACACTTTTCAAAAGTGGTTTAAACTCTTAAAGACCTTTAACACTTCTTTAACAATTGTTAAAAGTCATTTGAGGTCTTATTATCATCCCAGACCAGGTCCCAATGGCGGTTAGGATACTGGACAGAAAACTCAATATTTTATTTTTATTTTGTAAGACTGTTAGAAAAGGACAGCTGACCCCAGGAGCGATGACTCTGACCAATAGGTATATTTTATGTTAAAACAAACTTTAACTTAAACATAGAATTAACCACATTAACATCAAATAAATGGCTTTAGGAAAGGCTTTAAATCACTAACTACACCTGCCACTAATTCCAATTAAGCAATCCAATACAGTTCAAATGCCACTTAGAAATAAAGTTAACAAAGGGCAGCATGGTGGGGCAGTGGTTAACACTGCTGCCTCACGGCACCGAGGACCTGGGTTCAATCCCGGCCCCGGGTCACTGTGGGGTTTCCACATTCTCCCCGTGTCTGCGTGTGTTGCACTTCCATAACCCAAAAAGATGTGCAGCATAGGTGAATTGGTCATGTTAACTTGTCCCTTAATTGGAAAAAATTAAAGTTAACAAAACAGGTTACTTGCATACATGTGCAGACCTTTGCAGAGAGAGACCCTTTTCAAAACAAGCTGAAAATCCTTCTCTCTTGTCAGTCTCTTCTGCTCAACCTAACAATATTTAGCAAAACTGCAAGCTTCAGACAGACCGGCTCCTCCCAATAATTAAATCATGTGGATACAACTAAGATGTTCCATCACCTGCTTAGCTAGGACTAAATACAACCCCTCAAATTATCCAAACCCCAAGGAATCTCCTGCAACTAAAACAATGATCCATTAGCCATCTCTCTGTAAACAAATTAATGGTTAAAATCAATAATTATCTCACCTTTTATGATACCTTAATTAAAGCTTTAGTGAACACACTGCCACATGTATTTTAAAACCGGGTGTTTAATAATATTACCGCCACAAAGATGATACAGAACAATTTCTACATTCATCATAATCTGTAATTATGAGCCCCAACTCTTTGCTCATATGATATAGTCAGGATATTGAGACATGGCTGCAACGTGACCAGGGATGGGAACTGAACATCCAGGGGCATTCAGCATTTAGGAAGGAAAAGGCTGTGGGGTTATATTGCTGGCTAAAGAGGAAATTAACTCAGTAGTGAGGAAGGATATTAACTCCCACAATGTGAAGTCCATATCAGTAGAGCTGAGAATAAACAAAGGGGCAAAAAGTGTTAGTAGAGATTGTATATGTAATGAACTCCAATTGGCTTTATTGGTTGGCCAATTGGAGTATGAGCTCCCTCAATGATAGCTCATTGAGGGGGCCCATACAATCACCTGTGTCGGCTTTGTGAGCAGTCTTAAGTTGACTGGACTGCTAGCAGCACTGTTTGTAGCTGCTCTTGTAAAGAAATATTGGTGTGGTGACAGAACTCCTGCCTCCCGTGGATTACTACAGTATATAGGCCCCACACTGTAGTGGTGATGTTGGGAATGACATTAAACAGGAAACTAGGGCAGCACGGTGGCGCAATGGGTTAGCACTGTGGCCTCACGGCACCAAGGTCCCAGGTTCGATCCTGGCCCTGGGTCACTGTCCGTGTGGAGTTTGCACATTCTCCCTGTGTGTGCGTGGGTTTCACCCCCACAACTCAAAGATGTGCAGGCTAGGTGGATTGGCCAAGCTAAATTGCCCATTAATTGGAAAAAATGAATTGGGTACTCTAAATTTAGAAAAAAAACAGGAAACTAGAGAAGCATGCAATAAAGGAACATCCATTATTAAGTGTGATTTTAATCTGCATACAGATTGGGCAAGATTAAATCACATTTGTCATAATTAGAGGAGGAATTCCTGGAGTGTTTAATAATAATCATTATTGCTGTCACAAGTAGGTTTACATTAACACTGAAATTTACTGTGAAAATCCCCTATTCGCCACTCTGGCGCCTGTTCGGGTACACTGTGTGGAGTCTGCACGTCCTCCCCGTGTGTGCGTGGGTTTCCTCCGGGTGCTCCGGTTTCCTCCCACAGTCCAAAGATGTGCGGGTTAGGTGGATTGGCCATGCTAAATTGCCCGTAGTGTCCTAATAGTAAGGTTTAGGGGGGGGAGGAGTTGTTGGGTTACGGGTATAGGGTGGATACATGGGTTTGAGTGGGGTGATCATTGCTCGGCACAACATCGAGGGCCGAAGGGCCTGTTCTGTGCTGTACTGTTCTATGTTCTATGTTCTATGGAGGGAGAATTCAGAATTTCCAATTCACCTAACAAGTATGTCTTTCAGGAACTTGGGGAGGAAACCGGAGCACCCGGGGGAAATCCACGCAGACACGGAGAGAACATGCAGACTCCACACAGTCAGTGATCCAGCAGAAAACGAACCTGGGGCCCTCGAGCTGTGAAGCAACAGTGCTAACCACTGTGTTCCTGGATGGTTTTCTGGATCAATACATTGAAGAACCAACTAGAGAACAGACCATCCTAGGGTGGGTACTGTATAATCAGAAAGGAATCATTGGCAACCTCGTTGTGCGAGATCTCCTGGGGATTAGCGACTATAACATGATAGAATTTCTCATCAAGATGGACGTAGTTGATTCTGAGACTAGGGTCCTGAATCTTAATAAAGGAAACTAAGCTAGTCGTTTTTTTGGGCCTTGGGGAGTTTCTCCCTGATTTAGCCCACACTTGGAAATGTTTTCATCAGTGGGGAGCTGAACCTGCCAGCCAGATCGGCTCCTCAGAGATCTGGGTGCCACTTCGAAATTTTGCCCCGATCTCTAAGTGAGCTTGAGGGTCCCCACACCCATGACCAATGCCCCCCCCCCCCCCGCAGACATGGGTCTGCAGGCATGGGTATTAACACGTCCCCTCCACCCCCAAGTGAGCACACCCTGCTATGGGGTTGCTGAGGGATCCCCCCTCTTTCAGCCCCCATTCCTCCTATCAGGACCCCCCTCCACCCACCCAACCTGGCACAGCCAGCCTGGCACCCAGGTAGTGCCCCTGGCAGCACCAGGTTGGCACTGTGAGTGTGCCTAGTTGCCAGGGGGTGCCAGGGAACTGTTTTGCCCTGTTCCCGATCAGCTGGGAGCTCAAATAACCTCTGAGATCCCCAAAGTGGCTATCATGACTGGTCTCCGCTTGTGGCACCCAGTTAAGGCCTCACCAGTGGGTCTGGTGACTCCAGGGCACCAGGAGAATGCAGTCTCAAATGGGCCTAGGCTAATTCAAATATAATTATCAGGTCAGATTGCGGCATGTGACACGAGTTGGGTGTGGGTTTGCACCCTGTGTGAAGCCCGATTTGTGCTTCTCCCGCAATGCTCCTCACATACCCAGATCGGGCCGGTTCGACGTGGTGAGAAAATCGTGCTTTCAAGAAGCAGATTTGCATTTTGGGCAAAGAGAATCAAAGAATAGAGGGGGGGAGAAGGCAGGATTAGGCTTTCGAGTTGGATAATCAGCCATGATCATAGTGAATGGCGGAGCAGGCTCGAAGGGTCAAATGGCCTCTTCCTGCTCCCATTTGCCATGTTTCTATCGGCAAATTGGCAAAACTCTCAAACTAGTGCTCGTCACTATCGAGAAAGGAAAATTTGGACCATTGTTATTTTACTAAATCTAGCTTCCTTTTATACTGATTTAGATTAAGCACATGTAGTGTAGAAGACATCTATCACATTAATGAAAGTAAGATGCCTACTGACAGAACTGATGAACAACTTTCAACAGCAGAAATCAAACAACCACTATTTGTCTTTTACTTGAGACTAAGTGTGTCTGGTATTGCTTTGTACTGGACAGTTATTTAATCTCACCATTCAGATCATGTTCTCTATATATCAGTGCTTCAAAATAATGCATTACCTTAAAAAGAACTATAAACGCACTGACAGATATATTGATTACTTGATGTACTCCTAAATATTCCAGCTATACTCCAGAAAGACAAGAGTTATAAATATAAAGGCTTTACTTACTGGGAGACATGGCCATGATACACAAATTATCACGATTGGACACTGATTTCTTCATTGACAAGAACTCCATTACTTCACAGGTTATTGCTGTGCTTCACCCAACTGTTCACAAAGCACCTTATGTATCCAAGACAGACCTTGGAAACCCAATCTCACAGTATGACTCAGAAAGCTGTTTTGTGTCTTATCACAAACATCACATTTTCAAATTCTACGGAATAATCATTTTTTTTAGTTAGAAATGTGTACAAAAACCAGGTCAAAGAGGCAGGTTTTAAAGGGGGAGAGAGAGAGGGAGAGAGAGAGAGAGACAGAAGGGTTTAGAGAGGGAATTCCAGAGGCTATGGACTTGGCAGCTGAAAGCACAGCCGTCAACAGTGCAGTGTTTAAAATCAATGATACCCAAGAAGCCAGAATTGTTGCTGAAAATTTGGGGAGAAACCATTTCTACTGGTAAGAGGGTCAGTACCCAGAGGTTTAAAATAATTGGCAAAAGAATCAGGCTGGATGAGAATAATTTTAATAAACCGAACAGGTTATTATGCACTGCAGTGCATTGATTGAAAATATGGTAGAAGCAGATTCATTTGAAAATGAAATGAAAAATGAAAATCGCTTATTGTCACGAGTAGGCTTCAATGAAGTAAAGCCCCTAGTCGCCACATTCCGGCGCCTGTCCGGGGAGGCTGGTACGGGAATCGAACCGTGCTGCTGGCCTGCTTGGTCTGCTTTAAAAGCCAGCGATTTAGCTCAGTGAGCTAAACCAGCCCCTACATTTGCTGTTTGTCAATAGGGAATTGGACATCCGCTTGAAATGAAAAATAAATTCTCAGGCCACCTGAAAAGAACAGGAAAGTGAGACTTGTTAGGAAAATCAATGACAGTTTTACGGGATTTATATTTGTATAAGTTAACATTAGAAATAAAGTACAGCTTTAAGTGAGTTTAATTTAATGTTTCTGTGCTTAGAAGGGTAAAACCTATAGTTCGATTCATGCTGGTCAACGGACCTCAGAGTTTGTATAAAAGGCTTTAAGCAAAAAAACCTGAAGGGAGAGGTGTAAAACCTGAAAGTGAAAGCTTTATGGAAGCATTGGAGGGAAAGCATAATTTAAAAGAAGATTTGGAAGTGTGACTTTTGAAATCAGAATATGAAATCACTAACGTGGAAGCCGGAATTCAGTGAGACAATCACAGTATAACAATCATCTGGGGGGATTTTGAGGAGATATCCCACTTCTGAAAAATCCACTTTCTGGGCGGCAGGGCGGCACAGTGGTTAGCACTGTTGCTTCACAGCACCAGGGACCTGGGTTCAATCCTCGGCTTGGGTCACTGTCTGTGCAGAGTCTGCACGTTCTCCCCCGTGTCTGCGTGGGTTTCCTCCAGGTGCTCCAGTTTCCCCCCACAAGTCCTGAAAGACTTGCTTGTTACGTGAATTGGACATTCTGAATTTTCCTCTGTGTACCCGAACAGGCGCCGTAGTGTGACGACTAGGGGATTTTCACAGTACCTTCATTGCAGTGTTAATGTAAGCCTACTTGTAACACTAATGAAAATTATTATTATTAGAAATCCACAGATATTCACTTGGGTTCAGAGTTGAATGTGTCTTACCAGTCATCTTGTTTGCTTAAAAGGGACTTTGTGTGTTAACAAGACCATTGTAGTTTAAGATATACTTTCTAAACCGTATTAATCTTAAAATCTGTGTGTAATTAAGATAAGGGGGGTATTGTATAATAATCCAATTTTTCGTTTTTAATAAAGGTTTTTCCTTGTTAAAACAAATTAGCGGTCCTATGACTCTGTTCCTCCATTCGATACAAGAAGAAAAGTAAAAGTTACAGTCTTTTGAGCCGGGATTCCATTCTGGGTCTTCCGGTCCAGTTCTAACATCAACTGGGATTGTAACAGACTAAATGGATGGCACAGGCATAATAGGCTGAGTGGCTGTCTTCTGCACTGTACGATTCCATGATTTTTCTTCCGGCTGCCAGCAATACAACAACACAAGAACAGCAGTAGGCCATCCAATACAATCGTGGCTAATCTTGGGCTTCAACTCCATTTTACCACCTACTCCTCATAACCCTTGATTCCTGAGAGACCAAAAAATGTCTATCCCAAAGTATTCGACAATGTAGCATCCACAACCTCTCTGGGGCAGAGAATTACAAAGACTCACAACCATTTCAATGAAGTAATTTCTCTTCATCTCAGTCCCCTATCCTGAGATTGTGCCCCGTGCTTAGACCAGCACGGTCCACTCTATCAAGCCCCTTTAGAATTTTGTAGGTTTCAATGAGATCCACTCTCGTTCTTCTAAACTCCAGAGAAATTTGCCCAATTTACTCAGCCTATCATCCCAGGAACCAATTTGGTGAACGTTTTATGTACTGCCTCCAATGCAAATATATACTTTGTTAAGTGTGGAGACCAAAATTGCACAGACTACTCCAGATGCAGTCTCACCAAATTCCTGTACAACTGTAGCAAAGTTTCTTACTATTTGTTCTCCAATCCCCTTTTAATCAAGGCCATTTGCCTTCCTAATTGCTTGCTACACCTGCATGCTAACTTTCTGAGTTCCTTGTACAGGTATATCCAAGTCTCTTTGAACATCAACCTTTTAAAAAACACTATTTTTTTTATTCTTACAAACAAAGTAGATTGAGGGATTAGCTCAAATCATAGAGTGCTGGCTTCGCATGTGAGAGGTAGTGAAATCAATCCCCACGTTGTCCACTTTCACTTTGGGGCAGTGGTTAGCACTGTTGCCTCACAGTTCCAGTGACCCGAGTTCAATCCGGCTTTGGGTGACTGTCAGTGCGGAGTTTGCACGATTTCCCCGTCTCTGTGTGGGTTTCCTCTGGGTGGATTGGCCATACTAAATTGCCCCTTAGTGTCCAATAGGTTAGGTGGGGTTACTGGGTTACAGGGCTAGGGGGGAGGCATGGGCTAACTAGGGTGCTCTTTCCAAGGAATGTGGTGCAGACTAGATTGGCTCTCTTCTACACTGTAAATTCTATGATTCTATACCTAACCTTCATCCCCCCTGACTTTTCAGATCCCCTTCAACCCTCCTTTCATGGGCATGGCCCCACTCAGGCCCTGAATCTTGGCAGTGCCACCCTGGCAGTGCTACCAGGCTGGCTGTGCCACCTGGGTATCTTGGCAGTGCCGGGGGGTAGTGCCATGGTACCAGCCTGGCAATGCCATTGTGCCCGGGTACCAGAGGGAGTCCCTGAGTTCTACCCTGTCCTGTTCCTGCCCGCCAAGGGGTCTCCAAGGCCTAGGAGACCCCAGGTGCTGTGACAGCTGATCCAGTACTAATCGTCGCCCGTGTGACCTCTCACTGTGGAGCCAGTTAGATCACGGAAGGCCATTAGGTCAGGCTTCCATCTCGCTAATGAGATGGAGATTGCCGTTAACTGGCCTAAATTAGCTTCACGCCTCGTCTAAATGGGATCTGGATCTCGCGAACGGGAAGGGGCTGGTTAGATCGCAAACTTCTATTATATTCCCCAGCTCAAACGCCATCCGCTTATTTACCAGCACCGCCACCCATCGCGTCTTCATGTCTAATCTCGAATGGAAGACTAGTCCTACCTGCCCTTTCCTTACTGATCCCCGATCTTCAAGTGTGTTTCTTGTAAAAAGGCCACATCCACCTTCAAGTTCCTCAGGTGCGCAAAAACATGTAACTGTTTAACTGGCACATTCAGCCCCCTCACATTCCATGTGGCCAACCTGGTCAGAGGGCACTCCACCCCTCTCCCTTGCCAGTCAACCATACCCCTTCTTAGGCCAGCCCCCAGCCCATGCCACGTGACCCTTCAGGCCCACCCTTAGATGTCCACCATCACCACTCCCTCCCATGCTACGCCACAGCAAAAACACTCTGCTACACTAACCACCTGATCACCCCCAACTGCGCTCCCATTAACTAGCCTACCCAGTTAGCCTGACAGCTACCCAAACTACCCTTCCCCACCACACACACCCACCCAAACTAACACAATCCGCAAAGAACAAACCCCTCTTTCCGAAGCCCCATCTCCCAATCTCCCAGCAAGACTCAGAACAATCTCAACATCGACCATAGTAAAAAAAAGAACACACGCAATTATAACACCTCCAAACATTTAAATTACAAAATCATCAAAACTGTACATTCTCAACATTAGTCCTCCCTCAAACCATTCTTCCTAACAAAGTCATTCAGCTCCTCCAGCGCATTAATGTTCTTTATTCTTGAATGTGACCACAGTTTGCCTGGGTACAGCATCCTGAATCAAACCATGCTCCTAAAGAGTGCTTGGCCTTGTTGAAGTCCACTCAACGTTTGGTCAGGTTGGTCCCAATGTCCTGATATATGCGTATCAGATTACCCTCCCCTACAGTTTTGTGTAGATTTTGCCAACCTAAAATCTGCTCCTTCTCCTAGTACTTACGCAACTGGACGATCATGGTCCACGGCAGTTCTGCAGCTCTCGGTCTCTGACACAGCGACTGGTGGGCACGATGCACCTCTGTGAGTTTCTCAAAAAAACCCTCCCCGACTAGCTTCACAAACATCCTTGCCACGTAATTCGTGGCGTTCATGCCTTCGACCCCCTCCGGTAGTCCAACGATTCTGAAATTATGACGCTTGGATCGATTCTCCTGGTCGTCCACTATGACCTTCGACACTCTGTGGGCCTCCACCAGCACTGTTACCTCTGTCTCCAGAGACACAATTCGGCCGCTGTGAACCAAAACCGTCTTCTCCACCTCCCGAATCGTAGCACCCTGCAACTCCATTTGCTGCTCCACCCTTTCTGCGAATAGGAGCTACTGCTACCTCAATTGCCTTGGACAATTCCTCCCGCATCTCCTGCCGGTGCTTCTTAAATCCCCCAGAAATTAACTCGATTAACTGCTCCAATAGGCATTGGAGAGAGCGACGGAAAGTTCCGCCATAATTTCCTTCACTGCGCGACAAGGTGGCTCAGTGGTTAGCACTGCTGCCTTTCGCCGCTGAGGACCCGGGTTCGATCCCGGCCCCGGGTCACTGTCCGTGTGGAGTTTGCACATTCTCCCCGTGTCTGCGTGGGTCTTATCCCCACAACCCAAAGATGTGCAGGGTAGGTGGATTGACCACGCTAAATTGCCCCTTAATTGGAAAAGAATAATTGGGTACCATAAATTTATTTTTAAAAATTAAAAAAATAAAAAATAACCCGCGAGCATCCCACAGAAACCAATAAGATTCAATTGCTTTGTTCGGTTTCCCACCCAAACGCCTGTTAACTGGTGAGATAATCTACCTTTTTAGTATAGAATCTACCTTTTTAGTATATAACAAATTAAAGGAATAAATTATCCCAAGATTTAAAATTACTTCTTGAAATGGTTTGTTAAAATACCCACATTCCAAACAAGACAGTAAAAAATGCTGTTTCCCCATGAGAAACATCAAGATAAGGAAGCTAGACAGACCAAGGACACATTTGGCCAAGTCAAAGTTTTTGGGCAATATTCCCAGAAACTGTTTTCATGACAACGGAGAAGGTTAAGAAATACGCATTTCAATCACCTCATATTAAAATTTGATGGACAGATATTTTAATCAAATTGAATTAACTGTGTAATAACTTTAATCCAATCACAGCCAGAAAGGAGAGTACCATTAGTGACAGCAATAATCTTTAAAAAGTACATGCCGGATTGAACAATTCAATCCGGAATCACCTGCCTTAACTTCTGAAGCTCTATCGCTTTGAACAGCCAATTTGTTTCATCTTCATCTTTTCTGTATCTTGTATTCAATTAGAAGAAATATCAAGAACTGTAATTTATATTGAATTCAACTCCTGAATTCAACTTGCTTGGACAAAACGAACTTTAAAAAACTCTGTATCGGCAAGAAAACTGACCTTTGGTAAGAAGACATCTGCAAACTAAATGAATAAAGATAATTTACTTCACGCATGTAGCTCAGTTTCATAATCTGTCGAGTAGTATATAAAGTGCGGTGACACATAAGATATACTAACCAAAGCACCGATCCAGTAATTGGGTAAAAAGGATCAAATCCTGAGCCTCCAAGCGGGAGCTCATGACCGCCAGAGAAACACATTTTTTTAAAAAATTAATAGATCTTACACTCCAGCACTTCTTTCACTGAGAAATTACTTGGTTTGGAGATATTTCTTCATTTACACAGTTGACCACTTTCTCACTTGGCAACTATTATATGAGAACATCATAAACCCCATCCTGAATACATTCTATTTTATTTTATAAATTTTGAGTACCCAATTCATTTTTTCCAATTAAGGGGCAATTTAGCGTGGCCAATCCACCTACCCTAGGTTGTGGGGGCGAAACACATGCAAACACAGGGAGAATGTGCAAACTCCGCATGGACAGTGACCCAGAGCCGGAATCGAACCTGGGACCTCGGCTCCATGAGGCAGCAGTGCTAACCACTGCGCCCCTGTGCTGCCCGGAGACAGAGTTAAAAGTTACACAATGTCTTGATATTACAATCCCTAATGATATCTTTGTGAATTAGTTAAAAAGTGACCGAACGAGGGCAGCACGCGGCGCAGTGGTTAGCACTGCTGCCTCACGGCACCGTGGTCCCAGGTTTGATCCCGGCTCTGGGCCACTGTCCGTGTGGAGTTTGAACATTCTCTCCTTGTTTGCGTGGGTTTTGCCCCCACAACCCAAACTATGTGCAAGTTAGGTGGATTGGCCACGCTAAATTGTCCCTTAATTGGAAAAAATGAATTGGGTACTCGAAATTTATTTTAAAAAGTGCACAACTTTCCACTAAAAATAGTGACTGAACGGTCTGGAACATGGGGAAATATTAAGAAAATTGCAGGTCAACAATCAAAATCAGGGGTAGCATGGTTAGCACTACTGTCTACGGTGCTGAGGACCTGGGTTAGATTCCAGTTCCGGGTCACTGTCCGTGTGGAGTTTGCACATTCTCACTGTGTCTGCGTGGGTTTCACCTCCACAACCAAAAGATGTGCAGGGTAGGTGGATTGGCCACGCTAAATTGCCCCTTAATTGAACAAAAAAAATGATTGGGCACTTTAAATTTATTTTTACAACAATCAAAATCAGTCTCCCACTTCAAATTTAAATCATTTCCACATTCGCCAATCTGTGGCACTCCATAGTTTCCGGCTATAAATCTTGCCTTTTCAATCCAGTTCGACATCACCATGTTGCCACATCCTGTTTTATCTCTTTTCATTTAATTTCTAAATAATAAAACAAGACTTTCTCTGGGCGAAATAAAGAAGTGTCCTATTCCTATCTGTTCCTAAAATTCCAGTGACTAAAACCATCAGGAATTATGTGCCATCAGTCAATAGCGTTTATTGTTGTATTCTATAATTACTTCAATTTGCGAATCTATCAGGCCCCAGTAATGACAAATAGGTAACATGCACTCAAACCACGAATTTCTTCATCATTCTACCATGTTGAATTACTTTGCTTTTTACTGTTAGTTAATGACAATATTACATTCATAGTGTATGAAGAGGAGAAGATAACAGGTCTGTTTATTTTAAACTGCCAGAGCTCTGAGCAGCACATTAGAAGTTATAACATCTGGTGCAGTCACCAACCACTACCATTCGTACAATAAGCTGGCAGTAATTTTCATCAGTTAAAATGAATCGCAGGTCAATACGACCTAAAAGATTTTGATCTAAATGGGATATGTGAAACTAAACACCAAAGTGGATTAAGTGGATTTTAAATGTTCCCCATACATCCAAAACAAGCTCCTAGGTCACAGTCAGAAACACAAAAGTTATTTTTTGCACATTTCTTACTACTTTAATTGAAGTCCCCAAAATTCACATACAGATAGAGTGCATGAATAAACCTCCGAGTGAAAGACTGGTCTTTCTGAAGGTTTTTCTAGCTGATGTAAACTGGTGCAACCGCACCTGATTCAGTTTTTTCAACTCGGTCAAAAAACTCACGCTTTCCTAAAATATATTACTTCTGGAGTATAATATTTGTGCACCAATTCAATTATATTTTCTTTGGCACCAATTAATTGGTGCTTTTGAATCAGCAACATACTTCTTCAATCTAAAATGATCCGCAGCATGAATTAAGTACCATTGGGAAGGCAGACGTCATGGCTGGGATTCTAAATGAATACTTCAATCTGTCCTCATCACAGAAGAGGCTGCTGCCAATATAAAGGAGCAGGTAGGGGATAAACTGGAAAGGATAAGAATGGATAAATAATTATTTTGAAGGTCAACAGTGCTCAAAGTAGTAAAGTCATCCAGTCCAGACGGGATGTATCTTAGTTTGTTGAGGGATCTAAGAGTGGAGATGGGCGATGCACAATTTTCTGACAAGGGTGTACTGGAATATAGGAAGATTACAAATGTTACACCCCATTCAAAAAAAGGATAAATCCAGCAGCTATATGATAGCTGGTGGCATATTTTAGAGACAATATCCAAGACAAAAAGTAAGGAGGTTATACTAAATCTTAATAAACACTTAATAGGCTCCAGCAGCAGTTTCTAGTAATACGAAAGTAGAGGACACAGATTTAAGCTAAGTGGCAAAACAACAAGAAATGAGGAGAAATATATTCAGTCAGAGATGCCGTGATATGGAATGCACTGCCTGAAAGGGTAGAAGATGATTCAATAATAACTTTCAATGGGGAATTGGATAAATACTTAAAGGTGAGAAAACCCCCGGGCTAAGGGGAAAGAGCTGAGGAATGTGCTTAGTTGGACAGCTCCTGCAAAGAGCCAGCATAGGTATGACAAGCAGAGTAATTTCCTTCTGTGCTAGAACATTGGTTCTATGATACGGTTGAACTTATTCCAGGCCCTTCTCGACCTGCAGTAAAGCTTCCTATGCCATTGCTAGTCACTCCTGTCCTGTTGGTAAACTAACATCACAACCTCTTCCCTTTAAGTTTGGGGGCAGCCCGGTGGCACAGTGGTTTGCATTGTTGCCTCACTGCGCTGAGGTCCCAGGTTCGATCCCGGCCCCGGAGTCAGTGTGCAGTTTGCACATTCTCCCCGTGTCTGCATAGGTCTCACCTCCACAACCCAAAGATGTGCAGGGTAGGTGGATTGGCCACGCTAAATTGTCCTTTAATTAGAAAAAATGAATTGTGCACTTTATTTTTTTTAAAACATTTTTTAAGTTTGCACTGGCTGTCATACAAGTGCACAAAAAATTCTTGTTTCAGGGTCAATAACAAGACAATATATAAACACCCGTACTTTGCTTGTTCAAGTTGCAACTCAAATAAATGACATACACCAGTAGATGCATATTGAACAATGCAATTTGTCATTTGCATTATGGTCCTTAGAAACAATATTTTGCAAGTAGAACATAGAACGTACAGTGCAGAAGGAGGCCATTCGGCCCATCGAGTCTGCACCGACCCACTTAAGCCCTCAACTCCACCCTATCCCCGTAACCCAATAACCTCATCTAACCGTCTCACTAAGGGCAATTTATCATGGCCAATCCACCTAACCTGCATGTCTTTGGACTGTGGGAGGAAACCGGAGCACCCGGAGGAAACCCTCGCAGACACGGGGAGAACATGCAGACTCCACACAGACAGGGAAATTCCCAGTGGGGAATCAGACCTGGGACCCTGGTGCTGTGAAGCCACAGTGCTATCCACTTGTGCCACCATGCTGCCTGTACCTGGAACACTGATTAAACTAAGCCGCCATTTTCTGGCCCAACCCTATTCAATTTCAGAACTGTCCAGGAATGTTAATTTGCAGCACAACAGCCCAGCAGCTCCAAATTAGCTCTCAGACCATTCCAAAGCTACAGCCTCCAATCAAGGAAGCCACTTAAGGACACACAATGTTGCTCCCGTCAGTGAAGTCTCTTCCCTGGCAAAAGGGAAGGCCCGATCCAGCAGCTCTCCGTGGAAGTCAGAAAATTAACCTTTTTAAAAATAATCTACATTATATGTGTGACCCTTTTCAACAGACTTTGACCAAAAAGTATTCCAGCCACATTTTCCTTCCTCTTTTAAGCAACAAGTACATGTTAGTTTTACTAAATATATGAGAACTTGTTCATGAGCTGATATGAACCAATGATTTAATGTGTGCATCTAACCAAAGATGTGCTAACAAAGAACTTTTTCCACCTGATAACTTAGCCTGAACAAATAAAATCATCCTAACCAACCTCATGGACATTTTTTAAAAACCTCATTGGCATGTGCTTTTCCTTTAATAAAAGTTTTCAATTCTTTCAGATGCAACTCAAGAAATTCAAGATCCCCACACAAATAACATGACAAAAATGCAGAGGCAATTTTAAAAGACATTTGTCTGAAGTTCTTTGCTCCATTTCCAGCTGTAAAATATCATGACTCAGTGCTCCAAAGCCAAATAAAAGGATTCAGCAAAACTATTTATGATGTATTACCACACAATAGGAGAACAAGTGAATGAGGAACAAAAATAAAGAAAAACAAGAAGTATGCAGAACTGAAGTATTTTAGTGACAATATGCTCAAGTACAGTTGCTGATGTAATTTTTTATGGTACTTTTGACAGTTCTGAGGTAAAATTGCTAATGGGTATACATTAAAGTTGAATTGCCCTCAATAATTACAATTACACATTTAGTGTAATTCCATAGTATCTAAAGGACATGTAAACTTCCTGAACTTGGGAAATTGGGCAATCAAAGCTTCTATTGATATCCCTGGAGTTAAAGGAATAACATTGGAGATAAGCTCCAAATGCTTGTACAGCCAACAATAAATTAATGTAGCTGTCACTTGGCTGTGAATCTCAAGTATCAGTCAAACATAGCAGAATAGGCTTCCCCAAGCAGGTGAATGCTGCTACTACAGTTAAGCTACTTAGTTGCAGCTATCTTCTGGGACTACTGCTAGCTGCCAGATCGCTTCACAATCTAATTATAGGAGCTGCATCCTTTTTTAAAATAAATTTAGTGTACCCAATTATTTTTTTTCCAATTAAGAGGCAAGTTAGCGTGGCCAATCCACCTAACCGGCACATCTTTGGGTTGTGGGTGTGAGACCTATGCAGACATGGGGAGAATGTGCAAACTACACACAGAGACCCACGGCCGGGATCGAACCCGGGTCCTTTCTTCAATTTTGAACACTTTTTTTTTTAAGTTTACAGAAGCAATGAAGGCATACTATTTTCTCAGTTATTGCTCACCAATCCCTGAATAATGTAGGGCAATGTACAAAATCTCGTTTTTTTTTGTTTGACTGGCCACACTTGACAATGTTAAATCATTCAGGCACAGGATCATTTTCCCAGTGAGACTGCTGGCATGATGTTGATATAAACTCCTACCCCTGAAAATCCTGTGTGAGCAATAGGAATAATGAAATTCTCCATTGGTTTAAAAAAAAATTCTGAATCACTTTGGTTCAATGATCCCTTTAATTTTTGTTTTGCGTTGTGCGGTTTTTGCACTGCACTGTCCCTGTAAGATTGCTGCACAGCCATGCACGTCTTAAAGGGAATGGTACTTGTGTGTAGCCTGCTTGTTCTAGATTGCTGAGCAGGTGAAGATACTGTTAGGATTTACAGATGGTCCCACAAGTCTGATTTAAAGTTTTATTGCAAACCCTAACCTTGTGAAAAACAAGTCCAAGGTTCAAAATTAGTCTTTTACCCTTCCAGCTGTATATCAGAGAATACAATTATTAGCTTTAAAACAGACAGCCAGAGATAGCAATAACAAGGACACACAGTATGAAATTTCTCTTGGATAACTGCAGTTAGGTACCAACAGGCAACAGATATGTATTGTATGCTGTGCTCACCTGACACTGTAACCACAATGTACTGCTGTGGTGCTGTTACTGGTGACAGCTGAGCAGGAGGCTGCTGTTGTTGCTGTTGTGATACCTGTAGCTCACTAACATACTGTTTTTGGGATGGTGGTGGTTGCTGCTGCTGCTGTTGTTGTTGCTGCTGTGACGGTTGTGCAGCGGTCTGCAGGTCAGTAACATACTGTTGTTGAGTTGGTTGTTGCTGCTGTTGTGACTGTGGCTGTTGCTGCTGCTGTTGAGGCGGTTGTTGAGCTGGTGGGAGTTCTGTAACGTAGGCCTGTGTTGCCATACCAACCTCTGCAGGTGGTACTGTTAAATGGCACTCTCCACTTTGCCCACTAAGAAAACAAAATAAGAAAATCAGTGGACAATTTACCAAACCCCAGCTCTCTGATTGGCAGCCATGAGCTGTATCTTGCTACCATCCTGCATTATGTTTAACAACAGCAATAACTATTCGGGCAAACCCTACCATATTCAAAACTTAAGCAGGCACGTATATGTTAACAATGCATATGGTTCATGGTCGAGTAATTCAGGCTAAAAAAGGAAGCACCAAGTTAATTAACACCAATCCGTAATTGCCGCATGCTGTGATCAGAAAGCATTGATATGATCCATGGTTGGTCATAGGAAAATTGATTAAACTAGTCTAGCTCTGCAAAATTCAAGCTCTATCTGCTGAATAAGGAAACTGAGAAACTTCTCCTGCTCTCATCGGAATGAAGAGTTGTAAGCGAGTGCCTGTAGTTGGGATCTAAAGGAACAAAAATTGGAAAAGAGATGGAATGAATCATTTTTAAAGCAAGCTTATCCTCTGATTTTTAAAATTCCTTCTTTGCTCTCTCCTAAATGGGCAAGTGGATACCTTGCTTTAATGACATATCAACCATGCATATGGAGGGAACAAAGAGCAGCCAAGGGATTGTTAATTTCCCTCCATAGTTGTAAAGAATATTTTCTATACTCAGCCCCTCCCACAGCAGTGAAATTGAAAATGATTGAACCTTGTGCGCATCAATTGGAGGTGCCCCACATTAGTGTTTCAGCATACACCACTATAGTGAATCAATAACGTTTTAAAAGGACATGTTAATTCTTGGATGAGATAAAGAGCAAAGGACATGATATAGAAATACTCTATAATTAAACACAGTAGCTCCAATCACACTTATCTAGCCTTGCTGCTAGCTCAAACAAGAACATAGGAAGTACAGTTGATCTCTGCATACCTTATCCATAGGGTCACATTTGTATGAGTTCTACTAATGTTGTACCCAAACCACGACCTTCAAGTTACAATAACACCACTCAAAATAATACTCTTAAAACACACCACCTGTTCAATGATTTATGTGGATACACCACATGTAGACAACACGTGTATTCATACTGGCAAGTGTCAAGAAGATTTTTTTTAACTAAACGAAATTAAAAGCAGCAAAATATTTATTGTGGCCCAACATCTAACCAGCAAATCACATGGTTTTTATCTTGCATAGAAACTTTAGCTTTCAGTATTCCCCTCACCCTTGGAGTGGCACAGTGGTGCAGTGGTTAGCACTGCTGCCTCACAGCATCAGGGACCCGGGTTCAATTCCGATCTCGGGGGACTGTCTATGTGGAGTTTGCACCTTCTCCGTGTGTCTACGTGGGCTTCCTCCGGGTGTTCTAGTTTCCTGCCACAGTCCAAAGATGTGCTGGTTAGGCAAATTGACCATGCTAAATTGCCCCTTAGTGTCCAAAAGGGTAAGTGGGGTTACGGGGATCGAGCGGGAGACTGGGGATTAGGTAGGGTGGCCTTTCGGAGGGTCAGTGCAGACCCGATGGGCCGAATGACCTCTTTCTGTACTGCAAGGATTCTACATTTCAATTTTATTCAACACCATGGCCCCACTCTTCACTAGTTCTGTAACCTCCTTCAATCCTATAACCCTAACCTGATCTGTATGCTCCTCAAATTCTGGCCTTTTAAGAATCTCTATTTTAAATGTTCCATCATTGGTGGCCTCGCCTCCAGTTGCTCAGGCTGCCTTTGATCAATTTTTTGTCATATACCCTAATATTTCCTTATGTTGCTTGGTATTATATTATGTTGTATATTGTGGGAACTGGGAATATTTTTTTAAAAAATTTAAAAAATTTAGAGTCCCCAATTCATTTTTCCAATTAAGGGGCAATTTAGTATGGCCAGTCCACCTACCCTGCACAGCTTTAGGTTTGGGGGCAAAACCCACGGAGAATGTGCAAACTCCCACATGGACAGTGACCCAGAGCTGGGATCGAACCTGGGACCTCGGATTCGATTCCCGGCTTGGGTCACTGTCTGTGTGGAGTCTGCACGTTCTCCCCATCTGTGTGGTATCCTCTGGGTTCCTTCCACAAGTCCCAAAAGACTTGCTTGTTAATTGAACTGGACATTCTGAATTCTCCCTCAGTGTACCCGAACAGGTGCCGTAGTGTGGCAACTAGGGGATTTTCACAGTAGCTTCATTGCAGTGTTAATGTAAGCCTACTTGTGACACTAATAAAGATTATTATTATAAACTGCGTACAAGCTTCTTCAAGCACTAACCAGCTAATCTTATAGGTTTAACTAGTGTTCTGCTTGATAGTTTAACTCCAACTCTCAGAGCTGGTGAGCTACTGCTGAATCATAATCAGCTGTTCCAGTAACCAGCTGGGAACTTCCTTCAATTTTAAGTGAATCGAGCAAGAAATTCACATCACTTTGCACCATGCTACCAATTAAAATGAAAAGCAGTTGAGGGAAAAATGCTAACAGGAACTGCAAAAAGACAAATCACCCACAACTGCTCAAGGTTTTAAGCATTTTGCCACACCAAATTACTTACCAATAACAAAATAATCAATAGTTCAAGACAAAGTCATTATGACTTTTAGAAATTCTTCGTTAAATTAAGAATTTCCTGCCCTTTATTTCTATTCATTTCATAGTAACATATCTTGTGCCAAAACATTTTATTGGCTGAATAGAGTAAGCTAAGTCATTACGGAGCACTTCTCATGGTCAGGAGCATCAGAAAACACAAAATACAACTGTTGGTATGGTGAAGAAGTGATCCTTTAAGACTGCCAAGTTCTAATTTCTGTTAACTAAGGTCAAAGTAGGGCAGCACGGTGGCACAGTGGTTAGCATTGCTGCCTACGGCGCTGAGGACCCGGGTTCGAATCCCGGCCCTGGGTCACTGTCCGTGTGGAGTTTGCACATTCTCCCCGTGCCTGCGTGGGTTTCACCCCCACAACCCAAAGATGTGCAGGTTAGGTGGATTGGCCATGCTAAATTGCCCCTTAATTGGAAAAAAAATTGGGTACTCTAAATTTATAAAAAGAAAAAAAAACTAAGGTCAAAGTTGGTTGTAAATTAGAAGAGAGTGGTTAATTTTAGGCTACAAGTCAATGGTTACCTTTCTATTTTTCATATAAGATTGTTTCTTAATGTTCTTATTGGATAGTCTGATTTATATTACAAGAACACTTGTAGCTAAAGAACATAGAACAATACAGCACAGGAACAGGCCCTTCGGCCCTCCAAGACTGTACCGGGCATGATACCAACCTTGGCCAAAACCATAAAGAACAAAGAACTAAAGCCATAAATGATTTATTAACATTAACTGTGGGTCAAATATATACAAAACAATAGATGAATAACAGTATGAACATGCACAAGCAAACTCTCCCAGCTCCTTAGTCGGTCTGAGGTAACCTGACTCTAACATTCAGTTCTATACTGATAAGACTCCTAGTGGTCAGTCAGTGAATTACAACACAGTTTCCCATCTTTAATATTGACATGCAAGAAAATAGCATTTATCAATAGATCAGAGAATAGGTCCACTATTTTTTAATTATAGGGATGAAATGACATATAACATAAGAGTCATCAGACTCGAAACGTTAGCTCCCTTCTCTCTCCACAGATGCTGTCAGACCTTCTGCGATTGTCCAGTATTTTCTGTTTTTGTATTCGCAGGGCTGAATGGACTGAACAAATCAAATTCTATTTTATTGCCTGGCATTCGGAACTTTTACTGGTGCTTTGGACTTTGGTCTGTCCATTATTATGCAGAAGCCACCATAAACTGGCTTTTAACTATGTTTGATTTGGATCCATACCTTACAGCAAGAATGTGTGAAAGAGATAAAAAGTAGGCATCGATATTTAGCAACACTCTGGTCAAGGGGTGGAAGTTAGCCGGACTGACGGTGTTTCTGCAATCTGGTAACATCATGGTAAACGGTCCACGAGTTTGGCAGAACTAGGATGGTCTGCTGGAATTCAGTAATACTGCATGTTGGTGCCAGGAGTTTGGCAACACAGGGAAAGGCCCTATGCCTGACAGTACGATGGAAGTGAAACTATTAAGGACTTCATAATGCGAGTAGCTGAGGCTTTTTCTCCCACATTTTCCAATGGTCAGGACATCTCACTCTCACAAGTTGAAAGCTAGTTTTCACTCACACTTTGCAAATTCCAGAGTTCCATCACTGAAGAAACACATGTACGTCTAACAATATTTACAAATTTGCAAAGTTTCCGTTTTTAAATTTTTTATAATACAGAACAACGGCCTTGATATTATCTGAGTGCCAGTTTATTTCTCTAGAATTCTCTACTCCAGGCCAAGGGTCTCTACTGGCCTCAATATCTTTTTGGAGAAACACATTCCGGATTCCAACTACCCTTTGTGAAGGTGCGCTTTCATCCCTGAATGGCTTAGTTCTAATTTTAAGGTCATGCTCCCTTGTTTTGGCCTGCTTTGCATGCGGAGATGGTTTATCTCTACCTACTCTATCAACTCATCTTAGCTAAACATTAAACTAAATCACACCTTCTCTTCTATACTCAAAGGAATACAAGCCTATTTGTCCACATAAATTTAGACCTATATCATTCTGGTGAATCTATATTGTACTCCAGGCAATAATATATCCATCCTGAGGTACAGTGCCCAGAATGGAAATAAGTACTGTTGATAGGAGTTAACTAGACCACTGTACAGCTGTAACATTGCTCCCACCCCATTACAGTCCAGCCCTCAAGATAAATCCAAATATGCCGTTAATGTTTTAAATTATTTTTGGATCCCTAAATCTCTCTGCTTATCCACAGTTCCGAGCTACCTGCCACTTTGAAAATATTCTGAACTATCTTTCTTAGGTCCAAAAGACAAACACTTTCAGACATTGAATTGCAGCAGCCAGTTTTGCCCACTAATTTATCAACGTCCCTTTATAACACTCAGCTTCCCTGTACACTTACTGTGTCATCTAATTAGTGTTGTCAGCAATATCAGATACATATCCCTCCGTTCCTTCATTCAAGACACTTACAAATGTAGTGAAAAGCTGCAAACTCAGCATGGATCCCTGAGGGATACCACTAGACAAGCCCTGCCAATTACAGTACCTAGCCATTATCCAGACGGTCTCCTACATCCTATGCCCTTGCAAGCCAATAAATTCAGTGCTCTCATTAAGTTTTTTCCAACATCGCCTTATGTCACTCCATGTCAAATGGAGTTTGATAATGCTCCTGTGAAGAGCTTTTGGATATTTTACTATGTTAAAGATGATATGTAAATGCAAGTTAACATTTCTGTAACCTTGCTGAATGCTTTTTGGAGGTCTATAAAAACATCATCCATTTAAAACATCTTTATATACCACTTTTATTAGCTCACTGAAAAATTCAATGTTAGACACAGGCAGGAAATGTTGGTCCACAGCTTCCAGGGAGTGACAATCACAGTTATAGATTGCCATTCTTCTCCTTTTTAATTTACCTAGGTTTGGGAGGTGCACATTTCTCGTCCGCTCTTCCAATTTGGGGGTGAAAAACGTGCAGCATACCTGCTATAGGATTAAGATAGTTTGGAGGGAAGGTGGCGGGGTGGAGGGGGTTTAGGATGGCTCGGGGGAGGGGGGGGAGGCTTTAGGATGGGGCGGCTCGGGAGCAGGATGTAGAATGGTTATCAGGAGGAAGCCTGGGTGTAGGATGGTGGCTGTGGAGAATAATAGGGAGTTAAGGGTTAGGGAGGGGTTGAGATGCTGTCAGGGTGAAGGGCAATGGTTGGGGTGGTTGGATATAGTCGCGGTGGGTGGTCAGAAGTTTGAGTGCGGGTCGGGCTTAGTCAGGGTATTGGAGAGTTCTCAGTGGTTGCGGGTGGGGGTAATCAGCGAGTCCAGTGGATTTCAATTATATAGTTACATTGGGTTAGTAATGGTTTAAATCTTTCTAACTCTTCCTAGATAACCAGTCTGCTAAGAGAGTCGGAACCATCCATCACTCCTCCTACCCTCCCCCATTTAAATCAGAGTTCCAAACGGTTCACAGTATAGGGTAATTGCCCATTTAGCATTCACAGGCAATTCTCACATAGAGCTTGCAAGGCCCCCCTCCCCAGCATCTTCAGGATACGACCCGCTGGGAAACAAAAATTCTGTGCCAACATATATAAGGTGAGATCATCTGGTAGGTTTGTGACATTCAATTTGAAATAAACAGTTCTCTTGTTTAAATAGGAAAGAAAACTGGATCTTGTAAAATGCCCTCAAAACAATACATTTTAATCAGACCACCTGTATCTCAGGAATGGCCCAGCAGTGAAAGTTGTCCCATCGTCCTTCATGGTATTGAGAGGCACAACTCACAAACATGCAAATAGGAATTATTTACAGGATTACAGAGGCTATGAAACTGGAATCCAGCCCCTCTAATCTGACCACCACATAACAATAAGTACCAGTCTACAAAATTTGGAGATATAATCCGTTTCCATCAGGCTTTATTAACAACTAATCTACAAAAAAGACCTTCTGAAGGTTCAAAATCAAATATTGGTAGTCCATTAAGTCAACATGGTGGCGCAGTGGTTAGCACTGCTGCCTCACGGCACTGAGGACCCAGGTTCGATCCCGGCCCCGGGTCACTGGCTGTGCGGAGTTTGCACATTCTCCCCGTATCCGCTTAGGTTTTGCCCCACAACTTAAAGATGTGCAGGTGGATTGGCCACACATTAATTGTCCCTTAATTGGAAAATAAATAAATGGTTACTCTAAATTTATATTTAAAATGTTTTTTAAAAGTCACCACTTTCCTGGAAGTATGAATTTTGTTCAAGTAAAAACACATCATTATAACTACCACACATACTTTTCCTGGTGAAACATAATGAATGGCCACTAGAATCAGCAGTCAGGTAAAAAAAAAAGCAGACACACAACAGTTACTGGTAGTTTCGCTATCCACCAGACTGGAAATCATTCTGGTGAAGGTTACTTTTTGCTACTTACTCCACCAATGTCATCATTAAAACAAGGTGCTACTGTGGTAATCAAAAATAAAGTCATTTGCATTTCAGTAACAATTAGGAATTATAATATGCTTTGCTCATCTGTAAAAGGTAAGGCACCTTATTATGCTCTCTCACTCAATAGCACATCGCATTCCATTCGGTATATTTCATATTCTCCTCGGAGCCACATGCCAATAGAATGTTCACAATTCCTTCTCTCTGATAATATGTTCCAGATATTCTTTATCTTAATGCTCAATAGTAATGTTCCTTTCAAACTAGAGGTACAGACTTGCTTCCCATAGGACAATACAGATGAGATCAACAGCAAGGATTCGCCTTTGCATTAAGGATATGGGTGAACTTTTGTATCTTACCAGCAAAATCAACTGTCAAGAGAAGGACTAAGCTTTGGTGTTAAACCTTTATTCCCCACTCTCTTCAATTCTATTTTATGTGTTCATCTTTGCCCAGACCCTTTGCTCACCTGTGCCCTTAAAACAAATAAACCCAATTTAGTATATGCTGTCTCGAAGAATTATACTCTTGCATTGCCAAACAGCAGTACAGTATTATGAATCTGGTGTCACGCACTAATGCGTTTGATCTGTTGATCTCATCTGTATTGTCCTATGGGCAGCAAGTCTGTGGAACTTACAGGTTTTGGAATTCTGCTCACAGCACAGTAATTCAGCAATTGAAATAACTATTTATGTGGTAGCACAGTCACAATTCACATGGGACTCACATGTATTATTTTTTGGTACCTTTTTCTGGCACAAGATTACTATCACTCCGCTTTGTAACAAACCATCAGAAACAGAATCTAATGTGTGAGACATCAGTTCAATTACCATTTTACAAAAGTTTAGCTTTGCCTCGGCAGCTTGGTAATATTCCACTTATTTTACGATAAAATAAACAGCAACATATCCGTCACTATCCAAAATGAGAACAAGTGCAGTAGGGTGTGTGGGAATGCAAACTCGAGTCCTTAGCAAAAACACAAACGTATATACTTTCACTTGTCACAGATGCTGACTGATCCAAACTTTTTTTTTGTTTATAGCCAGATTGTTTTTTTCATATCTCTCAGCTGCAATGATATTCTAGAAAATTTCTGTCCCTCTATTAGCCTCCAGAACAACTGTTTTTGGATTGCTTCACTGCGGACTTTATTTCCTTGTGGATTTTGATTAATGTACTGGCAAATCTTCGTCACAAATCAGATACCGTACATTTGTAACAGT
Organism: Scyliorhinus canicula; assembly: GCF_902713615.1. Classification (NCBI taxonomy): domain Eukaryota; kingdom Metazoa; phylum Chordata; class Chondrichthyes; order Carcharhiniformes; family Scyliorhinidae; genus Scyliorhinus; species Scyliorhinus canicula. The sequence continues at coordinate 13,541,176 of NC_052170.1, forward strand.
AGAAATAGGTCATAGTTCTTACTTCCAAGAATAAAATAATTGAATTTTGAAAGGGGGGGGGGGGGGGAAAGCACAATTATTTTTTTCATTTTTATTTTAATGTTGCCCTCCCCTGCACAGGTTTTCAGTTTGGTAAGAGGATTAGTGCAATGTGAGCTGGAGCAAACCCTTCAGAATAACTCTGCTTTCAGGGCAGCACGGTGGCACAGTGGGTTAGCACTGCGGCCTCACGACGCCGATGTCCCAGGTTCGATCCCGGCTCTGGGTCACTGTCTGTGTGGAGTTTGCACATTCTCCACATGCTTGCGTGGTCCCCCCCCCCCCCCCCCCCCCCCCCCCCCCCCCCCCCAACCCAAAAAAGGATGTGCAGGGTAGGTGGACTGGCCACGCTAAATTGCCCCTTAATTGGAAAAAATGAATTGGGTACTCTAAATTTATGTTAAAAAAAAGAATAACTCTGCTTTCTCTCCTCACAGATGCTGCCTGAATTTTCCAGCATCCTCCGTTCTTGTTTCAGATTCCGGCATTCGCAGGATTTTGCTTATTTTAGTGCAATATATCCTTGATATAGGATTCCTGGACAACTTCAAAACTTTTGTGTCTAGCCCTGAAAAACCTTGGTGTGGAAAATCCTGGCCTATACTCCCCTTTATTCGACCCAACTAGTTCTGGAATGCGTCTTTGTACATTGTAAGACTCTTTCCTGTCTATTTCATTTGTTCCCTTTCAGGTAGTTCAGCATCCTGTTGCTGATATGACATTGGTGTTGTGGGTTTCACCAATATTTTCACGGTCTCCCCGTATATGTACCAACATGGCCGTTGTGTTCCTCAGGTTCAAAGACTGAACTCCTCCTCAAAGTTATGTTAAACCTTTGTTTGCTCACAATCGTGGCCGATGCCCCGATGTCAACCTCCATCATTAGTGGTCTTCCATTTATTGTGAGGATTATCTCAATTGGCACAGGTTTGCTCACTTTCACCATGTTTAATCTATATCTTTCAGGTTCTTCATCTCAATTCCTCTCCACATGGTTCACTGGAGTCATGACTTGGGCGGTACAGTGGTTAGCACTGCTATCTCACAGCGCCTGTGAACCGGATCCGAGTCCGGCCTAGGTGACTGTGTGGAGTTTGCATGTTCTCCCTGTGTTTGCATGGGTTTCCTCTGTGTGCTCCAGTTTCCTCACACAGTCCAAAGATGTGCAGGTGAAGTGTATTGGCCATGCTAAATTGCCCCTTAGTGTCCAACAGTTAGGTGGGGTTATGGGGTAATGGTGATAGGGGGGATTGGGCCTCGGTAGGAAGGTCTTTTGGAGGGTTGGTGAGGACTCGATGGGCCAAATGGCACTTCTGCACTGTAGGGATTCTGTGATTCTTGTTTTTTTAAATAAATCAGCACATTCTGCCTGGCGCAGCGACGTACCTGGATGTGGCCTAGTGTACCGAAAACAAATAAACTCATGCTTCTTGGGGGTGGTCTCCCCCACGTCAGTAGAAATCCTCTTGACTTCTGGGTTGACGACCCATTCTCCTTCCCAGCCACTGACTACAATCCTGTTACTGGGGTCATGGCTTACTTCCTCTGAGCCTGCCAACCTAGCTGCATGCCTTTCAGTAATACTGCCCCACAACTGGTTCACCTCGCTCACTTCTAAGCTTTGAAGCTCTGACGCTCTCCTCTCGGTGCTCTCGGTTGCCTGTGCAATTTTGATTGCCTTGTATAGGGTCATCTTCGTTTCAGCCAGAAGTTTCTTTTGTACATTTATTTATGTTGTTAATACTGCGCAATAAATGGTCCGAACGCTGTGCCGAACTCACAATGCTTGGCCATTTAGCAGAGTATGGCAATAAAGGAGGAGATCATCTCTCCTGTGTCCCCGACAGCCAAATTGAACTTGTATTTCTGTAGTATGATCGACCGTCTTGGGTTGAAATGCTCCCTGACCAGTGTCACCAACTGGTTGAATGACTTTATATTGGGAGACTCAGGGACATCAAATTTCTTATAAACTTGTAGGTTGGGGTGGGGTGGGGTCACAAACTGTTAATAAGATAACCTGCTGTTTATCCCCCCCCCCCCCCACCCCACCCCCCAGTTATTTTGTTTACTGAAAGGAAGTAATGGAGCCTCTCAATATACTGGCTACAGTCTTCGGCCCCAGGTTGAATGGGTCAAGCTTCCCTATCATGGGCATATTTCACTCACTGTTTTATGATGCCGTCGACACTTTTCGACTTCTCTGTTTGTTTTAGCACCTTCTCCCTTCCCCCCGCAAATCCTGAACTACTTGTGATTGATCTGGTTTGCACTTGTCGCCAATATGGTGGCTCAAAGCCATACTCGGGAGGCTTCCAGTAGAAGGGAACAAAGGTTTATTTGTAACAAGCAAAGGGAAACTATACACAGGCAGAGTCACTAAACATGTCTTCATTCTCTGGCTCCAGTGACCATCTGACTGGGTCCCCTTTCCCAGGACCCCGGGCTTTTTCCCCGATGGTCAGGGTGTGTATGCTCTCACATGATAGGTCCTAAGCCAGTCACGTGGACCCGCGAGGGTTCACCCCTTCCTTAAAAGGGCCGCATGTGCTACCACAGTATTACTGCAGAATTCACTGTCTACTTTGGAGAGTACTAGTTAAAAATGCAATGTAGCAGATGACAGAAGAAGGTAGTAAGGTTTAGGCCACAGTGAAACATTGTGCAGTTCAATCACAGTCTTAATCTGGTCAAACATTTTAGCAAATTAGTGCCACTAAGTTGCACATACTCCTCTACTAACAAGAGATTTTGAATCCACTTTTGGAAACTGGAAAGCAGTTCAGGAGAGAGTTAAAACAAATAGCCTTATGCACCAGTACTGCGTTTGAATGGCAGCTGATTGAAATTTAATTCAATTAATAAAAACTGGAACATAAAGCTCATCTCAGTAATAGTGAATATGAGACTATCTTCGATTGTTGTAAAAACCCATCGGGTTCACTAATGCCCAGGAACTCTGCGATCGTTATCTGGTCTGGCTTACGTGTGACTCCAGACTCACAGCAATGCGGTGGACTCTTAGCTGCCCGTCTGAAATGGCCCAACAAGCCACTCAGTTCAAGGGCAATTAGCGATGGGCAACAAATGCTGGCCTTGCCAGCGAGGCCCACATCTCATGAAATAATAAATGTTTCACAGGCATCAAACAATATTTAAACATTCATAAATTGATACTTTATGCTCTATCTTTCTTTATTTTTCTAGATTAAAAATGTCTAAAGTTAGCAGCAGAAGGAAATGAACAAACAAGAAAGAAACAAGATTCGGCAGATGTGGGAATAAATCAACAATAGCTTGTAATGAACCATGAAATGTTGTGTTATGATCATTGCTGCAAACTTCCAAAACTTTACCCTGTGGGAGGAAGTTAGTGAGAGCCAAGTCATGCTGAAAATTAGACCTTTTCAGTTGATCACTGTGTCGATCTGTGTTTTTCTCACTTGATGTGTTTTGTTGTTGCCTCCACAACTTTCTATTGATCCTCCACTTTTACTCATACTGCATAGCCATCACACTTACTCTTCTTTCTGTACATTTGTTTCTCCCATCCTTTCTTCCTACCACCCTTTTTCTTGTGCATTTTTCACCATGTCCTTCCACATTTAAATATGTGCATTTACTGGTTCATCGCATTTGGATGTTTTAACTTTTGAAGGCGAGAACATACAGAAAAAATAACAGCCAAAACAAGCTGGGTAGGAGTTGGGATTGAGGCCAGCATGGGGAGGCTGCCAGGCGAAACCACAACAGACATATATGTGAAGGAAGCTGGACATGGTTGGGTGGTATGAAGTTGACGGTTAGGAGAGTGCTGATGGCAGGTCAATCAGTTGCACCACTGGGTGTTCCTGTGAATAAGCAGCACCAATTTAATAGTGGGATCAGTAGATTAGCTAACTTTTGTGCTTTAATTTTTAGCCAAAGTAGGCAGCATTTGCCAGTTAGCTCAGTTGACTAGCGTGTGGTGCTTAATAACATCGACAGCGTAATTCAGTCCCGAGTGTGTGCAGACGTTCATCGAGATCGAGCTACATATTACTCAAATGCTGTGCCAGATGAGTGTAGGGAGAGGTCACAGATTCATTAAGGCACACAGAAGGAGACCATTTGCCCCATCAACTGTAGCATTAGCTAATTGCAACAGATTTTTTGTCTACCTTATCTAAATCGGTGATAATCTTGTGTACCTTGATCAAATCTCTCCTCCATCTCCTTTGCTCCAAGGAGAATATTTTCCAACCTAACCATATAGTTAAAATTCTACATTCCTGAATCATTCTATTAAATCTCCTCTGCAGTTTCTTGGCATCCTCGTGAAATGTGGTGACCAGTCATGATGGAATATTCTACCATGACCAGACATAGAACATAGATCATAGAACATAGAACAAGCGTATGGGCCGCATAGAACGTGGGGCGGGGGAGAAGGAGACAGTCGGGTGTCAGTAGGGCAAGAAGGAACCGCCGGGTGTGGGTAGGGTAAGGGGGGAACCAGCGGGCGTGGGTAGGACAGACTGCGGATCGGTGGCTGTGGGTAGGGCGGGCTGAGACCAATGGGCGTGGGCAAGAGGGGGGCAGAATGACTGACTCGCAAGGGAAGGACGGGGCAGACCAATGGGTGTGGGCAGGATGGGGGGCAGACTTAATGGGCGTGGGCAGGACTGGGGCAAACTGATGGGCATGGGCAGGATGGGGGAAGACCGACAGACATGGGCAGGACTGGGGCAGACCAACGGGTGTGGGCAGGACTTGGGCAGATAAACAGGCATGGACAGGATAGGAGCAGACCGACAGGCGTGGGCAGGACGGGGGCAGACCGACCAGCAAGAGCAGGACGGGGGCCAGACCAACCAATGTGGGGCAGACTGACCGGCATAGGCCAGATGGTGGCAGACCGACGGGCGTGGGTAGGACGGGGGGGGCAGATCAATCGGCGTGAGCAGGGCAGGGGTAGACCGACCAGCGTGGGCAGGGCAGGGGGCAGACTGACCGATGTGGGCAGGACAGGGTCAGACCTACAGGCGTGGGTACGACCGGGGTGGACCGGCAATGTGAGTAGGATGGGGGTGGACAGATGGGCATGGTTAGAATGTGGAGGTTATCTAGCCATTGATAGGACGGTGACAGATGAGTATCAAATAGATTATTAGAATTTTGGGGTAAGGAGCGGTTTCCAGATATGGTTCAGTAGGACGAAAAGGGATGTGGATGTGGGACCACACACAAATGTCTAAGTATTTGGGTCTTTTTTGTTTCCCATGCTCTATGTGCTGACTGACATGGCTACTGGGGCTTGCCTCTTCGTCCTGTCTCATTGTGATAGCATGGCATAAAAACGTGTGGAGAGCTCTCAGACAATGAGAATGCAATATGAAGAGAGGCGTGGTACAGCTGAATTTATACATCTAATCAATAGCAGAATCCTGCTGTGATCCCAGCAAATGGGACTTCGAGCCACAGAGAATAAAAATGAGCAGACCAATTCCCAAAACTTTAGCAAATGCAGGTGTGCAGCAGTGTAGCAGCACGGACCTGGGAGATACGAAACCAGAACTGAAACACTTTGGGGAGGTATCAGCATAAAGCAGATATGAGACAAAGTGAGTACAATGCTCAGAGTGGAGGATTAAAACAAGGGGAATACTGTTCCATTTCTTTCCCAATTACCTGTTTGGCCCATAGTGTCATTTCGTTAAAATGTATCATTGCTAGATTTGATTAGTCGCTTATGCCATTGACCGATCAGTAGCACTACCAATTCACTGCAGTATTAGACATAGAATATTATAGCTCAACATTCCTAATTCGCCATGATGTATCTATTTTGATATAATTTCCATACCAGATGTGTGGTGTAAATATAGAATGACTGCTTAGAGAAGGCAGTGATATATCATGCTCGGAACGGATTTGCACAGTCTTTCCACACTGGTACACCAAAGTACATTCAAATACACTGAAGTTACATCAGAGTAGGATCTCTTAATAAAAATTACAAAGCTGGTTTACAGGCGATGACAATATATAGTTTTTTCTGAAAACTTTCCTGAGCCTAAGTCCTTAACATTACTGTGCATTGACCTGGGTAATAACTTGCAGTTTGGTGCTTTTACACATACCACTCAAAACTTTGGCACAGCATGTCTGGGACTCAACCACACACCACCCTTGCTGAGAACACAGTATTGTGCATCTTCCCATTCATCAGCTCAGCATAAAGAAAATGACAACGAGGGCTTTGAATTCCTTACCAACAATATTACGGCCAAACTGTACATTTGTAGGTATTTGTATACATAGTGCATGTAGGTCTTAATCCCCCATGGCAGTCAGCTCCATCATATGTGAATTCACGAAACTTGGTTATTCTAGTCTGATCATAAAATATTCTAACTTCAACTAACCCTTTGAGAGAGCATAAAAAGGTTCACAAAGCTGATTCTGGGTTACGGGAATAATCCGGTGGACAGATTGAAAGAACTGGACCTCTTCCTACATTTAGAAGAATGAGAGGTGATCTCATTGAAACATATAACATTCTTAAAGGGTTTACCAGAGCAGATGGTGGAAACATGCTTTCCCTGGCTGGAGAGTGTGAAACTAGGGGTCAGAGTCTCAGAATAAGGGGTTGGTCTGAGCTGAGAAGGGTTGTGGATCTTTGAGAGTTATCGTCCCCAAAGATCTGTTATGTTCATGATAGAGAGTGTTAGATTTTTGGGGTACTGGTGGAATTAAGGGATATGGGCAATTGTGTGAGACGGTGGAGTGGAGCTAGGCCTTGACATTCTTATGTGGTGCCCAGAATTGGACGCAGCACTCGAGTCTAAAGGTTCAGCGTGACTTCCTTTCTTAATTCAAAGTGGAAATGTGATATTTTTGAAGAAACCGTCCCCTGCATCTGAGTCACCCTGATCAGGCCCTCCAACAGTTCTCTCACCAGTCACCAGAGCTCTGGCTCATACATACTCCACCTTATCTAAAATACTGCTGACCCGTAAACTCGCCCAAAACCTGTGAACCTATAACTGACTCAATTGTGTGCTTTCAAAATCCTAAGATACAAATTCTTACTTGGTATCACTGGGGTGAGGTCTCAGTTTGCTGTAATGTGTTGAATTGGAATGATGAGAAAGTTTGGGGTTAGGTTAGAATATCTGTCATGGTCTTATTGAATGGTGGTACAGGCGGGAGGGGCTGAATAGCCTACTTCTGCTCCTATTAAGTAAATTTGACCATGATGGTGCACTAGCTACTCCACCAAAATAAATACTTGCATTTATACAGAGCTTTTCATGATCACCAGATATGTCAAAGCGCTTTAAAGGCAACCAAATACTTTTTGATGTGTAATCGTTGTATTAAAGTATGAATCACAGCAGCCAACATGCACACAGAATGGTCCCAGAAATAGCAATGTGATAATGAGCAAATAATCTGCTTTTCCTAAGTTGATTGAGGGATAAATATTGGCCAGGGCACAGGAGATAACTCCTCTGCTGTTCTTCCAAGTAGTTCCACAGGATCGTTTATATTCATCAAACAAGCAGAGGGTACCTCATTTTAAAAAACAACACTTTCAACCATAGTGTCAGCTTTGATTTTTTTTATACTCAAGCCCTAGTGCCTTGTGATTCAGAGGTGAGTGATACCGACTGAGCTACGGGAGACAGGGTTGTTTCGGGATAGGTCAGGCATCATCTTATTTGTTTCATTGATTCTTTTTTGGGCCAAGGCCAGAATTTGCTGCCCATCGCCAACTGCCCTTGAACAGAGTGGTTTGCTGCAGCGATCACAAAGGACAGTGAAGAGTCAACCACATTTCTGTTGGCTAGGAGTCACATGTAAACCAGACATAGAAAGGGCAGCGGATTCCCTTCCCGAAAGGGCATCAGTGAACCAGCTGGGGCTGTTCGATAATTGCCGATAGTTCCGTGGTCAGCATTATAGAAAAGGTACAGCACAGGAGGAGGATTTTTGGCCCATCTTGTCCATGCCAGCCCGAGGACACCCAGGTGTCCTTTCCACTGAGACTAGCTTTCAATTACAAATTTATTAATTCAATTTAAGTTGGGGCAGCATGGTGGCACAGTGGTTAGCACTGCTGCCTCGCAGAACCAACGGGTTCGGGCCCGGGTCACTGTCCATGTGTAATTTGCACATTCTCCCAGTGTCTGCATGGGTCCCACCCCCACAACCCCAAGATGAGCAGGGTGGGTGGATTGGCCACCCTAAATTGCCCATTAATTGGGAAGAAAAAACTGAATTGGGTACTCTAAATTTATTTTTAAATAAGGAACCTTGGGCCTCTTATTAATCATGAACCTAGCTCAGTCTCAAAGACACTCTGTGATTTGGCCTCCACAGCCTTCGGCAGCAAAGAGTTGCACACATTCACCACCCTCTGGCTGAAGGCCATTCAACCCATCGTGTCCATGCCAGACCGGGGGCACTCTTTCTACTGGGGCTAGTTTTCAATTTAGATTTATTTTATTTTTTTAAATTTACTACTTTTTTTGCCCAACATTCAGATTTTTTTTAAAAAAAGAGTACCCAATTAATTTTTTCCAATTAAGGGGCAATATAGAATGGCCAATCCATCTACCCTGCACATCTTTGGGTTGTGGGGACGAAAACCACGCAAACACAGGAAGAATGTGCAAACTCCACACGGACAGCGACCCAGGGCCGGGATCAAACCTGGGACCTTGGTGCCATGAGACTGCAGTGCGAGCCACTGCGCCACCGTGCTGCCTGATTTACAGATTTATGAATTGAATTGAAGGTCCAGCATCTACCATGCTGGGATTTGAACCCATGCCGCACTTCCCCCAAGGGCATTATTATGTTAAGGGCGGTGCGGACCAAATTGCTTCCACCTCTCTCTTGTCTTCTGACGTCAAGTCGATCACAATGCTACGCAACCGGAAGCAGCGCTAGGCCACGCCACGCCTCTCCAAGTGACGTCAAGTCATTTGAAGCCCTGCCTCGTGCCCAACCGCTTCCCGCGCAGACCGGCCCTGCCCGCCATGCGCCGCCCACCCGGCCCCCATTGGCCCAGCCCTCCTCGGGATCCGCCTCCCTATTGGTCGATCCGCCCGTCAGTCATACACCCAATCCCCGCCCACCCTCATCCAGTGCGGCTGCGCGGCGCGAAAAAAAAAAGCGGACCTCACCTCCCTCTCCCGATCGCTCCGCTCCATCCAACTGCACTCACTTTACAACAACCCGATTCTTCTCCACCCCCCCCCACCCCCCCAACCCAACCCTCATACGGGCGAAATTCGCGGCAAAACCGTAATTCTTAAGTCAAGAACATCCTAGCAATCGCGGAATGCCCCCAGAGTTGTTTTGGTCACGGCCTACGCTGCCTCTGGCAATAATCAATCACCACAAAAATGATCGCAATTTTTTATAAAAAGTTCCATTTACTTCATAACTATCACAAAGAGCGGCGAGAGCCTCCATAGTTTCCCGCAATTGAATAGTTAGCGTGATCTTTGGACTCTCACAACCGCCATTTTGTGCCCGAGAAATCTTTTTGGCATCGTCATATTAATTTTTTTTATCTTTTAATCTCTGTGGCTGAGAATTTTGGCCCGTATTTTGTAGCCTCCTGTCAGGAAAAAGTGTTTTTGTTTATCGTACGAAGTTTTTGGATGAGCAGAGAAGAGAGAAAAAAAAGAATCACCTTTGTGGCGTAAGTTGTTGTTTGACGGGGTAACAGTCGCCAGGACTACGGTGGCTATGGCGCTCGTCCTCAAGGCAACAGTTGCTAGCCTCCGGAATCAACCCAGGCAACGCAGCACCGGAAGTCCTGCCCACCCCCACGATGCTGACTGGCTCGCCTCCGGCAGGCCGGCCCGTCAGCCCCTCGTCCATTGGTCGGCCGCCTATCACTCGCCCTTTCCGCCATTTCGATTGGCCGAGCCCCGTGTCAGTAAATACGGCCCGCTTCCGAGGGCCTTGGTGACGTTGAAGTGGCTCACAGAGACGGGCAGCGCTCGCATTACGCATGCGCCCGAAGCCACATCGGGTGAAGTACCATGGGAGATGTAGTCCAGTGAATGGACCACAGTGAAGTGCCCTTCAGTAAACTTAACAATGGAGCAGCTTGTGAATGATTGCTTGCTGGGGGGCTGGAATAGCTTCTTCTATTCTTCTATTCACCATGTCCTCTGAGGTTAATGTTGCTTTCTTACCAAATAAAGACAAAATAAGATTAGTGAAAGCATTACAATTGCTGTTATTAAGTTCACCACACCATACAGATGTTTCTGCTTCAGTGATGTCTGTATCACAGACAGATATCTAAACGCCATCAACATTTATCTGGGTAATAGACACGATGTGTTGAGATAGCTGTCCTTATTCTGAAAACTTTTAAAGGAAATAATCTAAAGATGGATCTTGAAGGTTTCAAGTGCTGGGTGTGTAACTATTTCTTTTGGCAACTTGTTCCATTGCGAAATCGACCTTGGAGAGTGGTGGGGGGGGGGTGAGGTGGATAGATTGCTTATACAATGGCTTGGAAACAAATAGTCATAGATCATAGAATCCCTACAGTGCAGAAGGAAGCCATTAAGCCTATTGAGCCAGCACCGACCGTCTGAAAGAGCATCCTACCCAGGCCCACACCCACACCATCCTCTTAACCCTTGGACACTTTCGCAACTTAACATGGTCAATCCATCTTGTTCTGGAAAATACAGAATGTGTCATTTGAAACATAGAAGTCTGCCAATATCTGGTCTGGGAGAGTGCAGGGAAAGATCCCACAAGAGGTTGGTGGCAGCTGAAAAGAGCAGAAACTGTGGCCAGCTCTTCTGTCAAAAATGCAGTCAATTTCAGTCTGTCAGAATTGTTATTACAACCTGCAGCAGGAGAAAGGGAAAAAGAAAAAGAGAGTTTGCATAGATTTCTTTGTGCTGTGTTGAAGCACTGTGATGTACTGAATAGAGGGGGACCCATTGGCCTGGTTGTGTCCCACCATGCCCCTTTAAGCCCCGTAGCCCATCCCCTATCGGAGGTCCCGATCTCTCCCGCCAAAAAGCACTAAGCGCGGGCTCCCCTCGCTCCTCCCCCCACGTGCGAGGCAGGAGCAGAGGGCAGCAGAACGCGAAGCAGCAACAGCTGGCGGCCGGGGCACGGCCCGGGGGAGCTCCGCTCCCCTCAAGGAGGTGGAAGGCTCGAAGATCAACGCCAGCAAGAATGAGGAGGAGAACTAAAAGAGAGAGAGAAAGAAACAGCAACAGGAGAGAAGGGGAGGAGAACTAAAAGAGAGAGAGAGAGAGTCTGAAGGTCCCTACAACAAACCAGCAGCAATGGGGAGGACAGAGGACAGAACACAGAGAACAGAGAAAACAGAGAAACAGCAACAGGAGAGAAGGGGAGGAGAACTACAAGAGAGAGAGAGTCTGAAGGTCCCTACAACAAACCAGCAGCATCCAGAATCACTAATCGTTTTTCCTTTCTGTAAAGAAAGTGTTTGCAACTTATAAAAAAAAGTATAATAATAATAAAATAACTTAACCTGAAAAAGTGGTTATTAGCTTACTTCACTTCCTTAATAACGCAGGACCCAGGACATCGATGCTATTAAGGGGTAAGTAGGTAAAATTCTTCGGTGAAGGTATGGGTTATACCGGGGAATAACTTGGAAATATAGTTTGACCTGAATAGCACCCACCGAAGCCTGCATCGGAGTCAGGGAGTGAGAATCCCTGTTCACCATTTGGAATATCGGCCCTTTTTGGTATAGGGGGAATTCTAAGACAGAGTGGTGAATTTACAAAAACAATTTAGCCTCACATCTTTGGACTGCGGGAGGAAACCGGAGCACACGGAGGAAACTCATGCAGACACAGGGAGAAAGTACAATCACCCGAGGCCAGAATTGAACCCGGGTCCCAGCCGCTGTGAGGCAGCAGCGCTAATCAATGTACCGCCATGCCGCCTTTCTCTTTGTAGTTGGTCTTTGTACCTTGTGTGGATGGTTACCGGGTGTTTTGCCACTGCGGAGGGGCGGCAGGTACTTGTTTCTGTCAATTCCCACCAGTCCATTCCATACCTTACAAGAACATGGTATGCTAATTTTTCTTCTTCCTTTGCTGTTGTGATTCCTATTCCAAATCTTTGATCAAGGATTTGACATTTGTGCATTACCCACACACAATTTGTACAGGATTATGGATTACCCACACAGAAAACTAAAGAGCTGGTCATCGACTTCAGGAAGCAAAGTACTGTACACACATCTGTCAGCATCAACGGGCCCAAGATGGAGATGGTTAGCAGTTTCAAATTCCTAGGGGTGCATGTGGTGAATATAACATGGTAATTCACACTGTATATTTGTAAGCGCAGTAGCGTTACCCGACCACGAGGGGGAATAGCTCTGGGAATGCTCAGGAGCTTGTACAGGGCTCCACCCTTGGCTCCGCCCACGACTCCTCCCCCTTGTGCTGCTGTATAAATACCCTTGTCCAGAATCAGCCTGCAGTTCACCTGGCTCTGAAGTAAGTTGATTAAAGCCTATATTCATATCGGAAAACACGTGTCTGGTGAATTGATGGTTCCATCAGTGCACATCACCAAAAATCTGTCCTGGTCCACTCACGTTGACACTATCACCAAGAAAGCACAACAGCGCCTATACTTCCTCAGGAAACTAAGGAAATTCGGCCTGTCCATATTAACCCTTACCAACTTTTATAGATGCACTATAGAAAGCATCCTATCTGGCTGCATCACAGCCTGGTATGGCAACTGCTCGGCCCAGGACCGCAAAGAACTTCAGAGAGTCATGAATACCGCCCAGTCCATCACACGAACCTGCCTCCCATCCATGGACTCCATCTACAGCTCCCGCTGCCGGGGGAAAGCGGGCAGCATAATCAAGGATCCCTCCCACCCGGCTTACTCACTTTTCCAACTTCTTCCATCGGGCAGGAGATACAGAAGTCTGAGAACACACACAAACAGACTCAAAAACAGCTTCTTCCCCACTGTCACCAGACTCCTAAATGACCCTCTTATTGACTGACCTCATTAACACTACACCCTGTATGCACCCCGATGCCAATGCTAATGTAGTTACATTGTATATCTTGTGTTGTCCTATTATGTATTTTCTTGTATTTTCTTGAATTTTGTTTAATTCCCTTTTCTTCCATGTACTGAATGATCTGTTGAGCTGCTTGCAGAAAAATACTTTTCACTGTACCTCGGTACACGTGACAATAAACAAATCCAATCCAATCCAATCCAATTTGTACAGGGTTATGCAGCACAGCTTTGGTTTGCTCCATTTTAACCTTATTTGTGTCTCTCGAATTGGGATCCCAAACACAACTTGCAAACTCCAGGATTGGATAAACAAATGTTTGGTAAGCTCAGGTTTTCCAGAGAGACTAAACAAAGGTGGACAATTTATCTGGATTTGCAAAAGACTTTCAATAAGGTTCCCCATAAAATATACTAATGAATAAGTCACAGAACATGGCCAGGAGTGAACTGGCACAATGTATTGCTAGCTGACCTCAAGGCAGAAAACAGAGTTGGAGTAAACGTTGGCTAGCTATACGGTATGAGAATGTGGAAAATGATGTTTCACGAGGTTCAGTGCTCGGACCACTACTGTTCACAATTTACATCAACAATTTGGACTTTGGAAGCAAAAACACAATTTCTAAAGTTGTGGATGGCACCAATGTTCTTGGGACATGGTGAATACCATTAGCAAGGCCAGCATTTGTCGCCATCCTTCATCGCCCTTGAACTGAGTGTCTTACATACATAGATACATAGAAGATAGGAGCAGGAGGAGGCCTTAAGGCTCTTCGAGCCTGCTCCACCATTTATCACGATCATGGCTGATCATCCAACTCAATAGCCTAATCCTGCTTTCTGCCCATAACCTTTCATCCCATTTGCCCCAAGTGCTACATCTAGCCACCTCTTGAATATATTCAATGTCTTGCTGGGCCATTTCAGAGGGATAGTTAAGAGTCTACCACATTGCTGTGGGTCTGGAGTCACATGTAGGCCAGACTGGGTAAGGACTGCAGATTTCCTTCCCTCAAGGATACTAGTGAACCAGATGGGCTTTTACAACAATCGACAATGGTATCATGGTCACCATTACTAACTTCCAGTTCCAGATGTTTTAATTAATTGGATCAGCTGCCATGGTGGGATTTGAACCCATGAGTTTAGAGCATTAGCCTGGGCCTCTGGATTACAAGCCCAATAAATCTACTCTTATATCTTGGGTTTGCCGCAAAGAGAAAAAGTATGGAGGTGACCACATTCTGGATATTAGGGATGTTTCTCATACAATCTAACATGAAGAACTGAAGCCTGCGTAAACACTCACTGCTGACATCACTATAGACCACTTGACAATTACCACTATAGCACCATCTCTCCAGTAGACAATAATGCACAGCACCAATTACAGGAGGGCGTTAATAAACTTTCCGACTGGCTAGGTAATTGGTAAATGAAGTTCAACACAGATAAGTGTGGGTAGAACATTTAAAAAAAAAATTTAGAGTACCCAATTCATTTTTTCTTTCCAATTAAGGGGCAATTTAGCATGGCCAATCCTACCCTGCACATATTTGGGTTGTGGGGGTGAAACCCATGCAAACACGGGGAGAATGTGCAAACTCCACACGGTCAGTGACCCAGAACCGGATCGAACCTGGGACCTCGGCGCCGTGAGGCAGCACTGTGCCACTGTGCTGACCTGTGGGTAGTACATTTTGGTAGGAAGAATATGGAGGCCACTTATTTGGAAGGTGTAACGATATAAGCCATTCTGTATGTTAATATGTTATACCTCCAACCAGCAGGTGACAGTAGAACTACACCACGTGACACTGCAACCTCAGGGAGTCTGGGTGAGGAGTCATCGTGGATAGTCATGTTTTGTATTAGCTCTCGTATTCTAGTTGTTAACAGTTTTCAGCTCGTTAGTAGTATTAGTATTGTTTTCTACCCACTCTATTCTAATTTAATAAATCTTAACTGGTAACAAAGTTACTTTGGCGCACTGACTCAATCATTGCAACACACTAGAACGTAACAGAAGGTACATGTCTAGGTGGGGTAGAGAAACAGGAATTTTGGCGTGCAAATACATCAATCACTAAAAGTTGTGTCACAGGTCAGCAAGGCCATAAAAGAAGAAAAAAGAGAACCTGGCTTCATTTCTAAAGGGATAGAGTTAAAAAGTAGGCCAGTTATATAAACTTGTATCAAATCTTATTTGGGTCACACTTAGAGTACCGCATGTATTCCTGCTCACCAATTATAAAAAGGATATAGAAGCACTGGCTAGGGTGCAGAGAAAGTTTACAAGGGGATAGTACCAGAAATGCATGGGTGTCCATACAAAGGATTGACATGGGGGCTGTCTTTTATCTTGAAAATCAAGGCTGAGAAATGACATGGAGGTGTTTTAAATTTTGGAAGGTTTTGATAGGGTCGATACAGAGAGAATGTTGTCTCTTGAGGGCAAGATGACAACTGGAAGCCATCAGTACAAGATCGTTACCGAGAAATCCAATAAGCAATTCAGGAGAAGCTTCTGTACCCAACTGCTGGCGAAAATGTGGAACTTTACTTCCACAGAGAGTGGTTGAGGTGAATAGATGCATTTAAGGCAAAGTTAATAATAATGATTGTTATTATTGTCACAAGTAGGCTTACATTAACACCGCATTAAGTTACTGTGAAAATCCCCTAGACTCCACACTCTGGAGCCTGTTCGATTATACAGAGGGAGGATTCATCCAACAGCACGTCTTTCGGGACTTGTGGGAGGAAACAGGAGCACCCAGAGGAAACCCAAGTTAGACAAGCACATGAGGGAGAAGGGGGGAATAGCAGGTTATGATGGTAGATTCAGATGAAGGCAGGGGGAGGCTCAAGTGGAGCATGAACACCGACATGGACTGTTTGGACTGAATGACTGGTTTCTGTGCCCTTTGCCTAAGCATTCTTCAAAGAATTACAGAATAGTTGCAGCACAAAAGGAAGCCATTTGGCCTCAAATATCCATGCAATTCTCTACTAGCTCTTCTCCCCGCCACTTTCCCCATATTCCCAAAACTATTTTCTTTTCAGGCGCCTGCAAATTTCCTTTTGAATGATATTTTTGAATCTGCCCCCCACCACACTCTGAGCCAGTGCATTCCAGATCCTAACCAGCCACTGTTGCCATTGCTTCTTTTGTCAAACACCGTGAATTGGTGTTCTCTGCTTCTCGATCCTTCTGCCAATGCGAACAGTTTCTGTCTCTCTACACTCTCCATGTTATTAATGGTTATTAAGCACTCCTGCCAAATCTTCTCTCAACCTTCTCTTCTCTAAGGAGGACAGCCCTAGCTCCTCCAATCTGTCCGAGTAGCTCAAGTCCCTCAACCCTGCAAACCTTCTCGTGAATCTTTTCTGCACCATCTCTAAAGTCTTCACATCCTTCCACAAATGTGGTGCCCACAACTGGACGCAATGATTCAGTTAGGGCTGAGCCACAGTTTTATGAAGGTTCACGACAGTTTTCTTACACATGTTCTCTATGCCTTTATTTTATAAAACTAGGATCTGTATGCTCTTTTATCCACACCACCTTAAACGATTTATGAATGTGTACCCACTGGAGTCTCTGTTCCCACACCCCTGGTCAAAATGTACCACTTCACACATATAATAATAACCTTTATTATTGTCACAAGTAAGGCTTACATTAACACTGCAATGAAATTACTGTGAAAATCCCCTAGTCGCCACACTCCGGCGCCTGTTCGGGTACACAGAGGGGGAATTCAGAATGCCCAATTCACCTAACAAGCACGTCTTTCGGGACTTTTGGGAGGAAACCGGAGCACCCGGAGGAAACCCACGCAGACACGGGGAGAACGTGCAGACTCCGCACAGACAGTGACCGAAGCGGGAATTGACCCCAGGACTCTGGCGCTGTGAAGCAACAGTGCTAACCACTGTACTGCCGTACCTTTCTGACTAATTTTCTATGGTGTGGAGTTACTGAAAGCTATTGTAACAAGGGCTTGCCTTAGTTTAAAATACTGGTATACATGACATTTCAGCAATTATATAGGAAAACAATTGCAGCAAAAATAGAAGGGATCTTATTCTAGCTGTACTTAGAACATACAGTGCAGAGGGAGGCTATTTGGCCCATCGAGTCCGCACCAACCCGCTTAAGCCCTCACTTCCACCCTATCCCCGTAACCCAATAACTCCTTCTAACCTTTTTTTTGGTCACTAACGGAAATTTATCATGGCCAATTCATCTAACCTGCACGTCTTTAGACTGTGGGAGGAAACCAGAGCACCTGGAGGAAACCCACGCAGACACAGGGAGTACGTGCAGACTCCGCACCACCAGTGACCCAGCGGGGAATCGAACCTGGGACCCTGGCGCTGTGAAGTCATAGTGCTAGCCACTTGCGCTACCGTGCTTCCCTGTAAAGTGACAGGATATTGTGGTTACCAATTGGTCCTGTTGCTACATCTGATTGCCACAGGGATTTTGAGACTCTTTTCCTTCTATTTTCCCCCTTCCGTTCAGACATGTTGACATTTATTCTTCTCGTTGCCAGCTATGTAAGCCACATTCCTGTGCCCTGCTCACGCACACATTTGAACCACTTCCCTCCACCACTTCCTCCTTTGAGTTCACTTCCACGGTCTTTGTCTCCCTCCCATATTCATTCTGGCCATCCTATAATTTTCTTCCTCTCCCATTTTTCATGGGTGCACTCTTCCCCCCCCCATTCTTCCCCTGCAATCTTTAATCCTCCCACTATCAGGAATCCCAGCCCTTGGCATGCTCTGAACTCCCTGAGGAGCACCTTCAAGTTGGAATCACGGAAGAATCTGGGAGCCGTGCTAATCTTCATTTACAATCAAAGACTTAAATCCCAATGCAGATTTTCTTGTTCCATTTTCTTTTATCACTTTAACACAGACATCAGTTGTAATAACCAGAGAATAAGATGCTTGTCTTTAAGGAGCTCACACTATATAATTTGACATGAGTACTCGATCAAATAGCACAACATGATTCTATTTATATGATTCTTTATTATTGAGTTTAAAAACGACTACAGTACTCAGGTACCAAGCTTCATAATTTCAGTCTGACTACGACATAGTGGTTTTCAATAAATTCCTGTACCAGCTTTTAATTTTTGATTCCTATATTCCATACATATTAAAACAGGAAACACATAAGCAGAGTTTGGATAACTTGAAGTCAAGGAGACGCTCATGTTCATTATTATTGTTACTATGGTTACCGATCCACCCAAGCACTTTATTGTCACACTCACATTTCTGTCCTTGGCCTGCTCCATAATTCTAGTGAGGCCCAACACAAACCGGAGGAACATCACCTCATCTTCCGAATAGGCACTTTGTTACCATCTGGATTTAATATTGAGTTCAACAACTTCAGACCGTGAACTCTGTGCTCCATTTTGTATTCTTCCCCCTGCCAGCGTTTCTTGTTTTCATTTTTTGTTTTCAGATGGTGCTGTCTTTTACTTTGCTATTAACAGTTAATCTGGACCAATACTTTGTTCCTTTACTTCTACCACCTTTGTCTTTTTTTCCTTGACATTTTTGGCATTTAATCTAGCCTATCCCTGACCTCCCCTTTTTGCTTCCCCTCAGCCTTTGCTTCCCCCTTTTCAACAGCATAAAACCCATCACCTCTCTACCTCGCTTCATTTCTGAAGAAGCTTGATTTTGAACTTGAAACAGAAGGGTTACAAAGGTTGGAGCACCGTGCAACCCCTCTTTGAGTCCCTGACACACTGATTGGAGGCAGCAATGGAAATCATCAAGAGGTTTTTCATCCTCAAAGACGTTGAGAAGGCGACAGACAGACACGGGGGGAAGTCTCCCGACTCCGGAAAGGCACACGGAATCTGCTCCGGCTGCAGACGATGGGAGTTGATGTCAAGGAGGATTTCCAGGAGGTGGAGGGCCAGTAACCCTCACTCTTTCCAATGGTGGCTTCAAAGATCATCTTCTAGAGACCGCTCCCTGGAGCAGGATGAGACTTGCTCCCGTTTCTTCTTTCAAAAAGCTCACAGAGAGCTCTGTGATCAGCAGCCTGAAGGAAGAAGATGGTTCAGTAAAGTCATTACAGCCTGACATTGTGAGTATCAGTAAATCCTTTTATGCTGGACTGTATGACGTGAAACCCGATTCTTCCTGTCCTCTATCACAGAGGTCATAAAGGACAGTGAGCAAGAGAGCGTTTACACACCGCTAACTCTAGATGAGTTGGCTAAGGCCCCCGAGAAGCATAAAACTCCCGGAAACAATGGCTTATCGGCTGTTATATTGAGCATCTGGCCGGGAAAATGTCCGAATCCGTGAGGAATGGCACCATTACCCTCATCTACAAGCTGAAGGAGGAAAAGGAAGAAATTAGCAATTGCCGACTCATTTCACTCTCGAATGTGAAGTATAAAATTCTGTCCAATGCCATAGCCAGTCAGGTCAGGTCTGCGCTGGAGTGGGTGATCCACCCTATACCTGGCAGGAAGATCTCTGATAGTCTCGTGCTACCCAGGGATACGATTACCTTGCTGCCTCATCAGCCTGAGCCAGGAGAAGGCCTTTGACATAATATAGAATATAGAACATATAACATTACAGCACAGTACAGGCCCTTCGGCCCTCGATATTGCGCCGACCTGTGAAACCTCTCTAAAGCCCATCTACACTATTCCCTTATCGTCTATATGTCTATCCAATGACCATTTGAATGCCCTTAGTGTTGGCGCATCCTCTATTGTTGCAGGCAGGGCATTCCACGCCCTTACTACTCTCTGAGTAAAGAACCTACCTCTGACATCGGTCCTATATCTATCTCCCCTCAATTTAAAGCTATGCCCCCTCATGCTAGACATCACCATCTGAGGAAAAAGGTTCTCACAGTCCACCCTATCTAATCCCCTGATCATCTTGTATGCCTCAATTAAGTCACCTCTTAACCTTCTTCTCTCTAACGAAGACAGCCTTAAGTCCCTCAGCCTTTCCTCATAAGATCTTCCCTCCATACCAGGCAACATCCTGGTAAATCTCCTCTGCACCCTTTCCAATGCTTCCACATCCTTCCTATAATGCGGCGACCAGAACTGCACGCAATACTCCAAATGCAACCGCACCAGTGTTTTGTACAACTGCAACATGACCTCATGGCTCCGAAACTCAATTCCTCTACCAATAAAAGCTAACACACCGTTAACCCTCTCAACCTGGGTGGCAACTTTCAGGGATCTATATACATGGACACCGAGATCTCTCTGTTCATCTACACTACCAAGAATCTTACCATTAGCCCAGTACTCTGTCTTACTGTTATTCCTTCCAAAATGAATCACCTCACACTTTTCTGCATTAAACTCCATTTGCCACCTATCAGCCCAGCTCTGTAGCTTATCTATGTCCCTCTGTAACTTGTAACATCCTTCTGCACTGTCCACAACTCCACCAACTTTAGTGTCATCTGCAAATTTACTCACCCATCCTTCTACGCCCTCCTCCAGGTCATTTATTAAAATGACAAACAGCAGTGGCTCCAAAACAGATCCTTGTGGTACACCACTAGTAACTGGACTCCAGTCTGAACATTTCTAATCAACCACCACCCTTTGTCTTCTTCCAGCCAGCCAATTTCTGATCCAAACTGCTAAATCACCTTAGAATCCCATGCCTCCATATTTTCTGCAATAGCCTACCGTGGGGAACCTTATCAAATGCTTTATTGAAATCCATATACACCACATCAACTGCTTTACCCTCATCCACCTGATTGGTCACCTTCTCAAAGAACTCAATAAGGTTTGTGAGGCACGACCTACCCTTCACAAAACCATGTTGACTATCTCTAATCAAATTATTCCTTTCCAGATGATTATACATTCTATCTCTTATAAATCTTTCCAATACTTTGCCCACAACAGAAGTAAGGCTCACAGGTCTATAGTTACCAGGATTGTCTCTACTCCCCTTCTTGAACTATCTTCCAGTCTTCTGGCACTATTCCTGTAGACAAAGATGACTTGAAGATCAAAGCCAAAGGCTCAGCAATCTCCTCCCTAGCTTCCCAGAGAATCCTAGGATAAATCCCATCCGGCCCAGGGGACTTATCTATTTTAACACTTTCCAGAATTGCCTACACCTCCTCCTTATGAACCTCAAGACCTTCTAGTCTAGTAGCCTGTATCTCAGTATTCTCCTCGACAACATTGTCTTTTTCCTGTGTGAATACTGCCGAAAAATATTCATTTAGCACCTCTCCTATCTCCTCGGACTCCAGGCACAACTTCCCAAATATCGCACATGATGGATGTGTTCTCCAAAATGGGGTTTGGGAAGGGAATCCATACAATGAGATAGACATCAGCTGTTGCTGGAGGGTCATCAATTCTGTAAAAGATGCTTTTTGTCTGCCCAAAACTTGTCGATCTTCCAGCACAAAGAGTTGTCCCTGACCGAGTGTTGCAAACTGGCACATTCCAAAACCCAGGACTACGTGCTGAGGGAGACACTAAAGCTTGGGGCAACCACCACAGAGGCACAGTGGGGGAAGGTCACTGTCTAACAGAGTGAACTGTGGGGAGGGGATTTGTATAGAACCCCCTCGGGCTGTATGACTCACATTGAATGTGTACGGTGTACATTACATATAGCACAATTGTATTGAATCACCTCAGAGTGTAACTTGATCAATGTAGACAACTTCAATAACTTTCCACCATTTGTAACAACCATCTTGAGACGTCTGTAATGTTTCTTCGACTGTATCGAAGCTCAAGAGAGAAAAATGGTCGATGTAGAAGAGAACCTGAATATTATTGCACTTTGTGTGTTGGCCATTTTGAAATGTTTGCAATGTTCTTTCAGATAAGTCACAAATAAAATATACTTTTGCAAAAAAAACAAGTTAACTCGGGCCGCGATCTACGGGCCTCGCTGTGCCCGACCCCAGATGCAGCAAGGCCGGTAAATCTCACAAGAGGCCTCTCGCGAGATTTTCTTTTTAAAATTTAGAGTGCCCAATTCATGTTTTCCAATTAAGGGGCAATTTAGTGTGGCCAATCCACCTAGCCTGCACATCGTTGGGCTGTGGGTGTGAAACCCACACAAACACGGGAAGAATGTGCAAATTCCACACGGACAGTGACCCAGACCCGGGATCGAACCTGGGACCTCGGCGCCATGAGGCAGCAATGTTAACCACTGTGCCACCGTGCTGACCCTCTCTCGTGAGATTTAATGGCCTCGTCACATCTCACGAGATCTGGCGAGGCATCGCTTTCTGGATCCCGCCGATGATGGACAGGGCGTAAATTTAAATATTCAGTGTGCAATCAGGCTCAGTTTAATAAGCTCTCGCTAGTACTACGCAAGGTGCAGGATCTAACCCCTGCACCTCGGAGACTGCAAGTGAACGGCATTTAGCACTGATCTCCACCAATGTGGACCAGGCCTATCAAAACTTGGGGGGGGGGGGTCACCCAGGCGATCGGGAGCCCCTGGGTAGTTGGTCTCTAGGCACCCTTGATGCCACCAGGGCACTGTGGCACTGCCAGCCTGGTAGGGATACTGCCAAGGTGCTATTTTGCCTGGGGGTGCGCTGCCTTATGATTTGGGGTGCTGGGGGCTGTCTGACCCATTTATGGGTGAGTTGGGGCGTTGCGGAGCTCATTAGTAGAGGAAATAGGACTAAGTGTGGTTCAGCCTCACCGAGGCCCCAAAATGAAGCAGAGTCCCGTTTCCCAGCGGGATTGTTCTGAGCGCTGCCAGTGCCAGGAAACACCCGGCTAAACGCGCTCCACATGGGACTCTTCTTCATTTCCGTGAAATCGCTCCCTCTGTTTCTCTCACTCCACATGCTGCAGTACTTCTCTTCCAGCACTTCCTGTTTTTAATTCTGGTATCCGGCATCTGCAGTATTTTGCTTTTATCACCCCAAGTACCTTATTACTTTATTTCTATAAACAGTGAGCAACAAATGCCCCAAAGTCTGAAAGACTTGGATGAGTGACTTTCCCACTTTTTCAGCATCTCATCCATTAGCATGGAGATTCATCCCGAGCAGCTCGTGAAGCAGGACTCAGTGATGTCCAAGCTGTTACCAACGACGTGATAAACCTCCACTGGAGGACAGCCAATTCAGTGAAAGGTGTTCTTTGGTCTTCTCGAAACATGCTGCTCTTCTACGGATCGGAGCAACTTCCTGAGATTGCCATTGTCAAGAAACAGCACTGGACTAGCCATATAAATACTGCTAGGAATCCTGTAGCAAGTAACTCACCTCCTGACTCCCCAAATCCTGTCCACCAGCTACAAGGCACAAGTCACTTGCATGGATGAGTGCAGCTCCAACAATACTCAAGGAGCTCAACACCATCCAGGACAAAGCAACCCCACTTGATTGGCACCCCATCCTCAAACATTCACTCCCTCCATCGCCAACACACAGTGGCAGCCGTGTGAACCATTTACAAGATGCACTGCAGAAACTCACCAAGGTTTCTGAGGCAACATTTTCCTAACCCACGACCACTACCGCCTAGAAGGATAAGGGCAGCAGATACCTGGGAACCCCACCACCTGGAGGTTCCCCTCAAAGTCACTCACCGCCCCGACTTGGAAATGAATCGCCGTTTGGTCAAAATCCTGGAACTCCCTCCCTAACAGCACTGTGGGTGTACCTACATCTCAGGGACTGCAGTGGTTCAAGAAGGCAGCTCAACGCCACCTTTTCAAGGGCAATTAGGGATGGGCGACAAATGCTGGCCGAGCTAGTGAAACCCACATCTTGCAAGAATGAACTTTTTAGAAAATGATCACATGTTGCTGACTGGCACATTCCGAAGTTCAGGACTACCTGCTCAGGAATGCACTAAAGCTTGAGGCACAAAGGTTCAGTGGGGAAAGGGCACAGTCTAAGTTTCTCACGCCATAGTACACCAAGGGGTGGAAAACCATGTAAAAACTCTCAGGCTGTGAGCACCAGAGAATGTTTGTAATTGTACCTTGTAATTATAACCTGTAACGGCAAGTGTAGTGAGGCACGCTCATATATATCGTGAAAGAAACCGATCTGTAATTAACTTTATGTATTGTCACATTGTACAGCTAGAAACGTTATGATTGAGGTATATTTTTCAAAGAAAAATTTGTGTTCAATGAATCTGAAAGCTGTTGCAACTCATTATATGCTGACCCCATAAACAGTGAGGTACATGTAAATGCAGGCTGCATTAATTCACATTCTCACAAGTCCTATGTCCAAATATTTGTCTATATAAAGCGTGAACAGTTAACCTGTACTACAGCTATTACTCCTGACCAGCATATTATTATTTTGGCTCTGTAGCTCAGTAATGTTGTTGACCTTTTGATTGCTCTTTCATTGTGGATGGAATCGAATAAGCACCTGGATCCTGTAATGAGCAAGATATTTTATAGTACAGCCAACTTAATATTTTATAGTACAAGCAACTTAAATTTCAATGCATTATTTCTTTTTTTTTTTTTTTCTTTTTTTTTATAAATTTAGATTACCCAATTATTTTTTCCAATTAAGGGGCAATTTAGCGTGGCCAATCTACCTACCCTGCACATTTTTGGGTTGTGGGGGTGAAACCCACGCAGACACGGGGAGAATGTGCAAACTCCACACGGACAGTGACCCAGAGCCGGGATCGAACCTGGGACCTCAGCGCCGTGAGGCAGCTGTGCTAACCACTAGGCCACCGTGCTGCCCTTGCATTATTTATTTAACAAGGTGAACTCAATTCAAGTATTTAGGTGTCTAATGTAACCATGCGCACAATAAGGTAGGCGAGACATTGAAGACAATTTATTATGGGCGGAATGGTAGCATGGTGGTCAGCACTGTTGCTTCACAGAGCAAGGGTCCCAGTTCGATTCCCACTTGGATCACTGTCTTCGCAGAGTCTGCACGTTCTCTCCGTGTCTGCGTGGGTTTCCTCCTGGGTGCTCCGGTTTGCTCCCACTAGACCCGAAAGACGTGCTTGTTGGGTGAATTGGCTATTCTGAATTCTTCCTCCGTGTACCCGAACAGGCGCCGGAGTGTGGCGACTAGGGTCTTTTCACAGTAACTTCATTGCAGTGTTCATGTAAGCTTACTTGTGACACTAATAAAGATTATTATTATCATTGTTTATTTCAGTGGACTGCATCCTTAGCCTCGAGGTTGTGGGGCAGCACGGTAGCATGGTGGTTAGCATAAATGCTTCACAGCTCCAGGGACTCAGGTTCGATTCCCGGCTGGGTCACTGTCTGTGCGGAGTCTGCACGTCCTCCCCGTGTGTGCGTGGGTTTCCTCCGGGTGCTCCGGTTTCCTCCCACAGTCCAAAGATGTGCGGGTTAGGTGGATTGGCCATGATAAATTGCCCGTAGTGTCCTAAAAAGTAAGGTTAAGGGGGGAGTTGTTGGGTTGCGGGTATAGGGTGGATACGTGGGTTTGAGTAGGGTGATCATTGCTCGGCACAACATCGAGGGCCGAAGGGCCTGTTCTGTGCTGTACTGTTCTATGTTCTATATGTTCACGCCTATCCATGATTTTCAGAGAGCTTCTATCTTTGCATGGATTTAATAGGACATTGAATATTTAAGCCCTACATCTGCATGCAATATAACGCATCAGCTCGAAACAAATGTTGCCATAGCAACCACACTCCCATCAGCAGGGCACATCCGCCCACTAATTAATTAACAACTGACTGCTGTAGCCATTGCAAGCATGGCGTTAGTGCTTGCTCTCTGAGTTGATGTTGGGTCTTTACGAAACCTTTATGTGCTACATCGCTTTTTTCCATCTCACTTGTATTCTCTTCTATCTACACTTGCCAAACCATTGTTTTTTATTCCTCTGCAAAGCATCGATACTGGTCGGAATTTTGCCGCTGGTAGCCGCAACCCCACCGACAGGTTTCCTGGCGGCCTGGGGTGGCTTCAATGGCCACCACCAGCGAACAGCGCTCCGCCAAGAAACACACGGGTACTGGAGAATCCCGCCCACTGAGTTCCTGGACCTAAAGTTGTGGCTTATTTGCTCAAGCAGTCTTCACTGACTCTACTTGCTGAATAATATCGTATTGGGTGGGTGTGTAACAGCTTTCCTTATCGTAAGGCATGTTGGCACACTGCAGCTCAACTGGCAACGCGCTGAAATTCTCACCTGATTGCGTGGGTGTGCCTATTTAATTTCTTCAATTCGAGCCCTAGAGCAATTGATTAGATTGCTAATTGTTCTTCTGTTTATATTCTAACCAGTGTGAATTGGCCATCTTCTGGAGAATGCTCGTTGTGCTCTGCAGCTGCAGTACCATTGCTATTAATGGTAAATTCAATTAATTTTAAGAAAAGAAGGAAGAAGCGGCTTGCATTCTCATAGCTCTTCATACAATCCTCAGGATGTCCCTAGGCATTGCTAGCTAATTAATTTACTATTGAATTTACAATTGAAGAGAGATTTGGTCCTTTACATTAGGAACCGGGGAATGTATAATAGGAGACAAAGAAATAGCTGAGGAACGAAATACATACTTTGGTTCTGTCTTCACAAATGAGAATACAAATCAGGGCCGGGATTCTCCCCTACCCGGCGGGGCGGGGGGTCCCGGCGTAGCGGAGTGGCGCCAACCACTCCGGCGTCAGGCCTCCCCAAAGGTGCAAAATTCTCTTTGGGGGCTAGGCCCGTGCCATAGTCATTGGCGCCATGCCGACTGGCATCAAAACCTGAGCCAACGGCCTTTGACGCCCACCGGCCGGTGTCGGGGCTGGCCGAAAGGCCTTCGCCGGTTCGCGCATGCGCCGGTGCGTCAGCTGCTGCTGAAGTCACCACCGGCACATGCGCGGTGGGGGGGTTCTCTTCCGCCTCCGCCATGGTGGAGGCCGTGGCGGCGGCGGAAGAAAAAGAGTTCCCCCACGGCACTGGCCCGCCGGCCGATCGGTGAGCCCCGATCGCGGGCCTGGCCACCGTGGGGGCACCCCCTGGGGTCCAATGGCCCTGCACCCCCCCCCCAGGACCCCGGGGGCCCGCTCCTGCTGCCAATCCCGCCGCCACCAGAGGTGGTTGAAACCACGGCGGCGGGATTGGCCTCTCAGCGGCAAGACTTCGGCCCATTGCGGGTCGAAGAATCGCCGCAGGGGGCTTGCCGATCGGTGCGGAGGGCACGCCGACCGGCGTGGCGCGATTCCCGCTCCCGCGAATTCCCGGGTGGCGGAGAATTCCGGCTATGGCGGGGGCGGGATTTGTGCCAGCCCCGGGCGATTCTCCGACCCTGCGGGGGGTCGGAGAATTTCTCCCCAGGTACCAGAAATGTCGGGGAACGCAGGGTTTAGCGGGAGGGAGGAACTGAAGGTGATCAATATCAGTAGAGAAATGGTGTTGGGGAAATTGATGGGATTGAAGGCTGATAACTCCCCAGGGCCTGATAATCTACATCCCAGAGTGCTTAAGGAAGTGGCTCTAGAAATGGTGAATGCATTGGTGGTTATCGTCCAGGATTCTATAGACTCTGGAACAGATTGCAGATTGGAGGGTAGCTAATGTAACTCCTGATGAGCCATCAATTGCACATGAGACGAGTTGCTGCACAAAAGTTAGGCTTTAATAAGCTAGAACTTAGCCCTGCGGTCGACTACAATAAATGGATGACCGCCGGGCGTTCTGACTATTTATACCTCGGTATGGAGGCGTGGTTAACTCAGCCTCTCGACCAATCGGAGAACCGTCACATGACTGGTCTCAACCAATCGGTCGAGAGGCACATGACCGACCAGGGCCAATGGTAAGCCGGTGTTCTGCACCAATGGCAGACAGCTATGCAAATCATACCACCAGAACTCCACTATTTAAAAAGGGAGGTAGAGAGAAAACAGGGAGGGGCTGATTTAGCACAGTGGGTTAAATAGCTGGCTTGTAATGTAGAACAATGCCGGCAGCACAGGATCAATTCCTGTACCGGCCTCCCCGAACAGGCGCTGGAATGTGGAGACTAGGGGCTTTTCACAGTAACTTCATTGAAGCCTACTTGTGACAATAAGCAATTATTATTATAGACCAGTAAACCTGATGTTGGCAGTGGGGAACATTGTAGAACCCATTATCAAAGATTTTATAGCAGAGCACTTTGAAAACAGTGGCAAGATTGGACATGGATTTATGAAGGGGAAATCATGCTTGACAAATCTACTGGAATTCTTCTCGGATGTAACCAGTAGAGTTGACGTGGAGAGCCAGTGGTATATTTGGACTTTCAAAAGGCTTTTGCCAAAGTCCCACATAGGAGATTAGTGTGTAAAACTAAAGCGTATGTGATTAGGGGTAGTGCATTGAGATGGATAGAAAACTGGTTGAACAGGAAAGAAAGAATAGGAATTAACAGGTCTTTTTCAAATTGGCAGGCAGTGGCTAGTGGGGTACCGCAGGGATCTGTGCTAGGAACCCAGCTATTCATAATATATATTAATCATAGAATTTACAGTGCAGAAGGAGGCCATTCAGCCCATCAAGTCTGCACTGGCTCTTGGAAAGAGCCCCCTACCCAAGGTCAATACCTCCACCCTATCCCCATAACCCAGCAACCACACCCAACACTAAGGGCAATTTTGGACACTAAGGGCAATTTATCATGGCCAATCCACCTAACCTGCACATCTTTGGACTGTGGGAGGAAACCGGAGCACCCGGAGGAAACCCACGCACACACGGGGAGGATGTGCAGACTCCGCACAGATAGTGACCCAAGCCGGAATCGAACCTGGGACCCTGGAGCTGTGAAGCAATTGTGCTATCCATAATGCTACCGTGCTGATTGACATGGTGTTCCCGATGGTGGAGATGTCCAGAACCAGGCTTCACAGTCTGAGGATATGGAGTAGACCATTTAGGGATTAGGAGAAATTTCTTCACCCAGAGAGCGGTCGGCCTGTGGAATTCGTTACCACAGGAAGTAGTTGAGGTCAAAGCATTGCATGTTTTCAAGAAGCAGTTAGATATAGCACGTAGGGCAAAGGGGATCAATTGATATGAGGAGAAAGCGGGATTAAGGTATTGAGTTGGATGATCAACCATAATCATATAAATGGCGGAGCAAGTTCGAATGGCCGAATCGCCTCCTCCTGCTCCTATTTTCTATGTTTCCATGTTTTCATTTTTACAAAGCAGTGTAGGAAATATGAAGCCAATTAGTGCAGAACAGAGTCCCAGAGACAAAAACGAGACAATCATCAGTTAATCTGTTTTAACAAAGTTGGTTGGCCAGCATCTGTGAAGAGGGACCATGCTCTTGTTCAAAGTAATGCCCTGGGTCCTTTTCTATCCACTTGAAGAGGCAGACAGGGCAACAGTTTGTTTTAACTGGAAGACAATGGACTCAGCGTGGTTCACTAGGAGGGGCACCTGCAAGCGATTCAGTCTCCCCAGCCATGCAAATCTGTGCCCGGTGGGGATCGCAAGTGATTCCGCCGTGAATCCCAGTATCAGGCCGCCATTTTAAGCAGGCAGCCCAATAGTGAGGCCTGGTGGCTGCCCCCTCTCTTCCCACCGCAATGCAAATCCTGCACCCTAACCCCATCGCTGACAGGAATTTCTGGGTCACATCCTTCCACAGTACTCATGCATGAGGGTAACGACCCCCTCATGATTCCCCGTCAGAGACAGCCCACCATAGACCCCTATCAGAGACCTCCCCCATATTAGAGACCTTCCACCAGAGAACCCCACCACAGACCTCCCCCATATTAGAAAAGCCCCATATTAGAGAAGACCCCATAACAGAGACCCCCATAACAGAACCCCTCCCACATCAGTCACCCCTGCCTGGAAGCTAAAGTGCAGTTCTGTCCCTTACACCTACTTCCTCAGACAGATGTCTAGAAAGAAGCAACAATTACTTCACAGAACGTCACAATCACATTACAAGGTTTAAACCCACTAAGATCCTTTAATCTGCAAGACTTCTAATCACATTAAAGAGAAATAGCTTTTAGTAGGCTGTAAGTGACAGCTTCCAGTCAGCCAGATGTCTGAATTGTTTATTTTGATTTTCTTTCATGCTTGAATGCATCTCAAGTAGCCTGCTGTGAAACTAACTGCAATGTTTATTTTTTTTAAATAAATTTAGAGTACCCAATTATATTTTTTCCCCAATTATGGGACAATCCATCTATCCTGCACATCTTTTTGGGTTGTGGGGGGTGCTACCCACACAGACACGGGGAGAATGTGAAAACTCCACACGGACAGTGACCCAGGGCCGGGATCGAACCAGTGTCCTCAGCGTCGTGAGGAAACAGTGTTAACCATTGTGCCACCATGCTGCCCTAACTGCAATGTTTATAACTTCTAGCTATGACTGACAGCTGCAGACCACACCAAAAGTAGTTAAGTGCTTTCTGCTGAGAAAAAGAGGAAATGGGGATCTCGACGCATCTGGTGGGTGGGTCTAATGATGGAGACTGGGGGTGTGGTGGGCAGGATTTGCATTGTTGGGGGGAGGGGGCCCTCTGATTGACTTACCTCATATACTTAGTCTACCGCGAGGTGCTCTGTGTCATTTTAACCCATTTGTATCATTTTAACCGATTTGCCGCCATTTGTGCAAACGGCGACGCCGCTGCCAGCGGAGGACCGGAACATGCCAAACGGATTGGCAACACGGGGTTCTCCACTGCGTCGGGAACTCCGCTAGCGGTGGTGGGCGGTGGAGAATCGCCCCCAGCATCTCTGGCAGTGTAGCACCTTCTCAGTACTACAGTGGAGTGTTTGCCTACATTTTGTGCTCAGGTCTCTGGAGTGGGAATTGAACCCAAACCTTCTGAGTCAGAGGCAGGCGAGCTACGAACGACGCCAGTAATCCCAGCTCAACACTGCATTGCAGTTCTTCTCCAGAAGGTGTCAAACCCAATCGGTGCAAGACTTTTCCATGGATTCCAATTGGACATTGGAATTATAAAGCTACCTCACAGCTATGCTCAATTATCAATATAACTACACACTAAGTGTCAACATTTCACTGCATTAACAGTGTTTGCTTGGGTGTCTGTAAACACTGTTATGAGAGACCTACATTACAGCCAGCAAGAATGATCGCCCTATCTGTGGGTGACCATGAGGGATCATTTGGCCTCAGTTGCGGTTACAAACATAACTAGTGAGTTATCCATTCAGATAAAAAAAACATTCTTTCATGGAGCATGGGCATCAGAGGCTGGCCCAGTTCATTGCCCATGCCTAATTGCCCTTGAGGGGCAGTTAAGAGTTGACCTCATTGCTGTGGACCTGGAATCATAGGTAAGAATGTCAGATTTCTTTCCCCAAAGGGCTTTACTGAATCTAATGGGTTTTAAATAACAATGATGTCATCATTAGACTTAGAATTCCAGATTTTTATTGAATTCAATTTTCACCACCAGCAGGATTTGAACCCAGGTCCCCAGAGCATTGTCCTCTTGATTACTAGTCCAGCGACAGTACCACTATTATACCACCTCCCCTGTGCTAGGGTCCCAGGTTCGATTCCTGGCTTGGGTCACCGTCTGTGCGGAGTCTGCACGTTCCCCCTGTATCTGTGTGGGTTTCCTCCGGGTACTCCTGTTTCCTCCCATAAGACCCTGTTAGGTAATTTGGACATTCTGAATTCTCCCTCTGTGTACCCGAACAGGCGCCGGAATATGGCGATGAGGGGATTTTCACAGTAAAATCATTGCAGTGTCAATGTAAGCCTACTTGTGACAATAAGGATTATTTTTTATAAAAAGATAAAGACCAAAAGGGTTAATTCCATCGGTACAGAGGTCCTAACATGGTTCTACCAAAGATGCCTATTTTGGGGAATGCTAATACTTTCTGTACAAACATCCCTTCTCAAAAACAATCTCCAATTAAGGGGCAATTTAGCATGGCCAATCCACCTAACCTGCACATCTTTTGGGTTTGTGGAGGTGGGACCCACGCAGATAGGGGGAGAATGTGTAAACTCCATATGGGGGTGGGCCTGTAAACATTCCTGACATGCTTGGCGAGTGGGAGGAACATTTTTGCAAAACTAAATATTTATTCCCTTCATTTAAAAAATACAAAATTGTAACTTGTTTGCAAAACAAAACGTTGGACAAATATTCAAAAACATCTGAAGGAACTTAAATGCGACAATTTTCAAAAGACGTTGATTGTCAAACTTAAATTGTTTGTTGGACAGATAACACCAGAAGTATTTTACAGCGCAATGCTGTATGATTTTTCCATTATAGATGGAGCAGAGATTTTTGACATGACAGGGGCAGCAGGGTAGCATGGTGGTTAGCATAAATGCTTCACAGCTCCAGGGTCCCAGGTTCGATTCCCGGCTGGGTCACTGTCTGTGTGGAGTCTGCACGTCCTCCCCCTGTGTGCGTGGGTTTCCTCCGGGTGCTCCGGTTTCCTCCCACAGTCCAAAGATGTGCGGGTTAGGTGGATTGGCCATGCTAAATTGCCCGTAGTGTCCTAATAAAAGTAAGGTTAAGGGGGGGGTTGTTGGGTTACGGGTATAGGGTGGATACGTGGGTTTGAGTAGGGTGATCATGGCTCAGCACAACATTGAGGGCCGAAGGGCCTGTTCTGTGCTGTACTGTTCTATGTTCTATGTTCTAATTGGGCATGCAGTTTATGGACATCTTCGATTTATGCTCCACTGTGGTGAAATTCAGTTACAGGTAACGTTGACCCTGCATCTAGACACGGCACAGCATGGTACATCAATAATGCATTAAATAGCTGCCAAGCGGGGCAGCACAGTGGCGCAATGGTTAGCACTGCTGCTTTGCGGTGCTGAGGACCCAGGTTCGATCCCGGCCCCGGGTCACTGTCCCTGTGGAGTTTGCACATTCTCCCCGTGTCTGCGTAGATCTCACGCCCACATCCCCAAGATGTGCAGGGTAGGTGAATTGGCCACGTTAAATTGCCCTTTAATTGGAAAAAAAGGAATTGGGTACTCTAAAGAGTTTTTAAAATAGCTGGTAATAATTCCTGGTATATGTCACTTCGCCCCCTCTGATAGCTTAGGTGGAAACTAAGGAGGTCTGAGTTCAATGCTGAGCCCAATGCCGAATTCGATGAGCTCAATCACTGTATCAGTGGTAATGCCATTGAATTTGGCATCTCAGGATAAGGAAAGAGGAAATCAGCCAGATTTCTGCTTATGATTGCTGTTTAGTGCACATGCACTGTAATGTCTCCATGTGTGGTCATTTCATGGGGGTGAACATGTGCGCACGATCCTCGAGGTCAACTCAGAGCTCTAGAAAAGGTCAGCTTATGGAAAGTAACAGAATCAAAGAATCAAAAGGCTGGTTCGCTGGCTTTTAAAGCAGACCAAGGCAGGCCAGCAGCACGGTTCGATTCCCGTACCCGCCTCCCGGACAGGCGCCGGAATGTGGCGACTAGGGGCTTTTCACAGTAATTTCATTGAAGCCTACTCGTGATAATAAGCGATTTGCATTTCATTTTTCATTTCAAGAATTTACAGTGCAGAAAGAGGCCATTCGCCCCATCGAGCCTGCACCAGTCCTTGGAAAGAGCACCCTACTTAAGCCCATGCCTCCACCCTATCCCCGTAACCCAAACTAATCTTTTGGGTACTAAGGGGCAATTTTCCACCTAACCCCCACATCTTTGGACTGTGGGAGGAAACCGGAGCACCCGGAGGAAACCCATGTGGACACGGGGAGAAAATGCAAACTCCCCACAGACAGTCACCCGAGATTGGAACTGAAACCAAGACCCTGGAGCTATGAGGCAGCAGTGCGAACCACTGTGCCACCATGCCGCACTAATAAAGATGCTAGTGGAGGCTTCTGGACAGCTTCAAAGCGCCCCATCGGGGAATTGAACCCCGGTCCCGTGTGACAGGCAGGGATACTAACCACTATACTAACGAGGAGTGCTGGGGAAGGGGTGGAGTTTCAAAGAAAATGTTGTCACTCAGATTATATAGGCACGATTTGTTCTTTGATTCAATAGTATATTCGGTACAAATTTGGAGACAAGGTTGAACTGCGATCTCAGTTCTTGTTATGCGAACTGTGCAGTGGATATGCATCGGTAATTCTTCACTGAAGTTTCAGCACAAAAAAGCACTTTGGTCACCTGGACTGTAACGGAAGAACTGGGAAGTATATACGGTGCAGTTAAGGACCTTTTCTAAAAAAAAACATTTTAACCATATTTTAATTTTCCATTTGCACACCACAAATTGTATAGAATATAACCCTCGCTTTGACTATTTACACTGCCAAATTGTAGCTCCTGATGAGACACACTGTATAATTTGTCAAAGCCTTGAAAACCCATGGTCTGAGTCAGTATTTGGTAGCTCGTAACACATTTAACTGTACTTCCACTTCCCACTGAATTATGGCTTATGTAAAAAACTAAGAGTGGGGGACCACATGATGCGGGGGTAGGAATAACAGCTTTTACGCGGGCTATAATCCATCATTTATCCTGATTACCCAACACACGTTTGCCTAATCCATGATCTAACATGATCCTTATGTATGGCAGCAGTGCCGCTTGATGGTTATCTTATTCATGTATTACTCATGGCACACTCGAGTGCCGCCATTGCCGAAGCATGGGTAGTGAATATAGGTCTTCATGGATGGGTTTAAAGTGCGAGAGGGAGGGCGGCTCGGTGGCACAGTGGTTCGCACTGTTGCCTCATGCCACTGATGGCCCGGGTTCGATCCAGCCCCGGGTCACTGTCCGGATGGTGTTTGCAAATTCTCCCCGTGTCTGCATGGGTCTCACCCCCACAATCCAAAAAGATGTGCGGGGTACGTGGATTAGCTACGCTAAATTGCCCCTTAATTGGAAAAAAGAATTGGATACTCTCAATCTATATTTAAAAAAAAGAAAAAGCAGAGGGGAATTTGAATCCCACTCCCTTAGTGGCTCACGTCTTCTGATTCTTGTTGAGGAGGTTGCATCTTGTTGGCTGTGGTGATATACATGTGCAAAGTCCTGTTATAGTTAGCAATGTGACCTCCAACCAGCTGGTGGCGATAGGGATCTATCCCGTGACTTGAGACACCCAACAGTTGGTAGTAAGACGTCCAAGAGGATAGTCACGCTTAAAGTAGCTCCAGGAGAATTCACCAAATTCATTTAGTAGCCATTGTAAGTATTATAGTTTGTTCATTATCTTTCCACTTGTTTGTTAATAAATCATCTTTCTAGTTAAACAGCTATATGTTCTGTGCACATCACTACAACAGTTCCAACACAGAACACAACATTGGTGATGACAGTATGGCCGTAGTGTTAGTCCAATAGGTCCTCACTTTGGTTGAAGAATGTCCTTTTAGAACTATTGTGGTCGCAATCAATTTGTATTATTACCATATTTTTAATAATCTTTATTGTCACAAGTAGGCTTACATTAACACAATAATGAAGTTACTGGGAAAAACCCCTAGTCGCCACATTAGATTTTTCATTTTTATTACAAATAATGCAACAAAAGAAGCAATAAAGAGTGCAAAACTGGTACAGAACAGAACAAGAAATATTGCAAAAGGGACAGGGTAAATTTAGACGTTTATATGTTCGGTTTAACAGAGGGAGAATTCAGAATGTCCAAATTACCTAACAGCGCGTCTTTTGGGACTTGTGGGATGAAACGGAAGCGCCCGGAGGAAACCCACGCAGACACGGGGAGAACGTGCAGACTCCCACTGTGCTACCGTGTCGCCCTTGTTGGGGTCTGTGTTGTTGACCAAATCCTGCATAGATATAGGCTGGAATTCTCCGGCCGTTGCTATTCACTTCTCTTGCTGGAAGCGCACCGCATGGCCGCCAATTTTCTGACGGCATGGGGTGATTTCACTGGGAAATCCCATTGACAAGCAGCGGGAAGACAGAATCCCGCTTCCACCGAGCAATACGCAGCTGGGGCACCAGAAAATGCCACTCACAGGTCTTATATCTGTGAAAGGAACATGTTGGGGACATTTTGATATAAATTACTGTTATCAAAATTGAAGGCACTAGTACCTTAAGTATAAACGTCTAAATTTACCCTGTCCCTTTTGCAATATTTCTTGTTCTGTTCTGTACCAGTTTTGCACTCTTTATTGCTTCTTTTGTTGCATTATTTGTAATAAAAATGAAAAATCTAATAAAAATATATTTTTACAAAACTCTGTGGGGAGAAGTCCCACAAGAGGGAGGTAGTTGTCTTCGCTATTTCTTTGTGATAGTAGTGAACAGCGCCCCATTGTGGTGGAATTAAATCACAGCATAATATATACAAAATCATGATTCTTCTAAACATCGAATTATCCAGTAATTCAAACAACTCGGGTGAAATAAAACAGCAGTGGAGGATTCCATTCTTTAGGCCAATTCAAATTTGAGTTATCCAGTAATTTGAACTGCGTGTTTTTGAGTCAGTATTAGATTGTCTCGATTTGAGAATGGGGCGCACTGTGTTGGTGACTGAGGCTAAGGCTAAGAATTTGAGCGTGGATGTGCATGTGACAGCACCTATGGACTTCACTACTTTGCTTCTCTGGATTTTTATTTATTTTTTAAAATAAAGGGTACCCAATTTTTTTTTCCAATTAAGGGACAATTTAGCGTGGCCAATCCACCTACCCTGCACATCTTTTTGGGTTGTGGAGTGGAGACCCACACAGACACAGGGAGAATGTGCAAACTCCACACGGATAGTGACCCAGATCAGGGATCGAACCTGGGACCTCGACGCCGTGAGGCAACAGTGGTAACCACTGCACCACCATGCTGCCCCCTAACCTGGATTTTGATTGGTGAGGTGTTTGGAGAAAATGTGGCAGATGCTGTTCTTCAGAAAACTAAAGAAACATATAAGAAAAACACACACACCTCATATTCCTTTATTTTTACTCATGTCGTGCAGTCAATGATACGCTGCCTCGGCAGAATAGCTCACATCACAAAGTTTTTAAAAAGCTGACCGACCGCTGTGATACATTCTATAGGTGTCTGGACAGACTCTGTGCCATTAAAGCCGAAGTAAGAAGTCTTCCAACACCAGGTTAAAGTTCAACAGGTTTATTTCGAATCACTAGCTTTCGGAGCACAGCTCCTTCAGCAGGTAAAGCCAAAGGCAGGGGTGACCTTGATAACTGGTGGCAGTATAGTGCAGTGTAGAGGGGGTCAGGCCCCAACTAGTCCTAATGGACCCAATGGCTTATTATGGAGCAATCTTTAAAAAAAGCACTTTTAGCAATTTCTGCTGTTTGGGTGGTGCATGAGTAAAAAGACGATCCTCCCAAAATTGAGGAAAACCTTCTGAGGTTTCCCATTTTTTTCTTCCCAGATATCAAGTCTAGGGAGATCAAATTGAGGTATACAAGATGATAAACTGTATGTATAAAGTGGATGTGGAGCAGATGCTTCCTTTTGTGGGACATTCTAGAACGCGAGGTCATAACCTTAGAATAAGAGGTAGCCAATTTAAAATACATTTGAGGAGAAAATACTTCTCCCAAAGGGTTGTGAATTTGTGGAATTCGTTACCCCAGAGTGCGGTGGATGCTGAGACGGTGAGTAAATTTAAGGAGGAATTAGACAGATTTTTAATTGGTAATGGGTTGAAGGGTTATGGAGAACGGGCAGGACGGTGGAGTTTTTAAAAAAAAATTAGATTACCCAATTATTTTTTCCAATTAAGGTGCAATTTAGCGTGGCCAATCCACCTACTCTACATCTTTGGGTTGTGGGGGCGAAACCCACGCAAACACGGGGAGAATGTGCAAACTCCACACGGACAGCGACCCAGAGCCGGGATCGAACCTGGGACCTCAGCGCCGTGAGGCAGCTGTGCTAACCACTAGACCATCGTGCTGCCCAGGACGGTGGAGTTAAGGCATGGATGGGATCAGCCATGATCACATTGAGGGTGTTGGGCTTGGGAGGCTAAATAGCCTGCACCCGCTCCTAGGCCATGTGTTCGAGGGAGGAGATGACCTGGTTGATATTGCAATGCAGCTCATGGTCTGTATCATTGTTAGTAGCTGATAAC
Source organism: Scyliorhinus canicula (assembly GCF_902713615.1). Taxonomy (NCBI): domain Eukaryota; kingdom Metazoa; phylum Chordata; class Chondrichthyes; order Carcharhiniformes; family Scyliorhinidae; genus Scyliorhinus; species Scyliorhinus canicula. The sequence continues at coordinate 13,579,356 of NC_052170.1, forward strand.
GAACATATTAACCATGATAAAATGACGGAGCAGACTCAATGGGTCGAATGACCTAATTCTGCTCCTATATTTTATGAGCTTATGAAAGTCCCGAGAAATGTGTGTGCTGAACCCTTAATGTCATGACAGATATTTAAAAACCTTGATAATGACTATAATTATAAATAAATAGGTAATCAAATGGGAACACTAGACATAAATATATCATTCAGAGCACAATCCTCAAAAATACATGTTAGCATCAACTACTTAGTACTTCAGTCAGATTTTTAACATGTTTATGTTTTATGATGTGATAACAGTGATGTGCTTTAAGTTGTCAACATAATACAGCACATCGTCCCTCACACTTACTGTAAATTAATTTACTGCTAAATTAGCTTGATAATACTTAACGATTGCTTCTGGAACTTTTGAGGCCTGTAATCTGGTGGTTGGGAATGGTAAATAATTGTCAGTTGCCAAGGAGCCAATTTCTTATCTGTCTCCAGTTCCAACTTGTTTCGCATGGGTTCCAACTGAAATTCCCTCCTTCGTGTTTCATATCCGCCTACGATTACAGGTATCTTTTAGACATTCAGAATTCTTTGAATTGTTGCTTGTGATACGTCCTGAGATAGTCTCTCATTGCCATGTCCCTCTCTTAAGCAGCACTGACTCTCTGTCCCAGTCCTGTTCAACAATTTCATTTCATCCGTCACTTCATTTGGCACTTTAACAGAAAATTTTTTCATTTGAATTCACTACCACAGGAAGTAGTTGATGCTAAATCATTGAATATATTCAAGAGGCAGCTAGATATAGCACTTGAGGAGAACGGGATCAAAGGCTATGGGGAGAAAGCGGGTTTAGACTATTGAGTTGGATGATCAGCCACAATCGTGATGAATGGCGGATCAGGCTCGAAGGGCCAAAAGGCCTCCTCCTGCTCCTATCTTCTATGTATCTATGTATCTACTTTTCAGTGTGAAGGATCACAAAAGCTTTATCAACTTCATTTAATCTCTGATTGACCTAAAATGTTCAACTATGTTTCTCTCTGCACATTCTCCCCATGTTTGCATGGGTTTCACTCCCACAATCCAAAGATGTGCAAGGTAGGTGGATTGGCCATGCTAAATTGCCCCATAATTGGAAAAAATGAATTGGGTACTCTAAGTTTAAAAAAAACTAGGTTCCCCTCCACAGATGCTGCTTGACCAGCTGAACACTTCCAGCATGTTCTGTTTTTATTTCAGACTTCCAGGATCTGCAGTATTTTTTTCATATTGTTCAGTCACCATTGGGCCCAGAAGGCTAAAAAGTGCCAGTGATTGATTGATTTATTGTCACATGTACCAAAATACTGTGAAACGTATTTACTGTGCGTACACAGTAGACAAAAAGAATAATCAACAAAGTACATCGACAAATAGTGAGGAACAAGGGTCAAACAAAGCAAATACATGAGCAAGAACAGCATAGGGAACTGTGAATAGTATTCTTACAGGGAACAGATCCGTCCGAGGGAGAGTCGTTGAGGAGTCTAGTTGCGTTCTCTTTCATTTTCTGCTGTTCTTAGTGAACATGAGAAGGAAGGGAGCAGAATTAGGCTATTCAGCCCATTGAATCTGCTCTGCCATTCGACCACGCACGGCTGATATGTTTCTCATCTTCATTTCTCATCCTAGGGGCTGATTTAGCACACTGGGCTAAATCGCTGGCTTTTAAAGCAGACCAAAGCTGCCGGCAGCACGGTTCAATTCCTGTACCAGCCTCCCCGAACAGGCGCCGGAATGTGGCGACTAGGGACTTTTCACAGTAACTTCATTTGAAGCCTACTTGTGACAATAAGTCATTTTCATTCATTCTCCTGCCTTCTCCCCAAAACACCTGATTCCAAAATTAATCAAGAGCCTATCTACCTCTGTCTTAAAGACACTCAGTGACTTGGCCTCCACAGCCTTCTGCTGCAATGAGTTTCACAGATTCACCACTGATTTCTAGCTGAAAAAACTCTTCCTCATCTCAGTTTTAAAGGATCGTCCCTTCAGTCTGAGGCTGTGCCCTCGGGTTCTAGTTTCACCTAGCGGAAACATCTTCTCCACTTCCACTCTATCTAGGCCTCTCAGTATTCTGTAAGTTTCAATAAGATCCCCTCTTCCTGCTAAATTCCATTGAGTACAGACCCAGAGTCCTCAACTGCTCCTCATATGACAAGCTCTTCATTCCTGGGATCATTCTTGTGAATCTCCTCTGAACACCCCCCCCCCCCCCCCCCCCCCCCCCCCCCGCCCCCCCCAGGCCAGCACATCCTTTCTTTGAAACGGGGCCCAAAACTGTTCACAATATTCCAAATGGAGTCTAACCAGAGCCTTATACAGCCTCAGAAGTACATCCCTGCTCTTGTATTCTAGCCCTCTTGAAATGAATGCTAACATTGCTTTTGCCTTCCTAACTGTCAACTGAACCTTCACATTAACCTTAAGAGAATCCTGAATTTGGTCCCCTAAGTCCCTCTGTGTTTCAGATTTCCGAAGCCTTTCCCTATTTAGAAAATAGTCTATGCCTGTAAACTCAGTGCACTGTCAGTCGACATCATGCCTAAACTGTGGAGTAGACTTCAATTCGTTCTTCTCACCAAAGACAAGAGTGCCACCAATTTGACCATATAAATCTTAGCTCTGCTATTACTTCTACTGAAGAGTATTAATTCCAAATAGAGTTACTGTAAATGCAAAGTTAAATACTGACAACTGACCTTTTGTCCCTATGAAGTCTCAAGAGGGTAAATGATGATAGGTAGGGATTCATTGATACTTGACAAACGACAAACCTTCAATGAAAAAGGAAAGTATGCAACTCTTTATTTAAAAAAATCTTTCCAGGGAAATTCCATCGGAGACTCACACTTCAATGTTAGGCACATGTCAACTTTTTTTTCCTTTTCTTTGTTGTGTCCTTCTTTTCCTGAATCACAAAATGCTCTTTTCGCTTTTCCCTGCCCACATGACAGGATTCCTGCTGTTCCTCATGGGTGCCCAGTCCAGATCTTCCAGGCGTGGGGAACATTCGGTGTCAGCTGTCTACCCTTAACAAACTGTGTTGAGGTTTTGACGAGGAGTGTATCTAACTCAGTGTGCAAAGTTACATGTTTAAAAGCTCTTTTGGTTGAACAGTTATGGTTTAATAATGCTACGAGGGACAGTGGGGGGGAAAACATACTAAAATAAACGAGAAAATAGAGACAGAGGTAGATGAGGCAGCGAGGGCAGATCGGAAATGAAAATAGTAGCTGCTGTTAAACAGGGGAGGATCTGACACACCGAAAGAGAAACAAATTGTCACCCTTCAGTTTTGTGCCCAATTATCTTTTTCTAATTAAGGGGCAATTTAGCGTGGCCAATCCGTCTACTTCGCACCTCTTTTTTGGGTTGTGGGGGTGAGACCCAAGCAAACGTGGGGAGAATGTGTAAACTCCACAACATGGACAGTGACCCAGGACCGGGATTCAAACCCGGGTCCTCAGCGCTGCAGGCAGCAGTGCTAACCACTGTGCCACCGTGTTGCCCAGTCATCCTCCAGTTAACACAGAAATCATCTGAGCTCAATGTCAATGGATGAAACCCTTGTCATCTGTTGTTGATCTACGGAATTCCAATATTTCCAGCCACTTCCATATGTGCAACATTCCACAAAACGGCAATCATTTCCAATCTATGCAATTAAAGTAGACTCCGTTGTTTCCTGTTGATTCTGGTTTCTTTTTTTTGAAGTAAAACTACCCAAATCTTTTTTTTCCCCAATTAATGGGCAATTTTAGCATGGCCAATCCACCTACCCTGCACACCTTTGGGTTGTGGGGGCAGCACGATGGCACAGTGGTTAGCACTGCTGCATCACGGCGCCGAGGTCCCAGGTTCAATCCCGGCTCTGGGTCACTGTCCGTGTGGAGCTTGCACTTTCTCCCCGTGTTTGCGTGGGTTTCACCCCCACAACACAAAGATGTGCAGGCTCGGCGGATTGGCTACGCTAAATTGCCCCTTCATTAGAAAAAATGAATCGGCTATTCTAAATTTATAAAAAAGAAAAATCTTTGGGGTGAGACCCATGCAGACACGGGGGGAATGTGCAAACTCCACATGGACAGTGACCCAGGGCCAGGATCGATTAGGATCCTCGGCATCCTGAGGCAGTAGTGCTAACCACTGTGCCACCGTGCCGCCCCTTTGATTTCAGTTTCAACCATCTCTAGGGGTCAAAATCTCCTTCAATTTAAGCAATGATTAAAATTATATCAGGTAATCATTTGCTTTACCAGTTTTCATCCCTCTAATTTCATCTATCTCTGTCCTTCCATAAATGCCGAAATGGCTATACTTCATGCATGGGCCTAAATAGTGAGTTTTGTCCGTATGTGGTATCCCAGCTGAGGTCCATCTTGTTTTGGCTCATCATTACCAACAAGGTACTTTCCAGCACGATGCAGTGCGTAATGTTCAGTATATCTTAGTTGGTCTTTCCCTTCTTAGCCTGAACTGATTATATCACCCCCAATTATCACTGTGGGTGGTGTTGACTAACTTCGTACAGTTTTGGGATTGTCACCAGTACATGAAAGTAGTTGAGTAATACATCAGATGGTGCCTCTGCCCTCAAAACGCTAGCCCGCCTCCTTAAAGCACCTACTTCTATCCACTTTAAATACTGATGCAAAATACTGACCTGAAGTTGAATGTGTTAAAATCAGTTGCCTTTGATACAATTAATCCACCAGTCAGTAAAATGTCAGAATGACTCATATATTATATTTCCTGTTTTTAATTCCTAGTATTAAAACCCAGAACCAAACTTAACATTTTGTGGCTAACATCCCACACAATTGTTTTACAATTAAATTGAGTGACTGAAATACTCTGTGTTCTTCCCCGCTAGATTCAGTGGTGAATGCACAACATCAGCCAAGAAAACCCAAGAGTATTATTTTTAACCATTTGTACTTAAAGGAGTAGAGATGCCGGCGCTGGACTGGGGTGGGCACAGTAAGAAGTCTTGCAACACCAGGTTAAAGTCCAACAGGTTTGTTTTGAATCACTAGCTTTCGAAATGCAGCTCCTTCCTCAGGTGAATGAAGAGGTGGGTTCCAGAAATACATATATAGACAAAGTCAATGATGGAAGACGATACTTTGAATGCAAGTCTTTCAAAGCATCATCTTGCATCATTGACTTTGTCTATATATGTGTTTATGGAACCCACCTTTTATCATAGAATTCATAGAATTTACAGTCAGAAGGAGGCCATTCGGCCCATTGAATCTGCACCACCTCTTGGAAAGAGCACCCTACCCAAGGTCAACACCTTCCACCCTATCCCCATAACCCAGTAATCCCACCCAACACCAAGGGCAATTTTGGACACTAAGGGCAATTTATCATGGCCACTCCACCTAACCTGCACATCTTTGGACTGTGGGAGGAAACCGGAGCACCCGGAGGAAACCCACGCACACACGGTGAGGATGTGCAGACTCCTCACAGACAGTGACCCAAGCCGAAATCGAACCTGGGACCCTGGAGCTGTGAAGCAATTGTGCTATCCACAATGCTACTGTGCTGCCTCTTCATTCACCTGAGGATGGAGCTGTGCTCCGAAAGCTAGTGATTCGAAACAAACCTGTTGGATTTTAAACTGGTATTGTCAGACTTCTTACTGTACTTAAAGGAGTCATTTTAAGAGCTTTGAAGAAAGAGCAGGAGAATGAGACTAACGGAAGTGTTCCTTCAAAGGAACAGCATGGGTGGGATTCTCCATCCCGCCACACCTGATTTTTGGTGTAGTGCGCCCCTGCCGTACCAGGATTCTCCATCCCGCCTGCCAGCCAATGGGGTTTCCCATCGTGGGCATCCCCATGCCGTCGGGGAATCCGCGGCTGTGTGTGCGCTGCCGGCAATGTGGAGGATCCCGCCGACAGAGAATCCAGCCCAGCAGCTGCGATAGGTCGAGTGGTTTCTTCCTATGAAGTCGCATTATTTTGTCTGGATGTTGAGGCGCATTTGGCACATGAATGGCCACACTTAAGGTGGGATTTGCCAGCCCATCCCACTGGTGAGATCTTCCAGTTCTGCTGAAGGTGACCCTCTCCCCCCCCCTTTCCTCAGCATTCCTTCCCCCCACCCCCCCCCCCCCTTTCCCGCAAAATGTTCCTCTGAAGTTTTTGCACGTGGGGACTGCCTAGTTTGCAAACCCCACCTCCGCTGAGATTGGGCTCCCCATTCTAAATGAGGGGGGGCTTGAAACAGGATTTCTTCTCACACACCATCGTTGCCTGGTGGCCCGGGATTTGGAAGCCTTTATGAGTTTATGAAGAAAACTGAAAGCCTGCTGAGGGGCTGGTAACATTCTGAAAGGTATATGTAAAATGTTTGCACATCTTCAAGTGCCACCTTAAGAGGGCAGCACAGTGCGCAGTGGTTGTAACTGCTGCTTCACGGCGCTGAGGACCCGGGTTTGACCCCGACTCCGGATCGGAGTCCGTGTTGAGTTTGCACATTCTCCCCATGCCTGCATGGGACTGCAGCCCAATGGTGTGCAGGGTAGGTAGATTGGCCATGCTCTGAGGACCTGAGTTTGAATCCCGACCCTGGGTCACTGCCCGTGTGGAGTTTGCACATTCTCACCACAACCCAAAGATGTGCAGGTTAGGTGGATTGGCCACGCTAAAATTGGCCATTAATTGGAAACAAAAAATAATTGGGTACTCTAAATTTTTTTTTTTTTTTAGAGATTGGCCATACTAAATTGGCCCTTAATTGGAAATTATTTTTTTAAAAGGTTTAATAAAATGTCACCATTTGGTGCAGTATTGAAATGTAGTCGTATTTTAATGCAGTGATTCACCATTGCGATTTGTGCTTTAACAAAAACTGTAGTTATTCATACGCATTACAGTATTTTTCCAATGGAGAAAGTGCCATAATGCAGTGAAAAATGTAAAAAGGATGTCCTCTGCTGACATGTTTTTGTGCTCTGATTTAATTCGTCCGCCAATTCTGGATGTTTTTTAAAAAACTGCTTCTGAATGTAGAAAAACTGCTCAGCCCCTGCTCCTCCACTATTGGTTGACGAACATTCTTCTTTGAAATGGAAAATGTGTTCTGTCAATTGATGTGGAGGCTTTTGTTATGACAGCTGCTCCATTATGAATGCTTGACTGGGCTTCAAAAACTTCAGCTCAACAGGTGGTCTGAGAAATTTAGGAGCCTATAATAACAGAATGAGTCTTTGATGTGGTTTCTTGTTTGTTTACAAATCTAATGTGCACTTAAAGGATTATGCACGTTTTTTTCCCTTGGGATTTTTTTTGACTCTGATAGTGTGTTTGCCTTTAGGGTTTACGTAGAATCCATAGAATTCCTACAGTGCAGAAGGAGGCCATTCGACCCATTGAGTCTTCGCTGAACCTTCGAAACAGCACTCTACCCATTCCCACTCCCCCACTCTATCCCCGTAACCCCATGCATTGACCATGGCAAATGCACCTAACCTGCACATCCTTGCACTGTTGGAGGAAACCACAGCATCCGGAGGAAATCCACGCAGACACGGGGAAAATGTGCATACTCCATACTGGCCAAGGCCTGGTGCCTGGAGCTGCGATGCAGCAGTGTTAACCACTGTGCCACCGTGCCACCCATCATTTTCCTAACGATTTTAAAATCATTCCCATTGCTATTGTATGATTCCCAAGGATTGTACATAAGTGTACACTGGATGAGTAGCTATGGAGGATATATGGTGGAATAAAGGTGGCAGGTCGGTTTGGGCAACTTGAGGGGGTATGGAGTATACATGGGTGTCAAAGAGGGGATGTGGGGTGGCACGGAGAGTGGTGGTGAGGGAAGTGAAGGGTGAGGTTTAGGAGGAATGAAAAACAATGTTGGTGGTGTCGGAGAACTGAGGGACCCTTCTAAATGGCCAGCCTCCACACCCAAACTCCTCACGCACACCATCATGGTTCACAACATGCATTGCAAACCTGAACCCCATGAGAAAAGACTAAAATGGCGGGTGAGCTCACAAATGGGTGGGCTGTGCAGTTTGCGAGTTGCAAATGTGCAGAGGTTGGGGATTTCCAGTCCCAGATGAGGATTCGCTGCAATGCCACAAAACGTACAATTATTAAAATGTATATTTTTATATTCTTTGATAAATTTGGAATTGTGGATTTCAGAGCTTGATGACAACAATTTGTGGAAATGCGTACACAAATGTGAGGCACATCTGACAAATGTTCAATAGTTATTATTTAAAAAAATATAACAGATCAATTCACAGATCGAGGGTGAAAATCATCGAAGTTCCAGTCCAGAAGGAGGCCATTCGGCCCATTGAGTCTGCCCCAATCCTTGGAAAGAGCGCCCTGCTTAAGCCCACACTTCCACCCTATCCCCATAACCCAGTAATCCAACCTAACCTTTTTGAACACTCAGGGGCAATTTTAGCTTGGCCAATCCACCTAACTTCAGTAACTTCATTGAAGCCAACCTGCGACAATAAGTGATTATTATTATTATTATCTTTTGACTGTGGGAGGAAACCGGAGCACCCGGAGAAAACCCACACAGACACAGGAAAACGTGCAAACTCCACACAGGCAGTCAGCCAAGGCCGGAATTGAACCCGGGACCCTGGAGCTGTGAGGAAGCAGTGCTAACCACTGTGCTACCGTGCTACCCATGGCACAAGGTGGGGTGATGAACCTCACTGGACCAGAAATCCAGTCTAGTATTCCAGCAACTTGGGTTCAAATACCACCAACGTAGCATGTAGAATTTAAATTAAACTCAATGACTAAATCAAGAATTTTAAAGCTTAGTCTCAGTAATGGCGACCATGATAACTATTTATTAATTATCGGACAAATCCATCTGGTTCAATAATGTCCTTTTGGAAAGGAAATCCGCCGTCTTTATACAGTCTGGCCTACATGTGACTCCAAACCCACAGCAATGTGGTTGACTCTGAACTGCCCCTCTGAAATGGTCTAGTCAGCCACCCAATGGAAGTTAGGAATGGGCAACAAATGCTGACCCTGCCATTGGCACTGCCATAGCTGTAACCTTGGCAGGAGTGTGGGAGTGCCGGGGAACAGCAGAAAATTATCCAGCTCTCAGCCTTGTTGTGTTCTGCATCGTCATGTAGCATAAGCTGTTTCCTTGATGTATGCTCTGACAAAGGAAGGTTCAGACTTGGAGATAGGTTTAACACATTTCTTGAACAGTTAATAATTCTCCTACTTGAGTTCGACTCTCCTGCTAATCTTGCTATAGTAACTCAGTCTAACTAACCAGTCTGTTCTAAGCCATGCGGTGGGTGTGATGCTTCTGAGCTGCCCCTGTCCTTCTCTCTGAGTATCACCTATGGAAAGAGAAAGAGCATGTGTGCCTGTCCTTTTATATGGGTTGCCCCCTTGTGGTATTGTCACCTCTCGGTGTCTTGACTGCCCATTGGTTGTGTCCTATTCTATGTGTTCATTAGCTGTATGTCTGCATGTCATGATGTCTCTGGTGCTCCCTCTAGTGTTTACTTAGTCTTAGTGTATTTACATTACATTAACCCCTTGTGTATTTACAGTGATGCATATCACCACAAGCCTTGGATGGGAGTTTCCTGATGGTTGTATAATGAATTGAGCCTCCACCCATTCCAAACGAGGCCATTGACAACAGGAAGTTGCAGGACTGGGAGCAGGAGTACCAGTTGCCAATCCGAACCTCTCACTTGAATGCATGAATGGCAGCTGATTGTGGCTGATATGTTGAGAGGGGCTAGATGTAAAGGATAACTCAATGGCAAATGTGCAGACCACTCCCTGTGGGTCAGCTCCTGAATTCTCCTTCATGAATGAGACACACGCCAAATGCTGGAAAGTTGGGAGAAAGGTACATTATCACCGATGAGCCACAATAATGTTGCCTCAGTACATTCAAATTAACGCTTTACCCGATCAAATGTTAAACATTTCAAATGAAACACAGCTCCACCTTTGAACATGTAAATAGACAAAAATGCTTGATCGTAGCAAAGGAATGCTACACCGAGCAGAAAGTCCTCGGTCTGGATTCTTTAAAAAATATATTTAAAGTACCCAATTCATTTTTGTTTCCAATTAAGGGGCAATTTATTTTTTAAAATTTTTTAAAATAAATTTAGATTACCCAATTATTTTTTCCAATTAAGGGGCAATTTAGCGTGTCCAATCCACCTACTCTGCACATTTTTGGGTTGTGGGGGCGAAACGCACGCAGACACGGGGAGAATGTGCAAACTCCACACGGACAGTGACCCAGAGCCGGGATCGAACCTGGGACCTCAGCGCCGTGAGGCGGTTGTGCTAACCACTAGGCCACCGTGCTGCCCTATTAAGGGGCAATTTAGCATGGCCAGTCCACCTAACCTGCACAGCTTTGGGTTGTGGGGGTGAGATCCACGCAGACAATGTGCAAACTCTACACGGACAGTGACCTGGGGCTGGGATCGAACCTGGGACCTTGGCACTGTGAGGCAGCAGTGCTAAGTACTGCACCACCGTGCCGTCCAAGGTCTGAATTCTGACCATTGCAGTTGGCCAATGTCAGTGATCATTCACCTCAGGACGAACTAGCAAAGGCAGAGGAAAAGTTCTTGACCATCGTCTTGGGATTCTAAATCTTTCGCAACAGGAGTTGGCGCCTTCAGAAGGAAGTGACATTAGGCTGGGAGAGAAAATTGTGAGGGAGAAATTAAAGGAATGTGTTCTACATATGTATCCAAAAAAATATATACTTATCCTCCGATTAACTTTGGACCATTAGGAGGAAACATACACATTACCTGCTGATTAAATTTACTTTAAGTCTTGGAAAGATTGTAACAGATAGAAATAATCTATTTCATGGCATTGGACAAGCCAACTATTTGCAAATCCTCTTGATAAATCAGTGAATGTGGATTTTCTCAGAGTCCAATGAATGCCACACTTGTGAAACTGCGTTGAGCAGAAAAAGAAACAATTCAACATAGCCAATGGTCTGTGAAATTAGGTATTGACGACTATATAGATTAATATAGGAATAGTAAGTTTAGATGCAGGGAAATGAACCTGAGGCACATGGGGTCATCGACACAACCCTGAGTACCTTGGCCCGAAACAGAGAGAGAAAACAGAGAAAAGTACAGCACTGCAACAGGCCCTTCGGCCCTCCAAGCCTGTGCCGACCATGCTGCCCATCTAACATAAAACCTTCAACACTTCCGGGATCCTTATCCCTCCATTCCCATCCTATTAATGTATTTGTCAAGCGCCTCTACTTCCACCACTTCCTCCAAAGACTAAATACCCCGAGACTCCTTGGGGAAACCTCGCGCTACGCAGCAATTTGAGCCCAGTGACTGAACGCCACAAAGGTAATAGAACATAGAACATAGAACATTACAGCGCAGTACGGGCCCTTCGGCCCTCGATGTTGCGCCGACCTGTGAAACCATCTGAAGCCTATCTGACCTACACTATTCCACACCCCTACTACTCTCTGAGTAAAGAAACTGCCTCTGACATCTGTCCTATATCTACCACGCCTCAATTTAAAGCTGTGTCCCCTCATGTTGGTCATCCCCATCCGAGGAAAAAGACTCTCACTGTCCACCCTATCTAACCCTCTGACTATCTCATATGTCTCTATTAAGTCACCTCTCAGCCTTCTCCTCTCTAACGAAAACAACCTCAAGTCCCTGAGCCTTTCCTCCAAAGACCTTCCCTCCATACCAGGCAATATCCTAGTAAATCTCCTCTGAACCCTTTTCCAAAGCTTCCACATCCTTCCTATGTGGTGACCAGAACTGCACGCAGTACTCCAGGAGCGGCCGCACCAGAGTTATGTACAGCTGCAGCATGACCTTGTGGCTCCGAAACTCAATCCTCCTACTGATAAAGGCTAGCACACCATATGCCTTCTTAACAGCCCTATTAACCTGGGTGGCAACTTTCAGGGATTTATGTACCTAGATGCCGAGATCCCTCTGTTCATCTACACTACCAAGAATCTTGCCATTAGCCCAGTACTCTGCATTCCTGTTACTCCTTCCAAAGTGAACCACCTCACACTTTTCCGCATTAAACTCCATCTGCCACCTCTCAGCCCAGCTCTGCAGCTTATCTATGTCCCTCTGTATCCTATAACATCCTTCAGCACTATCCACAACTCCACCGACCTTTGTGTCATCTGCAAATTTACTAACCCATCCTTCTACACCCTCTTCCAGGTCATTTATAAAAATGACAAACAGCAGTGGCCCCAAAACAGATCCTTGCGGTACACCACTAGTAACGGAACTCCAGAATGAACATTTGCCGTCGACCACCACCCTCTGTTTTCTTTCAGCTAGCCAATTACTGATCCAAACCGCTAAATCACCTTCAATCCCATACTTCTGTATTTTCTGCAATAGCCTGCCACGGGGAATGCTGCAGTCCACACTGTGACTCACATTATAAAGGATTGGGTAAATATAAAACAAGAGCCAGATCATCAGATAATACGTACAGAAATATTGGACAGTGATGTTTTATATGGTCTAGATGTGATATGAATATTTGTATAATTTGGTTGCGTGGGCTGGGTAGAATGGTATTATTGGGAGTTTTGGATATGGGTTTATGTTGGTATTGAACTCCTAATCTCATTTACGCAATAAGAGAAAAGGCACTAAGTGCACCTGTGGAAATGTCCTTTGCCCAACCTTGCTTCAAGGGCAGAAAAACATTAGACGCAAGATCAAAAATTACTCAGACGACAAACAAGTAAATGTGATACCTTTACACCCGAAACGTTAACTATTATATCTTTCCCTCTGAATGTTTCTCTCGATTTCCAGTTTCGGGTTTCCAGCCGGCACCATTTTGCTTTTAGAGGCAAACTGGGCCACTTCTGGGAGGCCAGTTACAGAATGGGTTGTCAACGCTGCTTGGATGCGTTCCTGGAGGTTGCGCCACATGACTTCCCAGCTCCAATGGCCCGACTCCCACCATTGGTCGCGCACGATCAATGTCCTTACAGCACTCCTCCTTCACCCACCAATCAGAAAGCAAACAGACTCTTTGTTACCCGATTGGATGATTTTTGAGTCTGGGTAAAGCAGCCTAAAACAGCCCTGACTCCAATATCTGAATATAACTAATAAATGAAGGCAGCTGAGAGGAAAGGAAGTTTTCTAACATCCCTGTGATTTTTCTCCTGCTTCCTTGCAGTAATGTTCCAATTAATGCTCACAACTCCAGGATAATTCTACAGGAATGAAACCGTCGAAAAGGCTGGTGTAACCTGACTGTAGTTCACCAGCCTATTTAAGGTAATATTAGAGGATCGATAATTGGCCGAATTCAAGGCCAGAAAAGGCAGAAATATATTTTTGAGTGGGACAAAAGGCCACCATTGTACAAAGTTATTGATCCTTATGAAATAATAATCCTTCACTCTTTTCCTCCATTGATTTCTGTTTTGGGAGATCTACGCCCCTTCAATTCTGTCCTCTTTGTGTATCCCCTGTTGCAATTGCTTCCCCATTGACAGTTCTGCCTTCAGTTACCTCGGTCCTAAGTAATGGAATTCCCTCCCTAAACCTCTCAGTCTCTCTGACTCTCTGTCCTTCTTTAAGACAATGATGTGACCATCAATTCAACCAGAGACACGAGTTGGAGTAAACTGTGGCTTTAATCGGCTTACAACTGAGCCTGCCTGCGACTATGCTGAACTGAGGGCGGACTCGCAGGACCGCAGCACCTATACTTCCTGAAGGGGGTGGAGCCGAGGGCAGAGCCCTGTACATGCTCCTCATCTCCCCCTGTGGGCAGAGCTCCGCAACGGCTCACAGATGGAGCCCACAGGGACAACAGTAATGTACAGTGTGAATTATAGTGTTGTCACCACAGACAACCTCTTTGACCAAGCTTTTGATCATCTGTCTTATTATCCTCTTAAGTGGCTCAGTGTCAAATGTAGCTCGATTATGCTCAAGAGAAGGGCCTTGAGATGTTTTACTGGGTTAGAAGTCCAATATAAGTACACATTTCGTTACCGTTTATGCAGAATTTTTGGTTCATGTCCAAACCAACTCTACTTTTGCCTGCCCATTTCTTTCCTCTCACAGTTCTTGCCTCTGGCCGGTGAATGTTCAAATTATTCATTGAAAATTTACTGACCAAAGTCGTTTTATAGTCTCTTTCTCCTCTCTATTTTTCTGATATGTGCAAAATCACTTTGGTCTTAAAAAAATGAAATGAAAATGAAAACCGCTTATTGTCACAAGTAGGCTTCAAATGAAGTTACTGTGAAAAGCCCCTAGTCGCCACATTCTGGTGCCTGTTCGGGGAGGCTGGTACAGGAATTGAACCGTGCTGCTGGCCTGCCTTAGCCTGCTTTAAAAGCCAGCGATTTAGCACAGTGTGCTAAACCAATGAAGCTTAGTTTCCCGATGAAGTTCTGGAACTAATATAGGGTTACGCCAAAATGCTTCTCGCATTATTGCACAGGTGTTAACGATAATTAGAATGCGGATTAATTTGCAGGACCCTCTGGCAAATGCTAATGTGAACCGTACTGCCAGCCTGCAGGATCAGCAATGATGTACAACTACTTTGAGATACAGTTTCACTGGGAATATTGTTACTGATGCAAACGTTTCAGCTAAAGCCCCATGATGTGTGTCGTGGTATTTGAAGGCGTATTAATATCAGGGCAGCATGCTCGCAAACCAATCTGTTAAACATACAAAATGATAGTTGGGATTCAATTTGGATGAATTACTGTGGCATTTGTTACGGTACTTGATGATCAATGAGTTCTTGGTCCTTCCTCAAGGAAATAAAAACCTTTAACGGGATTGAACTAAAAAGAAAATCTGTTTTGTGCCTTACTTAGGGTTGTTCTGCATCGTATCTCATTTCTAGCACTAGGGGCTCCCAGTCAGCTTTACCGAAGAATATATGCAATGACAGACAGGAATAGATCCTCAGTCCTCCCAATCTGGCCAGCATAACTGTGACACTGTACTTCAATAGGGTTGCCAACCCTCCAGGATTGACCTGGAGTCTCCAGGAATTAAGGATCAATCTCCAGGACACTTGTGTGTGTAACCCTGTAGAATTATCACAGGGGCACTTTTTTTTTTCACTTTCTGTGAACTTTTCTCTTGACCAGGAATAAAAATATTGAAAGTGAGGGGGGAAATGGGCTGTCTGGCTAACAGTCAAGCATCGTCCAGTGAGGAAATGAGGCCTTTTGCTTTCAAATTGGCACAGGATGTCCGCACGCCATAAGGATAGATGTGGCCAACAAATAACTGGAACGTGAGAAAAGTCATGTGGTAAAACCACCAGGTATACATTTAATCACAGTTGGCAAACAATGTGTTTCACAATATATGCTCAATGTACAACCCACATTGGCGGCACAGTGGCACAGTGGTTAGCATAGTTGCTTCACAGCTCCAGGGTCCCAGGTTTGATTCCCGGCTTGGGTTACTTTCTGTATGGAGTCTGCACGTTCTCCCTGTAGCTGTGTGGGTTTCCTCTGGTTTACTCCCACATCCAAAGATGTGCAGGTTAGGTGGGCTGGCCAGGCTAAATTGCCCTTAGTGTCCAAAAAGGTTTAGGTGGGGTTACTGGGTTACGAGGATAGGGTGGTGGTGTGGGCTTAAGTAGGGTGCCCTTTCCAAGGGCCGGTGCAGACACGATGGGCCGAATGACCTCCTTCTGCACTGTAAATTCTATGAATGAAAATTGAGGGTGCTCAGAAGGCCAGTATTATAAGCATAGATATCTCAGAGAGTGTAGGCCTGGAGGAGATTAAACAGATAGGGAGGGACAAGGCCATGAAGGGATTTGAAAACAAGGACAAAAATATTAAAATCAAGACGTTGCTTAATCAGGAGCCAAAGTCAGGGAACGTCGTGCGAGTTAAGACAGGAGCAGCAGAGTTTTGGATAACTTCAAATGTATGAGGTAGAATATGGGAGACCAGCCAAGAGTGCATTGCTGTAGTCAAGTCTGGAGTAACCAAGGCATGAATTAGTCTGCATTACAGCAGTGACAGCCTTTCAAGAGCAGGAGTCTAGCGCCACATTTTGAGATTCAGTAGCTCTAAGAAAATGTGTTGGCCTTATAATTTCAAAATATACTATTATGTTGCTTTCCAATGTATCAATTATTTTAGTCCCAAACGTCAGGAAAACTTTTTAAAAAATCTTTGTATTGGCATTTTCAAAATTCTCTACATTGCTGTTCGTTTTCATTTATTGTACAGTACTCAAAGGCTTCCTCTTAGGTTTCTCTATTTACAGTCTGTCGCCGACTGACTCAGCATACAATCCTCTCTATCCCCCCCTCCAGCTCCCCTCTCCCGAAATCCCCCCTCCCGATGCCCTCCCCACTTTCTTAATAAATGCTTTAAAATACAGTTTTGTACAAGTTATGGATACAGGTATATACCTTGCAAAGCAAATCGCAGACTCTGCCCTCAGCAAATGCTGTATGAATTCTAAAGGATAACTTTAGGGAAGGGAAGATGCCTTCTCTCTCTGCAGATGCTGTCAGTCCTGCTGCGATTGTCCAGTATTTTTTGGTTTTGTGACAGAAGGACATTAATATTGATGAAGTGTGATTTCCAGCCCACAATTTCCTTTTCAAACCCTTGTGCTGGAGGGTTTTGCATATGCTTATTAACCTTAAGCTTAAATAAATTCTTAATTGCATAATTAATTAAGGTTTCCGCTAAACAAGTGTGCGACATATTAAAGGCATTTGGGGCGGGATTCTCCGGTCCCCAGCCGCGTGTTTCTTGGCGCACGTCCTTCACTGGCGGTAGCATTCTCGACTCCTGCCGCTTGTCGATGGGATTTCCCAGTGAAGCCGCCACATGCCGCCGGGAAGCCTGAGGGCTGCACTGCGGGATAATTCCTGCCTTCATTTCTGTATATATTTAGTTTGATCCAAACCCATGACCACTAACATCTAGAAGGGCAAGGGCAGCGGATACATCGGAACCCCACCACCTGGAGATTCCCCTCCATGTCACTCACCATCCTGACTTGGCAATATATCGGCCGTTCCTTCACTGCCACTGGGTCAAAATCCTGGAACTTGAGGGCGGCATGGTGGCGCAGTGGTTAGCACTGCTGCTTCACGGCACCGAAGAGCTGGGTTCGAACCCGGCCCCGGGTCACTGTCCATGAGGAATTTCCACATTCTCCCCGTGAGAGCATGGATCTCACCCCCCCCAACTCAAAGATGTAGAGGGTAGGTGGGAATGGCTAAATTGCCCCGTAATTTGACAAAAGAAGCAATCCTGGAACTCTCTCCTGTCATAATAATAATGATCTTTATTGTCACAAGTAGGCTTACATTAACACTGCAATGAAGTTACTGTGAAAATCCCCTAGTCGCCACACTCAGGCGCCTGTTCGGGTACACAGAGGGAGAATTCAGAACGTCCAATTCACCTAAAAAGCATGTCTTTCGGGACTTGTGGGAGGAAACCGGAGCACCTTGACTGAACCAGTAATGGTTAACTCTATTTGAACTTCCGTACACAATAGAGTTTTACAAAACAGCATTTCTGGAGTTTAATAGGTGGGGAAAAAGGTGCGTCTCCTTTTCTACTCGCAGTGTACAGGGATTGATGGGAACTGGTTAGGAGGAAGGAAAAGAAGGTGGGTAAGAATGTGTTGAACAACTGCAAAAGCCAGCAAGCTTGGACAGGACAAGATAGGCAGATAAACAAACGTGGGAACTGAAGGGTGCGAGTAGTAACCTGACCTGCAGACATGGTACTGGTCTCATTCACTCATATATTGGCATCCACCCCAGTTTTGGTTTGAATTTCACTTGTCCTTAGAAGAATGTTCAAGTCGGTTTGCCAGTGCTGTACAATCTGTTTTATTTACCATAAATCACCATGTATGAGTTGACCCAGTATATAAAATGACCCCATTTTCCTTGGACATAAAAATCATGGCTGGGATTCTCCGTCCGTTCATGCCGATGGGATTCCCCGGTTCCGCTGGGAGTTTTGGCTAAGCCCCAAATTCTCCCTCTCCGCCGGCAACAGGGATCGGAGAATTTTGGCTCATGATTTTGCATATGCTCACTGTATAAGTCAACCATTCCCCCCCCCCCCCACCTTCCTTTTCAACCATGACATGCTAGTAATAGTCAGCCTAAATTTTTCACCACACAAATACATATTTTACTTTACCGTGTAACTGGATGCAATTAAGGGATCGAGCAGCTAGGAGGAGCTGTGTTGCGAAGATGTGCGAGAGTTTAGCACTCACGTACGCTTTGCGTAAGATGCCGAAGACATTTCAAAATGGCGGCCAGCCAGGCCCACCCTGGCAGTCATACTCAGCACGTCAGTCAACTCCCATTTTTAGAGAAATTCTTTGAGGCCGACATCTACAGCAGTATTTTTTTTAAAAATATTTTTATTTTAACAACTTTAGAGTACCCAATTCATTTTTTCTAATTAAGGGGCAATTTAGCCTGGCCAATCCACCTACCTTGCACATCTTTGGGTTGGGGGGGTGAAACCCACGCAAACACGGGGAGAATGTGTAAACTCTACATGGATTGTGACCCAGAGCCGGGATCAAACCTGGGACCTTGGCGCCATGAGACTGCAATGCTAACCACTGGGCCACCGTGCTACCCTATCTACAGCAGTATTGATGCATGTTCATTATCATTGGGCCTGATCTTAACCCACTCAAAATCCATTCACTAGCACAGATTTGAATTGGATCAATTTAAGTTTGAACCAGTAAAGGCACGCCAGGGGCTTGGACCTCAGAATGTTTCACTGATGCGTGAAAGTTTATGTTAGCACGATAGAAATCGTAATACCGGAAAAACGAAAATACACCCCATGAGATTATTGTGGATACAGTGCATTTTTCTGATGCATCTGAATCAAAGGTGCTGAGAGGAATCTCACATGTGTTGTGTGGAATTAAAGGCCCCAGATTTCAGAGATGGGTCCCTGTGTCGAAAGAAAATGTGCAGTTTTGAATGGGAGAAAAGCGAGACCATAATCATTTGGCAAGACGTTTTCCTCCCAGCTTCGCTCAATTGTTGGGACTTTCTCACCTCAGCCGGAAGATTGTGGATTCAAGTCCTAATCTAGGGTTTGAGCGCATTCTAATTCGACCGAATGCTATGATACCGGGAGGTATATTGGGTGGGGAGGTTTCTTTCAGATGCAAAGCTAAATTGAAGCTGTATCTATCCATCCAGTGGTGTGGAAAAGATCTCACTGTATTACTTTAAGTCTAATGGGTAAGTGGCCCAGATCCTAGAGAATATTTCTCCCTCACATTCTAATGATCATTCATTTTATGTGGAGCGGGATTCCCCCCCACCACCCGCAGAGTGTTTTTTGGGCAGCAGAGGCAGCTCGCCATTGGCCACTGCCGGGATCTTTCTGCCCTGCTTTTGTCTATGGTGTTTTGTGTAACTTGCCCGTCCTGCCACCGGAGAACCGGGGTTCACTTTTGACAGGACCGGAAGATTGCACGACGGGAAAGGGCAGGAAATCCGGCCCCACTTGGTATTTGTGGGACCTGCGATGTGCAGGTAGCAGAGTTCTCAGTGAGTTGACGGCCTGGAGGAAGTTACAGTGATCGGGATTGGATAAGGCCAAGAAGGAATTTCCGCACAGGATGAGAATTTAAAATTTGAGGCATTGCCAGTCTTGGAGCCTGTTTTAGGTCTGGACTGGAACCCCAATTTTGGTAACATCCCGGATTAGAACCTATCCATTTTCATTTGGTAAAACTGTGAGGAAACGTTACTGCACCACAGGAGTGACCAGCAGACAACGTTTATATTTAAACAAACTTTAATTTGAACACAGAATTAAGCACATTAGCAACAAAGAAATACCTTTACAGTTAACAAGTACAACACCTTAACTTGCTTCCTGAAACCTGCCTCTATATTCCAATTAAGCGACCCATATATTTCAAATACCACTTATGTATAAAGTTAACAACCAGGTTTTACTTGCTTAACTTGGTGCAGAGTCCTTGGAGAGAGAAAATCTTGTTGTGGACCAAGCTGAAAATCTTCTGTTCAACTTAGAGCCCTTGGGGCAGCAGTGTGGCACAGTGTTTAGCACAGCTGCCTCATGGCGCCACGGCCCCAGGTTCAATCCCGGCTCTGGGTCATTGTCCCTGTGGAGTTTGCACATTCTCCCCGTGTTTACGTGCGTTTCGCCCTCAGTTTCGCCCTCACAACCAAAAGATGTGCTAGGTAGGTGGATTGGCCGTGCTAAATTGCCCCTTAATTGGAAATAAATAATTGGGTACTCTAAATTTATAAATTTATAAAACATAATGAAAAGTTTAAAAAAAACTTGGAGCCCTGGAAGCAACTCTGTCCAGATAGACCTGGTACCTCCCATTAGCTACAACGGCTGCACTCACGGCATTCTTTTGTCTCTTGTTACAAGATGTCCCATAATTTGTTTAGCCAGGCTCAAACTGTTACATTACATTAGATCTCTATTGGCGCACAGGTTTAAAAAGCTTTTAATATCTATGGGAGAAACACTTGCCCTGCAAAAATCACTGATTACCTCACTTTTAATCACACCTCCATCAGACGTCTGTAAGCATTTTAACCGCAAATTTAATAACATTACTGCAAAAAGTATGACAATTCCTATTATTCATCATAGAGCCAAAGTAAATCAGAAAGCACAGGGTGATGGGGGAATGGGACGTTTTATGAGTTATACTTCGGGCAGCAGAGATTTGGATGAGCTCAAGTTAATATAGAGGGTGGAAGATGAAAGAGCAGCAAGAGGAACATTGGAATGGTCAGGTCCAGAGGAAACAAGGACATGGTTACGTGTATGAGCGGCAGATTGATAGGCCTGGCGACCGGTGATATCACGGTTCATTCGTTTAAAAATACTTGGGGCGGAATCCACCACCCCACCCCCACCCAACCCCCCCCCCCCCCCCCCCCCCCCCCCCACCCCCCACCCACCCATGTCTTTGGCAGTTTGCATGGCCGGCGCCCCACCTCCGTGGAACCAGCCACAGGGGGTGACCTCCGGCAAGACTGGCAGATCCCCCCGTTAGGAAGCGCCGTTGCACAGTGGCTAGCACAGTTGCTTCACAGCTCCAGCGTCCCGGTTTGATTCCCGGCTCGGGTCACTGTCTGTGTGGAGTTTGCACGTTCTCCCCGTGTCTGCGTGGGTTTCCTCCGGGTGCTCCGGTTTCCTCCCACAGTCCAAAGACGTGCAGGGTAGGTGGATTGGCCACGCTAGATTTCCCTCAGTGTCCAAAAAGATTGGGTTGAGGTTGCTGGGTTACGGGGATAGAGTGGAGGTGTGGGCTTGGGTAGGATGCTCTTTCCAAGAGCTGGAGCAGACTCGATGGGCCGAATGGCCACCTTCTGGACTGTGAATTCTGTGATCCCACCTTGGTTCATGGAAAAGGTGACGTTTTCTTTAGATTGAGGAGCTAGTCTAAACATGTTTTGTGATGGGGGAAATGGAGGGAGATGGAAAATTAGCACTGCTGTGATGCAGATGAGAAATATAATAAAGCCTATTCATCCAGATCCATTGGCTGAAGGTAAAGGTAGTTTTCCACAGAACATTCCGAATGGAATTTCTAATACTATCAGTAACCATATAAGGAGATGCTTTACCCGTTCTCTCTCTCGTGCAGACAAATTAAACCTGTGCATAAGGTGGCGATCGAGGTATAGGTTAATTCAGTGCATCTTTTCTGTTTGAAACTCAACTCTCCTTCACCCTGTGAGAATGGGTGTAGCTTAGTATGTTAATACAACAGCACATTGTTCCATTGAAATCTTTACCACTGAGAAAGGCAGGAAAAGCAATGTTGTGGGAACGCGATTATCTCTACGACCTGGTCCAAGTCTCACGTGACCTGAATTGACCTGAATTTCATCACAGTTAGAAGAGGATGTCCAGTGTCACTTTCTCTGTGCAACATGGGAATGGCAATAAGTACTGTCACCCACACAAAAGAAAGATCCTTCTCTCATTTTAATATTCTGTTAAGTCCCACGTGTAATGCAGTTT
The DNA here is from genome assembly GCF_902713615.1 of Scyliorhinus canicula. Classification (NCBI taxonomy): domain Eukaryota; kingdom Metazoa; phylum Chordata; class Chondrichthyes; order Carcharhiniformes; family Scyliorhinidae; genus Scyliorhinus; species Scyliorhinus canicula. The sequence continues at coordinate 13,601,489 of NC_052170.1, forward strand.
GAGGAGCAGGTGGAACAAACAACGTTGTTCCTCGGGCCGGCAATTATGGTGAACTGTTTTTTTAAAATAGCTCAATTAAGGGGCAATTTAGGGCAGCATGGTAGCACACATGGCAAGCACTGTGGCTTCACAATGCCAGGGCCCCAGGTTCGATTCCCTGCTGGGTCACTGTCTGTGCGGAGTCTGCACGCTCTCCCCGCGTCTGCGTGGGTTTCCTCCGGGTGCTCCGGTTTCCTCCCACAGTCCAAAGATGTGCAGGTTAGGTGGATTGGCCACGCTAAATTGCCCTTAGTGTCCAAAAAGGGGATAGAGTGGAAGCAAGTGCTTAAGTGGGTCGGTGCAGACTCGATGGGCTGAATGGCCTCCTTCGGCACTGTATGTTCTATGTTAGCGTGGCCAATCGACCTACCCTCAACATTTTTGGGTTGTGGGGGTGAAACCCACGCAGACACGGGGAGAATGTGCGCACAGACAGTGACCCGGGGCTGGGATCGAACCCGGGACCTCAGCGTCGCTAGTGCTAACCACTGCGCCATCGTGCCACCATGGTGAACTGTTTTTTTTTATATAAATGTTTTTTATTGAGTTTTCATATTTTATATATGACAAATTACAAATTATTAGAGAGAGAGAAAAAAAAAGGAAAACACAAAAATTTAACATGAATATTTACAGGTAAGCATCTTCATAACAACAATTGTGGCCGCCCCCTTTAGCCAGCATACATATTTTACATTCCCCAATATGGCCGAGGCACATGTTTATAGGCATTTATTTATAGTTTGGTTTTGGGCCTTGGCTTGCCATCAAACCCCCATACCGAGCCCGTAACCCCCCCCCCCCCCCCCCCTCCCCCCCGGCTTGGTGAACTGTTTTTAATTCAAACTTCCACTATGCATGGGCATAATTATTTCTGAAACCTCCCGTCCCACCAGAAACTCCATTAGACCTTCGGCCGGCGTGGTGCCTTAGCCTCATGGAGATCCTAAAAACTGCAGCAATGGCAGCTATGCCGAGGGGTGAAAATGATTGTGGCTTTTCGGAAGACCTTTTTAAAAAAATAAATTTAGAGTAGACCATTCTTTTTTCCAATTAAGGGGCAATTTAGTGTGATCCATTCCAGCTTTCCTGCACATCTTTGGGTTGTGGGGGCGAAACCCAGGCAGACACGGGGAGAATGTGCAAACTCGATTCGGACAGTGACCCAGGGCCGGGATTCGAACCTGGGACCTTGGCGTCGTGAGGCAGCAATGCTAACCACTGTGCCACCGTTCCGCCGCCTTTAGGAAGATGAATAGAGAAGAAAGGAAAGAAGAGACGTCTATTCTGGAGCACTTTATGCAATTGGTGGTGAGGCCTACACTCACTAGCCATGAGGGCCGGGATTCTCCCTTAGTGCTCCCAAGTTCCGACGCCGGAGTCAAAATTGGCGTGAACGACTCCGGCGTCGGACCCATCAAAAGTGTGCGAATTATGCGCAATGGAAGGGAATGTCACGGGAACTGCGACGGCGCGACCTGGAACGGCGTCACCGACGCACATGGCATAATTGACGGCACGCAGCATCGCTGTTAAATTGACGCCATAAGCACAGAAACGGCAACGCGGGAAGATGGCCGCTCGCCGCATAGCGCCGAGGTTCAAGGACCAGGACATCGAAGCGCTCCTGGACGCCGTGGAGCGGAGGAGGGAGGCCCTGTATCCTAGCCGTAGCCGCAGGGTCGCTGCCAACACCAGACAGCACCTGTGGAGGGAGGTGGGAGACTCTGTCAGCGCCGTGCGGGTAACCCGCAGGAACAGCAGCCAGTGCCACAAGAAGGTCAATGACCCAGTCAGGGCAGCCAGGATGGGTACCCCCCATTGTGCCCATGGCACCAACCCCCCCGCCCCCGGCGAAGTCCCTTCGGCCCCGGCTGGCATGGCGCCAAAGGCCGTTCCCGCCAGCCAGCGGGGCGCCAACCACTCCAGCGCGGGCCTAGCCCCTCAATGTTAGGGCTTGGCCCCTAAAGGTGCGGAGACTTCCGCCGGAGTGGTTCACGCCATTCCATCCCGCCGGGACCACCCGCCCCGCCGGGTAGGGGAGAATCCCGCTCGACGCTTCTGGGACACTCATTGGTGCGCACCACACAGTCATTCCGGGTCAGCAGGTGGAGGTAGGAGCAGCCGAGGGGCCGGACGGTCGGAGGGCAGCTCGGCCCCAGCAACCAGCTGCCACCCAGACGGGTCCCGGGTTCCTGCAGTTCCCACACCCACCCATAGCCCAGATGCAGTCAGGGGCCCTGGGGCAAGTGGAGGGGATGACGGCCGGCTTGTAGCAGCTGCAGACGCAGGCGGAGGAGTCCACCCGCGTGCAGGAGCAGGGAGTGGTGCCGGTCATTGCTGCCACCCAGGCCAACATTGCACGGGTGGCGTCCACGGTGGAGGCAATGGGGGCGACGGTGTCGGGCGTGGGCAGCGGTATGCAACGCTTGGGGCTTTCCATACAGGCGGCGTCCGTGGCCCACGACATGGCTGCCCTGTCACAGGCAGCCATGAGCGAGAGCCAACTGCAGATCGCAGAAGCGCTCAACAGCGTGGCCCAGTCTCAGCAGGCCATGGCCCAGTCTCAGCAGGCCATGGCCCAGTCTCAGCAGGCCATGGCCCAGTCTCAGCAGGCCATGGCCCAGTCTCAGCAGGCCATGGCCCAGTCTCAGAAGGCCATGGCCCAGTCTCAGCAGGCCATGGCCCAGTCTCAGCAGGCCATGCCCCAGTCTCAGCAGGCCATGGCCCAGTCTCAGCAGGCCATGGCCCAGTCTCAGCAGGCCATGGCCCAGTCTCAGCAGGCCATGGCCCAGTCTCAGCAGGCCATGGCCCAGTCTCAGCAGGCCATGCCCCAGTCTCAGCAGGCCATGGCCCAGTCTCAGCAGGCCATGGCCCAGTCTCAGCAGGCCATGGCCCAGTCTCAGCAGGCCATGGCCCAGTCTCAGTAGGCCATGGCCCAGTCTCAGCAGGCCATGGCCCAGTCTCAGCAGGCCATGGCCCAGTCTCAGAAGGCCATCGCTGAGGGCATCGGTGCCATTGCCCAGGTGCTGGCCGGTGTCACATGGACACAGACAGGGATGGCCAACTTCCTGAGCTCCATGGCTGCAAACTTGCAGACCCTCGTTGATACTAGGGCGGGCCCCCAGGACTGGCAGCGCCAGGTGCCGGGGGTGCCTCGGGTGCTGGATCCGTTCACATCCCCGTCCCATGGAGAGCCCCGGGGGCCATCGGGCAGCCCGAGGGAGGAGGAAGTGCTGGGGGCCATTCTGGGCCCCCCTGCAGGGGAAGTCCTGGAAGACTGCAACTCTTGGACTCCCCCCTCCCCCCCCCCTTCCGTCCCAGGTGGGCAATGGGCAGAACAGGCTGGCACCACTCCATTCCAGTCGCCCGAGCCGCAGCCTGCCTCATCCAAGCCAGGCCGCCCCAGGAAACGGCCGCCAAAGGGGACCCTTGTCACAGGGCAGGAATCACAGGAGTCCGCCTCCAGTTCTGCTGTACCATGTGGGGAAGCACCTAGACATAGTCATAAGGTCCGTCAGGCCAGAAAATTAGACACAGAGTAAATAGGCACGGGTGCAGGGCACAGACTAGTTACAGGGGCTAGGGAGCGTGTCTGATCCGTTTGTAATTAAAATCACTTTCACACCTGTGGAAGCTCCCTCTGTCCGATGCGTGCGGGGGGTTGTGTGTGAGGTGAGCGCCAGTGTGTGTGAGGGGTGATAGGACGTCGAGCTCAGGTGAGTGTGGCGTGCGCCCCCCCAATGCCCCGGGTCACCCTTGCCACCCCGCCCCCAGGCAGACCACGGTTCCGTGCGCTGCAGTGTCCAGGCCGTACACTAGGACCACCCAGGTGGAGGGTGTTACCGTGGCCATGAGTCAGACATTGTCCAACGATGTAGAGCCCAGAGTTCATCGTAGAGCGGGTTGTCATCATCCTCCACGCCATGCTATAGACCCGCTTCCGCTAGCGACTGTGTGAGCCCTGCCCGTTGTGCCGCAGGTGGATGTGCAATGGAGGGGTGGTGTGCATGCGGGTGGTTGTTGGTGGGCGGGGCTAGGGTGATGAGCAGGGGGGGTGGTAGAGTAGTGCGGTAATGTGCTGTCCGTGCCCATGCTCAGCGATTTCCCCCCCCCCCCACCTTAATCTGTGAACCGTGCGGCTATCAACTCTTCCCATGCCCACTGGCCCATCGGGTATCGGTGGGCAGCCTCCCGTCCCTGTCCAGCCCGTATGTCACATGCATTCCCACCCCCCCTCCACATCGCCATCATCTGGGGAGGCGTGCCCATCATCGTCTTCCCCCTCCGTCTCCTCCTCCTCCAGCACATCGCCCCTCTGCTGGGCTATATTGTGCAGGACGCAGCATGTTAGACGTATTAGGTGCTGTGGTATGAAGAGACAAAAGTTCTGTTCCTTTTTCACCAACACACTTTTATTTCTTCCAACAGACTCTGCACAAAACTCTACACATCACCAGACCCAGAGGCCACCTGAAGCCCCTTTACATATCAGTGTCAATTATTGGAAACTTAACATAAATGAGACAACTAATTGCAATGTCTCTTAACCCATTACTTAACACAGCAGACCACAATGATGGAGCCAGCCTGCTCCGACGGCTACTGGAGGGCCCCTCCAAAGGGTCCAGGCACCTGAAGTGCATCTTCAGCAGCCCAAAGCTGGTCTCGACCACACCCCTAGTCTCTGCATAGGCATCATTGTAGCGGGTCTCCGTGTCAGTCTGTGGCCTCTGTATAGGCGTCATCAGCCACGTCGCCCAGCAACAGGCCCCGCGGGGGGGGGGGGGGGGGGGGGGGGGGGGGGTGTCCCTCGAACATGGCGGGGATAAACGATTGTGCCAATGTGAACGTGTCATGTGCACTGCCCGGGTACCGGGCGCAGACGTGCAGGATCTTCATCAGGTGGTCACAGACCACCTGTACGTTCATGGAGTAGGACCCCTTCCTGTTCATGAACACGGCCCTGGTATCCACTGGTGGCTGCAGGGCGACGTGCGCACCATCGTTTGCCCCCTGACCCATGGGTATCCTGGCCACGGTAGCGAATCCCACTGCCCGGGCATCCCGGTGGGCACGGTCCACAGGGAACTGAATGTCGCGGTCCACCATAGCATACAGGGCGTCAGTCACTGTACGGATGAACCGATGCACCGTTGTCTGGGAGATTCTGGACAGGTCCCCACTCGGCGACTGGAACGACCCCGTGGCATAAAGGTTCAAGGCCTCCGTCACCTTTACGGCCACCGGGAGAGGGTGTCCGCCCCCAGTCCCACGCGGTGCCAGGTGTGCCATCAAGTGGCAGATACGGGCGATGGTTCCAGGGCTCATCCGGAGTCTCCTGCATGCCCTGTCCGTGAGGTTCCTGGTAGGATGAGCGGCGCCGGTACACACGGGGCCTTATTGGGCGCCGGTCGCCGTGGTACCACCTCCTCCTCGTCCTGTCGGGCGGCCGGCAGTCCGGCCTGGGCGCCTGCCCCTCTGCGGCACGCTCCTCTGCGGCAGCCTGTGCCACCTCCCTGTCACGCCCCTTCTCCAGCTGCCATAGGGCTACATGCATGACAGCGGCCCCGGCCACGGCAGCCAACATCGCTGGGTGATTGCCAAACATAACGGTCTGCAGGTGGTGGGGGTGCACAACATATCATCATTGCACATACCCACCTCCGCAACTTGGTGACATAGGCTGCATGGTCGCCACTGCTGACAGGTGGCACCTGGCCACCCAAACAACTCCCCCCCCAATCCCTGACCCTCCCCACCCCACCCCCACCCTCCCCAGACACCAGCCCCAACCCTCCCCACCCCAACCCCACCCTCCCCAGACACCAGCCCCAACCCTCCCCACCCCACCCCCACCCTCCCCAGACACCAGCCCCAAAAACCCCACCCCACCCCCACCCTCCCCAGACACCAGCCCCAAAAACCCCACCCCCCCCCCCACCCTCCCCAGACACCAGCCCCAACCCTCCCCACCCCAACCCCACCCTCCCCAGACACCAGCCCCAAAAACCCCACCCCACCCCCACCCTCCCCAGACACCAGCCCCAAAAACCCCACCCCACCCCCCACCCTCCCCAGACACCAGCCCCAACCCCCCCCACCCCACCCCCCCCCTCCCCAGACACCAGCCCCAAAAACCCCCCCCCACCCCCCACCCTCCCCAGACTCCAGCCCCAATGCTCCCCAGACTCCAGCTCCAGCTATCCCTACCCCACCCCCACCCTCCCCAGACACCAGCCCCGACCCTCCCCACCCCACCCCCACCCTCCCCAGACATCAGCCCCAACCCTCCCCACCCCACCCTCCCCAGACACCAGCCCCAACCCTCCCCACCCCACCCCCATCCTCCCCAGACACCAGCCCCAAAACCCCCACCCCACCCCCCACCCTCCCCAGACACCAGCCCCAACCCTCCCCACCCCAACCCCACCCTCCCCAGACACCAGCCCCAACCCTCCCCACCCCACCCCCATCCTCCCCAGACACCAGCCCCAAAAACCCCACCCCACCCCCCACCCTCCCCAGACACCAGCCCCAACCCTCCCCCCCCCAACCCCACCCTCCCCAGACACCAGCCCCAACCCTCCCCACCCCACCCCCATCCTCCCCAGACACCAGCCCCAAAAACCCCACCCCACCCCCCACCCTCCCCAGACACCAGCCCCAACCCTCCCCCCCCCACCCCCACCCTCCCCAGACACCAGCCCCAAAAACCCCACCCCACCCCCCACCCTCCCCAGACTCCAGCCCCAATGCTCCCCAGACTCCAGCTCCAGCTATCCCTACCCCACCCCCACCCTCCCCAGACACCAGCCCCGACCCTCCCCACCCCACCCCACCCTCCCCAGACATCAGCCCCAACCCTCCCCACCCAACCCCACCCTCCCCAGACACCAGCCCCAAAAACCCCACCCCACCCCCCACCCTCCCCAGACACCAGCCCCAACCGTCCCCACCCCAACCCCAGCCCCACCCTCCCCAGACACCAGCCCTCCCCACCCCAGCCCCACCCTCCCCAGACACCAGCCTCGACCCTCCCCACCCCAGCCCCACCCTCCCCAGACACCAGCCCCGAAAACCCCACCCCACCCCCCACCCTCCCCAGACACCAGCTCCAGCTATCCCTATCCCACCCCACCCTCCCCAGACACCAGCCCCAACCCTCCCCACCGCACCCCCACCCTCCCCAGACACCAGCCCGACCCTCCCCACCCCAACCCCACCCTCCCCAGACTCCAGCCCTGACCCTCCCCACCCCAACCCCACCCTCACCAGACACCAGCCCCAACCCTCCCCACCCTAGCCCCACCCTCCCCAGACACCAGCCCCAACCCTCCCCACCCCACCCCCACCCTCCCCAGACACCAGCCCCGACCCTCCCCACCCCACCCCCACCCACCCCAGACACCAGCCCTAACCCTCCCTACCCCACCCCCACCCTCCCCAGACACCAGCCCCGACCCTCCCCACCCCAACCCCACCCTCCCCAGACTCCAGCCCTGACCCTCCCCACCCCACCCCCACCCTCCCCAGACTCCAGCCCCAATGCTCCCCACCCCAGCCCCACCCTCCCCAGACACCAGCCCTGACCCACCCCCCACCCCATCCCCATCCTCCCCAGACACCAGCCCCGACACCCCCCACCTCACCCCCACCCTCCCCAGACACCAGCCCTGACCCACCCCCCACCCCATCCCCATCCTCCCCAGACACCAGCCCCAATGCTCCCCACCCCCCCCCCCCACCCTCCCCAGACACCAGCCCTGACCCACCCCCCACCCATCCCCCACCCTCCCCAGACACCAGCCCCAATGCTCCCCACCCCACCCCCACCCTCCCCAGACACCAGCCCTGACCCATCCCCCACCCCATCCCCATCCTCCCCAGACACCAGCCCCAATGCTCCCCACCCCAGCCCCACCCTCCCAAGACACCAGCCCTGACCCCCCCACCAGCCCATCCCCATCCTCCCCAGACACCAGCCCTGACCCTCCCCATCCCACCCTCCCCAGACACCAGCCCTGACCCTAGCCGATAGAGTCTTGATGAGAGTTGCCTCTTAGAATTGATGCACAGCAGGGCAGCACAGTGGTGCAGTGGGTTAGCCCTGCTGCTTCACGGTGCCAAGGTCCCAGGTTCGATCCCCGATCTGTGTCACTGTCCGTGTGGAGTTTGCACATTCTCCCCGTGTTAGCGTGGGTTTTGCCCCCACTACCCAAAGATGCGCAGAGTAGGTGATTTGTCCAAGCTAAATTGCCCCTTAATTAGAAAAAATTAATAGGGTACTCTATAAATTTATTTAAAAAAAGAATTGATGCACTGCGTTATAAAAATGTCAATCTGGTAAGGTCCAGTAATCAATAGTTAAACTTTGTTAAAACCTATTTCATAAACATTTTCTTCCCACCCCTGATCTGCACCTCCATCAATATAACTAACAGGGTTCAGGAAGTCAGCTCCACTATATGCCCCACAAGTTATAGTGGGGTTTGATTACCTCCAAAGTGTAAAAGTTTTGTTTTAAATCGAGCAAAATCTTTAACTCCAAAATCATATCATGGCACATTTCCAATGGAATAAAACCTCTGGGTTTGCAACACTGAATGCAGTTCAAACCAAGCATTCTTCATTCGAAAAAAACATTCTTGTGGTATTAGCAAAGCATGACCCACATGGGATCCAACTTCAGTTTTTTTTTCCTTTATAAATTTAGAGTAGCCAATTATTTTTCTTTTCCAATTAAGGGGCAATTTAGCGTGGCCAATCCACCTACCCTGCACATCTTTGGGTTGTGGGGGTGAATCCCGCGCAGACACGGGGAGAATGTGCAAAGTCCACACGGACAGTGACCCAGAGCCAGGATTCAAACCCGGGTCCTCAGCGCCGCAGTCCCAGTGCTAACCACTGCGCCACATGCCGCCCCCATCTTCAGTTGAAACACAAACAGTTTAAATATTTCTCACTCCAGTGCAATTTCCTCTTTTTTCCCTTCTCTCTTTCTGAGAAGTTCTCTTCCCTGGGAATTCGCTAGCTGTGTAATTGTAGCTGATTCCCTGTCAAAGGAAAACACTAGAAGTCTCCAAAAGCCAAATGCAATTTCCTTTTTGGAGCCTATAATTCACAGCTTTTTGTCAGGCAATAATCGCTATTCATAGGAAACGGTGCGTTTAAAACCCAAATATTTTCAATTCAAGCACGCGTGTCCCAGCTGGGGTGATTAAATGACACCGCACCATGCAGAGTTGCTGCCATAGGCCACGGATTAGTTAGGCCCAGTTCACAGTCGCAAAGCTTCAGAAATTAATTCCAGGCAGCTTATTGGACAAGAGGGAGCAGCCCACAACCCCAACCTTATTTTCACCCCATTAAAAAAAAACGTGTTCGAGAGGTCGACCATTGAAACAATCTTCTCTCAGGAGAAAACAATTGCATAACATATTTACAAAAGTGCAGAAATGCAAAGCTTTGACTTGGGAGGTGGTGAAGTGGACTAACGAACTGATGTGAAAAAGATTATGAATTAATTCCTGAGGGGCAGCACGGTGGCGCAGTGGGTTAGCCCTGCAGCTTCATGGCACCGAGGTCCCAGGTTCGATCCCGGCTCTGGGTCACTGTCCGTGTGGAGTTTGCACATTCTCCCCGTGTCTGCGTGGATTTCGCCCCCACAACCCAAAGATGTGCAGGCTAATTATTTAGGTTACTAATTAATTGGGTACGCTAAATTTATTTTTCAAAAATGAGTTCACTCCTGAGAAGCAGTGCGACACGGTGGTGTCGTACTGCTGCCTCACGGTTCTGAGGACCCGGGTTCGATCCTGGCCTTGGGTCACTGTCCGTGTGGAGTGTATTGATCTGCATATCTGTATGTATATAAAGGATTAATATACAGAAGTAACAGCTAGGTCACCAGTAGATGGCAGCACTAGAGAGGACTCAAAAAGACCAGCTCAAGCCGAGTTCCCGCCTCTTCGTGTTTGGAGTGACTAGTAACCAGAGGTAGAGAGAGATATCTCAGAATGCTTTCAATCATAGTTAATATATGTTTAATCTTGTTAATTTAATCTCTGGTTTAGTTGTTGAAGAGAGAACTGACAGTTTATTACTCAATAAACAATTTGCTTTAATTGGAGACTTCGAGTGTTAATGAACATCGAGTGCAGGATCACCTTGGAAAGATGCAAATGAGTAATAAGATATTACACAACGTAATTTAACATGGAGTTTGCACATTCTCCCCGTGTCTGTGTGGGTCTCACCCCCACAAACCAAAGATGTGCAGGTTAGATGGATTGGCCAGGCTAAATTGCGCTTAATTGAAAAAAAACAATGAATTGGGTACTTTAAATTTATTTAAAAATAAGTAAATAGGGCAGCACGGTGGCGCAGTGGGTTAGCCCTGCTGCCTCACGGCACCGAGGTCCCAGGTTCGATCCCGGCTCTGGGTCACTGACCGTGTGGAGTTTGCACATTCCCCCCGTGTTTGCGTGGGTTTCGCCCCCACAACCCAAAAATGTGCAAGCTAGGTGGGTTGAACATGCTAAATTGCCCCTTAATTGGAAAACTTAATTGGGTACCCTAAATAAATAAAAAAATAAGTAAATAAATAATAACAATTCCTGAGATGCTCATAGAATCTCTAGTCTGGAATTCAGCGGTGAGTGATTCACCTCCTGCCTCCCCAAAGCCTGTCCTCCAAGGCTTATGTCAGAAATGTGATGGCATACTCTCCACCACCCGGAACAAAGATGTCTGTTTGATTGCCGCCCCATCCACCACCTTAAGTATTAATTCCTTCCATCGTGGAACATAATGGCAGCAGTGTGCCCAATATGCTGCAGCTTGTTACCCCTCCTTCAACAGCACCCTCCAAACCTGTGGCCTCTACTGCAAGTTGCCCTCCAAGACACACACCATCCTGACTTGATACTAGGCCGCCTTTCCCTCACGGCCGCCGGGTCAAAGGCCCTGAACTCCCTTGCTGACAGGGCCGTGGGTATACCTGCTGATGTACCATCAATCTGACATGAGTCGTAGTGAGGATTCAAATATTAGGCTTTAATAAGCTAGATGTGAGCCCGGCAGTGGTCGTACAAGGCAAGGCCGACTGCCGGCTGGTTCGAGCTTTTATAATCATCCCCTCGGCCAATCGGCGGGGAGTCACATGACTAGCCACAGCCAATTGGCAGAGAGGCACATGACTTGCCTGGGCCAATGGGCAGCGGGACTGCTGTACCAATGGCAGCCTTTCTAAGGTAATGTGATCTCCCCAGCCATACCAGCACATCTGCACCACATGGACTGCAGCGGTTCAGGAAGGTAGCTCGCCGCCAAATGTCTTTGTTTGGGGAGATAGTGGCACAGTGAGTGTCACTGGGGTAGTAATATAGAGGCCCAGGCATTAACTCTCGGGACAGTGGTCCAAATCCCACCATGGTAACTGATGGAATTCAAATTCGATTCATAAATCTGGAATTAAAATGCTAGCCTCTGTATTGGTGACCATGAAGCTATTGTCGATTATCCTAATCTGATCCTGTCCTTTAGAGAGGAAGATCTGCTGTCGTTACCCGGTCTGGCCTACATGTGACTCCAGACTCACAGTAATGTGGTTGACTCTGAACTGCGCTCTGAATTGGCCTCACGAGGCACTCAGTTGTGTCAAAGCTCTACAAAATCTAAAAGTATTGAAAGCGGACAGAGCACCCGGTCTCAAACCAGGCACGTGAATCGACACTGGTACCCTCTAGACACGTTAGCTCTGCAGTGTCCTCCTTTCTACGAAGAATCCCTACAGTGCAGATGGAGGCCATTTGGCCCATCGAGTCTGCACCGACCCTTCGAAAGAGCAGTCTGTCCATTTCCACTCCCCCGTGACCTAATTTGCATATGCCTAGATACTAAGGGGTCATGGTCAATCAACCTAACCTGCACATCTTTGGACTGGGGGGCTCAAAAGATCTGGGAGCTTGGGCCAAAATTGGGACAGCTGCCCCACAGACTAGTCAAGCACGCACTTGACATGGTCATACCCACGGAATCATATTTTACAGATAATAGATGGGATTTTCAGCTGGCAGTGCTAGAAGCGGACCTCTGGGGAGCCCCTTTAGTGGTTGCTGCCCTTCCTATGTGTGGGGAAGGGGTGCCCCGATGCTTGTGGATGGGGAGCGGTGTGCTGATCCTTGGTGGAGGGGATACCCCGGTGCTTGTGTGGGGGCAGGTTAGACCTGATGCTGGTGCTAATGGGGGGGAGGGAGGATGCCCTGATGCTTTTTGTGATGTGTGGGGGAGGGGGGGGGGGGGGATGTCTCACTTGTCCTGGTGGGGAAATTCCTTCTCCATGCTGATCGGGATGTCCTTTTAAAATGGCGGCCTGTTCTCTGTGGAGTGGGCATGGCTGACTATCAGGCCCCGCCCTACCACAGTGACACCAAAAACACCACCCACATTTATAAACGTTTCATTTATGAGTAAACTAAACTGTCCAGTTATCTTTATTTACAGTACAACGGCGCTGAGGACCCGGGTTCAATCCAGGCTCCGTGTCACTGTCCGTGTAGATTTTGCACATTCTCCCCGTATCTCCATGGATCTCACCCCCACATCCCAAAGACATGCAGGGAAGGTGGATTGGCCACGCTAAATTGCCCTTTAATTGGGTAATCTAAATTTATAAACAAAAGCAACAAAAAAAAAATCTTTATTTACAGTACACTGAGGGAGAATTCAGAATGTCCAATTCACCGAACAAGCAAGTCTTTCGGGACTTGTGGGAAGAAACTGGAGCACTCAAGGGAAACCCCGGCAGACACGGGGAGAACGTGCAGACTTCGCACAGTCACCCAAGCCGGTAATTGAACCCGGGTCCCTGGTGCTGTGAAGCAACAGTGCTAACCACTGTGCTACCGTGCCGCCCAGATGAATCCGAGATCTTCAGAAACCTCGTGAATCTGCACATTAGAGTGAGACTAGCTGTCTTGCTCTAATATGCGGACATGCCAAAACGTGATTCTTCCACAATGAACGGGATTTACATCGTAACATCTTGCAAGATCGTGTTGGGTCTCATGAGGTGTTGTGAGCTGGATCACCCGGCTTTTATCGGCCATGCTGCGCCACAACGAGTTGCTTTTCGGGTGCAGCGTGTGTCATAATATACACCAGTCTATCATGGTGCAGACACACACTGATGGACACACTCAGGGACCAATCAACATGTACAAACACCGCAGCCAATCACCAGGTAGAATACACACACTATAAAGGCAGAGGGCACCACGGTTCCCGCTCATTCTGGCTGCTGCCTCTGAGTGTAACAAGAACTCATCCAGCCCAGCACAGACTTACACCACGTGCTGAGAGAATCAGCTGGTTCGGACAAGGCGTAGGTCTCTAGTTCAAGTTAGCATCATTTAGATCCACAGTCATCGTGTGTTAGTTAGTTAGAAATAGTTAATAAAATTGAGTTGAACCTTCAGCAGTGTTGGAAGTGTCTGTTCATCTCTCAAGTCTACACTAGCCAACACTTCATGGTATCAGAAGTTGTGGGATGCTCGCACTTCTGAGACCTGCCTTTCATTGATCTGCCTTCCACCAGTCTCGCGCCATCCTACAGAATGGACTCCGTTCGCCCGCCGCCGCCTCTCCGCATTGCCGGGAATCTGGGCTCCAACTGGAAACTTTTCAAACGGCGTTTCCAGCTGTACCTCGAGGCCAGGGACCTGGAAGCTGCCTCGGACGCAGCTTTCGGAAGAGATTGCTCTCTTCCTCTTCACAGCCGGGGACCACGCTCGGCACATTTACAACTCGCTCACCTTCGATGAGGGGGAGGACAAATCGAAGTTCAAGACCGTAATTCTAAAGTTCGACAGCCACTGCGCGGTCTAGGTCAACGAGAGCTTCGAGAGATGCATGTTTCAGCAGCGAATTCAGGGTAAGGACGAGCCTTTCTAGTCCTTTATTACCCACCTCCGCGTCCTTGTGCAGTCCTGCAACTACGGGTCCACCTCTGACTCCATGCTCCGTGACCAGATTGTTTTTGGTGTTCAATCTGAGCCCCTGCGCCAACAGCTACTAAAAGTAAAGCAGCTCACTCTCTCTACGGCCATTGGGACCTGTGTACTTCATGAACATGCCTCCACGCGCTACTCCTTCATCCAGGCGGCTGAAACGGCGCGGCAAGCCCCTTACGAGGCAGAACGGGTCCAAATGATTAAATCTTTTCAGGCTCTGGATCTGAACGATGGCGGCCATCTCGCGCGCTTTTTGAGGAGTCCCGCGCTTACACACAGCGAGCGTGCTGACGTCACTGACCGCTTCACGCAGGTGCACGCTACGCTAGATCGCCCCACGCATGAGCGGTGGTGCGACGAACGTCCCGACACTCCGGGGTGTGGCACCTGCGGCTCCGCCCACTTAAAGCGACAATGTCCCACGAAGTCCCGACGCTGCCTGCAGTGTGGCAAACGAGGCCACTACGCTGCAATGTACAGATCTTCCATGCCTGCTGTTTTTAGGAGGTCCATCCAGCCCCACAGAGACGTCAGGGCTATCCAGCCTGCCATCAATGAACCTACTCCAGACCTTGCTTCCGACCTTGCCTGCAATGACCCACAGGTCCCGTTCCAAATCAGCGTCGTTACCACGAACAGGATGTCCCCCAAGCGTGGCACTGAACCCATCCACGTCCACAGCGTCAGCCAGGATGATGAGTGCTGTGCCACCCTTATGGTCAACCGGTCCCCTGTCAGGTTCCACCTGGACACTGACGCTCCTTTCAATCTCAACGCGTCGTCTGATTTTCGCAAGCTCTGCGTACAGCTCTGCTGTCCTGCCATCTGCGTGTAAATTGCTGGACTACAATGGCAATGCCATCGCCGCCAGCGGCTCCTGCCACCTTGAGGTGACACATCGTGCTCACACAGTCATTCTCCCGTTCGAGATTGTTGCTGCCTCAAAAGCCTCCTTGCTTGGTGCGCAGGCATGCAGGCTGCTCCACTTAGTGCAGACAGTACACTCTCTCTCTTCAAGCGATGTGTCTGCATCCTCTGACACAGACTTCAGGGCGCAACTCGACTCCATCATCCAGCAACACCATGATGTCTTCGAAGGCATGGGCACGCTCCCGTACAAAATCTTACTCAAGCCCAACGCCACGCCTGTCGTTCACGCACCTCGCAGAGTCCCAGCGCCCCTCAAGGACCGCCTCAAGCAACAGCTCCAGGACCTCCAGGACCAAGGAGTCATTTCTAGGGTCACGGAACCCACAGACTGGGTTAGCTCCATGGTCTGCGTCAAGAAGCCGTCCGGCGAGCTGCAGATCTGTATTGATCCTAAAGATGTGAATCAGAATATCATGCGGGAGCACTACCCGATTCCGAAACGTGAGGAGCTCACGTCCGAGATGGCCCACGCCAAACTATTCTCAAAACTGGATGCCTCGAAGGGTTTCTGGCAGATCCAACTAGATGAGTCAAGCAGGAAGCTGTGTACGTTCAACACACCCTTTGGCAGGTTCTGCTACAACCGGATGCCGTTCGGCATCATTTCTGCGTCCGAAGTTTTCCATCGGATCATGGAGCAGAGATGATGGAGGGGATCGACGGCGTCCGGGTATATGTCGACGACATTATTATCTGGTCAACCAGAGTTCATCGCCCACCTCAGAGACTGAACTTATGAACTCTGTACACATGAGGACTTTCTGAAATGTTTTTTGTCCTCTTTCCTTTATTGTTGCATTCGTTCTCCAGTGATTTGTAAATAGATTCATTGGTTGTTCCAGTTCATGGTCGTCATCTGCACCAGGCACCTTCCTCTGTAAATAGTCTTGTTCCCTGTATATAGATTTGTACGTATGTCTTCGCACCTCACACGTAGCTAGGTACATTCTCCACACACCCACACTATTTATTATCACATGCCGGTATCAACATTTTTTATAAAAGGGGGGATGTCATAATATACACCAGTATATCATGGTGCAGACACACACTGATGGACACACACAGGGACCAATCAACATGTACAAACACCGCAGCCAATCACCAGTTAGAATACACACACTATAAAGGCAGAGGGAATCACGGTTCCCGCTCATTCTGGCTGCTGCCTCTCAGTGTAACAAGAACTCATCCAGCCCAGCACAGACTCACGCCACGTGCTGAGAGAATCAACTGGTTCGGACAAGGCTTAGGTCTCTAGTTTAAATTAGCATCATTTAGACCCACAGTCATCGTGTGTTAGTTAGTTAGAAGTAGTTAATAACATTGAGTTGAACCTTTATCAGTGTTGGAAGTATCTGTTCATCTCTCAAGCCTACACTAGCCAACACTTCAGAACCCACGTGATCTCTTCCACCTAGAAGGACAAGTGCAGCAGCTGCATGGGAACAACACCAGCAGCAAGATCCCACCAAGTCACACAGCATCCTGACTTGGAACTATATCACCGTTCCATCACTCTCGCTCTTAAATGCTTTTTTGGACATGTTGAAAATGAAAATCGCTTATTGTCACAAGTAGGCTTCAATGAAGTTACTGTGAAAAGCCCCTAGTCGCCACATTCCGGCGCCTGTCCGGGGAGGCTGGTACGGGAATCGAACCGTGCTGCTGGCCTGCTTGGTCTGCTTTAAAAGCCAGCGATTTAGCCTGGTGAGCTAAACCTGAAAGTGTGGAAAGAAGATAACTATCATGACATCGATGTGACTGCTATCATATTGGTGGAACTTGAATAAGCTTTGTGCTGTTCCTGTGCAGCGTGACTGACCAGGCATTGCTGAATATTAGTGAGATGTTACTGTAAATTCTTAATTGTCTTATACTGACTCCAACTGAGATTTTGGGCGGAATTCTCCGCTCCCCACGACGCTTGTGAGAATAGCGGGAGGGCCTCCCGACATTTTTTGCAACCCCCCGCTATTCTCCCCCCCCCCCCCAACGCTCGCCCTGCGCCCCGAATCGCCGCTCGCCGTTTTTCACGGCGAACAGCGATTCTCCGAGGCCGATGGGCCAAGTGGCCGGCCGTTTATGACCTTTTCACGATGGCGGCAACCACACCTGGTCACCACCGTCGTGAAACGGGTGCCAGAAGCCTGTTTGGGGCTTCTAGGCGCCCGATTGGCACAGCAGTACCACGGCCATGCCAAGGAGGGCAAATGCCCGTGATCGGTGCCCACCGATCGCAGGTCTTGCGTTCAAAAGGGACGCACTATTTTCCCTCCGCAGCCCCGCAAGATCAAGCCGCCACGTCTTGCAGGGCGGCTGAGGGAAAAGACGCCAACCGCGCATGCGCGGTTTGTCACTGTCCAACCTGCGCATGCGCGGCTGTCATCATTAGACGCGTTAGCTGGCGTCATGCTTGGCGCGCGGCCTTGACGACGGTCGTCAAGGCCGCACCGCCGAGACGCCTGGGGCCCCACTCCTAGCCCCAATGGAGGGGGGAGGGAGAATCGGGTCCCGGGAGGGGGTCGCGGAGGCTGCCGTGGGTGACAGCCTCTTCCACGGCAGCCTTCCCGATTCTCCGCCGTAGCGGAGAATCACGCCCTTTGTATTTGTTCATTGGATATGGCGTCCCTGGTAAGGTCAGCACTTATTACCCACCTAATTATTTTTTAACGTATTTGTTCATGGATGCAGGCATCACATGCTAGGCCCATCTTTTTTAAAAATAAATTTAGATTACCCAATTATTTTTCCAATTAAGGGGCAATTTAGCGTGGCCAATCCACCTACTCTGCACATTTTTTAGGTTGTGGGGGCGAAACCCACGCAGACACGGGGAGAATGTCTGGGGGAGAAACCCATGGGGAGACACGGACAGTGACCCAGAGCCGGGATCGAACCTGGGACCTCAGCGCCGTGAGGCAGCAGTGCTAACCACCAGGCCACCATGCTGCCCTTGGCCCATCTCTAATTGCTCCTAAGGAAGTGGTGGTGAATCGCCTTCTTTAACCATTGCAGTCATATATTCCAGAACGCCCAGCGTACAATCTGTACCATCGTTGCATCCTCCATCAGATTCTTTCTTTCGCAAAGAATAATTCAGGATCTTTAAAAAAAAAACTTTAAAGGGCAAATCCACCTACCCAGCGCATCTTTTTGGGTTGTGGGGGTGAGACCCACACAGACATGGGGAGAATGTGCAAACTCCACACGGACAGTGACCCGGGATTGAACCCAGGACCTCGGCGCCGCGAATTCGGGGCCTTTAATTAGTTTAAGATCAGACGAATTTGCGAATTCTCAAATTAAGTGAAAATACTTCAGGTGGTCAAAGCTAAAAAGTGAATCTATCCACGGGAATGAAAGAAAGAGTGAAGAACCAAAAGCTTTCATTAATGATGTATTTCACGACCTCCAGATGTTTCAAAGAGCTTCAGAGCAAACAAAGTACTTTTGGATTGTAGTCACCTTTGTAATGAGGAGACATATGGCAGCTAATTGGTAAGCTGCATGCTCGCAGGGACGTCAATGATATTGATAATCAAATCATTTGTTGAATAGTTCTGGTTAAGGGATAGACGCCATTCCCTGCACTTGCTCACATAGTGAAATGAAATGAAAAATGAAAATTGCTTATTGTCACGAGTAGGCTTCAATGAAGTTACGTGAAAAGCCCCTAGTCACCACATTCCGGCGCCTGTTCGGGGAGGCTGGTACGGGAATTGAACCGTGCTGCTGGTCTGCTTGGTCTGCTTTAAAAGCCAGCGATTTAGCCTGGTGAGCCTGGTGAGTATTCCTTACATGGAGTATTGGGTTGATGTCTCATCTGAAAGTATTTCCCATGGAGCAGCACTCCCTCAATTTACGTGCTGAGCAAGAGGAAGAACTGGCATTTATATCGCACCTTTCATAACGATGTGCCAAAGCTCTCCACAGTCAACAAAATGTGATGACATGTTTTGTAGGAGGGGCAGTTAATTTCCTCACATCAAGCTCACACAAATAGCAGTGAGATATAGAACCAGGAATTATGTATTTCTGCCGGCTTTGGTCGAGGTCCAGACATTGTGGAAGGGCTGGCAACTGTGGGTTGTGAGCCAGTCAGAATATTCCACACCTTCAGTGGGGGTGCGTGTGAGAACTCAATTAAAGTTGCGTCTAGTCAGTGTTTGAGTGCTAAATCTTATTGTGTTTATTTAGCACCTCCTTCAAATTATGGTAATCAGCATATGTGAACATATGGTAATCAGGGCGGCACGGTTAGCAATGTTGCTTCACAGTGCCAGGGTCCCAGGTTCGATTCCCGGCTTGGGTCACTGTCTGTGCGGAGTCTGCACATTCTCCCCGTGTCTGCGTGGGTTTCCTCCGGGTGCTCCAGTTTCCTCCCACAAATCCCGAAAGACGTGCTGTTAAGGTGAATTGGACATTCTGAATTCTCTCTCTGTGTACCCGAACAGGCGGCGGAATGTGGTGACTAGGGGCTTTTCACAGTAACTTCATTGCAGTGTTAATGTAAGCCTCCTTGTGACAATAATAAACATTATTATTATTACTTAGGACCAGAATTGTGTGCTAATCTGGATTTTCGCACAGGACAGTTTGGCAGACTGGACTCATGAATTTGGGCCTGCTTTCAGGTTTCATCCAAAGTGACCCCCTCAGATCTTTTTCGTCCACTTTTACTTTTTTTTAAACTTTAAAGAGGGCAGCCTGGGTCTCCATTTTAATGTCTCATCGGAAAGACAGCACAGCATTCCCTCAGGAATGTCAGCGGAGATTATTTGTGTTCAAATCCCTGGAGTGAGGTTTGAATCCTCAAACTTGTAACAAACAGGCTCGAGTGGTGCCACCGAGATGGAGCTGGCACCCAAGAAAATTGAGAACCCTATAATAAGATCAAAGATTTTAAACCTTGCGACAGACAATTCCAATATAAATTATCACATGTTTAGTCACCTGAAATAGCCTTTATGGCGCTACATCTCTTTCATTACAGTTCTAAAAGAACGAACGTTGTTTTTTCTACGAACGCAATGAGTAAAACAGAAAACACACCATTAACCGAGGGACAGATCAAAGTAAAGTAGACTGCTGTTTTCTGCATCTTCGTTAATGTCAAACACATGCCACAAAAAACATCTAAGGCAGTAAAGACATGAGAGAAGTTCAAAATACCAGAATGGGGAACTTAGAGCAATAATGCCCTGAAGTTCATGGGCCGGATTACCTTTATTGTTCTTGATTTTTCTGAAGTTCTGCTATATAGGAGTCCGATTTTAGAGCGTCTTAATATTAAACAAATGCTAGTCATAAATCCTTCGGGCGCGATTCTCCGCTCCCCACGCTGAGTAGGAGAATCGTGGGAGGGCCCCCCGACTAATTTCACGACCCCCGCGATTCTCCCACCCCCCCGCTCGGAAGAATCGCCGCTCGCCGTTTTTCACGGCGACCGGCGATTCTCCGACCCAGATGGGCCGAGCGGCCTGCCGTTCGCGACCGTTTCACGACGGCGGCAACCACACCTGGTTGCTGCCGTCGTGAAATCACCGTGAGATGCCCGTTTTGGGGCTCGTAGGGGACCTGGTGGGGAATGAGCACCACGACTGTGCTCGGGAGGGGACAGGCCCGCGATCGGTGCCCACCGATCATTGGGCCGGCGTCTCAATCGGACGCACTATTTCCCGCCCCGCAAGATCAAGCCGCCACGTCTTGCGGGGCGGCTGAGGGGAAGATGGCCATCGTGCATGCGCGGGTTGACACTGTCAGCTGTCGTGACGTCAGCCGCGCATGCGCGGGTTGGAGCTGACCAACCTACGCATGCGCGGCTGACGTCACATAGGCGCCGCCGTCGCATCACTCTCGGCGCACCGCCTGGCGGCCGAGAGTCACGGAGCGATTTTTCCCGGAAGCGGACAATTCCGCCCTTCATATTCTTGCTCTATAAAGAAGTGGCACTTCATAGTACAATGAGAATTGATTACAATGTCAGTCTAGTTTTGCTTTGCAGTAACATCAATATAACGGTGTAACTCAGAGGTGAGATTCTGCCCTCGCTTTAAACTCAGTCCCGTAAGACCCCTGTGGGGAGCTTGTCTCCCACCATCTGGGCTGGGCAACAGGTTGAACATATGAATGAAATTAAAATGAAAATCGCTTATTGTCACGAGTAGGCTTCAATGAAGTTACTGCGAAAAGCCCCTAGTCGCCACATTCCGGCGCCTGTTCGGGGAGGCTGTTACGGCAGTGCATCAAACTGGACTCGAGAAGTCCTTGTTTGGCTCATTGAATCTCCTGATTACTTTGTAAAGCTAAGGTGAGGCTTTCATGTTTTGACCGGTCCAAATACTCCCACCCACACTCCCAAAATTGTTTTAAGAAATCTACTGGTCAGGAGAGGAATGATGCTGGGCATGTCCGGTGCTGGAAGGGTTCTGGAAGGGGGTGGCAAGGACGGTGTCGAAGGTGGTGGGGTCCAGGGTCAAACCAGGATGGGGGCTTGCGATCTTTGGGGTCGGGATAGAACCGGGGGTACAGGAGGCTAGGGAGGCCGGAATACTGGCCTTTGCGTCCCTAGTGGCTCGACGAAGGATATTAATTCAATGGAAGGACGCGAGGCCTCCAAGCGTTGAAACTTGGATTAACGATATGGCTAGCTATATTCAGCTAGAAAGGATCAAATTTGCCCTGAGAGGGTCGGTACAGGGATTTTCCAGGCGGTGGCAACCTTTCCTTGACTTTTTAGATCAGAGATAGGCGTACGGGGTTGTGGCAGCAGCAACCCGGGGGGGGGGGGGGGGGGGGGGGGGGGGAGGGGGGGAGGGGAGGGAGGGGGAGGGGAGGGGGGGGAGGGGAGGGGGGGGAGGGAGGGGGAGGGGAGGGGGGGGGGAGGGGAGGGAGGGGGGGAGGGGAGGGGAAGGGGGGGCAGCAATGGTCGTGGGGGGACATGCACGACTGTAACGCGGGCAAGTCTGCTCGCTGCTCATGTCTGAAACTGTAGGCTGCCGTGTTTGTTAGGTTGTTGCTGGGGGGGGGGGGGGGGGGCGGCGGGAGGACTGGTGCGCGCGAGAGGGCGGGCGAGGGAGGGATATTTGCCTAGAGGGATTGTGTTGTAAATAATTTTAAAATTAGTAGGGGTAAATGTCTGTATGGAAAAACTCTTTCAATAAAAATTATTTTAAAAAAAAGGAGAGGAATGATGCAGGCTTCTGTCATGCCATTTGAAGAGTGATTCACCGTCCCTCAACTCGTACATCTTATTCACCTTTATCTTTAGATCGTTAAAACTGATCCCTATCTTCCTCTTAATAACATGGAAGATTGTGGATGTCGCAACACAGATGATTCAGATGTATTCCTGGACTGTGCGAATAAAGACTTAAATTAAATTTGGTCAAGTAAAAATTGGAATGAGGTGGAAGCTGACAGCAAAAACATTTATGCTGTATGCTATTGAGATTTGCAACAACAGGTTAAATGATGCACAATTGATTTTTTTTATACTTGAATTGACAATTAACCATTACCAGAAATGAAAGCCCAATAGATTATTTTTATTTCAACAATTGAAAAAATATGATTAATTTACTCAGAGTAAGCCAGTTTTTATTAAAGAATGTTATTGCACTTTTCTCAGTGTCCAGCTTCACCACAAAACCTTCTTGAATTCCTACTGATTTCGAAAGTTCAGTCCACAAACCAATGTCTTCAAGGTAAATAGAATCGTAGGTTGAAGATTATATCATGGTGATAATCCTAGCTTTCAGTTACTGCAACTGTACTTATCATCAAAGTTGCTTCAAAGTCCGCAGGCAAGACAGCGCCAACCCACAGGGGCCAATTTAAAAATCTTTAACCCACCTTACCAATTTCTCACTGACAGTGTAGGCATGCAGATATCACAACTTTTGTTTTGTGTTTTATAAATTTAGAGTACCCTGAAGTGTTGGCTAGTGTAGACGTGAGAGATGAACAGACACTTCCAACACTGATGAAGGTTCAACTCAATTTTATTAACTATTTCTAACTAACTAACACACGATGACTGGGTCTAAATAATGCTAACTTAAACTAGAGACCGAAGCCTTGTCCGAACCAGTTGATTCTCTCAGTACGTGGTGTGAGTCTGTGCTGGGCTGGATGAGTTCTTGTTACACTCAGAGGCAGCACCCAGAATAAGTGGGAACCGTGGTGCCCTCTGCCTTTATAGTGTGTGTATTCTAACTGGTGATTGGCTGCGGTGTTTGTACATGTTGATTGGTCCCAGTGTGTGTCCATCAGTGTGTATCTGCACCATGATATACTGGTGTATATTATGACATACCCAATTATTTTTGTCCAATTAAAGGGCAATTTAGCGTGGCCAATCCACCTACCCTGCACATCTTTTTTGGGTTGTGGGGGTGAGGCCCACGTAGACATGGGGATAATGTGCAAACTCCACACAGACAGTGACCTGGGGTCGGGAATTGAACCCAGGTCCTCGGTGCCCAGAGGCAGCAGTGCTAAACACTGCTCCACCGTGCTGCCCTGATATTACAAATTTTAAAGATTTGTTTTATAAAATGAACCCCAAAATTCAAGATGGCCGTAGCATGCCATGTTACTTGATTTGAACTGTTAGGTAACAACTGATTAAATATGGATCTGAATGAAGGAATCGCACAGCCACTTGTGAGATTTGCACATCTCATTGTTTAAGAATGGACCAGAACCTACAGACAATGGGATTTGCAGGCAACCCATCTCTATGAGACATCGAAACGAAAATGGAATAGATCTCATTGACCATTGTAATGCCTCCACGTCCAACCACAAAGAATTAGGATGTCTCAAACTCTCAAAGGGTGAAAAGCCATAGCACAGGTATTTCCTGACCTAACACAACTTTTCCTGCTGAATTTCTAAACACTTTGACACAAGAAATAACCCCTCCCCGCCCACGGGCAGAAGTGAGGATAATCCTAATGGATGAAGTATTCTGTTTTTGTTTGCATGCATTACTTAAGGCTTATATAGATATAAAGGGCAGAATAGACCATCTTGAACCAAAGGGAGTGAAGCTCAGGGAAGCTCTATGAGGGGAGCGCGGGAGCACGGCGTTAAGATAGAGGATCGATGAGGGTAGCACAGTGGTTAGCACTGCGGCCTCATGGCGCTGAGGTTCGATCCCGGCTCTGGGTCACTGTCCGTGTGGAGTTTGCACATTCTCCCCGTGTTTGCGTCGGTTTCGCCCCCACAACCCAAAAACGTGCAGGGTAGGTGGATTGGCCACGCTAAAGTTGCCCCTTAATTGGAAAAAATGAATTGGGTACTATAAATATTTTTTAAAAATCAATCGTGATTCATTTTGTCAGACAATTGTTATGATTCGTGTTACTTGCTCCATTTGATAGCAAACACACAATTCTGATTTAGTGGTGATAACTCTGCAGGGCCTGGAGAGCATCCAGACTTGGGCTGATAAGTGGCACGTAACGTTTGTGCTTTCTAAATGCCAGTGATAACCCTACAAACAAAAACAGCCCAGCTCTTTTCTTTCACCTTCAATCATACCTTCATCGCTGAGGTCACTACCATTTTGGGGGTCATAAAGACCAGAAGAAGTATGTGACCAGCCATATTGACACTATGGTCATAAGAGTAGGGCAGATAAGATCATAAGACATAGGAGCAGAATTAGGCCATTCGGCCCATCGAGCCTGCTCCGCCAATCAATCACGACTGGTGTGTTTCACATCCCCATTCTCCTGCCTTCTCCCTATAACCCCTGATTCTCTTATGAATCAAGAACCTATCCATCTCTGTCTTAAAGACACTCAGTGATTTGGCCTCCACAGCCTTCTGCGGCAAAGAGTTCCACAGATTCACCACCCTCTGGCTGAAGAAATTCATCCTCATCCCAGTTTTGAAGGATCCCCTCTTCAGTCTGAGGCTGTGCCCAAGGGTTCTAGTTTCTCCTACTATTAGAAGCATCCTCTCCACGTGCACTCTACCCAGGCCTGGCAGTATCCTGTAAGTTTCAATAAGATCCCCCCTCATCCTTCGAAACTCAGTTGGGTACAGGCCCAGAGTCCTCTGGAGGCTTGTGACCCATCCCAAGGTCTCTTCACCATTTCTACAAGTCTCAAGTGAGGGAATACTCACTGCTTGCTTGGATGGAGTGCAGCCACAACAACAGCCAAATAGCTCTCCACCACCGAGGACGTTGCCATTTGATTCACCTGTGCCCTCTACAAGATTTGACATCCATTCCATACCTCCAAAGGACACACAGTACGATCATACGATGCTTTGCAGCAAGGTTACTATGACACCTGTGACCTGTGTTCCTGGCAACAATGCCAAAGGAACCAATGGTCTTCCTCCAAGTCTCACACATCCTGAATTACATTGAGCATACGAGCATATGCTTTCGGAGCGGGAGTAGGCCACTCAGCCCTGAGCTGGCACCGCCCTTCAATAAGATCAGAGCTAATCTGATTGCAACTTCAACTCCTCATTCCTGCCTACCCCGGTGACGTTTCACCCCCTTACTAACCTCAGAAAGAAAAGATTTCACCTCATCTCTGTTTTCAATGAACACCCCCTTTTATTTAAACAGTGAGGCCTAGTTCCAGATTTTCCCACAAGAGAGAACATCCCCTCTACATCCACCCCGTGGTACCCCTCAGGACCTTCAAAGTTTCGATCAAGTCGCCTCTTAATCTTTTAAATTCCAGTGGATACAAGCCCAGCCTGTCCAACCTTTCCTCATAAGGACATTTCTGGTATTAGTCTAGTAAAACCTCTCGGAACTGCTTCGGATCTATTTACATCCTTCCTTAAATAAGGAGACCAATACTTTTCATAGAATAGAATCCCTACAGTGCAGGAGCCGGCCATTGGGCCCATCGAGCCTGCACCAACCCGCTGTAAGAGCAGCCTAGCTAGGCCCAGTCCCCCACCCTATTCCTGGAACCCCACCTAACCTGCATATCTTTGGACTATGGGAGGAAACCAGAGCACCAGGAGGAAATACCCGCAGACACGGGGAGAACATGAAAACTCCACGCGGTCACCCAAGGCTGGGATTGCACTCAGTCCCTGACAGTGCGAGGCACCAGGGATAACCACTGTGCCTGTGCGCAATACTCCATATGTGCTTTCACCAGTACCCTGTGCAACTGAAGGATAGCCTCCCTACTTTTATGATAATAATAATCTTTATTAGTGTCACAAGTAGGCTTACATTAATACTGCAATGATGTTACTATGAAATTCCTCTAGTCGCCACCTTCCGGCGCCTGTTTAGATACACAGTGGGAGAATTCAGAATGTCCAATTCACCTAACAAGCACGTCTTTCGGGACTTGTGGGAGGAAACTGGAGCCCCCGGAGGAAACCCACGCAGACACGGGGAGAACGTCAGACTCCACATGGACAGTGCCCCAAGCCGGGAATCAAACTTGGGTCCCTGGCATTGTGAAGCAACAGTGCTAACTACTGTGCTACCATGCCGCCCTACTGTGCTACTGTGTTGCCCTTCAACTCCCCTCACAATAAACACGAACATTCAATAAATGTTCCTAATTACTTGCTGTACCAGTACGCTCAGCTTTTGTGATCCGTGCAGCAGGACACCCAGATCCCTCTGTACCTCAGAGCTCCGCATTCTCTCACCATTCACATAATAAGCTTTCTTTTTATTCTTCCAGCCAAAATGGACAATACCAGATTATACTCGAATTTGTCCACTCAATTCACCTATCTGTGTCTCTTTGTAGCTTCCTTAGATCATCTTCACAATTTACTTTCCCGTCTATCTTTGTATCATCACAAATTTATTTATTTTTCATAAATTTAGAGTACCCAATTTTTTTTCCAATTTGGGGGCAATTTGGCTTAGCCAATCCACCTACCCTGCACATCTTTGGGTTGTGGGGGTGAGACCCACGCAGACACGAGGAGAATGTGCAAACTCCACACAGACAGTGACCCGGGGACAGGATCAAACCTGGGACCTCGGCGCCGTGAGGCAGCAGTGCTAACCACTGCACCACCATGCTGCCCTCAGAGTTTATGATCTCGATGTCTGATTGTACAGTAATTGGGGGGAAATTCTGCCTACTGTTAAGAGCCTTATATGAATATGAATTTGGGTTTAGTGATGGATAAGTGAGAGTACAAGGATTCAGTGACGTCTCAAACCTATTTAGCTATGCAAAAATAGAAAATCAGATTTGGATATCAGGGAACATAATAAAACAATATAAATAGTGTATCCGGAGTACTGCATATTATTTTGTTTCCTCTCCCATTCAGAGTTAACTAACCTCTCACTGTAAATAATAGAGAATCTCCTGTCATCTTGCTTATGGTGAATTAACACAAATATACTTCTTTAGTGCGCTGTAATCTGCAGAGAACGTTTACAGCAACACTTTTGAAGCAAGGAAGTTTAATACCAGGCTCAGAATGGGTTTTAAAGATTACACTGCACACCTGTGAGGGAAGTAGAATCAGTCAACATTGTTGCTGCCATTGCATTAGTTATATACATTTGTTATGCTTTTTAAATAAATTTAGAGTACCCGATTCATTTTTTCCAATTAAGGGGCAATTTAGTGTGGCCAATCCAGCTACCCTGCACATCTTTGGGTTGTGGGGGTGAGACCCACGCAAACACGGGGAGAATGTGCAAACTCCACACGGACAGTGACCCAGGGTCAGGATTGAACCTGGGACCTCGGCGCCGTGAGGCAGCAGGGCCAACCACTGCGCCACCGTGCTGCCCACCCATTAGTTATATAAATATTATTTTATTTAACTGATTTAACTTTTAAACTTGAATCAATGTTTACCACGAGTGAGGAGGGCAGAAGTGAGGATAACCCTAATGGATGAAGTATTGTGTTATTGTTTGGACGCATTACTTAAGGCTTATATAGATATAAAGGGCAGAATAGACCATCTTGAACCAAAGGGAGTGAAGCTCAGGGAAGCTCAATGAGGGGAGCGTGGGAGCACAGCGTTAAGATGGAAGATCAATGAGGGTAGCACAGTGGCGCAGTGGTTAGCACTGCTGCCTCACGGCGCGGAAGTCCCAGGTTCGATCCTGGCTCTGGGTCACTGTCTGTGCGGAATTTGCACATTCTCCCCGTGTTTGCTTGGGTTTCACCCCACAACCCAAAAAGATGTGCAGGCTAGGTGGATTGGCCATGTTAAATTGCTCCCTAATTGGAAAAAAAAATTGGTTCTCAAAATTTATAAAAAAAGATAGCGGATCAACCATGATCATTTTGAATAGCGGAGCAGGCTCGAAGGACCAAATTATCTACTCCTGCTCCTGCTTTCTATGTTACTAAGAGAGTGATCAAAGATGCAAGAACTGAAATATTCTAGAGTACGAAATGTAGGAAAGACTTAATGAGGATTGATTTTCACAAAATGGCTTTCCCAGAGGCCATCTGGCCCCAGGACCATATTGTCTTTCAATGTCTTCAACATTTCTCTGAAATGAGCAGGAAACCTGGACAATTCGGCTGGTGAATGCTTGCAGTGTATTACCCAGGGAGCCGACTGAGGTTAGAAACATCAGTAAAGTTAGGAGGGAGTTGGGAGGACATTTAGTGAAATAGTGTCCATGATCAGTCATGAGGATAGATTGGAGTGGTTGGGATTCTTCTCCTTGGAGAGAAGAAGGCTGAGAGAAGATTTGATAGAGATGTTCAAATCGTGAGGGGGCTGGACAGAGTTGACAGGGAGAAACTGCTCTCCTTTGTATAAGGATCGAGAACGAGAGGACACAGATTAAAAAAAATATAAATTGAGAGTACCCAATTATTTTTTTTCCAATTAAGGGGCAATTTAGCGTGGCCAATCCGCCTCAAAGATATGCGGGGTGGGGGAGGTCCCCTGCATATCTTTAAGTTGTGGGGGCGAAACCTACGCAGACATGGGGAAAGTGGACACAGATTTAAGGTGATTTGCAAAAGAAGCAAATGTGATGTGAGATAAAACTTTTTCACACAGCGAGTGGTTGGGGTCTGGAATGCACTGTGTGCACGTGTGGTGGAGGCTGGTTCAATCGAGGCATTGGATAGGGAATTAGAAACAATGTGCAAGGGTACGGGGAAAAGGCAGGGTAAAGGCTGTTTAATAATAATAATCACGAGTCGGCTTACATTAACACTGCATTGACGTTACTGTGAAAGCCGCTAGTTGCCACACTCCGGCGCCTGTTCGGGTACACAGAGGGAGAATTCAGAATGTCCAATTCACCCAACAAGCAAGTCTTTTGGGACTTGTGGGAGGAAACCGGAGCATCCGGAGGAAACCCACGCAGACACGGGGAGAACGTGCAGACTCCACCCAAATAGTGACCCAAGCGGGAATCGAACCTGGGACCCTGGCACTGTGGTGCAACAGTGCTAACCACTGTGCTACCGTGCAGAGCCGGTGCAAACACAACGGGCCGAATTGCCCCCTTCTGCGCCCGTAACAATTCTGCGACCCTGTAATGGGTAGTATGGTGAACTGTGTTTCTACAACTGAAGGACTTTGTGCTCTGTGTTGCTTTGTATCCCTCAGGAGGTTTTAAACGATGGGAAGGAAGCAGAATAAAGGTGGGGGTTTCGAGTAGAGGTTACAGAGAATAGGGCTGAACTCAGCCCGTATGAGTGGAGGCACAGGGGTGTGAGACAGGAGAACCGAGGGCTATACACAGGTCATGGGGCCTGTGAGGATGTGCAAGGATAAAGGAAAGGGTGGGGTGAAGTTCTGGAGAGGTTTTTAGTTGAGGACGAGGATTTTAAATTTGATGGAGTGATGGCAGGAAGCTGGTATGCATCAGCAATGGGCGTGTAGGATTTGGTATAGGTCTCCAGACAGGTTCCTTTAATTCATCACAAATTATTTATTTGTGTTGGGCTGAAGGTTTTGGAAAAAATAGAACTTAGGGGTGATGGATCTGACCTGGATGCTCAATTCCTGACGATCCTGACGAGCACAAACACTGCACTAAAAATAATGATGCATAAATTAGATGAAAGCCTCCTGACGTTTAGATCCCCAGGTTTGCAACATCCGAGAGATATTATTATCAGACGGAAACAAGTAACAAAAGCGTTGTGCTCTGACGGAGAATCTCATTTCCTGTTTAATCAGAAACATGGAATCTCACGGCTAAACCTAGTTTCCTTTTTGGAATTTTGCCTAGAAGAGAAATCGTGACTTTATTTTCTGGGATTTGGTTGTGATTTAGCGGGAAGTGATATTTCCTTGTTTCTAAAAGAGGTCTGGGAAAGTCGGCTAACAGCTCATCTCCTGAAGTGACCATCTTTTCATCAGGTGACACCCCAGGGTTAGCTGGGTAAGGGGCAGCTCAAATCGGAGACTAAATGCTGCTTCGGCATATTGAGACATTGGCGATATTGATACACTGCTAGCAATGCTGGCAGCAGTACATTGTCGTGTTTAATTTTGGAACACGTACGACCTTCATGTTCTACATTAAATTGTCAGATGTTGTAAACATTTATGTAACAGATCGTATCTTGCTGTAAAATTAATACATCCTGTTGATAATGTCCAAATCAGCCAACACGTTATCGGGATTAAGAGATACACCATGAGTAGTCAGTAAGGGAATCAATGGTTATGGGGATAAGGTGGGGAAAAAGGAGTTGAGGATTATATCAGGGGCTGGATTCTCTGCCTCGTGACCACATATCGCAATCGGGGAGCATTGAGCGCCCAAAAATCGGGGTTCGCGGCCGCCACAGACTCTGGCAGCGAAAATGCGGTTTGCATCCTGCGTAGGGGGGGAGGGGATTCAAAACCGGCGCTTGCAGCGATTTGGTGCCATGTCTATGGCCCCGGGGTGTCTCCCTCGGGGTGAGGGTGTCCTGGCTCGGACCACCATTCCTGCAATCTGTCTTTTAAATAAACCCCTTTGGTGCTACTTACAGACCCTTGACTGTTCACTGCTGAGTGCTTTGTCCTTTAAATGCTCAAGGAGCCTCTGGTCATCTGGGAGCCCACCCCACTGGCCCCCCGCACACCCCAGCTGTTTCATCAAGGGGTTGGGCATGGCTGAGCTCAATCAGGAGCCCACCAGGTGTTGGCACCTCAGAAATGCTGCCCCACTCCAGAGGAAGCAAGGGATCAGCAGAGATCACCCCACCAAAGGATACCTTCACCGTGGATTCCTCTCTGGTTACCTGCCCCTCTCAGGGCAGAGGCCTCGCCAGTGATCACCACCCCTCCAGATCACCAGCTCTCTCTTTCTGGTGAGGCTGGCAGCACTAACTGCCTCTGCCATCACCTCCCAGGCAGTGGTCAGGAGAGCAGGCTTGAGTGTGCGCCGCACACCTGAGGAAGAGGGTGTCCCTCCACTCCTCTTTGACATGGAGCAGTGGGTCTACCTTGGACACCAGACTCGAGGGCAGGCCTTCTATGAGCCTTTTTGGTGGCTGCAGTGAGTGTGTGATTAGTGGGGTGCTTAAAAACAGCTCCAGCTGCCAGGCTCTTTAGAGCTAACTCTGGCCCCAGCAGCTAGAACGCCCGCTGGGCCGGGAATTGCTCTCAATTTGCGTCGTCAGAGAGCTGGCCGTTTGCATGTCCTGACTTGCTTACTGAATAGCGCCCCCAACGGGAACGCGAATCGCACGCAATTCAGTCTTGGTGGCAACACCCAGGCATGATTTAGACACTGCATTGTGTCCGGCTCTACTCAACAACCCAAAATCGGGCTCTGCGCCAGATGCTGGGCTGATCGCGAGCCACCAGACTCGCTCCGCTGGCGCAATCCGGATCGCGCCCTCACTGGGCTGGGATCGAACCTAGGACATCGGCGTCGTGAGGCAGCAGGACTAACCACTGCGCCACCATGCTGCCCTCTTTCTTGTGCAAATGAAGGATGAGCCATTATGCGATTGAGTCGCACAAATATGGCAGACATAGCGGAGCTTCATCCCTGATATTGTCAGTGAATAACTCCCATCGAAGGGAGGAGAATTATTTATGCACATTAATAAAACTGGAAACATGCCACATCAAAATGTTTATAATGCCTTAAATATGGCTAATCCAGTTTGATACTACTTGACTGGGACTATGCACAAACGTCTCTATCAGTACTTCTGAAACAAGAAAATAGTCCAACTCCTCAAGTGCAGGAGATATTCAACACGTCATTGCTGGTGTTGCCAGCTTGAAGCCAGATGTTATTATTCTGTACGTGGGTTTGTTGGTTTGGATGAGAAACCCAAAACTTTAGGATTTTCCTGTTCAAATTCTAATCTTCATGGATTGGCCAGGACTGCAATTTTGGACATGATATCCTCCACGCTTTAGGTCGCAAAATCTATAGTATAGCAGAATCATTTTGCCAAGGCAAAACGGAGCATTGTTTTGAGCAGCACTTACAAACAGACTATTCTTACTAAATATTTTCCTGGCCCTCTTGAATCTTCACTTTCTTAATACTGGTGATCATTTTCACAGCTAGACTGGGGTCTCTCTCTTCCTTGTACTCAAACCATGTCAGTGCCAAAGATGGTCTTCCATGGAGGGGGTTCGAGCCAAGCTCAGCCTTGTTTCATCCAAAGTCCACAATTCACCTTAGCCGCCTGTCATTGACATTGACAGCCAATGGCTTAGCTGTCAAAAATAAGCAAGGGTCAGGATCCCTGTGTGATGCTGCTGCTGATGCCAGACAATGTCCGGCCCTACACTTATCCCTAGAGCATCTCAACAACAAGGACTCCTACATCAGACTCCTATTTATTGACTACAGCTCCACCTTCAACACCATAATCCCAGCCAAACTCATATCAAAGCTCCAAAACCTAGGACTTGGCTCCTCACTCTGCAACTGGATCCTCGACTTTCTGACCCACAGACCACAATCAATAAGAATTAACAACAACACAAGTCCATCTACAAGTTTGCTGACGATATGACCATAGTGGGCCGGATCTCGAATAACGACGAGTCAGAATATAGGAAGGAGATAGAGAACCTAGTGGAGTGGTGTAACGACAACAATCTCTCCCTCAATGCCAGCAAAACTAAAGAGCTGGCATTGACTTCAGGAAGTAAAGTACTGTGCACACCCCTGTCAGCATCAACGGGCCAGAGGTGGAGATGATTAGCAGTTTCAAATTCCATGGAGTGCACATCTCCAAAAATCTGTCGTGGTCCACCCACGTCGATGCTACACAAGAAAGCACAACAGCGCCTATACCTCCTAAGGAAATTCAGCATGTCCACATTTACTCTTACCAACTTTTACAGATGCACCATAGAAAGCATCCTATTGGGCTGCATCACAGCCTGGTATGGCAACTGCTCGGCCCAGGACTCCAAAAAAACTTCAGAGAGTCATGAACACCGCCCAGTCCATCACACGAACCTGCCTCCCATCCATTGACTCCATCGACACCTCCCGCTGCCTGGGGAAAGTGGGCAGCATAATCAAAGACCCCTCCCACCCAGCTTACTCACTCTTCCAACTTCTTCCATCGGACAGGAGATTAAGAAGTCTGAGAACACGAACAGACTCAAAAACAGCTTCTTCCCCACTGTTCCCAGACTCCTAAATGACCCTCTTATGGACTGACCTCATTAACACAACACCCCTGTATGCTTCATCCGATGCCGGTGGTATGTAGTTACATTGGGTGGGATTCTCCGACCCCGCCGCCGGGTCAGAGAATCGCCAGGGGACGGCATGAATTCCGCTCCCGCCGGCTGCCGAATTGTCCAGCGCCGGGGATTTGGCGGGGGTGGGAATTGCGCCGCGCTGGTCGGGGGTCGTTGGCAGCCCCCCCCCCTCTCCCACCGGTGATTCTCCAGCTCACGATGGGCCGAGTGGCCACCCCTTTTCGACCAGTCCCGCCGGTGTATATTGCGCCAGGTATTTGCCAGCGAGACCTGGCTGCGCGGGCGGCCTCCGGGGTCCTCGGGGGAGGCGCGGGGGGATCTGGCCCCAGGAGGTGCCCCCATGGTGGCCTGCCCTGCGATTGGGGCCCACCGATCCGTGGGTGGGCCTGTGCCGTGGGGGCACTCTATTCTTCCATATCGGCCGCTATGGTCCTCTGCGATGGCCGATGCAGAGATGATCCCCCCTGCACATGCACTGGGATGACGCCAGCACATGCTGGCACTCCCGCACAAGCGCCAACTCGCGCCGGCTGGCTGAGGCCCGTCGGCGCCGGTTGGCGAGGCGCCAAGCTCCTTCCCCGCTGGCTGGCGCAGCGCAAACCACTCCGGCGCCAGCCTAGCCCCTGAACGTGCGGAGGATTCCGCACCTTTGGGGCGGCCCGACACCGGAGTGGTTCACGCCACTCCTCGGCGCCGGAGTTGCCCGCCCTGCCGATTCCCGCAGAATCCCGCCCGTTGTGTACCTTGTGTTGTTTTATTATGTACTTTCTTTATTTCCTTTTCTTTTCGTGCACTTAATGATCTGTTGAACTCCTCGCAGAAAAATACTTGTTGGAGTGTTGTGGGAGCTGCATTCATCCAGGCAAGTGGAGAGTATTCCTGACTTTAGCCTTGTTGGCGGTGGGCAGGCTTTGGGGAGTCAGGTGGTGAGTTACCTGTCGCAAAGTTACCAGCCTCGGACCTACTCTCAAAGCCACAGAATTTTAAATCTGGCACAGTTTTCACCATTCTCCAGCTAAGGGGCATTAAACCCTAATGTAGGGATCCAACTGGTGCCTCCACAGAGTTCAGCTCACAGTGTGGATCTGGAATTGTACTGAGGCGCTTGGCTGAGTGTCACAGTCAGGCAGTGTATCAATCCACTGTGCTAAATGGAGTCTCACAATAGCTGGTTTATAGCTGCCAAGAAACAAAGCATTCAGGAACCTGTCTCGACTTAGAACAGGTTTTTGAATAGTTTCCAGAGACTGCAGTATAAATAAGTTTATTGTTGTACTTTATTGTGTTGAAGGTGACGTGACTATTGTTGCAGGTATTTTGGCAAGTAACATTTTGCAGACAACATGATTAAAACAGGCAACGCAATGGATCTCCAAACATGTTAGACTCTGAATGCAAGGTGTATTGTTTCTTTCAGACACAGAATACTCCAGTACAAGTACCCTTCCATTTGGAGAGCTAAACAGTGATGCAGCAATGATTGCCAACCTTGTTTTCTCAACCAATCAGATGAGAAATTCATTTTTGATCCCGCCCCCCCCGCGCCCCCCCCCCGCGCCCCCCCGCCCCCCCGCGCCCCCCCCCGCCCCCAGCCCCCCCCAGCCCCCCCCCCGCCCCCCCCCCAGCCCCCCCCCCAGCCCCAGCCCCCCCCAGCCCCCCCAGCCCCCCCCCCAGCCCCAGCCCCCCCCAGCCCCCCCCAGCCCCCCCCCCAGCCCCAGCCCCCCCCCCCCAGCCCCCCCCAGCCCCCAGCCCCCCCGCCCCCCAGCCCCCCCAGCCCCCTCCCCCCGCCCCCCCCAGCCCCCCCAGCCCCCCCAGCCCCCCCCCAGCCCCCCAGCCCCCCCCCGCCCCCCCCCCCCGCGCCCCCCCCCGCCCCCCCCGCCCCCCCCCAGCCCCCCCCCCAGCCCCCCCCCCAGCCCCCCCCCCCCCAGCCCGCCCCCCAGCCCCCCCCCCCAGCCCCCCCCCCCCCCCCATGTTGCTAGTGGTGCAGTGTGGGAGGGTCTAGGAAAGGGGCAAGGATCTACTGTGCGCTAAAAGTGTTCACCTCGAATTTTTGGATTCGTAGTGGGGAGATGTCCACAATCTCGCTCTTGGGTTTGTCACAGATCGTCGCTGACTGATGACCCAGCTGTAGCTGGGTTTGCCAATCTCCTGCTGGTCTACACAAATCAAATTTAACAGAGAATACGCCAGATGCCCCTGGTTGGGGAATGCTGGAGTGCGAGTAGGCCTAGGTGAATGCTCTTTCCTGGGTCGAATGGCTCCTTCTGCACTAATTTTAATTCGAATTAGAATTCTAATCTGCCAGCAAAACTTTCGATTGAGATTGTTGTCCAGCCAGAATAATTGTACGTTTAACTGATTTTAACATTTTGAACTCGTACACGGGTAACCCCCAGTGCTATACATGGTTGGTTCACATTCCATCGTGTTCTTGTCAAACAGGTAGTGCACAATATGTGTTTTGTAGATATTTCCGGCAACCTGCTTTTGGATTCACACACATTAGCCAGCGGTTAAAGGGTTTTGGCATCATTGAGATTCATCTGCTGAGCCTCTGATAGCATTCTCTACCCCCAGGGCAGCACGGTGGCGCAGTGGTTAGCACTGCTGCCTCATGGCGCCGAAGACCGGGTTCAGACCCGGCCCTGGGTCACTGTCCGTGTGGAGTTTGCACATTCTCTCCGTGTCTGTGTCAACCCAAAGATGTGCAGGGTATGTGGATTGGCCACGCTAAATTGCCCCTTCATTGGAAAAGAATCGGGTACTCTACATTTACATTTTTAAAAATTCTTTACCGCGTTTCCACCTCCCACTGATTTGAATATTCTGTACTTCCGTGGGAGGGGAAAAGTGAGAAGGGGTATTACGTGATGTGAAGGTGTTCAAAACCTTCTCCAGGGTTCTTCTGGAGAAAAGGTCGTAAGTGGAAATGCTCCAAAAGAAAATTGGAGAAACTAAAGTCCCCTCATAGAATCACTACAGTGCAGAAGCAGGCCATTCAGCCCATCGAGTCTGCACCGACGCATCGAAAGAGCACCCTAGCTAGGCCCAATCCCCCACCCTATTCCTGAAACCCACCCTAAAGGGCAATTTAGCACGGCCAACCCACCTAACCTGCACGGCTTTGAAATTCTCCCAGCTCAGAAATTTTGAACTGATTCAGAGCTGGCGTGAAGCCAAGGCGAATTTGGCATCTCCTGTACGCCGTAGCTAAATACAGCGTGCTACCTTTACTTCATGAGGTGACCCAGAGATGTTGCATCAACTCAATTCTTCATTGAGGTTAAGTTGCTTGCACCATGTGACTGTCAAAACCCAACAGTTTTTGGTAAGCAGCAGCAACAAACACTGCTTTGGTTGGCCTGTGAAGACTGCATCGTCAGAAGATAGTGTTACCAAAATAGAGAGTCAGCTATTAGACACAATTCAGGAGTTTTAGTGCACTCTGTTCTGAGGAACCAGATTACAAGCCAGTAATTGGAATTCTTCGAGGGGCACGCTGGTACAAGTTATGTTCAGGAAAATAAATATCTAATTAACTTTCCCGTGTGTTGAAATGCAGCTGAGAGTCATGTGACTGAGTGAAAATACGATGGACAACATCAAGGCCCTGACATCTTTAACAGTAACACTTCCCCTGATCCCTTCTGAAGAGAAACAGATATACCGAAATGACAACATGGAAAGAGTTGTACCGATCAGTCTTCTTTTTTAATGTATTCCTTCACGGGGTATGGGTGTCAATGGTAAGGCCAGCATTTGTTGCCCATCCCTAACTGCCCTTGAACTGAGTGGCCATTTCAGTCACCCAGATATTGAATGGCAGATTTCCTTCCTTAAAGGGCGATAGCAAGCCAAATGGGTTTTATGGCAATCGATGACAGTTTCCTGCTCAACGGTACTGAGGCCATTTCAGATTTTAATTTTAACTTTTTTAAATAAATTTAGAACAAAGAACAAAGAAAAGTACAGCACAGGAACAGGCCCTTTGGCCCTCCAAGCCCATGCCGACCATGCTGCCCGTCTAAACTAAAATCTTCCACACTTCCGGGGTCCATATCCCTCTATTCCCATCCTATTCATGTATTTGTCAAGATGCCCCTTAAACGTCACTATCGTCCCTGCTTCCACCATCTCCAAGAACAAACCAAGTTTATTCAATCTCTCCTCATAGCTAATGCCCTCCATACCAGGCAACATCCTGGTAAATCTCTTCTGCACCCTCTCTAAATCCTCCACATCCTTCTGGTAGTATGGCGACCAGAATTGAACACTATACTCCAAGTGTGGCCTAACTAAGGTTCTATACAGCTGCAACATGACTTGCCAATTTATATACTCAATGCCCCGGCCAATGAAGACAAGCATGCCGTATGTCTTCTTAACTACCTTCTCCACCTGTGTTGCCCCTTTCAGTGACCTGTGGACCTGTAAACCTAAATTTCTCTGACTGTCAATACTCTTGAGGGTTCTATCATTCACTGTATATTCCCTACCTGTATCAGACCTTCCAAAATGCATTACCTCACATTCGTCTGGATTAAACTCTATCTGCAATCTCGCCACCCAAGTCGCCAAACGATCTAAATCCTGCTGAATCCTCTGACAGTCCTCATCGCTATCTGCAATTCCACCAACCTTTGTGTCGTCTGCAAACTTACTAATCAGACCAGTTACATGCTCCTCCAAATCATTTATATATACTACGAACAGCAAAGGTCCCAACACTGATCCCTGCGGAACACCACTAGTCACAACCCTCCAATCAGAAAAGCACCCTTCCATTGCTACTCTCTGCCTATGATCTAGCCAGTTCTGTATCTATCTTGCCAGCTCACCTCTGATCCCGCGTGACTTCACCTTTTGTACCAGTCTGCCAAGAGGGACCTTGTCAAAGGCCTTACTGAAGACCATATAGAAAACATCCACTGCCCTACCTGCATCAATCATCTTTGTGACCTCTTCGAAAAACTCTATCAAGTTAGTGAGACACGACCTCCCCTTTACAGAACGGTGCTGCCTCTCGCTAATACAACCAAGTGCTTCCAAGTGGGAGTAGATCCTGTCTCGAAGAATTCTCTCCAGTAACTCCCTACCACTGACGTAAAGGCTCACCGGCCTGTAGTTCTCTGGATATCTTTGCTACCCTTCTTAAACAAAGGAACAACACTGGCTATTCTCCAGTCCTCCGGGACATCACCTGAAGACAGTGAGGATCCAAAGATTTTTGTCAAGGCCTCAGCAATTTCCTCTCGTGCCTCCTTCAGTATTCTGGGGTAGATCCCATCCGGCCCTGGGGACTTACCCACCTGAATATTTTTCAAGACGCCCAACACCTCATCTTTTTGGATCTCAATGTGACCCAGGCTATCTACACACCCTTCTCCAGACTCAACATCCACCAATTCCTTCTCTTTGGTGAATACTGATGCAAAGTATTCATTTAGTACCTCACCCATTTCCTCTGGCTCCACGCATAGATTCCCTCGCCTGTCCTTCAGAGGGCCAACCCTTCCCCTGGCTACCCTCTTGCTTTTTATGTATGTGTAAAAAGCCTTGGGATTTTCCTTAACCCTATTTGCTAACGACTTTTCGTGACCCCCTTAAGCCCTCCTGTCTTCTTGCTTAAGTTCCTTTCTACTTTCTTTATATTCCACACAGGCTTCGTCTGCTCCCAGCCTGCTAGCCCTGACAGATGCCTCCTTTTTCTTTTTGACGAGGCCTACAATATCTCTTGTTATCCAAGGTTCTCGAAATTTGTCATATTTATCCTTCTTCCGCACAGGAATATGCCGGTCCTGAATTCCCTTCAACTGATATTTGAAAGCCCCCCACATGTCAGATGTTGATTTACCCTCAAACATCCGGCCCCAATCTAGGTTCTTCAGTTCCTGCCTAATATTGTTATAATTAGCCTTCCTCCAATTTAGCACATTCACCCTAGGACCACTCTTATCCTTGTCCACCAGCACTTTAAAACTGACTGAATTGTGGTCACTGTTCCCGAACTGCTCCCCTACTGAAACTTCTATCAACTGGCCGGGCTCATTCCCCAATACCAGGTCCAGTATAGCCCCTTCCCTAGTTGGACTATCTACATATTGTTTTAAGAAGCCCTCCTGGATGCCCCGTCCAAGCCCCGAGCACTGAGTGAGTCCCAGTCAATATTGGGGAAGTTGAAGTCTCCCATCATACCAACCCTGTTGCTTTTACTCCTTTCCAAAATCTGTCTACCTATCTGCTCCTCTATCTCCCGCTGGCTGTTGGGTGGCCTGTAGTAAACCCCCAACATTGTGACTGCACCCCTCTTATTCCTGATCTCTACCCATATAACCTCGCTGCCCTCTGAGGTGTCCTCCCACAGTACAGCTGTGATATTCTCCCTAACCAGTAGCGCAACTCCTCCATCCCTTTTACATCCCCCTCTATCCCGTCTGAAACATCTAGGGCGGGATTCTCCGACCCCCCGCTGGGTCGGATAATCCCCACGGGGTGGCGTGAATCCCGCCTCGCCGCTCCGACGCCAACTGCTGTATTCTCTGGCGGCGGTTTTCGGGCAGGGGCTTGGTTTACGCCACGCTGGTTCTCCGGCAATTCTCCGGGCCCCGATGGCCGAGCGGGCACCAGTTCCTGGCCAGTCCCACCGGCGTGAAATGGACATGGTTCCACACGGCAGGACCTGGCTGGTAGGCCATCTAGTGGAGGTCTCGTGGGGACGCTGGGAGGTCCGGTCGT
This sequence comes from Scyliorhinus canicula, assembly GCF_902713615.1. NCBI lineage: Eukaryota > Metazoa > Chordata > Chondrichthyes > Carcharhiniformes > Scyliorhinidae > Scyliorhinus > Scyliorhinus canicula. The sequence continues at coordinate 13,641,853 of NC_052170.1, forward strand.
AGGGGGGCGGGGGTGGCTTGGCCCGCAATCGGGGCCCACCGATCTGTGGGCGGGCCTGTACCATGGGGGCACTCCTTCCTTCCGCGCCGGCTTCTGTCGGGCTCCGCCATGGCCGGCGCGGAGAAGAACGCCCTTGCACATATGCAGGAACATGCCGGCCGGTCTGCACATGCGCGGAACCACGGCAGCGGTTCTGCGCATGTGCCAACTCATGCCGGTCCTTTGGTGCTAGTTGGCGGGGCGCCAACCCCTCCTGTGCCGGCCTAGCCCCCGGAAGTGCGGAGGTTTCCGCAACTTCCGGTTGGCCCAATGCCGGAGTGGTTCGCGCCGGCCATATCGCCAATTGCAGGAGAATCCCACCCCGAAATCCTGGAATGTTTAGCTGCCAATCCTGTCCTTCCCTCAACCAGGTATCTGTAATGGCAACAACATCATAGTTCCGCTCTGTAATGGCAACAACACCATAGTTCCTCTCTGTAATGGCAACAACATCATAGTTCCTCTCTGTAATGGCAACAACATCATAGTTCCAATTCTTTTTTGTCCAATTAAGGGGCAATTTAGCGTGGCCAATCCACCTACCCTGCACATCTTTGGGTTGTGGGGATGAGACCCACGCAAACGCGGGGAGAACGTGCAAACTCCACAAGGACAGTGACCCAGAGCTGGGATAGAACCCGGGTCCTCAATGTAGTGAGGCACTGGTGGCGCAGTGGTTAGCACTGCTGCCTCACAGCGCCAGGGACCCGGGTTCAATTCAGGCTTTGGGTGACTGTCTGTGCGGAGTCTGCACGTTCTCCCTGTGACTGCGTGGGTTTCCTCCGGGTGCTCCAGTTTCCTCCCAACAGTCCAAAGATGTGTGTGTTAGGTGGATTGGCCATGATAAATTGCCCCTTAGTGTCCAGGGATGTGCAGGTCAGGTTATGGGTTACGGGACTGGGGGGGTGGGGAGTGGGCATGGGTCAGAGAGTGCTCAATCGAAGGGTCGGTGCAGAATCTTTCTGCACTGTAGGGATTCCACGATTCTATGACATCACCACTGCGTCCCGATCACCCCACCCTCATTTCCCTCCATGTGAATGTTATCCTAAACCTGTGTCTAACCTATTGGCATGTATATCCCTTCCCCTGTTTTCCTACAACTAGCTAACTAATCTTGTCTTAAAAATTGTCATGCTTTCTGCTTCATTTCCATACTCTGTTCATGCAGTCCACAAACTCAAAACTCATCCCCCCACTTTTAAAAGAAAGAGTTTCTGAAATCGATAAGCTCGATTTCTGGATCCATCAACCACGAGAAACAATCTACCTGTATCTATCGTGTCCTGCCTCTTGAAACTTTTATACACCTCAGTAAAATGACCTTGTGATCTCTGTTCGAACGTTCCAAGTTTTTCCCATTTTTCTTCGCATTTATATTTCCTGATGGAAGGTCTAGTGAATGTTTATTGCCTCAATTTTTGTCCGAATGTATGGAGCCCAAAATTGAACACGGTCACCCACATTGCTAATATATTATCTAGAATCGGCATTACGTACAACCGAAATGCGGGAGCTTTTCCCCTCTTCTGAGAAAAGATTTACGAACGGTTTCCATGGGAACAAGTGTTTGTTTTTTGGCAACTCCTTTCCTCGCAGTAGCATGCGTTCAAACCAGAAAAAAGCCATACCAAAGAGTAACTACAGACAAAAGCTACACTTCTAATCAGTAAGGGAATGAAGGGTTACGGGGATAAGGCAGGAAAGTGGAGTTGAGGATTATATCAGATCAGCCATGATCTCATTGAATGGCGGAGCAGACCCGATGGGCCGAATGCCCTACTTCTGCTCCTCCATCTTAAGGGTCTTATTGTTGATTCCTCCCACACATGAAGGAATGGACAGCGACTTAGTAACGTGAATTATGTTAGCTCATTGGAATTAAAAAATACATTTTTTCATATAAATTTAGAGTACCCAATTTTTTTTTTCCAAATAAAGGGGCAACTTAGCGTGGCCAATCGACCTAACCCAATCTTTGGGTTGTGGGGGTAAAACACACGCAGACACAGGGAGAATGTGCAAACTCCACACGGACAGTGACCCAGGGCCGGGATTCGAACCCGGGTCCTCAGCGCCGCAGTCCCAGTGCTAACCACTGCGCCACATGCCACCCTGTTAAAAAAAACATTTGCTCCAGTCATCCTTGACTGACAGATATAGCCAGCTGTGGCAGGAGCCTTGTGGAATTGCTGCAACATAGACTGTAGGGCGACACGGTGGCGCAGTGTTTAGCACTGCTGTCTCACGGTGCCGAGGACCCGGGTTCGATCCCAACCCCGGGTCACTATCCGTGTGGAGTTTTCACATTCACCCCGTGTCTGCGTGGGTCTCACCCTCACAACCCAAAACGATGTGCAGGTTAGGTAGATTGGTCACGCTAAAATTGCCCCTCAGTTGGAAAACAAATTGAGTACTTTAAATTGATTAGAAGAAAAAGGCAGGCATATACTGCAAATGTGCACACTGCTGTCACTATGTATCAGCGGTGGAGGAAGTGAATGATTAGGGTGGTGGTGGATGGGGTGCTGATCGGGTGGGCTGGATGATGTCGAGGTTCTTTAGTGTTGGAGCTGAACTCATCCATATAACTGGGGAGTATTCCATCACAGTCTTGGCTTGTGCCTGGTAAATGGTGGACAGGCTTTGGGGAGTCAGGAGGTGAGTTACTCACTGTCATAATATACACCAGTATATCATGGTGCAGACACACACTGATGGACACACACAGGGACCAATCAACATGTACAAACATCGCAGCCAATCACCAGGTAGAATGCACACACTATAAAGGCAGAGGGCACCACGGTTCCCGCTCATTCTGGGTGCTGCCTCTGAGTGTAACAAGAACTCATCCAGCCCAGCACGGACTCACAACACGTGCTGAGAGAATCAACTGGTTCGGACAAGGCTTGGGTCTCTAGTTTAAGTTAGCATCATTTAGACCCACAGTCATCGTGTGTTAGTTAGTTAGAAATAGTTAATAAAATTGAGTTGAACCTTCATCAGTGTAGGAAGTGTCTGTTCATCTCTCATGCCAACACTTCACTCACCACAAGATCCCTAGCCTCTGACCTGCTCTTGTGGCCATAGTATTAAATAGCTAGTCCAGTTCAGTTTCTGATCATTGATATGCCCCAGGTGGCTGATACTAGGAATTATTAATGGTATTACCGATGAACATGTTAAGAGATGGTCATTACCTGGCATGAATGTGACGCAAATGTAACTTGTCACTTGCAAGTCTGAATGTTGTCCAGATATTACTGCATGCAGGCACGCACTGCTTCAGTATCTTCAGTATCTATGTGTGGCACAGTGGCACAGTCGTTAGCACTGCTGCCTCACAGCAAATCCCACCTCGGGTGACTGTGTGAAGTTTGCACATCCTCCCCGTGTCTGCGTGGGTTCCCTCCGGGTGCTCCGGTTTCCTCCCACAGTCCAAAGATGTGCAAGTTAGGTGGATTGGCCATGATAAATTGCCCCTTAGAATGGGGTTGCAAGAAAAGGGCGGGGGATTGGGCCTGGGTAGGGTGGTCTTTCGAAGGGTTGGTGCTGATTCGATGGGCCGAATGGCCTCCTTCTGCACTGTAAAGATTCTATGGATTTTAGAGCGTTGCGAATGGATTGTATGCTTCTATGTAATCACAGCTGAACTTCAGCTAAAGTCAGCAGTACATTTAACAATTGTCTATCTGTAAGTATTTTTTCTTCACGGTTACGCTTGAATTGGAGTGAATGGCAGAATTCGCTCATGTGTCAAAACACTGGGAACTTCCATTTTTTCCAGGAGGCACACATTCAACCCATCCCGCCAATTCCTGAGCTGTCCGTACATTTATCAGAATTCAGTGACACAAAGTTCATGGTGTTACATAACTCAGGCATTTTTCCTGTTTATAACATTGTTTGCTCTGAATTTAACAAATACTTTTGGGTCTTTATCAGAACACATTACCAAAATAGAACGGGCGGGTGATAGGATTTCCTGCTTTCCTTGAAGCAGCTGCAAGAGCACCCGTTGTTGTCCAGTTCATATCAAATTATCAGACAGACAGGCTCTGCTCTGAAATGTGGAGCTCACTACAATTCTTCAGTCAAATATGATGCTCAGCACATAGGATGCAGTTAACACCCAATTATCAACAGCAATTAAACAGAGTCCAAGTATTACCCCATCAATCCTGGGAGGAGGGGGTGGAAAAAAATGAAATGAAAATTGCTGTGAAAAGACCCTAGTCGCCACATTCTGGCGCCTGTTCGGGGAGGCTGCGATGGGAATTGAACCGTGCTGCTGGCCTGCCTTGGTCTGCTTTCAAAGCCAGCCATTTAGCCCTGTGCTAAACCAGCCCCAAATCCAAACCAATTATCCCTTGCTAGTCGTGTTTACCTACTAGGAATGCTGTTAAGGGACCTGGGTTCGATTCCTGGCTTGGGTCACTGTCTGTGCGGAGTCTGCATGTTCTCCCCGTGTCTGCGTGGGTTTCCTCCGGGTGCTCCGGTTTCCTCCCACAAGTCCCGAAAGACGTGCTTCTTCGGTGAATTGGACATTCTGAATTCTTCCTAAGTGTAATAATAGCAATCTTTATTAGTGTCGCAAGTAGGCTTACATTAACACTGCAATGAATGAAGTTACTGTGAAAATCCCCGAGTTACCACACTGTTCAGGTACGCAGAGGGAGAATTCAGAATGTTCAATTCCCCTAACAAGCACGCCTTTCAGGACTGGAGCAGCCGGAGGAAAGCCACGCAGACACGGGGAGAACGTGCAGGCTTCGCACAGACAGTGTCCCAAGCTGGGAATAGAACCGGGGTCTCTGGCGCTGTGAAGCAACAGTGCTAACAACTGTGCTACCGTGCTGCCCTATTCAAACAGGCGCAGGAGTGTGGCGACTAGGGGATTTCTACACTAACTTCATTGCCGTAAGCCTACCTGTGACACTAATAAAGGTTATTATAGATTATTATTGTCCTTCCAGATACACGGGAGCCAACTGCAAAGATGGTGCAATGGGTCATTCTGGCTCAGAATCAGAAAGTTGTGGCTTCAAGTCTCACTCCAGAGATTTTTAAAAATGTATTCACTCGTGGGCCTAACTTCCCCTTGAACTGGGTGGCCTGCTAGGCCATTTAAGAGCCAACCACATTGCTGTGGATTTGAAGGACACGAGTGAGCATGATGGGTTTTTACAACAATTGATTCACAGTCATCAAATTTCAAATTCCACCATCTGCCGTGTTGGGATTCGAACCCGGGTCCCCCAGAGCGTTGCACTGGGTCCCTAGTCCATTGACAATACTGCCACGCAAGAACACAAAACTCTAAGCTAATACTCGTGTGGAGTACTGACAGAGGTCCTGTCTTGTGGAAGAGCCATTAGATCCAGGGTGAACACAAAAGACCCCATGACCCTATTTCAAAGAGCAAGCCAGAGCCAATGGGAAGCCAGTGCTCTGCACCAATGGCAGTGCTCAGATCCATACCACCACATTCAGCTACTCTTCAAAAGCTCTATTAAATGTTTCAGGATCTCCTGAGGCTGTGGAAGGTGTTATATAAATACTAGCTTTTCTTGTTTTTCCAGAACTTTCTGTTTTATTTCATTTTCCAGCATTTGCAGTCCTTTTTTTCCCTTTATTCCGCTGCAGGAGATTTAGGAATTGCATTTCCAGAGATGAGAGGGCCAATCACTCGTCCGGCAACGGAGGCCAGGAATGGGCCTAGCAAGGGGGGCTTTGCTTGGAGTTGGGAGAGGTAAACACACCAAATAAAATGCTTATTTGAAAAGCCCCTCTTCCCTCAAAGTTATGCCTCAAGTGGTCCTGGAGAGCACATTTAAATTCATTTATAGTCTTCTGACCAATCAGGAGAATTGGGGAATGGGGGGCGGAGGAGTAATCCAGAACTAGTGGGGCATAGTTTAAAGATCAGGGGCCGGGATTCTCCGAGCTTCTGCGGTGAAATTGCGCTCTGTGAGTGGGCGGAGAATGGGGCGTCAGACCCATGATTGGGTCCGATGCCTGCAGACCGGAGAATCGCTGCCAGTCATGCGCGTGATCGGCGCGGCGCCGTTTGGAGTCCATTGAAAGAGGCCCCCGCGGCGATTCTCAGCTGGCAGCTGGCTGAGTTCCCACCGGCGTGGTTCACTCATGGTTCCACCCGGCGGGAGCTCGGAGTGGCGGCTGCAGACCCAGTCCGCGGCCCCCTGGTGGGGGGACAGGGGGGCCTCCAGGATGGCCAGGCTTGCGATCGGGGCCCACCAATCGGCAGGCGCGCGCGATCTGTGGGGTGGGCCTATATTGTTGGGGCCGGCTTGCTGTGAGGGTCCGCCATGTTGTGCGGGGCCGCCACGCACACGCGCGGACCCGCGGCCGGAGGTGCAGGGCCCCGTGTCGGCAGCCGGAGTTACGTGGACTACTCCGGGGCCCTGCAAGCCCCCTTCAAAATGAAGAATCACTCTGGACTTTCTCCAGGAAAGTGACATGTTGGAAGTGCCATAGCGGGCTAGGTTTCCTGCAAGCTTCTCAACGGCTGCCTTGGCGGGCTCCTGACCGCTATCGAACAGCACTTAGTCAGTTTGTTTTGGCCATAGTGAGATCCTCTCTGATCGAGTCCACATGTAGAATTATTTTCAGCCCTGGGGAGCCGGTCTCAATGGCCTGACCGGCTCCTCAGCGATGGGGCAGCCATTTTGAAAGTAGCACCCCTCGCAAACATGGGTATTAACCCCCCCCTCATCCTGAATGAGGACATCCCGCCATGGGGTCGCTGAGGGGCCCCTTTTCTTTTTTTATATAATGTTTATATTGCATTTTCACATTTTTACATTTGACAATTAACTTTCTATTTACATATTACTAGCTCGAATGTTGTTACGGGTGTTGTACCCCATGACAGTGTTATACAGAAAGCTATCAGGAAGCGGTTCTAGTTTATACAGAAAAAGAACAGAAGGAGATACATGTTATAGGAAAACAAGGAAATTTAACAATAGTATTACTGAGAAAAAAGAAGCAGGTGAAACAAGTTCTCTAGAGTGTGACCAGTCTAGGTCCCGCTGTACATATTTACAGGAGGGCTTACAAGCCTTTCCGCGCCCCCTTTCGACCTCCCCCTTTCCGGGACCCTCACCCTGCACCCCCTCCCCCAACATTTTGGAGGCCACTCATGCCCACCCTGCAACCTCCACCCTTCATAGTGCCCCATCCTTCCTTTCATGGGCATTGCTGTCCTCAGGCCCTGATCTTTGGCAGTGCCACCCTGGCACCCTGTCAGTTTTCCTGCCAGCCTGGCAGTGCCACCCTGGCAGTACCAAGGTGCCCGGGTAACAGGGGGAGAGCCATGGCACCAACCTGCCCTGTCACTGACCACCCAAGGGCATCCAATGGCCTGGGAGAGCCCTCCCCCCCCCCCCCCCCCCCAGTGCTGTTCTACCTGGTCCTCGTTTGTGTGGACCAGTACTAATCATCGCTCATGAGACCTCTCGCTGATGATCCCTTTTGAACCCAAGAGGTCGTTAGATTGGGCGACCACCTTGTTAATGAGATTGGCCTTAATCGGTGAATATTGTTTTCTCGCTGCGCCTAGGTGAATTCTGGAATCTGCCAAAGGGAGCGATCTGGTTCAATCGCAAACCACTTGGTGCCTGGCGAAGGTCCTGATGAAGGCCGACTCCGTGATTGAAAGGGCTGGCGCGGATTCTCGCCAGGCGAGGCCGTTAAATTGCGCCTGAGGCCATCCATTTATAATGAGGATTAGGATACATTTCTTCCCTCAGAGGCCATTGGAGGCTAGGTCATTAAATATATCCAAGAGAGCCAAAGACTAAGGCTAAGGGTTTAAACCCTAACCGGACATCTGGAGTGGTGCCCCAGTGAGGCACTCTTGTGTTACTTTTAGCATGTTCCAGCAGCTCCTGCAGCCAAACTGGTGCAAATAAAATCAAGCTCTTGAAGTGTTCATTCGGATCCCAACACAAGGCCGAAAGCTGGGTTCTGACGCTCAGCAGCCCAAATGCCCCACATATTTCGGCCAGGCACGTGCCACGGCCTCCATAGTCGCCTCACAGTGGCCAAAACAACCCGGTAGGCAGCAGTTGCGTGTTTGAAGCCCAGCTCGACAGTGGGAGAGACCATTGTGTCTTACCGCACAGCGACGGCCCCCCTCAAACCAGGCAGCCCCCCAATACAAGAGGCGAAGAGAAGAGACATAACAGCTGGCAAGACGTGACACGACACCGCAAAGAGAGAGCCAGACGCTGCCAAACCAATCAGTGACCCATTGGCGCGCACCCATTGTCGCTCGAGACAGGGAGGCCAAGAAGATTAGTATGTGTTTAACACATTAGGTGTGTCCAGCTCCTATTACTATGTTCTCATGCACGCCTTCAACAAGGCACATCCTAGAAACATTCACATTTTCAGAAGGAAATGTTCCCACGTTCAATTCAAGGAAATTCGAGCAGACCTGGTATTAAAATCAAGTGCTTTGGAGGAAATGATGCTGGAGAAGAGATTTTGCAGCCCAGGATTGTTTCAGATTAATTAGACGATATTTGCAGCGATTAAAATCTGCATTTTGAAGGTCACCGGCTAGTGATTTACCTACAGTACAATCCTGAACATGCAACTTCAATATATTATGCTATAAGTATTTTTTTTTTAATTAATTTGCGCCTTGAGCATTACAAAATAAGAGAAAAGCGCTGAGGGTTAATCAGTGGCTGAAAGAGGGTTCGTAGTTTGTGTGATCATTTCATTTGAATATTGAGGCTGACGAGTGGCACAGTGGTTAGCACTGCTACCTCGCAGCGCCAGGGACCCGGGTTCAATTCTGGGACACTGTCTGTGTGGGGTTTGTACGTTCTCTCCGTGTCTGCGTAGGTTTCCTCCGGGTGCTCCGGTTTCATCCCACATGTGCAGGTTAGTTGGGCTGGCCATGCTCAATTGCCCCTAAGTGTCCAACAGTTGGGTGGGGTTACAAGGTTAAGGTGTGAGATTGGGCCTGAGGGTGGGGGTTGACTTCTGGCCTCCATCTACACTGTAGGGATTCTATGAGTCTTTGCCTCTGGGCCTTGCCATATAGCATCCCTAACATAGATTGTTTGAGTGCAGAGCGGAAAGCGAGCTGTGTCTTTAAGTAGCATAATTTCTCCTCGTCCCAGGGGCATCACAGTGGCGCAGTGGTTAGCACTGCACCTCACGGCACCGAGGACCCGGGTTCGATCTTGGCCCCGTGTCACTGTCCACGTGGAGTTTGCACATTCATAACACAGAACATAGAACATACAGTGCAGAAGGAGGCCATTTCGCCCATCAAGTCTGCACCACCCACTTAAGCCCTCACTTCCACCCGATCCCCGTAACCCAATAAGAACATAAGAACTAGGAGCGGGAGTAGGCCATCTGGCCCCTCGAGCCTGCTCCGCCATTCAATGAGATCATGGCTGATCTTTTGTGCGCTCCGCTCCACTTTCCCCCCCGAACACCATAACCCTTAATCCCTTTATTCTTCAAAAACTATCCATCTTAATCTTGAAAACATTTAATGAAGGAGCTTCAACTGCTTCACTGGGCAGGGAATTCCATAAATTCACAACACTTTGGGTGAAGCAATTCCTCCCAAGCTCAGTCCTAAATCTGCGTGGGTCTCATCGCCACAAGCCATAAAGGTGCGCAGGGTAGGGTGGATTGGCCATGCTAAATTGCCCCCTTAATTGGGAAAAAATTGAATTGGGTACTCCAAACTTATTTTTTTAAATCACTTCTCAACCCAAACGGACATATTCTGCCAATAACAGCAAGTCGGAGAACACAGCTGCTTCCATTTCCAGCTCCCGCCTCTGAGAAAACACAAACAGCAGCTGTACAGGGTGGGGAGGGGTGGGGGGGGGGGGGGGGGGGGGGGGGGGAGGCTCACACACAACAAGTAAAAGTGAAAATCTCCCAAATATGGAGATAAATTTGGGATGGTCGGGGGTCAGCAAAAACGTTCACAGAGACTTTGGTAATGAAACCCACATGATAACTAGACAGACTCGAATTACAGCAACTTTCCTTCATGTGGACCCTCCAAAGGAGAGGTTTTTTTGTTGAGCAGAAGAATGAAGTTATATTAATGCTGAGTGAGTCAGACTCCTGTGTAGAAATTAGCCTCATGTCGCCTTGACGCCATTGCATCTTTCTATCCTTTGCACCCTTTTGTGGTCATCAACTCCATGGTCTCCAGTGTGTTTGGAGATGGGTAACTTCCATTAACCTAACAATAAAGAGACTATTTCTGTTTTTCCCTCCAAATGGCCTTATTATTTATGGAAAATTCACCAAACTGTGAGAGCCAAACTCTCGTGACAGTTATTAATTGAATTTAGCGTGCTACTTTCACTCTGGCTGTCAGCTATCTCCAATCAGCTGTCCACTTTTTCACCCTGATTTTTGGACAAGCTACACTTGGAAGGCAATACACGATGACATGTAATACCTTAACTGATGAATGGCTCGTTTTTCATGCCTTAGGTAGAAACTGCAATATGATATTCTCTGTAAGTGTAAAGGGTCTGATCCATTGAATAGCAAGTCTTTTTATGAGCTAATTACATTCTCTGCCTCAGTCAGAAACAAAATAAACCTGCCCGCCTTCCTCCCCTACAATGGAAATGTGCACACCCCCACCCAGTGATTCAGTTTTTTCCATTTTGTTTCATCACCCCTGAATTTGGTCTCAAAAGGTTAAGCTGTTGAGTCAAGCCCTAGTATTTGAGCACGTAATCTGGACTAATATTTCAAGGCAGGATGGGGGAGTGTTGCGTTGACAACTGCACAGATAGGGTGGTACATAGCGCAGTGGTTATCACTGTTGCTTCACAGCGCCAGGGTGCCAGGTTCGATTCCAGGCTTGGGCCATTGTCTGTGCGGAGTCTGCCCGTTCTCCCCGTGCCTGCGTGGGTTTCCTCCGGGTGCTCCGGTTTCCTCCCACAAGTCCTGAAAGACATGCTGTTAGGTGAATTTGACATTCTGAATTCACCCTCTGTGTACCCGGACAGGCGCCGGAATGTGGCGACTTGGGGCTTTTCACAGTAACTTCATTGCAGTGTTAATGTAAGCCTACTTGTGACAATAAAAAAGATTATTATTAAAGACCCCCATGTGCCTTTTCAGGTGGCCACTAAAGGCAAGTTCTCAGCATTTTGGCTAGTGTCAATCCCTTCATTAACACTGTGATCAAAAGATGTGAACTGGGTATATATATGTATATAGATATATTCTAAATAGCACAGTTTTAGACAGATATATCGGGTGGGATTCTGCGGGAATCGGCGGGCCGGGAAACTCTGGTGCGAAGGAATGGCGTAAACCACTCCGGTGTCGGACCGCCACGAAGGTGTGGAATCCTCCGCAACTTCAGGGGCTAGGCCGGCGCTGGAGTGGTTTGCACTGCGCCGGCCGGCACAAAAGGGGCTTGGCGCCGAAGGACCTCCGCCGGCCGATGCAAGTTGGCGCATGTGCGGGAGCGCCAGCATGTGCTGGCTTCATCCCATCGCATGCTCGGAGGGGGGTTTCATCGCGCCGGCCATTGCGGACCATTACACCAGTCGGCGCGGAGGGATAGAGTGCCCCCACGGCAAAGGCCCGCCCGTGGATCGGTGGGCTCCGATCATGGGCCAGGCCACCATGGATGCACCCCTCCCGGGGCCAGATGCCCCCACGCCCACCTGAGGACCCCGGAGGCCACCCGCAGAGCCAGGTCCCGCCGGTAAGTACCTGTCGTAACATACGCCAGCGGGACCGGCCGAAAACGGGCGGCCACTCGGCCCATCGCGGGCCGGAGATCGCGGGGGGGGGGGGGGGGGGGGGGGGGGGGGGGGGGGAGAGGGGGGGCCACCGCCAGCAGCCGGCAACCGGCATGGCGCGATTCCCACCCCCGCCAAATCCCCGCCGCCGGAGAGTTCGGTAGCCAGTGGGGGCGTGATTCACGCCACCCCGCCGGCGATTCTCCGACCGGTGTCAGGTGGCTGGGGGACCTGTTTATAGATGGGAAATTTTGCGAGCCTGGGTGAGCTGGAGAGGAAGTTTGGGCTCCTCCCGGGGAACACCTTTGGGTACATGCAGGTGAGGGCGTTTGTCAGGCGGCAGGTGGCGGGATTCCCTCTGCTGAAGCCACGTGGGGTCCAGGACAGGGTGCTCTCGGGGGTGTGGGTTGGAGAGGGGAGGATCTCGGCAGCGTACCAAGTGATGCAGGAGATGGAAGAGGCCTCGGTTGAGGAGTTGAATGGTAAATGGGAGGAGGAACTGGGTGAGGAGATTGAGGAGGGGACGTGGGCGGATGCCCTGGGGAGGGTAAACTCCTCTTCTTGTGCGAGGCTTAGCCTCATACAGTTTAAGGTGCTGCAGAGGGCTCACATCACCGGGACAAGGATGAGCGGTTCTTTGGGAGTGAGGACAGGTGTATCAGGTGCTCTGGGATCCCAGCAAATCATGCCCATATGTTCTGGGCATGTCCGGCATTGGGGGAATTTTGGAAGGGCGTGGCAGGGACGTTGTCGAGGGTGGTAGGATCCAGGGTCAATCCGGGCTGGGGGCTCGCAATATTTGGGGTTGCGGAGGAGCCGGGAATGCAGGAGACGAAAGAGGCCGGTGTTCTGCCCTTTGCGTCCCTGGTAGCCCGGCGGAGGATTCTTCTTCAGTGGAAGGACGCGAGGCCCCCAGCGTGGAAGCCTGGGTCAACGACATGGCAGGGTTTCTCAAGCTAGAGAAGGTGAAATTTGCCCTAAGGGGATCAGTGCAGGGGTTCTTCAGGAGATGGCAGCCATTCCTGGACTTCCTGGCAGAACGATAGAAACAGGCCAGCAGCAGCAACCCGGGGGGGAGGAGAGAGGGAGGGGGGAGGAGAGAGGGAGGGGGGGAGGAGAGAGGGGGGGGGAGGAGAGAGGGAGGGGGGGAGGAGAGAGGGAGGGGGGAGGAGAGAGGGAGGGGGGAGGAGAGAGGGGGGGGAGAGAGGGAGGGGGGAGAGGGGGGGAGAGAGGGAGTGGGGAGGGGGGGGTGTTTTGTTGTTTTGTACTAAAGGGATGGGCATAGTTGTTCTGTGCCAATGTCGGGCATTAATTCATTTCCTCTTCTGTGTAAACGCGGGGGGGGGGGGGGGTTCTGTCCTGTCTGTTGAAGGGACGGGCAGATGTTTTGGGGGAAAGATGGGTGTTAGTTTATCTCTTCCGCTGTGTATGCGTGGGGGTGGGGGGGGGGGGGGGGGGGGGGGGGCTGTTCTTTCTGTTCTTTGTAAAAAAACTGTCTTTTTGTTGTTGATATTATGCAAAAATTTGAATAAAAATTATTTTTTAAAAAAAAGCATCTACCAGCATAGTTAGTGATTAGACGTGCGAACCATAAGCCAAAAGTGTCTGGTGCTCAATGTTGGGTCTAAATTAACATGTCATACTGTCACAAACACCCTAGGCTAGTGCATGCTCAATTCCTTCCCCACTTGACCCAGAGTTGCAGGTGAAATTTAATTTTATTTAAAATACCTACGGTCCGTGTTTGAGTAAAATAAATTACAGTCACCAGGTTTGTAACTTTAACACAAGTAACTTTTCATTATGTGCAGAACTATAATTAAACGGACAGAAAATGTAACTGACTATCTACTACCCCATTCCCAACACCCCACCCCCCTTCCTTACCCACCCCACTCACACACACACACACATGGAGACTCTCTGTACAGACAGACAAACATCACAGAGGATGGTGGAAAGGGAAATAAAATATTTCTAAAAATAAAAGGTTAAAGACCTTTGATGCACTGGGATGATTTTCAGTCAATGCCATTCTGAAGTTCAGGCTTTCATTTTGATACTTTTACTCTGTAGGCTTGAGATGGTTTTCTCAGTCAATTTTGTCTACGTTCTCTGCAGATTCAGCATTATTTCAGGTTTACAGCGAAAGATGGGTCCAAACCCGCTGTTTTCAGAGCAATAGAGCAGTTATTTTCCTTCAGAAAGCAGGAGAGAGAGAAACCGTTCCTTTCACTTCCAAGGTCTAAACACTTGTCCAGTTCTCTCAGAAAGCATCACACAGGAATCAATCACTGACTATTGTCAGGCAGAACACTGTCCCTGGTGAACCCATCGGTTGCCAGTTAACCAAGCGAACTGACTTCCTCCACAACTCGGTTCCTAAGATCCATTCGTCTTTTAAAAATTCATTTCTGGGATGTAGGCGTTGCTGGTTAGGGCAGCATATATTGCCCATCCCTTTTTGCCCTTCAGAAGGTGGCAATGAGTTACCTTCCTGACCAGCTGCAGCCCATGGGGTGTAGGTACACCCAGTATGCTGTTCCAGGATTTTGCCCCGACAGTGAAGGAGCGGCAATATATTTCCAAGTCAGGGTGGTGAGTGGCTTGGAGGGGGGGTTCCCAGGTATCTGCTGCTCTTGTCCCTCTGGATGATAGTGAGTCTCGGCAAGTTACTGCAGTGCATTTTGTAGATGGTACACACGGCTGCTACTGTTCATCAGTGGTGGAGGATTTGAATGTTTGTGGAAGGGGTAGCAGTCAAGTAGGTCTGCTTTGTCCTGGATTGTGTCGAGCTTCTTGAGTTTTTTCGAACTGCACTCATCCAGGCAAGTGGAGAGTATTCAATTATACTCCTGACTTGTAGATGGTGGACAGGCTTTGGGGAGTCAGGAGGTGAAAATGAAAATGAAAATGAAAATGAAAATTGCTTTATTGTCACGAGTAGGCTTCAATGAAGTTACTGTGAAAAGCCCCTAGTCGCCACATTCCGGCGCCTGTTCGGGGAGGCTGGTACGGGAATTGAACCGTGCTGCTGGCCTGCCTTGGTCTGCTTTAAAAGCCAGCGATTTAGCCCAGTGTGCTAAACCAGCCCCAAGTTACACACTGTGAGTTACACACCATAGGATTCCTAGCCTTTGACCTGTCCTGGTAGCCACAGTATTAATATGGCTAGTTGAGTTCAGTTTCTGATCAATGGTAACCCCCAGGATGTTGATTGTGGGGGATTCAGCGCTGACAATGAAGGTCAAGGGGCGATATTCTCTCTTGTAGGAAATGGTCATTGCCTGGCACTTGTGCGGCGTGAATGTAACTAGCCATTTGCCAGCCCGGGAATCTGGGGCGTGATTCTCCGGTTGTGCTCGCCTGGCGACCGGAGAGTCCCACCGAGATCAATGGATTTTTCCATTGTCCGCCTCTTGCCCGCGGTGATCTTGCGGTAGGCTGGGCGGAAGAATTCAGCTCCTGATTTCTCTTCTCCAAACTACAAAACCTGGGTACACAGTGTCCTGGCAAGCAGGTTATTTTCAACTTTGAGTCTTCTGCTTAAAGGCACATCCCAATTTGTACCCACTGACCAAAATAATAAAAAGAAAAGAAAAGAAATGGGAACAAAGGAAATAAACAAGAAGGACTTTTACAATACATGCGAATAAGAGATAGGCGTGTACTTTGCTTTGATAACTATTTCTTTAGTGCAGTTTTGTTCAATGTCCATATGTGGCCAATTGGGAATTGTACTTTTGACACACAAAGTGTGATAGACACCATTGTTGGGTATATGATTTCAATGCATTTGCAGAATATACTCAGGTGCACTTTAACCCTTTTTGTCTATTTGTTAATGAGACATGAAAACAACTGGGTACAATGTTTTATGCCTGCTGAGTATACTTGGTTATTGCTGGTTTTGCAGCTTAAATAATTTGTAATGTGAGTACGAATGCAGGCATTTAGCTTCATGGAAGTTTCAGGATCATTTGATGGTGAATGGACATTGTTACCTGCCTGAGTTGTCAGGGCCACCAGAAGGCAGCAAGATCCACCTGTAAGGAACAGCTCCAACAGGGCTCACTAGGGCAAAAGGAAAGCAGAATACAATCGCGCTCAGGATGGGGAAGCAGAGAGTGGATCTGATGCACGCCACAGGGTGGCGCAGCAGCACAGTGGTTAGCACTCCTGCCTCGCAGCGCCAGGGACCCAGGGCCTTGGGGTGACTGTCTGTGTGGAGTTTGCACTTTCTCCCCCGTGGCTGCGTGGGTTTCCTCCGGGTGCTCCGGCTTCCTCCCACAGTCCAAAGATGTGCAGGTTAGGTGGAGTTACGGGGTTGCGGTGATAGTGTGGGGGCCTAGGTAGGGAGCTCTTTCAGAGGGTTGATGCAGACCCGATGGGCTGAATGGCCTTTTTCTGCACTGTGGGATTCTATGATGCGATGGTGAGAGTTGATCCTCAGTAATCACTCTGATGGGGGTCAAAGTACTGCTCGCGACTGGTGGACTGAGATGTGTCTCAGGGTCAAACGATCTACCGGCTACGTTACACCGGGAAGTTGGCATAGCCAGTAGATGGCAGAGATCTCTCCTCCGAGATCTACCTGCTCACCACACCTCCCATTCAGTGCTGGTCTTCACAAATGGGGTCTCTCAGAGGATTGGAGGTCCCCAGGTGCTTGCCCCCTGGGCATGGTGGCACCCTGGCACTGTTGATGCCACCAAGGCACCCTGGCAGTGCCACCCAGGCAGTTGGTACTGTCAAGCCGACATTTCTCCCAGCCACATGGGTGCCCTGCATGGGCGTGGTGGGGTACAGGGCGTGACGAGGACCCCCGTATAGGTGAGTTGAGGCTTTGGGCGGGGGTGGGGGGGGGGGGGGGGGGGGGGGGTTCAGGGGTGGCCGAAGGGCGGGTCGTGCGTGGGTTTCCTCCGGGTGCTCCGGTTTCCTCCCACAGTCCAAAGATGTGCGGGTTAGGTGGATTGGCCATGCTAATTGCCCGTAGTGTCCTAATAAAAGTAAGGTTAAGGGGGGGGGTTGTTGGGTTACGGGTATAGGGTGGATACGTGGGTTTGAGTAGGGTGATCATGGCTCGGCACAACATCGAGGGCCGAAGGGCCTGTTCTGTGCTGTACTGTTCTATGTAGTCTATGTAGTCGGTGACCCCAGGTCCTCAGTGCAGGAAACGGGTCTAAGTGTTGCCTCGACGGGGCGGTCCCCACTGAGGTTCCGAATAGAATCAGAGTCCCAGTAGATAGTGCGGTGTTTCTCGGTACTGTGAGTGCCAGGAAACACCCAGCTAAACATGCTCGTTGCGGGACTGTTCCCAATTCCGTTAGATTGCGCCCAATAACTGTGTTTCTCTATCCACAGATGCTGCCAGACCTGCTGTGTTTATCCAGCATTTTCTGTTTTTATTTCAGATTCCCAGATTCAGATTGTTTTATTACCTGCTCTTGAGATATTCTCTGCCCCTGTTTGTTTGCTACCAGATATATTAAAAAGGATCATGCTTTACATTCACACCGATCCTACGTCATTGCACCAGCCATCAGTTTGGTTGCAACGGTCACTTACAGTTAGCTGCAATGCCAATTTCTCTTTGTAACCACCCAATGGACACTTAACCCAGCTGTTGGGGTTGCTACAGTTTTCAATGGCGCTGCGTTCTGGCAGCATTTAGCTTTTAATATTACTGAGATGTGGTCCGGAATTCTCCGGCCTTTGGGATTCCCTGTTCCCGGTGACAGCCGACCCGTGGGTTTCCCGGCGGCGTGGGTGGCTTCAATGGGGAATCCCATTGACAAGCGGTGAGAGTAGAGAATCGCATCGCCAGTGAACGGTGCGCTGCGGAGAAACATGTGGCTGGGGGACGGGAGAATCCCGCCGTGATAAGTTCAGACTAAAATTCCAAACTCCACGAAAGACAGCTAGGATTCATGCCAATGCTTGAAATGTACAAGTGAAGTATATCTTTCTGTATCGCATGTAAGGCCTTTTTCTAAAATGTGGCTCAAAGGGCATTGCCATCAGGAGGCCTGTGACTGGCCAGTGATTTCTACTGAACAACCCTATTTAAATGGAATAGTGTTAACTGGAATTGTTGTTGATTTGAGTGCTGAACTCCCTTTGGCGATTTTCTGAAAACACAAAACAGATTTCCTGTTTTGACATCTTTATCTCTTCTGAAGACGCAGACTTTTTGCTGCGTCATGGTCCATGTGCAACCCATTAATATCCCCGAGTCAGCATCAGAGGACCAGTCCACCATTCCAGCCAAGTTCAGTTGAGCAACGACCTCGTCACTTCCGAACGGAATTTCCACCAGAGGTCACTGGCCATCATTCAGGAGCAGGGAACCTGCCTGGTTGACCTCTTATAACCTGGTGGCAACTTCATAGCTTTATAACGAAGCACTTCATATAACAGTACAGCACAGCACAGAACAGGCCCTTCGGCCCTCGATGTTGTGCCGAGCAATGATCACCCTACTCAACCCACGTACCCACCCTATACCCGTAACCCAACAACCCCTCCCTTAACCTTACTTTTTAGGACACTATGGGCAATTTATCATGGCCAATCCACCTAACCCGCACATCTTTGGACTGTGGGAGGAAACCGGAGCACCCGGAAGAAATCCACGCACACACGGGGAGGACGTGCAGACTCCGCACAGACAGTGACCCAGCCGGGAACCGAACCTGGGACCCTGGAGCTGTGAAGCATTTATGCTAACCACCATGCTACCGTGCTGCCCAATAACTTCATCTAATAGCTAAGTCGGGAGAGAAGCCACTTACTTAAACGCCCCTTGGAAGGGTTAACTCCAATTTGTTTCCAACCTTCGCAAAGCATGGAGCCCGAACTACGGACAGCCACTGCCAACATCTAGTAGCTATCTGTTGCCTCAAACAAATGCACTGGGAAGTCCCACTGATAAGAAAGAATTTCTGGAGATTAATATGCGTATTCTGTTTCCACTAATTATAAACTGTTAACTGGATAAAATACAAGGAAATGTCATGGAAATATCCGACCCTGAATCATTCTCATGTTAGTGCAATCCGAATCTCCACGTAGCTGGATACTAATCTGATAATTCCAGTGGGAAATGAAGCGGATTCCTGTACATATTCAGGTTGATTCAGAATGCAAAGTGTGGGGAGGAAAATCGTGTACACATTCTATACCCAATGTTAAAGGTATTCAAAATAGGTTCGTCAGGACTGCTGTGTTTTAATCTCTCCCTCATTTTATTCCTGCAATCTTTCTCTTCAGCTCCTCATTCCTTCCTTCCGAATTTTCCCTGCTTGCTTCTTTAGAGTTCCAGCTGGCTGTGACCCTTTCTGGTAAGAATATAGTCAGAAAATGTGGGCTGAGCACATGTGTCAATGAGAGAGCAGCTCGATACCGGGATATCTTCTTTCATCGGTTTTTGATTTGGTTTGCAGCATTTTCATTTTATAAAAATAATACTGCTGAACCTCACATGTAAATCTCAGCTAGTGTAGTACTGTACCAGCAAAGGGAATCTTTATCAGTGTCACAAGTAGGCTTACATTAACACTGCAATGAAGTTACTGTGAAAATCCGCTAGTCGCCATATTCCGGCGCCTGTTCGGGTACACCGAGGAAGAATTCAGAATGTCCAAATTACCTAACAAGTACGTCTTTCGGGAACTGTGGGAGGAAACCGGAGCACCCAGAGGAAACCCACGCAGACACGGGGAGAACGTGCAGACTCCGCACAGACAGTGACCCAAACTGGGAATCGAACCTGGGACCCTGGCGCTGTGAAGCAACAGTGCTAGCCACTGTGCTACCATTCCTCCCCACACTTTGCATTCTGGATCTACCCGAATGTGCACTATAGGATCTATGACATTATAATGCTTCTTCTTTCAAAGGAAGTTTCACAGAAAGGGGTTGAACCAGTTCTCAGCACAAAACTTGAGCACTGAGTTTAATGCAACTTGGAATCTCATATAGTAAGATTGCTTTAAGTGAGAAAGGAAAAACACTCAACAGTAACCTACATTTATAGAACACAATAAGGTGCAGGAGTAGAAGTAGGCTGTTCAGCCCATTGGGTTTGCTCCACCATTCAGCGAGATCATGACTAATTTAAGGTAGCAATGGAGAAAGGGGTGACACAGTAGCACAGTGGTTAGCACTGTTGCGCCAAGGTCCCAGGTTCGATTCCTTGCTTGGTCCACCGTCTGTGCAGAGTCTGCCATGTTCTCCCCATGTCTGCATGGGTCAGGATTGGGGTAGCTCAGGGGATCTCAGTGGGTTGTGGGGCTGGAGAAGCCGACAGAGATAAGGAGGGGCGAGAGGCCACTGAAAAACATGAGGATGTTCAAATGGAGTTGTTGCCAGACTGGGCGCCAAGTGAATGCCCGCAAGGGTGATGGGTGGCGGATGAGGCATGGGCAGTAGAGTTTTGGATGTGCACAAGTTACTGTCGGGTGGAGGATGGGAGATGAGCCAGGAGGAGCATTGGAATAGTCACGGTCTACGGGAATTTTCAGGAGTAGATTGTGGTGTGTTTATGATTCTGTTCTCAGGATGGATGTTGCAGTGTTCACAAAGACAACAGAAGCTAAGTTCATCAACGAAGCTAACTTTTATTTACACCACTTATTAAAGCTTGACCACTTACTCCTATAGTCGGCAATAACCTAGTAATCTACAATCTACACTCTTACACTAGTCTCTATCTATAACTATACTCTACACTCTCTCACTGCTCCTCTCCAGCCTTCTCCCAGAAGTCTGTGAGTCAGTGCTTTATATAGTTCTGCATCTAGCTCCATCTAGTGGTTAATTATGATATGACATTAACCCTTTGTATTCTGAACATTTCACATAATGTCACATCGATGAGTTGAACCACGTGATGTAAGTCAAAGTAATACATTGAAGGTTAAAATACCTAATCTTGGATTTTATTGAGGGAATTGAGAGAGAATTGGAGATTTCCTCTGGCCATTGTTTAAGAAAATTAGAAACTTGAATGTGACGCACTTTAACAGTTTTGCCAGAGACATTTTGTATTGAGTTTATAGAATTGCTGACAGTAAGCAACAAGTGGGAGCAACTTCCTCATTGCCATCCCAATCCTCAGATTGGATAGTGCGGAAGGGGCTTTCAGCTGTGCCTGACCAAGTGCTGCATGAAACCGGTTCTGAATAAAGAGGAAAATCGC
The DNA here is from genome assembly GCF_902713615.1 of Scyliorhinus canicula. Classification (NCBI taxonomy): domain Eukaryota; kingdom Metazoa; phylum Chordata; class Chondrichthyes; order Carcharhiniformes; family Scyliorhinidae; genus Scyliorhinus; species Scyliorhinus canicula. The sequence goes on from NC_052170.1 coordinate 13,662,883, forward strand.
TCCCTTTGAACACACACGCGCCTCTTATTCTTCACCAGCATGAACGGGTGACGAAGTTCCCTCATGAGGCCTCTGGAGTTCAGACATGCCTGCAGCTGACTGGATTTGAATATTTTTCCGTCTGGAAATTTTAGTAAAACAAAAGTAAGTTTAATATATACATTCGCATTTCTTCCCCCCCCCCCCTAACTCTCACAATTTCTTCTGAATCTTAAACAGTAAGGTTGCCAACGAAGCATATTTGAGAAAGGATGTCATCCCTAAGTCAGGTCTCAGACTGACATACGGGCCTGGATCTGCAAACGATTGACCTCTCTCTTAAGTCACATGGATTCCACCTTGAGACATGAGTGCAGTGAGCTGATTAGTTATTAAATTAAAATTATTGCTCACAATACTGGCACATCAAGTCAACGCTATCCTGTCACTTTAGGATGGAGCATTGGACTGGTAAAAAAAATATACTGTGGGGCGGTACCGTGGCGCAGTGGTTAGCACTGCTGCCTATGGCGCTGAGGACCAGGGTTCAATTCCGGCCCTGGGTCACTGTCCCTGTGTCTGCGTGTGTTTCACCCCACAACCCAAAGATGTGCAGGGTAGGTGGACTGGCCACGTTAAATTAACCCTTAATTGGAAAAAAAAATAATTGGGTACTCTAAATTTATTTAAAAAAAAGAAAAATATACTGTTGGTCTTCAATTGCCTGATACGTGCTGCAAATGTTGGTCTTGAATCAAATGGTGCCCTTTAGAGCATCTTGTCACAATAGTTCTAAAAGGGAAGATATTGCAATCTGCTGCGAGAGATTGTTGAGAAGCTGACAAGGCAAATATTGAATGCTGTCCAGAGGAAGGACATCGCAGTTTCTACATTTAGCTCACCTCGAGGGGACAGGGCGTGTGCAATCACGCAGAAGTAGACACGTCAGCAAGTAGAGAGCACGTTGTTCGAACACGTCAAACAGGAAGGGATTCCAAGTTGCCTAACTTGTGCCTCGCTGCATCCCCCGCTGGTCAGGTTGTGTTTATGATATTTGAGAGAAAATGCGGGTTGGTGGGGACTTTTAAATTTTTTTAAAATAAAAAATGTTATTACTTTTTCTGAGTTACTAAGCCAGGGCTCAGGAGTGTGGACCGGGACGAACCCCTAATCCAGCTCCCTGCCTGCTCCAAAAATAATTCAAATTCAAATTGAATCAAATTCATGGTCCCCACAAGAGAGACATACTAGATCTTAGCCAAAAGGCAGAGCAGATACTACACTTGATCTTAGCCAAAAGATGGAGCAGATACTACACTTGATCTTAGCCAAAAGGCAGGACAGATCTACATTTGATCTTAGCCAAAGACAGAGCAGATATTACACTTGATCTTAGCCAAAGACAGGCAGATAAAAAACTTGATCTTAGCCAAAAGGCCAAGAAGCGATGATGGTGGGGACTTTTTGTTGGGGTTTTGGTTATGTAAAGCCATGTTGGCTGGATTGGGGGGGGGGGGGGGGGGGGGTGTTGTTGTCCATTGTTTTAAAATTTCTAATATAAATGCCTCAATAAATATTTAAATAAAAATGGAAAACGCTTTGCTTGCCCCGAATGGTCCGTCAGTTTAACGAGAACCTGAGAAGTCTCAGGACCATCAGGAGCAATTCCGAGGACGTTTTCCGCGTTCCTAACCTCTGTTCATTTTCAGTGACCCGCTACAAGGCCGCCCACCGGGACATTACCGGCATGCCACGCTCGGAATGACCCCATCTCCCAAGTTACCACCCCCCTGAATTCTGACATCGCCCATAGCAGAATGCAGGAGTGGGGTAGCCATAAAATTCGGGCGAAGGCGAGAGGGCGGAGATAAAATAAAGCAAAATTACGGTGTGATAAGATTCAAAAATACAAGGAAATGAGAGAGTAATTTGCAGTAGTCCAGTTTGGTTATTTAATAACCAGAATCACGGCCGTACTCGCTGCCTGAGAACTTGATGTACTTTACTTTCTAGTTAATGTGTACCTAGCAGGGTTCTGTCTCAGTGGGACTTGCCACAGGATGGTTATCGCTGAAAATGTTGACAAGTTCCCAACATTCCAGTCGAAATGTTAACCATTTGTTTGCTTGGTGTGTGCTGCAGATTCCGCCAAAATACTTTGTTTTTAAATTTAGAGTACCCAATTATTTTTATTTTTTTTCTCCAATTAAGGGACAATTTAGCGTGGCCAATCCATCTAACCTGCACATCTTTGGGTTGTGGGGGTGAAACCCACATCGACATGGGGAGAATGTGCAAACTCCACACGGACAGTGATCCAGGGCCGGGATTCGAACCCGGGTCCTCAGCGCCGCTGTCCCAGTGCTAACCACTGAGCCGCATGCCGCCCTCCGCCAAAATACTTAACAATGAATCTGATGAATAATATATTAAAATGAAGGTAAATACGACCATGGGAAAAGCTAACACAGTTCCAGGGATTATCTGTAGAGGAAGAGAATTGGAAAGCAGCGATGTTGGGCGCAATTCTCCCCCAAAAGAACTAAGGGCGGAATTTAAGGGTACAATTTCTAAGTTCATTTGTGGCGGGTTCTCAACCGGTGAGTTTGTCACCACGCGCGCCCCTTAGAGTTTCTTTCAGCCCTGGGGAGCTGAACCTAGAAATGGGGCGAACATTTTGAAAGGGTGCCCCCGATATCCAAGTGAGCCTGTGGGTTCCGACCAGCCATGGGCAATGTTGCTCCCCACACACATGGGCATTACCCCCCCCCCCCTCCCGCAAGTGAAATCACCCTGCTATGGGGTTATTCCTGGGGACCTCCACTCTTCAAGCCCCCCCATGCTCTCTTATAGGCCTCCCCTCCAGGACTCCTACCCGTCACCCCCCACAACCTTCCAGAGGCTACTACTGGCCTTCCCTGCCCCCTCCCCCACCCTTCAGAACCCACCCACCCCCCCCCCCCCCCCCATCCTCCTTTCATGAGCATGGCCGCCCTAGAACCCTGACCCTTGACAGTGCCATTCTGGTACCTGGGCATTCTTGCACTGCCACCCTAACAGTGCTACTGCCAACTTGGCAGTGCCACCTAGGCACCTTGTCAGTGCCAAGGTGGCAGTGTCAAGGTGCCAGCTGGGCAGTGCCAAGGTGCCCACATTCCAGGGGCGGTGGCTGCACTATCCCTGACCACCCATGGGCCTCTGATGGCACAGGAGATCCCCCCCCCCCCCCCCCCCCCCCCCCCCCGGGTGTCATTCCGCCTGGTCCACATTCGTCAGGACCAGTACTGATCGGCGCCCAGCTGCGGCCTCGCTGGGAAGGCTGGTAGATCCTGTGAGGCCGGAGGATCCCGGGTAAGCCTTCTTCCATCAGTTTGACGGATGCCAGTGGGCAGTGCCAGGCCACTGTCCTGCCCTGTGTCCACTGGGGGCTATTATGGCCTCCCAGCCACCTGACGTGGCCATCAAGTCTGGTCTCCGTTTGTGGTTGGAAAATAGCCTCCGAAATATTAAACCTATATTGAACCTTCCCTAAACCAGACTTTTGCTTTCCGTAATCTAAAAATTTATAGTCACTGAATGTGGTGCTAAAAAGACTAACTAGAATGATACCAGACTGAGAAGTAACACCTATCAGGAATAATTAAACAGCTTGGGGCTCTTTTCTTGAGAAAAGAGGGACTGGAGGAGGAAGCTATTAGGGATTCAAGATTCTAAAAACATAGGGTGGATGTGGAGACGATGTTTTCACTTGTTCCTGAGGCCAGAAAGGGGGTCATAATTTTAAGTTAGTCACGAATAAATTCAATGGAGATTTTCAGAGAAACCTCTTTAGCCAGAGGGTGGCGAGAATATGAGATCTCATACCGCAGGGAGAGCTTGAGACAAATAGCATTGATACATTTAAGGAGAAACTAGGTAAATATGTGGGGGAGGATATGTTGATGGAGTTGGATAATAGGAGGAGCCGCTGTGCATTGTGTGGCCTGTTTCTTCACTTCATATACTTTGTAAAACCAGTCCAGCAGATGATCTGGTGGTTGAGTGAAATTTATAGCAAGGTTATGTTGTAAGTTTAATTCACATCGAGCTTCATCACCATCCTAATTCGGCCTGTGAAATGTCACTCTCACCCAATCAATTGGACAATTGGGACTTCTCTCCACTGTCATGTGAGAGTACCTTTAAGAAATGGGTGTTTATAAATGGGTATGTATATAAATATCTGTAGTGAGAGTACCTTTAAGAAATGGGTGTTTATAAATGGGTATGTATATAAATATCTGTAGTGAGAGTACCTTTAAGAAACGAGTGTTTAAGAAATGTACCTTTAAGAAATGGGTGTTTATTAGTGACGTCAGAGTGTGGGTGGAGCTGGGCTGTCTGTCCACTTTTTACTTTTGTTTTAGGCTGTTTGCTGCAGGGTGTATTTTAGTTTAGTTTTCAGAGCTGGATAGCTGCAGTCACCGCCAGAAGGTGTATTAGAATCTCTCTCTGTAATCTAAAGACTGTAAATCGATCCTGATGATTTAAAACTATTAACAGTAGTGACTTTAACCTGATGTGCTTCTGTTAATAGTTTTTTTAAAGTCTTATGGATGTTAAAAGGACAGCTTAAAGGATTACTTAGTGTTGTATTCTTTGGGGGTTGTATTTGAATTGATGATTGCTAAGATGTTCACTGTATGTTTTATAAAGGTTAACTTGAGTTAATAGAATAAATATTGTTTAGTTTTTAAAAATAATTTCCATTTCTGCTGTACCACACCTGTAGAGTGGGCCGTGTGTTCCCCATACCACAATCTATCAAGACAGGTGAACTCCATGATACACTTTGGGGTTCTCTAAACCCTGGCCCATAACACCACTTAGATTTAGAACTTTTGTCAGTTTGACTCAGTTAACCTTAACTGAGCGCAAAGGTTCACGCACCCCACACTGGGACTTCAGTACAGAATTTAGACTGACATTCGGGGCAGCACGGTAGCATGGTGGTTAGCATAAATGCTTCACAGCTCCAGGGTCCCAGGTTCGATTCCCGGCTGGGTCACTGTCTGTGTGGAGTCTGCACGTCCTCCCCGTGTGTGCGTGGGTTTCCTCCGGGTGCTCCGGTTTCCTCCCACAGTCCAAAGATGTGCGGGTTAGGCGGATTGGCCATGCTAAATTGCCCGTAGTGTCCTAAAAGTAAGGTTTAAGGGGGGGGGGGTGGGTTACTGGTATGGGGTGGATACGTGGGTTTGAGTGGGGTGATCATTGCTCGGCACAACATCGAGGGCCGAAGGGCCTGTTCTGTGCTGTACTGTTCTATGTTCTATGTTCTATTCCGGAGCAGTCCTGAGGATGCGCTGTTGCCCACACGGGATGCGACGCTGCTTGATCAAACGGGTGGAAAAGATTCACAGTGCTCGTCAAAGAAAAGCGCGGTAGTTTCCTGGCTAGCATTCCTTCATGAATTCCCATCATTTCTATGGATTCTTTCTGAGTCCACAGGTATAGTGGGAAGCCACTGTGCGATTCCAGAGTGCAGTGCGCCTTACGGAATGTGTTATCAGGATTGATGTTGTACTATTCACAAAGACCACAGAAGCTAAGTTCATTAACACAGCTAACTTTTATTTACACTACTTAATTAAGCTCGACCACTTATTCATAGAACATAGAACATAGAACAGTACAGCACAGAACAGGCCCTTCGGCCCTCGATGTTGTGCCGAACAATGATCACCCCACTTAAACCCACGTAACCCGTATACCCGTAACCCAACAATCCCCCCATTAACCTTACACTATGGGCAATTTAGCATGGCCAATCCACCTAACCCGCACATCTTTGGACTGTGGGAGGAAACCGGAGCACCCGGAGGAAACCCACGCGCACACGGGGAGGACGTGCAGACTCCACACAGACAGTGACCCAGCCGGGAATCGAACCTGGGACCCTGGAGCTGTGAAGCATTGATGCTAACCACCATGCTACCGTGAGGCCCCTCCTATAATAAACAATAGTCTAGTAATCTACACTCAACTAACACTAGTCTTTACACTATATCTATAACTGTACTTTCTTCTCTATCACTGCTCTCTATAGCTCTCCTCCAGCTCGCTCTCAGAAGCCTGTGAGTCAGTGCTTTATGTCGTTCTGCATCTAGCTCCATCTGGTGGTTAATGATGATATGACATTTACCCTTTGTATTCTGAACAATCTCATAATGTCACACAGAGTGCTGGATAAGAGAGACTGCAAAGGCGGAGGGGAGAAAAGAAGAAATTCATGAGGACACAAAGACAGGGACTTTAGGAGGGAAGGGATGGCAACTAAAGGAATGGCCGATGGCATTGCTCTGAAAGAGAGGCAGTTTGATACTGCGAGGTGGCTGTATGGAAGTGGGGATGAGAGCTAGGAAGAGGCAAGGTGAGGGAGATCAGGAATACTAAATTAATTCTCTGGGATGGCCGTTGGAATTAGGTGAGAATAGGGCGATAATGTGGGTGAAAAGAGGAGGTTGGCAAGGAGAACTAGGGAGAAATTCAGGAGGGGGAGGGGGAGACTAGGGGGCATAGGGGTGGCTTAACAATTCAATATGGGGAAGCAGCCTGGGTTTAATGTTAAGGAATAGCCAAAGCTCCACACTTCTAAGCTAAACCTAAAGTGATACCTGGGGATGAACGTCCGCTTTATTGACATTGCTCTAAATTCACCAATCAGAAGTGGAACATAAAGGGCAGCATGTTGGCACAGTGGTTAGCACTGCTGCCTCACGGCGCCAAGGTCCTAGGTTCGATTCCGGCTCTGGGTCACTGTCCGTGTGGAGTTTGCACATTCTCCCCATGTCTGCGTGGGTTTCGCCCCCACAACCCAAAGATGTGCAGGGTAGGTGGATTGGCCACGCTAAATTGCCACTTCATTGGAAAAAATTAATAGGGCACTCTAAATTTATAAATAAAAAAGGAGAACATAGGGGTAAGAGTTGTAGTAACTTGCAAGTCTTTGATTTTTTAAACTTCTGACAGTGATATACTCTTAGGAATTGTGCAGCGTTTAACTAATTTTGTGCCTTATTCTTCCACCTCCAAGATATATACTGCCTCCAGTATACAATATGCAGAAGAGAGGATTCTTGCACAAGGGAAAGACTATTTAGAAGTTTCCCACAGGTCAGTTTGGGACAGTTTACAGGCAGTTACACTGATAATCTGGTGAGTGATGGTGTTACACTGACCCAGTTAAATGAACAGCAGAACACAGTGTTCAGGCCACCCAATCCGAGCTGTGGTCAGGAACAGCTGACTGGCCCAAGATCGATACACCCTTACTGAAAACCGCGGTCAGCTGTGGGGTTTGAATCGTTTGCCTCAAGGGAGATAAATTCCTGAACTAATTGCATTTGATCCTCCCGCCCCCGCCCCCCCCCCCCCCCCCCCCCCCCCCCCCCCCCCCCCCCCCCCCCCCCCCCCCCCCCCCCCGTCTTCCTGCTTCCTTTGATTGAATACTTCTACTGAGCTGATGACTCAGTTTCCTCCCCGTCTTGCCGAAAGTCACACAGAGATACTGACCCATCCCACGGACTTCACAACATTCCAGTTACCACGAACGGCACTTACGCCATTTATAAATTGACACCTCGTTTTGACTTTCCAAAACCGATTTCGACTCCACCATGCTTGCTTTTTTAAAATAAATTTAACAAATTTAGAGTACCCAATTCATTGTTTTCCAATTTGTAGTACCCTCAATAACGACACGAGAGTGTGGAATGGTAAAAGAAGGCTTTAATAAGCAGAGAACTAGCCAGTTACCGAGACATGTGCTTACTGAGTGTCACCTACAGGGCGTCACCTTATATACGGCTCCCTGGTGGGCGGAGCTGGAGGCGGAGCCCCCGGGGTTCCAAACCCGGTCTGAAAGGGGCATCACCTACATGGTGTTAAGGGTACAGTAACCATTCATCACACAATTAAGGGGCAATTTAGCATGGCCAATCCACCTACCCTGCATATCTTTGGGTTGTGGGGGCGAAACCCATGCAAATACGGGGAGAACGTGCAAACTCCACATGGCCCATACCCCAGGGCCGGGATCGAATCTGGACCTCGCCGCTGTGAGGCAGCTGTGCTAACCACTGCGCCACCGTGCTGCCCACACGATGCTCGCTCTGATGTGACGCCAGCGAACAAGTTCAAACATTCATACGTGTGCATCAACATTCTGTGCTGCCCATCCCCCTGACTCAGTGTACTAACTATCTCTGTGTATTTATGTGATTTTCCAGGCCAATATGGTTGCTATTTACAACATAAATGCGTTAATGGTCCTGCATTACTAGTCGTACATAATTCTGGGCTATTTTTGTGAAAATAGGGTATAGGACTTTGTTCAGGCACCAATCCCCCATTTATAACAGTGTTCCTATGGAAAAATCAATTCCGAGTTATGATGTTTCAATTTAAGACGTGGTTTTCAGGAACTAATTGTGTCGCAAGTTTAAGGAGAGTGCTAATCAATACACTGACACAATAACCCTTAACTGCAATCTTTATTTCCACTCAAACAACAAAACCATCTCAGGTCATAATCCACTTTTAAATACTGTTAGCACTCAGGAATAATTGCTGCAAAGAGATGTCTTGGATACTCCACTTTGAGGAAGATAGATCTTTTGAGACTGCTTGAGAGAGAGAGAGACCAGATGCCCTGTCAGAATAATGTAGAATCTCTGGCTGTATTTCTTCCGAAACTGCTTCTCTGCTCACCTTCCAGCCAAAAGCCAACCGTGAAAACCCCAACACCTCACTTCTTCAGTCCCTGATTCCTCCCATTAACTGCATCATTTTACTAATCTGAACAAAATGTCTCTAATTATCTACTCCCCAAGGAACACTCCGTATAAGTAAAAGTCCATTAGCCCAAACTTTTACGATGCTTTAATTGCACCGGTGGCTCCAAAAAGCCTAGCTGTCTTTCAAACCAGGATTTTTTAAAAACATGACTGCAGCAGTCACGCACTAACCCAAACTTTTAACCTTTACTGCACCAAATACATAAAGTACAATATATCTGAAATTCCTCCATTCGTCACAATGAGCAGACACAAAACGTAGGGACAGAGGAAATAAGAGTAGGCCATTCAGCCCATCAAGTTGCTCTGCCATTCAGCTAGATCATGGCTGATCATCTACCTCAGCGCCATTTTCCTGCGCTATCCTCATGTCCCTTGATGTCTTTATTTTTTGCATTTTTTCCAATTAACGAGCAATTTTTGCGAGGCCAATCCCCCTACCCTGCACAACTTTGGGTTGTGGGGGTGAGATCCACACAGACACGGGGTGAATGTCCAAACTCCACACGGACAGTGACCCGGGACCGGGATCGAACCCGTGTCCTCAGCGTCGTGAGGCAGCAGTGCTAACCACTGCGCCACTGTGCCGCCACTACTTGATGTACTTATTATCAAGAAATCTATCAATCTCAATATTAAACGGTTATGCATACATCTCTGCTGGTGCATCGGCTTGTGACCTGTAGTGATGGCAGCAAAGGCTTAATTTCTACATCTTAGGCTGAATGAGCAACATCCCTTAATAAAACCTCCACAGCTCTGATGTAGAGAAATTCCTCCTCATCTCAGTCCTTAATGACCTATTCCTTATTCTGAAGCTGTGTCCCTGGTTCTAGATCTCCCCTCCCTGAGTCAGCCAGGGGGAACATCCTTCCTGTACCTACCCTGTCAAGCCCTGTAAGATTCTCCGTCGGTGGACGCGCACCCACGTGGATAACGGGGCTGCGGGATGGAAAATCGCACCCTGTGTGTTTCAATTAGGGATCACCTCTCGTTCTTCTAAACTCTAGCAATTTTTTTTAGATAGGCCCAGTCTCCTCAGAGGACAATCCCACCGTCCAAAGACTATTTTTTATATTTAGCGTACCCAATTATCTTTTTCCAATTAAGGGGCAATTTAGCGTGGCCAATCCACCTACCCTGCACATCTTTGGGTTGTGGGGGCGAAACCCACGCAGACACGGGGAGAATGGGCAAACTCCACACGGACAGTGACCCAGAGCCGGGATCGAACCTTGGACCTCGGCGCCGTGAGGCAGCAGGGCTAACCCACTGCGCCACCGTGCTGCCCCAAAGACTTGTCCTAAATTGAATATTAGTCTTTATAGTTGGAGGGCTAAATTTAGAATGTATTTTTCTAGTGATGCAGAGCCTTGCTTAGGCCACATCTGGAGTATTGTGTAGCTTTGGGCATTGCACCTTAGAAAGGATATATTGACTTTGGAAGGAGTACAATGTATTACGATCCCAGATCATAGAATTAGAATTAGAATTTACAGTGCAGAAGGAGGCCATTCGGCCCATCGAGTCTGCACCGGCTCCTGGAAAGAGCACCCTACCCAAGGTCAACACCTCCACCCTATCCCCAGAGTGTATGTGAATGTAAATGAGAGACTATGGGCATGATTCTCCCAACGGGAGACAAAGTGCCGACGCCGGAGTGAAAACCGGAGTGTTTCACTCCGGTGTCGGAGGCCGCTCCTCGCCCCCTATTCTCCCGCCCCCGGGGGGCTAGGAGCGGCGCCGCGTCATTTACGCGCGAGGGGCCTTGGCGCCGCGTAAATGACGTCACCCGCGCACGTGCAGGTTGGCCGGAGGAAATCCACGCACGCACGGGGAGGATGTGCAGACTCCGCACAGACAGTGACCCAAGCCGGAATCGAACCTGGGACCCTGGAGCTGTGAAGCGATTGTGCTATCCACAATGCTACCGTGCAGACTCCAACAGTGGCTAAGATACTGAACTGAACCCCCAAAATTTTAGTTCATTTGTAAGACTGCGGAAAGAATAATTAGCTCCATGAAAAAAAAATTAGGGCTTTGGTATTTCTAAAACAAACTTTATTATGTATACAATATTAAAGTTTTTAACTTCACACCCAAAAAGAATACACTCTGTGATTCACACACACACACTCTCTCTCGTTCACACACACACACACTTACTCATATTCACACGCACTCACATTCACACCACCACTTTCTCATTCACACATACACAAACACACACTCTCATTCACACACACACGCACTTACTCATATTCACACGCACTCACATTCACACAAACACTTTATCATACACAGACACAAACACACTCTCTCATTCACACACGCACTCTCATTCACACACACTCATTCGTACACACACATAATAATAATAATCTTTATTATAATCTGCCTGTGTGGAGTCTGCATGTTCTCCTCGTGTCTGCGTGGGTTTTTTCCGGGTGCTCCGGTTTCCTCCCACAAGTCCTGAAAGAAGTGCTGTTAGGTGGATTGGGCATTCTGAATTCTCCCCTCTGTGTACCCGAACAGGCACGGGAATGTGGCGACGAGGGGATTTTCACAGTAACTTCATTGCAGTGTTAATGTAAGCCTACTTGTGGCAATAATAAAGATTATTATTATTATTATTCCTCCAGTCCCCATTCCTCAACTACCAGGGGCGGAATTCTCCGACCCGCCGGGGAGTCCCGCCGCTGACAGGCCTCTCCCGCCGGCGGGAATCTAAACACCTACCTGATCGGCGGGATTGGCGGCGCGGGCGGACTCCGGGGTCCTGGGGGGGACGCGGGGCGATCTTACCCCAGGGGGTGCCCCCATGGTGGCCTGGCCCGCGATCGCGGCCCACCGATTGGCGGGCGGGCCTGTGGTGTAGGGGCACTCTTTTACTTCCGCCCCGCCATGGCCTTCACCATGGGGGGGGGCGGAAGAGACCCCCTCCCCTGCGCATGCGCCGGTATGACGTCAGCTGCCGCTGACGCACCGGCGCATGCGCGGACTTCCGCTGGCCGGCGAAGGCCTTTCGGCCCCGGCTGGCGGGGCAGCAACCACTCCGGCGGGGGCCTAGCCCCTCAATGTGAGGCTTGACCCCTAAAGGTTTGGAGAATTCCGCGTCTTTGGGGAGACCAAACGCCGGAGTGGTTGACGCCACTCCAATACGTCGGCACCCCCTGCCCCGCCGGGTAGGGGAGAATCCCAGCCATGATTCCCCCTTTCTCCTGTTAATTTCTCCACTAGCGGGTGGCATGTGGTGCAGTGGTTAGCACTGGGACTGCGGCGCTGAGGACCCGGGTTCGAATCCCGGCCCTGGGTCACTGTCTGTGTGAAGTTTGCACATTCTCCCCGTATTTGCGTGGGTTTCACCCCCACAACCCAAACGATGTGCAGGTTAGGTGGATTGGCTAAATTGCCTCTTAATTGGAAAAAAATAATTGGGTACTCTAAATTTTTTTTTTTAATTCTCCACTACGTGGTTACTCTTTCCTAGCATTCCTACCTCCCAACGCTCTCTCTTTCTCTCACCCTCCCAGGTTTGCCAGTGTGAATGATGGAATCCACAGATACAGAAGGAGTTCCCCATCATTGGCTACTCACGGATGACTGCAAAATGCCAAACAGCCAACCATTGCACTTCTTACCTGATAGAGGAACAAAAGAACATTTTATTAAGGAACGTCAGTTGAACAAAGTACTTTGTACTTTGTACATAGTCCAGGGGCTTTTTACAGATGATAAACTCTGTATAACGTGACCAATAGAATTTACTTTCATGTTCCGTCTGTTGCTAAGTGTGCTTTACACTTAATTGCTCTGTTTTATAGCCTTTGCTCTAGAGTCGCCAGGTATCTTTATGATACCACCACGAGGTTCAAAGCCAAGTGCTGATCAATAACTCAATACACCAGTTAGTAAGTTTCAAATCAAAACACATTTATTATACACAGTCCATCACTACTCATGCATAAAACTCTACTTACTAGACTACCTCTAACACTAAAAGGCCGATACTTAGCTTTGGAAATGGCCCACCAGGTCAGGGGAACAATGGTCTTTCGTTCAATTCTGAGGCTGCTGGCTTCAAGCTGGTATGGACTAGTAGCTAGGAGCGCCTATCTCGTTGCGTGCGTTGACTGGAGACTTACTTGGTTGGTGCAGCTGCTAGGCAGGTCTCTCCTTGTTGAGAGTCACGGTCAAGAGTTGTTTCGAGCTGCTGACAGACCCTGCCAAGAAGATCGATCTGAACTTGGGGACTCTGTTTTATAGTCCCCAGAGGAGGTGGTGAAAGCAGGGACGATAGTGACATTTAAGGGACATCTTGACAAATACATGAATAGGATGGGAAAAGCGGGATACGGACCCCGGAAGTGCTGAAGATTTGAGTTTAGACGGGCAGTATGGTCGGCACAGGCTTGGAGGGCCGAAGGGCCAGTTCCTGTGCAACCCCAGCCCAATCATGCGCATACTTGCATTTGCATTTGGTTTGGTGGGGGGAGGTCGGGGATGCTTTTGGGGGCTCTCCATTGTAAAAACCATGACTATGTGCGGCCTCGGTCACGTGTTCTCTGTTTGAGCGAGTTCCGGAAAACACAGGGCTAAACGAACTCGCTCGGGGACTTGCTTCACTTTTGGGGGAATCGCGCCCGATGTTTCCTGTAGTGCCGGGGACAATGGCAGGTACGTATTGTCATGATATGCAGACATGCACATAATGTAATACAGACAGGCAGCTAATTAACACAGAGAACAGGACATAACCAATCAGCAGGCAGAACACTTGGGGGTGGTTTCCCACTATGCACAAGGCACTCACACTCCGCCTCTTTCTACTGGTGACATCTACAGTGTGAGTCAGGGTGTACATATCATATAACCCCTACAGCACGTGGCTAAGAGCTAGTCTGGTTCAGTCAGACAGATTAATCACACTAGGTTAGCAGAAACTTACAGAGGTTTGAGCTAACTGTGTGGCAGGTTCAATAAATCATATTGAATTACTTCAAGGTGTGGAGTATCTCTCAGGTAAAGCTGTATCCAGTTGCAGCCCTTGTTATCTTACTGTGCGTAAAACGACATGGTACCAGGTGTGGGGTCATATTCTTGATTTTTAAAAGCTGCTCTCTCAGAGGATCAGAGTAAACTCCGAAAACGATCTGGTCCCTGATCATGGAGTCAGCAATATCACCAAAGTTGCAGGACAGCGCTAGTAGACGGAGATTAGTTAGGAAGGAGTTGAAAGATTAATCTTTACCTTGGAGGCGTTGTTTGAACATATAGCGCTCGAAGATTTCATTGGTGTCCACTTCACAATGACTATCAAACTTGTCCAGGATGGTCTTGTCCTGGCCTTTGGTGAAGTTCAGCGAGTTGAAGAGTTGGATGGCTTGATCCCCGCAGTTGAGAGGAGAAGCGCGATCTTCCTTGTATCAGACGCACCCTCGAGGTCTGAGGCTTCGATGTACAGCAGAAACCTTTGCTTGAAAGTACGCCAGTTGGCACTGAGATTGCCTGAGGTCTGCAACTGTTGAGGAGCCTGGATCTTCTCCATGGTGCTGGGATACATTTGCTGGTCGTCACGGAACAGATTGAGGTAAATCACCGAGGGGTTTCAGTCTCCTGGTATCATATCGTGTTGAGCACAGTAAGATATCTAACTGTGCTTAACACAACACATATCACTATGAGTTTCAAACAGGGAAGGTGGACCAATAGCTCAGGGGATTTGTTCCTTTTTAAAATTTATTCTTTCATTCAGGGGTTTGTGGGCATCACTGGCAGGGCCAGCATTTGATACCCATCCCTAACTGCCCTTGAACTGAGTGCCTTTTACCACAGAAAGTCAACCACATTGCTTTGGACCTGGGAGTCACATGGAGGCCAGACCTTCCTCCCTATTAGTGAACCAGTTGCATTTAAAAAAAATAAATTTAGAGTACCCAATTATTTTTTCCAATTAAGGGGCAATTTAGTGTGGCCAATCCGCCTACCCTGCACATCTTTGGGTTGTAGGGGTGAAACCCACGCAGGCACAGGGAGAACGTGCAAACTCCACACGGACAGTGACCCAGGGCCGGGATTCGAACCCAGGTCCTCAGCGCCGTAGGCAGCAATGCTAACTACTGTGCTACCGTGCTGCCCGAACTAGTTGCATTTTTACGACAATTATTGAGATTTATAATTCCAGATTTATTAATTGAATTAAGGTGTACACCCCCCCCCCCCCCCCCCCCCCTCCCCCGGGCCACCGATTATTAGCTGACGAATTAGGCTTCAGTGTGACCAGTGGCCAAGTCCCTGGCTAGCTCTCGCTGTCTATGTTAATAAGTTAATAATGCCCAATTGGGATGGAACACTGGGGCCATGAGGTGATAATGGAGCTGTACCACAGCAAAAGGTAAGGAAAAGTCAGCGGGAGACAAGTTAAATTCTGAGGCTTGAGGGGAAAAGCAGAACTTTAAGAAAATGTGCCTTCTCAGGCTCATGTTCAATAGTCAGATCTTGTGAACTTACACAACTGACCTCTGACTTTCACAGGATTAGAGATAAGATACAGATCAGGGATGTCATCTGGTCCTACTTAGCTTGTGCACCCAGAACGTCTACATTCTATCATTGCATTCAAATCTTTTTAAATGCTTCCAGGCTTTTAGTTTCTGCTGACCCACCTGGATCTCTATTTATGTGTTCACCACCCTGTGTGAAGATGTTTACTGATATCAGTTTAGCACGGTAGCACAGTGGTTAGCACTGTTGCTTCGCAGCGCCAGGGTCCCAGGTTCGATTCCCGGCTTGGGGTCACTGTCTGTCCGGAGTCCGTACGTTCTCCCCATGTCTGCGTGGGTTTCCTTTGAGCGCTCCGGTTTCCTCATACAGGTCGCGAAAGACGTGCTTGTTAGGTCATTTGGACATTCTGAATTCTCCCTCTGTGTACCCGAACAGGAGGTGGAGTGTGGCGACTAGGGGCTTTTCACAGTAACTTCATTGCAGTGTTAATGTGAGCCTACTTGTGACAATAAAGATTATGATTAAAATCCTGTCCTGTCCCTCGATTTACTGTGAAATAATTTTCTGGATCTCTTATTATCTCCACTATTTACAACAATCATCAGTCAATAATGTAACTCCTTTCAACGGCAATACTTGGGATGCACCCTTCAGCGATCCTCATCTCCTCAGTAAGAACTGTAAGGATCCTTCCTGATGATTTCCTTAGTTCCTATTTCTTTTCTTTTATCTTTCTCGTTTTTGGTCCATGGCTCGTTAACTGAGACGCACCTTTAAGTCGAGCAGAGGAAGTAGACAACTCAAAGTTTCAAACTGGGACACTGTGTTGTTTTGTATTTGAGGCCAGAGAGCTCAGACTCTGCGACCCAGCAGACTGGAGGGATTCAATTCATTTGGCTAATTGGGAACCATTGGGTTGGCCAGGGACAGTGTTCTGCCTGACAACAGACAACGATTGGTTCCTGCCAGGTGGGGTTTTTCAGAGAGAATCCAGCAGAAGACATGAGACCCTCAAAATAAGAAACTGTGATTTCTCCCTCACTCTCTCTCTTGGCTGCTGGCTGTATGCTGTCTCTGTGAGTCTACAGTGAAGACCATTATAAACTGGAGGAAAAGATAACATCCAATTGAATGCCTATACGGGTGAAATAAAAATCTTTCTGGAGTCAAAGATCCCTATCTTTTACTTTTTATCATTATTTTCTTCCTTTCCAACAGCCTTTTTGTTGCCTGCCTGTGCGTGTGTTGTGTGTGTGCGTGTGTGTTGTGTGTGTGTTGTGTGTGTGTGTTGTGTGTGTGCTTGTGTGTTGTGTGTGTATTGCGTGTGTATTGTGTGTGGGTACGTGCGAGTGTGTGTGTTGTGTGTGTGTGTTCTGTGTGTGTTCTGTGTGTGCGCATGTGTCGTGTGCGGGTGTGTGTGTTGTGTGTATTGTGTGTGTGTTGTGTGTGTGCCTGTGAGTGTGTGTGTAGTGTGTATGTGTGTGCGAGTTTGTGTGTTGCATGTGTGTGTGTTGTGTGTTGTGTGTGTGCGCATGTGTTGTCTGCCGGCGTGTGTGTTGTGTATGTGTGCGAGTGTGTGTGTTCCGTGTATGTGTGAGTGTGTTGTGCGTGTGTTGTGTGTGCGCATGCCAATATGTGTGTGTGCTGGGCATGTGTGTTGTGTGTCTGTTGTGTGTGCGTGCGAGTGTGTGTTGTGTGTGAGTTGTGTTGTGTTGTGATTGTGCGTACGAGTGTGTGTGTCTGCAAAGAGTGAGGCGAGTTAGAGATGGTAGTTAACCAGTTGTAATGTTGCATATTTAATACCAATTGCTGTTAAATAATAAAAGGTTATTTGTTTTAAAATTTACAAACCTGGGGCGGGATTCTCCACTTCGCTGGCACCGCACTCACGCCCGCAGATTTCCCACCGGCGTGGGGGTGCCCACAATGGGAGACCCCATTGGCCGGCTGCCGGATTGGAGAATCCAACAGCTGGTGGCGCACCAGGAAATGGGTGCAGCAAGATGGAGAAGTCCGCCCCTGGTGTCTGTACGTAAATCGGGATCAAACCAAAGACATTGGATATTTAAATAACTTTAACTTGTGTTGCGAATCCGGGTCAAGT
Organism: Scyliorhinus canicula; assembly: GCF_902713615.1. NCBI lineage: Eukaryota > Metazoa > Chordata > Chondrichthyes > Carcharhiniformes > Scyliorhinidae > Scyliorhinus > Scyliorhinus canicula. The sequence continues at coordinate 13,680,304 of NC_052170.1, forward strand.
GGGGCTGGAATTAACTACGCACTAGCCCAGGGGTACATAACAGTACCATTAACCTCTCTCCATTTCTAGGTTTAACGCTGAATCTATACTTCTTTAAGCTTAAATATAAGCCATTCCTGTGGAACTTTATAAAGTCCAATCCTTTATATCAGAAAACGTTTCTCGCATCCACTTGGAATGCAATTTTCTTCAAGATGTCAAGGAGACCTCCCACCAATTCGACATGTGGAACCCAGAGCAGGGCAGAAGCCGATGGAACACTCACAACAAACTTCCACGAGCTTTATCCTGCGCATTTTAAATGTGTCCGTGTCCACGCCTATTTTATTCTCACCTCCTGAAGGTTTTATAGGTTCCAATTCTCCCAACTGACCAGCTTGGATCACTAACGTCTAGACTATCGACCGACTATTTGATCCCAGGGCATTATGTCGATCCTTATCTCAATCAACATCACACACGTGCCCGGAGATTCGGCGGGGGCGGGAATCGCGCCGCACCGGTCCCCCCCCCCCCCCCCCCCCCCGGTGATTCTCTGGCCCGCAATGGGCCTTTCCCACCGGCCGGCGGGGCGCCAACCACTCCGGCGCGGGCCTAGCCCCTCAAGGTTAGGGCTTGGCCCCTAAAAGTGCGGAGGATTCTGCACCTTTGGGGCGGCCCGACGCCGGAGTGGTTCACGCCACTCCATCCCGCCGGGACCCCCCGCCCCGCCGGGTAGGGTAGAATCCTGCCCATTAACTGGTTGCCGGCTGGGAACATTTGCTCTCCGCAACCCAGGGAAATGTTGCTGACATACAGACTCAATCAGCTTATTGAGCACAAATCAAGGACAGGACCCATATCGGGCAGTGCCTTTATTGTCTGAGCCATCGCAGCAGTGAAAAATAAAAGCCGTGTCTTTAAGAAAACATTTAAGAGTTGATGGCTTTGACTCTGACTGATGTATAATTTACTTCAACAGCTGTAGCTTTCACCACAAATCTGAGAGAGAAAATAATAACACCTTATAGACCACATGTAACCTCCCAAAGCACTTTACAATGTGTAAGTTATAATTGAAATCGGATTTGCGGAAACGTTCCGAAAATTCTGACTAACAGCCTGTGGCTATATAATTTGTTTGGAACTATCTTTGTTTCTCAATTACTGTTCAAATTAGTAGCTTTTAAACATCCATTAGCACAGCTGAATGATCAGGCCCAATGCTATGCCCCAACAGCTGACACCTTTACAAGGGAAGACACTTTTGTTGTCCATTTTCAGTGATTCCTTACAAGCAACCTTGCAGCTGAACGGGGCACTTTAAAAGAATGAGTGCGCGACGTAAGCGTGGGTAACTGGGCAGTGTAACATCACAGCCTGTAGTGGTTACATCCCCTGAATAAAACTCTTAGTTTTTGTTGAAAATCCACGGCCTCCTAAAGTCAATCCTGTTGACACTACAGGTGAGCTGTGAGTGACTGCCCGTGACATCAAGGCAGCATTTGACCGAGTGTGGCATCAAGGAGCCCTGGCTAAACTGGAGTTAATGGGAATCAGGGGGTAAACTCTCCGCTGGTTGGAGTCATACCCGGCACAAAGGAAGATGGTTGTGGTGGTTGGAGGTCAATCATCTCAGCTCCAGGGCATCACTGCAGGAGTTCCTCAGGGTAGGGTCCTCGGCCTAACCATCTTCAGCTGCTTCACCAATGCCCTCCCTTTCATCATAAGGTCAGACGTGGGGATGTTTGCGGATGACTGCACAATGTTCAGCACCATTCGTGACTCCTCAGATATGACGCAGTCCATGTCCAAATGAAGCAAGACCTGGACAATATCCAGGCTTGGGGCTGACAAGTGGCAAGTTACATTTGCACCACACAAGTGCCAGGCAATGACCATCTCCTATAAGAGAGGATCTAACCATTGCCCCTTGACATTCAATTCCCATCGCTGAATCCCCTACACTCAACAACCTGGGGGGTTACCATTGATCAGAAACTGAACTGGACTAGCCATATTAATACTGTGGCTACCAGGGGAAGTCAAAGGCTAGGAATCTTATAGCGAGTAACTCACCTCTCACCCCACAAAGCCTGTCCGCCATCTACAAGGCACAAGTTAGGAGTGTAATGGAATACTCTCCACATTCCTGGATGAGTGGAGCTCCAACAACGCTCAGGAAGCTCGACACAATCCACGACAAAGCAGCCCGTTGACTGCTACCCATTCCACAGACATTCAATCTCTCCACCACCGACGAACAGTGGCAGCTGTGTGTACCATCTACTTTATTTTAAAATTCAGAGTACCCAATTGATTTTTTCCAATTAAGGGGCAATTTTTAGCGTGGCCAGTCCACCTAGCCTGCACATCTTTGGGATGTGGGGGCGAAACTTACACAGACACGGGGAGAATGTGCAAACTCCACACAGACAGTGACCCAGGGCCGGGATCGAACCTGGGACCTTGGCGTCGTGAGGCAGCAGTGCTAACCACTCTGCCACCATGCTGCCCTCATGTGTACCACGTAGAAGATGCACTGCATTGGTTCCTTAGCGTCTTCTCAACCCACGACCACTACCATCTAGAAGGACAAGAGCAGCAGATACCTGGGAACCCCACCACCTGGAGGTTCCCCTCCAAGTCACTCACCACCCTGACTTGGAAATATATCGGCCGTTCCTTCACTGTCACTGGGTCAAAATCCTGGAACTCCCTCCCTAACAGCACAGTGGGTGTACCTACACCTCAAGGACCGCAGCGGTTCAAGAAGGTGGCTTACCACCACCTTCTGAAGGGCAGCTAGGGATAGACAATAAATTCTGGGCCTAACCACATCGCGTAAATTAATTTTTAAAAAACACAACAAAATACTGGCGATGAGGAAGACGGACAACGCATGCAGCCCCTCAAAGGGAACAGAGGTGAAAAAAAACAATCGCCACACTAAATCTGGCTGGCAAGGAGTGCAACGGTGGTTGCAGCCACCCAGAGGAACCGTAACAAATTGCGGAAAATTCAAAGAAAATAACTTTGGAGAGAAGCTTACCAGATGCTCTGCCCAACACGAACTCGAAAGCCTTGAGTAGCAATAACTCTACAACGACAAATGTACTGTTGGAAAACACAAAGAAAAACAGGCTAAGCTCGAATTCTGCCTTGTTTTGGGACAAAGGAAGCAAGGTAGTGCTAAAATATCGTGCCACATTGTGCATTTGCAGGCCCTTCCATAGAGAAAATTGACAGGGGGTGGGGGGATGGGGGGGGGGGGGGGGGGGGGGGGGGGGGGGGGGGGGTGGGGGGGGGGGGGGGATATTGGCGCCATGGGACCGTTTGCTGAGAATACGGAGTGATGGAGTCTCCGAGGCAGGAAATTCACATTATCGCCAATTATTGACAATTCTTTGGACCGCATTCCGAGATTCCGTCACTGGATGCGAGCAGAATGCAGAGCTGGGCATTATTGTTGTCGGCACACATGTATAATATAAAGTATCGTCAGTCAAGCCTTCATGGTGACGCAGATGGGCTTTCCCGACAACCCTGACCAGATAGTTTGGCGATCAATGTTTAGTGTGGAAACATTTTTTACTTTGAGCAGGTAGATAATGGGCGGGCTTCTCGTAACGGGCGGCTACGTGACAATGGGGGAGTAAAAACGGGAGTGTTTTACTCCGGCGTCGGCACCCGTTCCGGGACCCCATTCTGCGGCCCACTGGGGGCTAGGATGGCGCTGGAGCGGCCTCCGCCGCCCCAGCTGCTGATCCGGGCCTGAACCCGGCGCCACGGGGTCCGCGCATGCGCAGTTAAGCCGGCACCAACTAGCGCAGGCGCAATGGCCTTCTTCCCCGTGGCGGCCCCGATGCCAAATGGCGCTGGGCCAATTAGTGCATGCGCAGTGGCCTTCTTCCCCGTGGCAGCCCCGATGACAAATGGCGCTGGGCCAATTAGTGCATGCGCAGTGGCCTTCTTCCCCGTGGCGGCCCCGATGACAAATGGTGCTGGGCCAATTAGTGCATGCGCAGTGGCCTTCTTCCCCGTGGCAGCCCCGATGCCAAATGGCGCTGGGCCAATTAGTGCATGCGCAGTGGCCTTCTTCCCCGTGGCGGCCCCGATGCCAAATGGCGCTGGGCCAATTAGTGCATGCACAGTGGCCTTCTTCCCCGTGGCGGCCCCGATGCCAAATGGCGCTGGGCCAATTAGTGCATGCGCAGTGGCCTTCTTCCCCACGCCGCCAAATGGCACAGGAACCAGCGCGGAGGAAAGGCCGGGGGGCAGAGAGGCTGGCCTGGCGATTGGTGAGCCCCGATCGCGGGCCAGGCCAATACAGAGACCCCCCCCGGGGTCAGACCCCTCACCCTCCACTGGCCGCACCCGGACCCTTCAACACCAAGGTCCCACCGGCACAGAGGATGTTAGAACAGCACCGGCGGGACTTGGCTTTTTGTTGACGGCTGCTCGGCCCATCCGGCCCCGAGAATCGGCGTGCCGGCCCGGGCCGGAGGGTCGCCGCATACCCCGACCAGCGCCGTGCCGACCATGCCGGCGCCAATGGTGCCGATTCTCCACATTGCGGAGAATTGCGTTCCGGAGTCGGGGTGGCGTGGCACAATTCGCGCGGCACGGCACCGATTCTCCGACCCGGCGGGGGCCGGAGAATTGCGCCCAATATTTCTGTATCGACAGGAGACGCGAAGAGACACACTCAAAGTGATCCAGTGCTCACTGAGGTGATGGGCATGGTGCTTCAAGGCAAGACATCAGGGGTAAACCCTGAGTAATGACCAGATTTCACCTGAAGACTTGAGTTATCCATACAGACAGAATGTCGCCTCTGGGGAATGGGAGTAATCATTCAACCATTATCAAGAAAACACGTCTTGAACCAATTACACAAAGTCACTGGTATTTTGAGAATGAGGAGATAACGAGGAGCTATTTCCTAGTTTAGATGTTGAAATTAAGCAGAAGGCAGGAATGTGTTCACCTTTCGTGAAAGTTAGCACTGTTGCATCCGTGGGAATGGCCAGAAGAGGCTTGGCAATGGGTGCATGTAATAATAATCTTTATTAGTGTCACAAGTGGGCTTACATTAAGACTGCAATGAAGTTACTGTATAAATCCTCATGTAGATTACGCAGGACCGTTTGAAGGGTGCATGTTTCTCATTCTAGCCAATGTTGATTCAAAATGGCCAGACTGACCTTCTCGACCCACGCCGGCCAACATGCTCGACCCACGCCGGCCGACCTTCGCGACCCACGCCGGCCGACCTTCGCGACCCACGCCGGCCGACATGCTCGACCCACGCCGGCCGACCTTCGCGACCCACGCCGGCCGACCTTCGCGACCCACGCCGGCCAACATGCTCGACCCACGCCGGCCGACCTTCGCGACCCACGCCGGCCGACATGCTCGACCCACGCCGGCCGACCTTCGCGACCCACGCCGGCCGACCTTCTCGACCCACCATTTTCTCTTACCTTATTTGCTGCTGACAAAATGGAGGAATCGCAATCGCGCCCAAAGTACGTGATGTCAACATTCAGGGGGCCTAGGGCAGCACGGTGGCCTAGTGGTTAGCACAACCGCCTCACGGCGCTGAGGTCCCAAGTTCGATCCCGGCTCTGGGTCACTGTCCGTGTGGAGTTTGCACATTCTCCCCGTGTCTGCGTGGGTTTCGCCCCCACAACCCAAAATTGTGCAGAGTAGGTGGATTGGCCACGCTAAATTGCCCCTTAATTGGAAAAAATAATTGGGTAATCTAAATTTAAAAAAAAACATTCAGGGGGCCTGACCTGCTCCCTGCCTCCCTTCAGCAGGCAGATTAAATCGCATTAAAAAAAAATCTTCTCCTGCTTCTCCGATTGCGCAAACCTGCCTTGGCTAACAAATGGAAGGTTTCTAGATGTCTTCTTAACCATCTTAGCAACCTGTCCTGCTACCTTAAGGAATCTGGGATGCCAGTCAACCATGCTCCTCCCCTTGGTAGTGACATAATCGCATCACGCTTCGCACGGCATTGCAACGGCGTTGGCGTGTCATTGGCAGGCCCTCCCGCGATGCTCTGCACCTGATGGGCCGAGTTCCCCACCGCGCGGTTGGCATGTGGCCTCAGCGGCCGGGAACCCGGTGGAGCGGCTGCGGACTGTGTCCAGTGGTGCCACACTCGGCCAGGAACCCTTGCCGCTGGCCGGGGGGGCTTCCGCGAGGGCTGGGGGGGACTGGTGGGGGGTGGCCGGGTGGGGGGAGGGGGGCCTGTGGGGTCATGGATGGCGGATCGGGTCCACGCACGGCCTGCTATGTATGGCACGACCGATGCAGGTCGTTGCCGCGGCCATTCTCTGGCCATTTTTGGCACGGGAGCCGGGAGTTTCACCCGCTGGCGCTGTGGCCAATGGGCTTGGAGATATGTTTGTCCCAAAATCGGCGCTGATTGCACTTATATGAATAAGTGTTGCAACTCAGCAGTGTGCTGCCCTGATGAACGGCACATATCACAAACAACCTCCTGATTGGATCTTACATAGCAGCAACAGTATCTAACTGTCTGGAATGTCAAATCCCTATCTAGTCTCTATCATGTCTACTTCACACATGAGCAAGAGAATAAGCACGCATAATACATGCCACACAGTGATCTGGTAATCTGGTTGTGGGCGGCAGGTGGTGACTGTGAATCTGTGATTCTCAACCCTCCAATTGAGCTTTAGCATATCTTCACGCACACGTTTTGTTCGACTTTCGGGGAGCAGTGGGGGAGGGGTGGCAGAAGGATTCCCACGCCGGATATCAGTCCCTATAACTGCGACATGAAGATTCCTTCCGGGGCCAATAAGTCCTAGTGGGGAATTGAACCCAAAGCTTCTGGCCCAGAGGTTTGGGGGGGGGGGGGGGGGGGGGGGGGGGGACACGCCCCCTGCACTCTGCTAACTCCCACTGCATCCTTAGCCTCATTCCAAGCAACTATAATCTCACTAAAATGGCATCCGGAGTTGCTCAGGGAAATATGCATATATTGCAACGGTCACTAAATCTATGTTTTTTTTCCCAATTAAGGGGCAATTTATCATGGCCAATCCACCTCCCCTGCACATCTTTGGGTTGCAGGGGTGAGACATGCAGACACGGGGGAAAATGTGCAAACTCCACACGGACAGTGACCCGGGGCCGGGGTCGAAACTGGGTCCATGGCGTCGTGAGGCAGCAGTGCTAACCACTGCACCACCGAGTTGCCCCAAGGTGGGTCACTAAATAGAAACGCAGTTGAAGATAGTGTTCAATTTTTAATCACATTTAATTGTATGCAATGGGGGGGAAGTACCCGTGGATTAACTTGGACATGTATAATAAGGAACAGACTGAGACTGTGGCCAATGGGTTTGGAGATATGTTTGTAATGTTATCTCTGAAAGTTTTTGGGATGTGGCTAGGCCAGTATTTATTGCCCATCCCTCTTTGTCCCTGAGAAAGGTGGTGGTGAGCTGTCTTGTTGAACCGCTACAATCCCTGAGATGTAGGTACATGCACGCTGCTGTTAGGAAGTTCCCGGATTTTGACCCAGTGACAGTGAAGAGACGGTAACATATTGCCGAGTTAGGATAGCGGGCGGCTTGGAAGGGATGTTCCCATGTGCCTGCTACCTTTGTCTGTCTGGATGTTAGTGGTCATGGTTTTGGAAGGTGTTGCCTAAGGAGCCTCAGTGAGTTCCTACAGTACATCCTGTAGATGGTGCGCACAGCTGCTGCTGTGCATCAGTGTTTATAGAACTGCGTAAAGATTGGTTCCAGTTCTATCCTCCAACATCAGGAATCGAGCACTCTTTCAGGGTTCTGATGACATCATACATTGTTCAAGCTTCACTTTGATGGAAATCAGATTGGCTGAGAGTCTTAATATTTTGAACGTGGAAGCTAAACGCACCAAAAATAGAGTATATAAATAAACCTCACTATAACATTAATCCACTTTTTAAAGCCAATTTTTAAAATAAAGCCATATAAAATAGCTCCCCGTACGCACTTCAACAGCGCAAACGCACCCTGACCTCTGACAATTCGCACATTCGTTATCAGTCTGCCACTGGGCACGTGCGAGCTCCTGTGAGATCCTGGGAACTTGTGGGCAACATTCACTTTCCTGCATTCTCCTTTAAAAAGATGATGGAATCCAGCTGAGTACTTAATTTGTGAGGAAAATGTGACAGGGAATGTTTGTGTTATGAACATGCACTTTGGTGCTCTGTGAAGTGCTCAGAGACTTGCTCGGACATGAAGAATACGCCCTCAATTCATGTTGTTGAAAAGGAGGAATTGAATGGAGTGAATGACAGATGTGATCTGTCAAAAGACAAGAAAAAGGATGGGTTTAGGGAATCATTTTCAATGAAGGACGTGGAAACTCTGTTGATTTTGCATATGTTAAAATTGCAAAATGATATATATGCTCCACGATTCAATGGACTTGAGTTAAAGTCTGCTGGACGGCAGGTTTAACAGAGTGTCTCTCAGTGTTGCAGCGCCGAGTTCCCCGCTATTCAGCTTTTTTTGCTTTTCATTTGGCTGCGGTGCGGAACTCCCCGTTGAGGCGGTACTTTGCTCATTTCTTGTACTGCAGACCACTCGCAGATTGGCGCGCCATTTTTAAAGGCAGCCCCGACCTTTTGACCATCCTCAGCTCCAGCTGTGGCCTCCAGGCCCCCCCGACCTCACCCAACTTACCTCTTTTGGGACCCTTGAAGCCCCCTCAACCCATCTCTTATGGGCAAGGATCGCCGGGCCCGGCCCCTGGCATTGGAAACCTGGCACCTTGGCACTGCCAGCCTGGAACCCTGGCAGTGTCCCTGCAGCCCTGGCAGTGCCACCCAGGCACCTTGGCAGTGCCAAGGTGCCCAAGTGCCAAAGGGAGTGCCAGGGTACCACCCTGCCCTTCCCCCAACCACCCGGGGTTCTCCAATGATCCACGTTTGTGTGGACCATTACTGAATGACGCCGTGGCGATGTCTCCAAGGGCAGCACGGTAGCATTGTGGCTAGCACAATCGCTTCACAGCTCCAGGGTCCCAGGTTCGATTCCGGCTTGGGTCACTGTCTGTGCGGAATCTGCACATCCTCCCCGTGTGTGCGTGGGTTTCCTCCGGGTGCTCCGGTTTCCTCCCACAGTCCAAAGATGTGCAGGTTAGGTGGATTGGCCATGATAAATTGCCCTTAGTGTCCAAAATTGCCCTTAGTGTTGAGTGGGGTTACTGGGTTATGGGGATAGGTGTCGACCTTGGGTAGGGTGCTCTTTCCAGGAGCCGGTACAGACTCGATGGGCCGAATGGCCTCCTTCTGTACTGTAAATTCTATAAACAAACTCCCAGGCGATGTCAGTGAATCCTGGGCCCAGGTGAATCCGGTGAACGTATATTTAAATTAGCCTAACGGTTCTCAAAGAGGCCCCTTGCCAGATTCAACAGCCTCGTCCCAACACTAAGTCGGGCGCCACGAGGCCACTGAATCGCGCCCATGTGTGTGTTAGGATACCACACCAGGTCCCAATTTTTGTTTGGATACCGGATGAGAAACCCTAAACAATTTTCAATTTCAACTGTGAGGAAAGGATACTTCACCCCCGGAGTGATGACTGACCAATAGGTATCGTTTATGTTAAAACAAACTTTAATTTAAACACAGAATTAATTACATTAACATCAAAGAAATACCTTTACAATTAACAGTAAAACAGTTCTTAAATAAAAAGAAAAACTTTAACCCACCATCTACACCTGCCACTATATATATTCAAACAAAGCAGCCCAATACAGTTCAAAATCCACCCATAAATGAAGTTAGCAATGTTGGTTGTTTGCCGTTGGAGAGCGATCCTTTCAGGAACAACCTGAAAATCCTTCTGTCTTGTCAGACTCAAATCCTATGGCACTACTACCAAAACTACAGATAGACCTGGCTCCTCCCATTAATTATATCATCTGTATCCCTTTAAGATGACCCATGGCAGGGCGACATGTGGCTCAGTGATTAGCACTGTGACTGCGGCGCTGAGGACCTGGGTTCGAATCCTGGCCCTGGGACACTGTCCGTGTGGATTTTGCATATTCTCCCCGTGTTTGCGTGGGTTTCGCCCCCACAACCCAAAGATGCGCAGGTTAGATGGATTGGCCATGCTAAATTGCTCCTTAATTGGAAAAAATGAATTGGGTACATTAAATTTATTTAAAAAAAGATGGCCCATGGCTTGCTTAACTAGGACATCATAGCCCTGAGGGGATCAGTACAAGGGTTCTTTAGGCGGTGGCAGCCTTTCCTGGACTTCCTGGCGGAACGGTAGGGAAATAGGCCGGCAGCAGCAGCAACCCGGGGAGGGGGGGGGTTTGGATCGGGGGGAGGGAGAACTGTGTACATGGGTTTGTGGGATGTGGTGGGTGTTATCTCTTTCCCTTTTGTTGTTTGGGTGTTCTTTTGGTTTTTTTTCTTTTGTTTGTAGTTGCTTTTGAAGTTGGGTGGGTATTGCTCTTGGGGTGTAACCACGGTTGTTTTGTTAATAGAGTTGAGATGTTTATATTTTGTAAAAATTTCAATAACAATTATTTTTTAAAAAACAAAAAACTCGGACATCATAAATTATCTACACCCGAGGGAACCTCCAAAAACATAAAGGACATTCCATCAGCCATCTCTCTGTAAACAAGTGAATGGTTACAATCAATGATTACCTCACCTTTTATGACACCGTAATCATGCTTTAGCATACATACTGCATGTATTTGATTCAGGGTTTTTGATAACATTGCTACAACAAAATATAAAGTTTAACATATCACAATTTCTTACATTCATCGTGTGATTATACAACCGGAAATACTTTAGTCCTTGTGGAGGAGCAGGCATATTGTTGATATTAGGCTTGAAAGTGCAGCCTGCCATCACTGCCAGGTCCCAGGTCAAATACTAGGCTGAAATGTAATTGCAGCAGCAAGATCGAGGGGGATAATACCCCTTTGATTGGCATTGATAATGCCAGGCTCCTGTGTAGAAGCTCCTTCAATTTGAGCTGTTAAAAGCAGTTGTGTTTGGTCACTGCCAAAATCGGCAGAGATGGTTGGTGGGTGGCAGGTGTCGGTCCGATGTTGATGGATGCAGATTTTAAGTTGTTTGAAATAATGTATTTGGGGTGAATTTTAACTGAACCTCTTCGACATTATCTTAAGTGTATTCCGCGGGATTCTGGAGCTTGATGCTTTGAGATTCCTTACGCTCCAGTGAAAGTTCATTCTTTTCCATCCTCTGCCAAGCCCTTGTGGGTCTCACCTGCAGTCTGATGACTCGGTGAGCAATAATGAACAACTTGCATTTATATAGCGCCTTCAACACAGTAAAGCGTCCCAAGGTGCTTTATAGGAACATTATCAAGTGATATTTGATTCCGAGACATGCAGGGAGATACTAGGCCAGGCAGTCAGAGGTTTATTCACAGAGGGAGGTATTACAGAGCCGATAAGGGAAGAGAGAGGGGTGGAGAGGAACCTCTAGCTTAGGGCCCAGGCAGCTGAAGGGGATGCGCACGGGGTTTGAGAAACACAGAAATCTCAAACGTTTCTCGGGTGGAGGAGGTTTCTGAGATGCGGGGTGGGGTGAGGCCACAGAAGGTTGTGGAAACGAGGATGAGAATTTTAAAATGGTGGCGCTGACAGACTGTGATTCAGTGTAGGAGAGTGATGAGTGAATATGTGTGAGTTATGCTCCAGGAGTTTCGGATGAGCTTAAGTTTGCAGAAGGTGCAAATCGGGAGGGTGTCCAGGAGAGCATTAGTATAATTGAGTCTAGAGGTAACAACAGCATATTGATTCGGGATGTTTAGAACCAAAACATAATTCCAATGAGGACATAAAAATAGTTCCTCAAAAATAATTCCAGAGTACGTATGATGTACCATCAATTGAACGCGAGACGAGTTGCTGGACAAAAGTATGCTTAGCCCTGCGGTCGATTACAGTAGAAGGACGACCGCCGGGCGTACTGCGTATTTATATCCCGCCCTGGAGGCGGGATTAACTCAGCCTCTCGACCAATCGGGGAGCCGTCACATGACTGGTCTCAACCAACCGGTCGAGAGGCACATGACCGACCAGGGCCAACGGTAAGCCGGTGTTCTGCACCAATGGCAGGCAGCTATGCTAATCCTACCACCACAACGTATTATTAATATAAATTTCCAAAACACTGAAAAACACGAATATAAACAGCACAATAACAAATCTATGTTGTAAAGATTCTAACAAAATAACAGAGGCTGCTCCTATGAAAGGCTTCATGGAGTTTCTCCTCAGCTCATTCAAAATAGGCTCTGAATTTAAATGCAAAATGGAAGACAGGAAATTACTTCAGGAATTCATTAAAATATCTTCACAGGCATTCTCTGGCCCCAAAGAGTGCATAGTACCCGAATGAAATGTGACTAGCCAGAATATCACAGGCAGAAAGGCTGGGCCGCTCAACGTGCCTAAGGCCTGCTCGCTCAATCCCTGTCGCTCTGCATGAATAGAATATTTACTGTTGCGTATCTGCTTATACTCTAAACTCCCGCACGCACACACTTATATGCAGCTTGGAAAAGCTGCACTTACATGGAGATGCAGTTCATGGAGGAGCTGGGTTCACAGATAGAATCGCAGACCACATACTGACGTGATACCCAACACAGGTTTTCAGTGCCCGTAGCACACGGCCCACATGTCCTGTCATTGCATATCAACATTCATACTTCCTTAATTACCCTTTTGCTGTGTGCACTGTGAACAAGCAAAACACTAACTTTTCTGCCAAAATTATACCAGTCACTTAACCAACTCAACATAAGTCCCAAGCCGCGTTGTTGTTTTGGCTTTCCTGCCAATAGCTAACCATCGCATGTTGAAGGGCCCGATGGTATTTTACATGACTGCTTTCTGGCTCAACAAGCTCTGAACAGTTCCCGACCCACCGCCACTTAATGTGTTTGCACAGAAGTTCTCACACTGACAAGATGTAAACTTCGACTATATAGCTGACCTGATATACACGAGGAGTTATTCTGACGTAGCTTTACCTCAGCGTGGATCATTTGGAGCTTGCCGCAGAATGATTATTGCTTCAGCCATTCCCTCAAAACCTTTGCCCCTCTCCCCACTGTGAGGCCTAGAGCCACCTTTAGTGTTTTGTACAATGCGCGTACGAATGAAGGAGATTATTTGGTCTGTTTTAGCTCATCACTTCAGGAGCAAAATTGTAATCCCACTGGATCACACCTTTCAATTGAATCTTGAATAAATCTAAGATGTTTGCCTCTCCTCACCCACCTGTAAAGCATCATCCAGATTCGAAACGTTAGCTCCCTCCTCTCTCCACAGATGCTGTCAGACCTGCTGTGATTGTCCAGTGTTCTCTGTTTTTAAAAAAATCTAGAATCCCCAATTCATTTTTCCAATTAAGGGGCAATTCAGCGTGGCCAATCCACCTACTCTGCACATCTTTTGGGTTGTAGGGGCGAAACCCACGCAAACACAGAGAATGTGCAAACTCCACACAGACAGTGACTCAGAGCCGGGATCGAACCTGGGACCTCGGCGCCATGAGGCAGCAGTGCTAACCACCACGCCACCGTGCTGCCCAGTGTTCCCTGTTTTAGTGTCCAATCAGTGTTGCTCCCTTGAATGCTCTTCCTGTGCGGAGTCTGCACATCCTCTCCGTGTGTGCGTGGGTTTCCTCCGGGTGCTCCGGTTTCCTCCCACAGTCCAAAGATGTGCAGGTTAGGTGGATTGGCCATGATAAATTGCCCTTAGTGTCCAAAATTGCCCATAGTGTTGGGTGGGGTTACTGGGTTATGGGGATAGGGTGGAGGTGTTGACCTTGGGTAGGGTGCTCTTTCCAAGAGCCGGTGCAGACTCGATGGGCCGAATGGCCTCCTTCTGCACTGTATAATTCTATGATCTATGACATCTATCCTAAATTGGCCTTGCACCAGTTTTAGCCTGAATGCAATGTTCTTGTTGTTACATTTACACAAAATCATTGCTTTGGACACACCTTAACAGTATGCTGTTTAATATTTGACATAGTTCTAGAAGGTATCCTCTGTTCTTTTTCTTCAAGGCTGAAAAGTCCCAGATTTTCCGGACTTTCTTTGTAACTTGATTCCTTGTCACAATTTACCCTTGTTACTTGTCTTTGCAATGCCCCCAATGGCTGAATGCTTTCCTTCAAAAAAGAAAATATGGCTTTGTTCAAAATAGAAAGTAGAAATAAGCAGTGAACATTACTTCCCTAATTCCCCTCCTTAAGTTATTCCTGTTTAATTCCAATTCTCTTCTCACTGTCCATTAAGGCAGATTTATTTCCTGATCCATAGCTAGTAATTCCCAGAACAGATCGCTAGTCTGTCACCAGGGCTTATAGCTTGAGTGGCTGAGCAGGAATCTCTCCCGCTCTTCCTGCCTGCCATTGGCATGTTTGGGAGGATTTGCAGGTTGACACACTGAACCTGTTATGGACGGGTTATGGACGCACGTTCCTTGGTCGTCAAGTCCTGGGGTCAGAGGCAAGGTCGCTAACCCACTGCGCCAGAGGACTAAGTTCTTACTGTGCTTGACGCTGAACTGCTCCTTCTTGGACCCATCTGCAGTGTTAACATGATGGCCTGAATGAGGAGGCACAGTGGGGGCAGGCCTGCCTGGTGGAGCAGGTCAAGGCAACTCTAAAGGCTAGCACTCTGGGTGGAATTTAATGGCTCTGTCGCGGTGGTGGGGCTAGAGTGGGTGGTGGGGGGGGGGGGGGGGGGGGGGTGGATTTGGGGGTAAAATGTGGTGAACCAATCAAAACTCTATTGACTTTGGCGGGAACGGAAATTCCCACCCTGGGAAGGGCTGTAAGATCCCACTCTTCCTTTTTCCTTGAGGACCCACCCCCTTGTGGTGAATCACAGTAGCGTAATTCACACTGTATTACACATGTTGTACTATGTCTCTGTAAGCTCGGCACCCGAGCAGTTGCGTTGCTCTGCCACTAGGGGGAGATGCGCTGGGAGTGTACGGGAGTTTGTACTGGGCTCCACCCTTGGCTCCACCCACGGCTCCTCCCCCAAACCGGAAGTATAAAGGTTGATGCTGAGAGCCTGCCTGCCAGTTAATCTGGAGTTCATCTTGTCACAGGCAGGCTCTGTTGTAAGACGATTAAAACCACTGTTCACTTCTAACCACGTGTCGCATGAATTGATGGTCTCATCACCCCTAACGAAAGACCCACCATATTTGGCTGATACATCTTGAACATGAGCTGGCATCTTTGGGAGGTGTAATGCCTGTGATTCAACTCCTTTGGGAACGTTAAACCCCACCTCATAAATCAGAGTATTCGGGAGAAGGAAGGCGAGGGAGAAAATAAAATCTTTTCATTAACTTGAATTAAATCTACTTCACGATGCTGAAATAAAAATGGCACATACGTGAGGGTGGCATGTGGCGCAGTGGTTAGCACTGGGACTGGGGGGGCTGAGGTCCCAAGTTCGAATCCCGGCCCTGGGTCACTGTCCGTGTGGAGTTTGCACATTCTCCCCGTGTTTGCGTGGGTTTCGCCTCACAACCCAACGATGTGTAGGTCAGGTGGGTCGGCCATGCTAAATTGCCCCTTAATTGGAAAAAATTAATTGGGTACTTTAAATTTAAAAAAAAGAATGGAAATACGCTTCCAAGGATCTCTCTGAGATAAAGAAAGATAATATGAAGAAATAGGTGAGCCAGGTTGGCAGACAGTGCCAACTTCAGCAGCAATCTCTGAATGATTGGAGCGATTTTGTTTAACCGATGGATTCTTCTGATTTCACCTTCATTGTGACAACAGCAAAATCTCCTCTGGCTGTTGTCACAACAAACGGACAGGTACATCAATCTCAATCTAAAGCATACTCCAGGATTTCACACTAATAACAGTACCCGTGTGGTCCTCCATGGCACGACCGAGTAACTTGCAACTCACTCCTTACGATATCATTAAGGCTTGCTGGAAAATAGCTGGAGCCAGTTCAGGGTTACTCCCAGAAGCGTTGCTGTCACCGGAGAAGTATCCGAGGTGCGGCTTAAGGCGGCCACGTGGGCATTTTAAATAGTTAAGGCCATAATGGCAGCTCTATTATATTACTGGGTTGAAGTAATATATGTCGTTTAAAAAATTCATTTTTTCCAATTAAGGGGCAATTTAGTGTGTTCAATCCACCTACCCTGCACATCTTTGGGTTGTGGGGGCGAAACCCACGCAGACACGGGGAGAATGTGCAAACTCCACACGGACAGTGAGCCGGGATCGAACCTGGGACCTCGGCACCATGAGGCAGCAGTGCTAACCACTGCGCCGCCGTTCCGCCCTCAGCTCCGGTACTTTGGATCCTCATCTGCCTCCATTCCCAACTTCAGTGGTGTCTGAAGATCTGCCACATCCCTCCATCTCACTGTTTGATCCCACCGTTGGGATATTTTCCTGATTATACCTTCCAGATTCACCTCCAGATTCTTCAGGTTTAAATGTAGACCAAATAATGCATATATAAGGAACAAGACTGAGAATGGTCCATTCATCTTAATAAGCCATTTCTTCAGCAGAATGTGTGCAATCTGTTTTAAAACTGGTCTGATCCAGCCCGTTCGATCACCTGTAGAAGATGTTCCGGACAGCATGGTGGCGCAGTGGGTTAGCATTGTAGCCTCACGGCGCCGAGGTCCCAGGTTCGATCCCGGCTCTGGGTCACTGTCCGTGTGGAGTTTGCACATTCTCCCCGTGTCTGCGTGGGTTTCGCCCCTCAACCCAAAAATGTGCAGAGTAGGTGGATTGGCCACGTTAAATTGCCCCTTAATTGGAAAAAATGAATTGGGTACTCTAAATTTATTTTTAAAAGATGTTCCAACAAAGTTACCTCCCATCATTGAACATCAGAACAATTCAAACTGTGGATGAGCTGGCTGATTTTCAAAAATTGATCTCTGATGCCGTAGAAAGGGGAGTTTTCGATTTAATAATAATAATCTTCATTAGTATCACAAGTAAGCTCACATTAACACGTCAATGAAGTTACTATGAAAAGCCCCTAGTCGCCACACTCCGGCACCTGTTCGGGTACACAGAGGGGGAATCAAGAATGTCCAATTCACCTAACAAGCACGTCTTTCGGGACTTGTGGGAGGGAACCGGAGCACCCGGAGGAAGCCAATGCAGACACGGGGAGAACGTACAGACTCCGCACAGATAGTGACCCAAGACGGGAATCGAACCTGGGACCCTGTGAAGTAATAGTGCTAACCACTGCGTGATTAGTTAGGGTTTTAGTAAAATCGAAATTTCAGAATATCTGGCTGATCCCGTCACATTTGTTTTCTTTGCTGTTCTGTCCACTGGCTGTCGGAATTTTGTTAGTTCTTTCTATGTCAGGAGCACATGTTTGGAGGAAACCCAATACTAACAAGTTAGATTTGTCTCTCCGATCTAGCATCAAATGAATTGGCACCGATCAGTACAACCTCAATATAAACCCTCTTATCAGCAACACTAAAGGTGGGAGACTTCTTTCCCGTTCATTCATGGTGCAAAGTCGGCTTTAAGGCTGCTGAAGTACACTTAGCCCTCTCTGTCCTGCTCCACTGTGCTCTACTGTCAAAATTAGCAGTCATTTCTTTTTTAAATTTGGAGCACCCGATTATTTTTCTCCAATTAAGGAGCAACTTAGCGTGGCCAATCCATTTAGCCTGTACATCTCTGGGTTGTGGTGGGGGGGGGGGGGGGGGGGGGGGGGGGGTGTGGGGGGGGTGTGGGGGGGGAGGGTGGGGGGGGGGGTGTTAGACCCACGCAGACACAGGGAGAATGTGCAAATTCTACACGGACAGTGACCTGGGGCCGGGTTCGAACCCAGGTCTTCAGCACCGTGAGGCAGCAGTGCTAAACACTGCGCCGCCATAAAAATGAGCAGTAATTAAACAAAGTAAACATTCTAAACATGGAGCCAGATTATTGAAATGAAAATCGCTTATTGTCACGAGTAGGCTTCAATGAAGTTACTGTGAGAAGCCCCTAGTCGCCACATTCCGGCGCCTGTTCCGGGGAGGCTGGTACGGGAATCGAACCGTGCTGCTGGCCTGCTTGGTCTGCTTTAAAAGCCAGCGATTTAGCCGAGTGAGCTAAACCATCCCCTTCGAGCTAAACCAGCCCCTTATTCATAGGGCTTCTGAGCAGTTAACATTGATTTTTCACAAGAACATTGTGGGGACGTGCAGGCTGAAGCCACAGGGGCATCTCACCGTCCATTTCATCCAGCCTTGAGACAGAGCAACCCTGACGGGTACACACATGCACGTCAACGAATGGTTGAGTGTCAAACGCCATTGAGAAATGCTGTCTGTATTTAGAAATATACAAAGGGCTGTGAGGGTGAGGAAATGTAAATCGTATTAGACCCGTAAAAATGAATCTCTTTGCAGTGTCTCTGAACTCCCAACATCCCTTATCAGCACTTAGAAGAAGCATGTCACCCTATCTCAAAGGATAAGAGCTCCTGACCCCTAACATTCGCAATGGTTGACTTCCTTTCAAAGTAAAATTAATGAGGGGCATTCTTTAGTGAGAGAAGTTTACAGAAAAGTACCAGCATCCCAGACATGGCTTTCACAGTTTCTGGGGAGATAAAGGACCCTTGATGTTGAAAGTCTGACTCCTTGATGGGTCCGTTTGTTCTTAACAATGTAAACTTTGTTTAACAGAGGAATGTTTTCATGGAGGCTTACCAAGGAGATGCGATAATCATCCCGAAAGCCAAGTCCTAATTTGGCATTGTTTGAGCCAGGTGGAGAGAGCTTCTGAAGGATCATTGTGTGCTGTTCAGGGGCAGAGATTGTCTCGACATAAAACTAATGGTTTTAATGGTTCCTCAATGCATAGTCTGCTGCCTCGGCTGCCCTGAGGAATAGAGGCGTCATTTGTTGGCATGTTTGAACAAGTCTGTGGCAGATCACAGACTGGTAATTCTGTGGTGAGTAGCTCAATTCCTCAACTCCCGAAATCTAGTCTAGCATCTCCAAGGTACCAGTCAGGAGTGAGATGGTGTACTCTCCGCTTGCCTGGGTGATTGCAGCTCCAACAACACTCACAGCTCCAATGACAGCACGCAAGGTAAAGCAACCCACTCAACCGTCCCACCCCATGTACACCTTAAACATTCACTCCATCACCGGAGTACAGTGACAGCAGTGTATATCACCTACAACATGCAACAAAGCTCTTTCAACAGCATCTTCCTAACCTGCCACCTCTAACACCTAGAAGGACAAGGGGCAGCAGTCACATGGGAACATCACCCGCCTACAAGCTCCCTTCTGAGTCAAACACCATCCTGACTTGGAAATATATCGGCCGTTTCTTCACTGTCGCTGAGTCAAAACTCTGGAACTCCCTCCCTAACAGCACAGTGGGTGTACCTACACCTTATGGACTGCAGCGGTTCAAGAAAGTGGCTCTCCGCCACCTTCTCAAGGGCAATTAGGGATGGGTAGTAAATGCTGGTCTAGTCGGCGACACCCACATCCCAAAAACAAATAGAAAATGCCACAGCCTACTCCATTCCATTTAGCTGGTTCAGAAAGTGACAATGTCTCCATTGACGCATCTCTACGGAAGCTATTTACCTCTCCTATGTGTAATCATTGATATTGATTTCATAGCGAGCCGGATATTGCATTGTGTAGTGATCTGTACATCTGTCCATACATCTGCACATACACCAGGGACTGCAGACAGATGTAACAGCCCAGCATCACTAGAGGGCATCAGAGACGGGTATAAAGGGTCCAGCCCAAGGGAGGATCCGCCTCTTTCAGAAGCACAGGGCTGGTGAGCAGCAGCAGACAGAGACAGCTCAGCATAGGCAGCTTACCTTAGCTTCACTGATCATACCTCTTGACTGTATTATATCTAGTTAAGCCCTGGAAACAGAACAAACCCACTGAATAAAGTATTTGTGTTAACTGGAAGTCTACAATCTTTATTCAGACTTAGAGAATAACATACTATGAGCAAGAAATGACAGTCTTTACATGTGTGAAAGAAGGTCTTGAACTCACCATGAATGGTGTGAGTGACCAGGGTGATGTTGGGCAATGCAATAATGTGATGAATGGAAGAAATTGTCATATTTTATATTTTTTGCAGAATTGTTATTAAAACCTGGGTTAGGATACAGGGATAACTGCTAGAGTGGTGATTAAAGTATCATAAAAGTGAGGCAATCATTGTTTGCAGGTGAAGTCTTCTACTAATAGATCTTGAGAACCTTTTACTTGTTTATAGATAGCAAGCTAATGGGATATTGTTTAGGTTTGAAGGATCCCTGGGTTTAGATAGTTTATGAGAGGTATGGTGTTTGGTCCTGGCTAAGCAAGTCAAGAGACATCTTGTAAGAAGGGACAAAAGAACGCCTTATGCTTTGGGCACAGATGATGTAGTGAATGGGAGGAGCCAGGTCTGTCTGAAGAGTCAGCAGGTCTGAGAACGCTAATCTGAACAGAGGTGTTTCAGTTTGGTCCTGAAAGTTTCTCTTTCCAAAGATTCTGCATAGACAAACGGAAGTAAAACCCTGGTTGTTAACCTTATTCATGAGTGGTATTTAATATATATCGGTGTGCCTAGTTGGAATATAGTGGCAGGTTTAGGTATGGTTTCTTCTTTTACTGAAGATCTGTTGTAACTGTTAACTGTGAAATTATTTCTATGTTGCCAATGAGATTAATGCTGTGATTAAATTAAAGTTTGTTTTCACATAAAAGAAATCTATTTCTCAGGGTCATCACTTCAGGGGTGAAATATCCTTTCCTCATAGTTTTACAAATTGAACATGGCTCGGTTCTTGTTCAAGATCCTAACAAAATATAGAATCAGACTAGACAAGACTAGTTTTGAACATCACATACAACAGTGTCTAGATGGCAAAAGTAACGTTATTGGTTCTAAAGAATTAAGGATGTCCTGGGGTCCTGAAAGTTATATGAATGGAAATATTTATTTTCTTTTTAGATGACTACAATCAGATTCTGCTGTACTAAACAGAAAATAATGAAGACGGCGATTGAGCGACAGGATGGAATTTCAACTAGCAGTTCAGATGGTTAATGCATAGACTAGATACTGGAAAAAAGTTACAGACTGGAATCTAATCGAGGGGCTTGGATTACTCGTATATAGAATAACAGATACCAGAAGGTTTATTTTACCAACTCCCCCAACAGGAAGCATAAATGATCAGGTTGGCTAACTGTTTACACCCCATTGATTTTATTTTCCACTAAAGTGAATGGTGAGTAAAACCAGGCAGGTTGTAAAATGGGAATCTGATCCAATCCCAATGTAACCCGTTGAATGGGCTGGATTGAAAGTACCCACCAAGAGTCAGTAATGGACTGGAATTCCATTGAACAATTGAGAGAGAGAAATAAAGAGTTTTATAGACTGGAACTTAACTGAGGGACAGAAATGGTTTATAAAGAGTAATAATATATAGAATAATGAATAATATTAAATCTTACAGGCTGGAATCGTCAAAGAGGTGAGCTGATTTATATATTGAATAAGATTTCTCAATGTAATCAAGGAGCTCAGGTGGTTTATATATAGAATCATAGTTACCTGGGAGTGAGTTGTTGGCTGAAACCTGATCAAGGGGTTCAGATAATGTACAAATGATATCAACGTAGGGCAGCACGGTGGCGCAGAGGGTTAGCCCTGCTGCCTCACGGCGCCGAGGTCCCAGGTTCGATCCCGGCTCTGGGTCACTGTCCGTGTGGAGTTTGCACATTCTCCCCGTGTTTGCGTGGGTCTCGCCCCCACCACCCAAAGATGTGCAGGGTAGGTGGATTGGCTATGCTAAATTGCCCCTTAATTGGAAAAAAATGAATTGGGTACTCTAAATTTATTTTTTAAAACCTAGTTTAAATGGTTTAAATATAAAATAAACAGAAAACCGGGAGTTAGTTACAGGCTTGAACGTGATAAAGTATTGGGCACATTGTTAACGAAGTGTGTCTTTGGGGCTGAGGACCCGGGTTCGATCCTGGCCCCGGGTCACTGTCCGTGTGGAGTTTGCACATTCTCCCCGTATCGCACCCCCACAACCCAAAGATGCGCAGGTTAGGTGGATTGGTCACGCTAAATTGCCCCTTAATTGAAAAAAAAATGGATACACTAAATTTTTTTTAAAAATAAGTGCGTCTTTCACAGTAAGTCATAAGGGGGTAAAATAACTTGTCATTTATAATTAAATCCTCTCAGGTTACATCAAGTATGTGATCTGCCTGAATGCTAAAATGGTGAGTTGATTGATTTCTTTGTGAAAGTTAAATAACCCCATCCAGATTATTTTCCTTTTTCTTTGTTAATGAACAACCATCTATTATGTGCCTGCATTTCAAGTTTCGGTTCCAACATGCATTAGTGTATATTTAGATCTGCATTAATAAACCTCATCTACTATTACTTAGCTATGTTTCCACGTCCTTTCAATGCTATCAAATCTCCCCTGTGCTACTCACAAAGTTAGTCAGCTTGCTGCCATCAGCAAATGTTACAGGGAACCACCTGCTCCACATCACTTACCAATAGTATGAATAGCACGGCCCTCAGATAGACCCTGGAGTTCTGCATCGACCAACTTCACAACCTTTACAATGATAGCAATTCTCCATCAGCTAATGGACGTGGCATTAAATCCACAATCCTTTCTCCTTCTGCAGAATCTTCCAGAACGCATTGTGAAGAACTGTAGAACTGCTCAATGGTTACAGTACAATGGTTAGGGCAGCACGGTAGCATAGTGGTTAGCACACTTGCTTCACAGCTTCAGGGTCCCAGGTTCGATTCCCGGCCGGGTCACTGTCTGTGCGGAGTCTGCACAGTCTCCCCGTGTCTGCGTGGGTTTCCTCCGGGTGCTCCGGTTTCCTCCCACAGTCCAAAGATTTTTTTTTAAATTTAGAGTACCCAATTAATTTTTTCCAATTAAGGGGCAATTTAGCTTGGCCAATCCACCTACCCTGCACATCTTTAGGTTGTGGGAGCAAAACCCACACAAACACGGAGAGAACGTGCAAACTCTACACGGACAGTGACCCAGAGCTGGGATCGAACCTGGGACGTCAGCTCCGTGCGGCAGCATTGTGCCATCGTGCTGCCCCTCCCACAGTCCAAAGATGTTCGGGTTAGGTGGATTGGCAATGCTAAATTGCCCTTAGTGTTCGAAAAATGTTAAGTAGGGGTTACTGGGTTATGGGGATAGGGCAGATACGTGGGCTTCAGTACGGTGCTCTTTGTAAGGGCCGGTGCAGACTCAATGGGCCGAATGGCCTCCTTCTGCACTGTAGATTCTATGATAAAGGAGGTCAGTTACAGTACAGGAGACCATTCAGCCTGTTGCCTCCATGCTAGCTCTCTGTCAGAACTACTCAGCGAGTAGTCTTCTGTAAATATTTTCTTTTCACATAATCAGAATCATCAATTCTCTTTTCGAAAACCACAATGGATTCTACCTGCGCCAGGTAAAAGCTTTTATTCCTCTCATATCGCAGTCGCTTCTTTTGCCAATCACCTTAAATCAGCTCTTCTGCTCCTTGAACCTTCTGCCAGTGAGGAAACCTCCCCTATTTACTCTGTTCAGACTCCTCAATATTTGAACAACTCTATCAAATCTCCCGCAAACCTTTTCTTCTGTTGTAGCAGTTTGTTCAGTGTTTCGCTACTTGTATGGTTAACCATTTTTTAAGTGACTATTAATAATAATAATCCGTCACAAGTAGGCTTACATTAACACTGCAATGAAGTTACTGTGACAATCCCCTAGTCACCACATTCCGGCACCTGTTCGGGTGCACTGAGGGAGAATTTAGAATGTTCAATTCACCCAACAAGCATGTCTTTCGGGAGGAAACCGGAGCACCCGTAGGAAACCCACGCAGACACAGTGTAGATGCCACACAGACAGTGACCCAAGCCGGGAATCGAACCCAGGTCCCTGGCACTGTGAAACAACAGTGCGAACCACTGAGCTACTGTACTTCCCCAACAGATAACTCTCTCTCTCCATATATATATGTATAGATTTTATATATATGTGTGTGTATTGTCCTAACTACGTACCATCTACAGGTTGACCTCTGCTAGACTCAGCTGTACTCATGTGACTCTCTATGTCATACTGTGGGCAGTACTGTTTTCCCAGTCCCCCATTAATCATAAAATTGGCATTGTGCAGAAGGAAGCCATTTGGTCTATTGAGTCTGCACCGAATCCAGATTCACTCTCCACCCTATCCCTGGACATTAAGGGGTAATTTATGATGGTTGATTCACCTAACTGCATATCTTTGGACTGTGGGAGGAAACCCACGTTTAATCCTTGCAATGCCAAGCACCCTGGAGAGAACTCCCAGTTTCACCAACCTACCCTCATGACTGAAACCTCGCATTCCTGCAAAGGAACTTCCAAACATTTCTAGCTGTGAGTAACCACTCGCCTGCTAATTTGCTCCTCAAAATGTTCAGTAAAGACATGCTGCGCCTTTCGTTCTGCTCTCCGTGCTCTTTAGACGAGTACTGATCTTGTAAAATGTTTTTGGGCACTTTAGCCATAACTGAGGTTAGGTCAGCTGTTAAAATGATTCCACTCCATGGCTCACCACCTTTCTGAAGGTCAGGATAACATTTGTGGTCTCCAGATCTTCAGGACCAGCTCCTGACAGTGGGTTAGCCCTGTTGCCTCATGGCACGGAGGACCCGGGTTCAATCCCAGCCCCGAGTCACTGTCCGTGTGGAGTTTGCACATTCTCCCCGTGTCTGCATGGGTCTCACCCCCACAACCCAAAGATGTGCAGGCTAGGTGGATTGGCCACGCTAAATTGCCCCTTAATTGGGCAGAAAGTCCCAGCTCCTGATCTTATGGAGAGCCCAAGAACTTGACCTATTCACTATTGCATCTTTTGAATATTTACAGCAGGGGTGGGCAAACTACGGCCCGCGGGCAAGGTCTTTATGCGGCCCACCAAGTCATTAAAAAAAAAAATTTTTTTTTTAAAAATTATTTATTTTTAAGGTTAATGGGGGGGGCTGTTGTGTTACTTACTGGCATAGGGTGGATACGTTGACTTGAGTAGGGTGATCATTGCTCGGCACAACGTCGAGGGCCGAAGGGCCTGTTCTGTGCTGTACTGTTCTATGTTCTATATGAGGCGCCCAGAATCATAACCGGGTGAAGTAATTATTTTACTTAATATACTATGCGGCCCTTTAAAAGTGTGAATTTCTGAATGTGGCCCTTGCACGGAAAAGTTTGCCCACCCCTGATTTACAGGGACATTACATCTGGTTCAAGCACCTTTCAGATATTTAATTTAGACAGAGTCAAGGATGAGATGAGGAGAACTTTCATTCAGAAAATTAGTTCTCTCATCACAGGGTTTTTGCTCGGATATGTATTTGATGTGATCATATTTTATGTAGAAAACCTACCTGAGCACAGTCCTCAATCTGCCCTTTTGTGTGGTCTGTTCTGTGCCGACTTTCACTATTTACCTTGAAGTAGTTTTTCTAGATTTAGCATTTTCGATGATAACTAGCTGACATATTTATAACCTTGCTCGGCCATCTTCCTTTAAGATGGAAAAGTCCAACTTTCTCCAGTCTCAATTTACAACTTAAGCCTCTGATGAGCTTTGTCATTTTCCCTCTGGGACTTGTACATCTCCTTCTGCATGGCAGTACCCAAGGTGCAGTCTGTCCGAAGCAGCATGTAGTTTTATAATAACATTCAACTTTTAAAAAAATAAATTTAGAGTACCCAATTCTTAAGTTTTCCAATTAAGGGGCAATTTGGCGTGGCCAATCCACCTATCCTGCACATCTTTTTGGGTTGTGGGGGTGAGTCCCACGCAGACACGGGGAGAACGTGCAAACACCTCGAGCATTCCTCAATTTATGGTCCACTTGCTCCTCAGCGTTTCAGCCACTTTGCCGCGTGTTAAATCCCGCATCCTCCGATGTATTTGAAAGACTTCCGGGGATGAGAAATTGCAGTTATGGGGAACAGATTGGCAAAACTGGGACTGGTCTCCCTACGGAAGGTTGACAGGAGCTGTTCAAAACCATGATGTGTCTCGACAGAGTCGGTAAATCCCATGGGTGGTAAGGTCAAGAACCCAAGGATACCGATTTAAAGATGATTTGGACAAAACATAGGGGCGCTATGAGGGAAAGTATTTTCCCACAGTGAGTGGCACAGATTGGGAGCGTCCCGAGTGTGTGGTGGAAGAGGGTTCAATCCTGATTTTCAAAAGGGAATAGGACCCGTACCAGTCTCCCCGAACAGGCGCCGGAATGTGGCGACGAGGGGCTTTTCACAGTAACTTCATTGATGCCGGCTTGTGACAATCAGCGATGATCATCATTATTATAATATTTATCTGAACGAGAAAATAAGTGCAGGGCATTGGGGTAAAGATGGGGAGTGGGGTAAGACTAGCTGATTAGCTCTTACAGAGCTAGCAGGGACATGAGGGGATGAATGGGCTCTTGTGCTGTAACCATACTATGATTGGAAGACTTCTGCATTTGCTTTCAACCTTATTGCTTACTGAAAAATAATAAACTCTCTATTTTTGCCAACAAAACTCTGTGACGACTATTCTCCAGAAATTGAATTAAACTCACATGTACCTGGGCGGCGCGGTAGCA
This sequence comes from Scyliorhinus canicula, assembly GCF_902713615.1. NCBI lineage: Eukaryota > Metazoa > Chordata > Chondrichthyes > Carcharhiniformes > Scyliorhinidae > Scyliorhinus > Scyliorhinus canicula. The sequence continues at coordinate 13,707,058 of NC_052170.1, forward strand.
CAGTGGTTAGCACTGTTGCTTCACAGCACCAGGGACCTGGGCTCACTGTGCGGAGTCTGCACGCCCTCCCTGTGTCTGTGTGGGTTTCCTCCGGGTGCTCCCATTTCCTCCCGCAGTCCAAAGATGTGCAGGTTAGGTGCATTGGCCACGCTAAATTGCTCTTAGTATCCAAAAAGGTTAGACGGGGTTACTGGAATCGGGGTGGAGGTGTGTGTTTAGGTAGGGTGCTCTTTCCAAGGGACGGTGCAGACCCGATGGGCCAAATGGCCTCCTTCAGCGCCGTAAATTCTATGATTCAACCTGGGGTTGATTTACTGCATTAACCTGTATTCATATCAAACCTGTATTGCTGTCCAGTTGAAATTCAACGGTCAATGAACACAAAAAGCATAGCTCTCATTAAAATTGAAAAAAAGGAATTAACTTTTATTTACAATAAAAATTTTATACACATATATTTTTGAGGTTTCTCACACATTATACTCACAATTTATAATAAGATACACCAAAACCCTCGGGCAAGGCTTTTAAGGTGTCTACAAAAGTTGCCTGATACAAATATGGGATATAGCAGCACAAAGAAGCAATTCACAATCAGGCCTTTTCCACAACTTCAGCAGACATCTATAGAATTCGAGGCTTGGGTGGCCAATTGCTGCAATGATTTACAATTAAGACAGCCTTTTCATTTCTGGGTCCTTTGTTTAAATGCAGCTGAGACTGATGGGATGGGAATCTCGCCTCTCAGGGCTGGAAAGGTCCCAAGTGAAATCATTTGTCTGAAATTTGTCTTAATTGAGTCCTTGTTGGGGACAGAAACTATCCATGGAGTTAGGTACTGAATGCTACACTAGAGATGGGATGTTCGAAGGTTGGGGTTAAGCCACATGACGAGAATAATAATAATCTTTATCAGTGTCACAAGTAGGCTTACATTAACACTGCAACAAAGTTACTGTGAAAAGCCCCTCGTCGCCACACTCCAGCGCCTGTTCGGGTACAGAGAAGGAGAATTCAGAATGTCCAATTCACCCAACAGCACGTCTTTCGGGATTTGTGGGAGGAAACCCACACAGACACAGGGAGAACGTGCAGACTCCACACAGACAGTGACCCAAACCGGGAATCGAACCTGTGTCCCTGGCGCTATGAAGCTCACCACTGTGCCACCGTGACACCCATTATTTATCCCTCTGTCCACTGTGCGCAATGACACTGACCTACATGAACAAAGATGTACTGAACACAATGTTCATGCAAATTGAAACACTTTCATGTTTGTTGGACCGTACACAAATTGGAAAGCATTGGCCAACCTTCGAAAGTGGATTTAAAATATTTTGGGATATTCCTGACAAACGATAAGGTGCTAACGAAACGCGAGTTAATCTTTCTTCACTATTGGCAGCAGGACAGATGTTATACAAAACGGCCCAAATCTATTTGAACAAATACTTAATCCCTATTCACACAGCGGGAGAAACTGGAGCTGGGTTGAATAGTCACGACACTTTGGGGGGGGGTGGAGAACAGAATTTTTCAATTCGACTTGGAATTTTATTCCCACTTTTCTGCTCAGCTGAAGGCAGTTTCTCCACAGCTCTCTCCCCCCCCCATGCCAAGTTTCACCAAGGCACTCTTCCAAGTTCAGCTTTCACAGAATAAAATGTCACTTTGTCCTTGAGCGTTGCAATGCAACCGGGGCATGTGACACGAATAGGCAATTCCCAGAGGTTTGGAATATTCCGAATCCTCCACTTAACACTGGATTAAGCTCAGTAACATTTAACCGGGGTAAATATTTCACAACGTCCTCGATAAACAGGCAGCGAAATTAGTCAAGAGCCAACAGCAACGCGACAAGAGATTAATGCTGGGTGTCCAGTGCAATTGTGCCACCGTGTCTCACGTTCCAGTGTGGCATTTCTGAAATAACACACTGTGACCACTTCCAAGTGTGGACCCAATGAAATTCTCAGGCGACAAGTGGTTTAATGCCTTTCGGTTCAGGCAAATACCTCAAGGATAAAATATCACAGAGTATGCTAAAACATCCATAGTTAAGAATGGAATATGATGGACAAGTTAAACAGATCTAGCAAGTATTCAACTCAGCGTTATATACATGTTTATTAAACGGTAAAATAACCAAAGTATTGGGATTAAAATATGGATCTCAACTTTGTTTTTTGACTTGTATTGAATAAATAACAGTGGAATCGAACTGACAACGTTCCAATGAGCCAGCTTTCTGATCGGTACAGACTCGATAGGCCGAACGGCCTCCTTCTGCACTGTAAATTCTATGATCAGCCGCCAGAACAGCCCCATGCCTGTTGGTCTCTCATGATTATAAAGATCCAGTAACTACTTGACTCCACTCAGTTGCATGCTTGAGTCTCTCTTCCCATCATGCTCTCTGTCCTTCCTCGTACTGTCTCCTGATTCAGCCACTACTCCTGCCTCTCACATTTGACAACTCCCAATTAACCATCAATTCCAATTCCTCAGCAACCCCCTTCATAATTCTAGAATAGATCAGGTTGGATTTTCTATTGCCCTTTGCACAGATGGTCAATTCTTTGAGGTGGCATGTCAGCAAACGGAGATCGTGTGGGTCCGTTATTTCAAACTGTAATGGCCGGATTAAGAATTTTAATCCAAAAATGTTGCAGACAAATCAGCTCAATACATGTCAAATTGAATCATACGGAGTTCCCTGTGAACCAAAAAAAGAACATGCTGAATGATCCCAGCAGGCCTGACAGTATCTGTGGAGAGAGAACGGAACTATCTGCTGTCAGACCTGCTGAGTTTGTCCAGCATTTTCTGTTTTTGTTTCAGATTCCAACATCCGCAGTAATTTGATTTTCTCCTTCAGTGCAAAGTCGGGTCAGGCCTCTTGGAGCAGTTGCTCTGCTTTCTGATGGAACAGACGTATCCCCACAAGCTGACCACTAGCAAGTCTTCTTTTCAGAATAGACGAGTCAAAAGCAGATACTTCTCATGGGTCTAAGTCACCTTCTGTTAGTGTCGCTTAATATTAACCTTCCACCATGACATTGGTGGCTCCTCTTTCTGCCATTTTAGGTGACTTGTTTGAATCCATTGAAGTCTAACTCATTTTGCCTCAGGTAGGCCTAGATGACAATGGCTGATGGCTTATTTCAACCCATTTTTGCTCCTTCTCCCCGTCGCTTTACAAATTCCTTTCGGGATTTTGATTTAAAATAAATCTAAACGGATGCCTCAAATCTTTGCGCATGACGATTCTGATGACTGCGCACTAGAGGTAGAATCGTCGCTATCTTCAAAGATCTTAAACGTTTCATTCTGTCTAATGCCATGTCTTTTCCACAAGATCTCCCAACATCATTGATTGTCGACCTAGCTTGACACTGCTGTTAAAGAGTCTGGAAATGGAATTACTTCTCTCACCATCCACTTGTTCAAATGAGTAACATATCAGTTCGAGAGGGTGAACAGGAGCCATTAGCAAAATATGGTATCAAGTCAACTCCTGGTTTAAACTCCATTTGTTACAGGTATAATAAAATTAGGTAATTATTTTGGAAAGATATTAGCTTGTTTTATCTCTATACTGAATAACTGGTAAATATCTTAATTGCAGATTCTTCAGTCACAATGATACATGGACGAAAGGCTCAGCATAATCTGTGACCCATAATATTAATTACTCATTACAAATATAGTATACATTGTCGCTCACAGCATTAAGTATGTCTGTATATGTGCTCGCATGTGTGTAGGTGCACGTGATGGACGCATGTGGTCGGCACACGTGTGCATGTATTTGTGCACGTTGTGTGCACACGTGATGGGTGCACGTGTGCTGTGTGTGTAGGTGTGCATGATGGTGTGTGGGTGAATACACTGTGTGTGCGCGCAATGTGCGTGCATTGTACAGAGTGCCCGTATGGTGCTAGTGTCTATGTTGCCAGGCACTTGAGGGTTGTCATCTTAGAGAAAATAGAGAAATTGCGACTGCCTAACAAGTTCAAAATCCATTAGTAACTAGAACAGAAACTGTAACTGAAAGAAGTGTTCAAGCCAGAAGGCTATTCAACTACCATGGAAAATCCCAGATGTTGATCACCAAGCTTCCAGTGAACATGACATCAGGGACTAGCCTGAAAAAAAAATGGTGATGAAGCCTTGCTTGGAGAATGTTCCGGAGATTAAAAAAGAAATGAATCGTTTTCTTTCAGCACTGGTTTCTTAATACACTTGTGGTGCTCAATGGTTTATGCTGGATCTCCAACATCACTTTTATGATCTTGGCACCCGTCCTGCTAACACGTTGTGTGATTGGTCTGTATGGAATTGTCTGCACAAACGTTCGATTCTTTTACTGTCTGTTTCTTTGATTTAAACATTTCCGAAATGTGGAAGGCCTGAAAGAAAAAAAAAAAGAATATTGCAATGATCACACACTATTGCTGGCTAAATCATCTTTCTCCAACCATCGGACTCATCTACACAAGAATTGGCCTTAAATCAGTCAGGTTAATGAAACATTGCTATGGTCTCTCCTATGGTTGGCTTACTCACCGCTAAGTAGAACATAGAACAATACAGCACAGGAACAGGCCCTTCGGCCTTCCATGCCTGTGCCGACCATGGTGCCTAAAATCCCATGCACTTAGAGAAGGTGATTCAACTGTAATTCTATTTCAGATCCAAGACCCCAGGCAGGCCCACATTGAGTTATATCCATGCAGAGGAGATGAGATAGATATTGAGGTAACAGCATGGTCAAGGTGGTGGTGCCAGCTGAATGCAGATACTGCCACCCAGCTGCAGAACAGTAGCCTTTCTCCAGACTGCAAATTTGCTTCCCTACTCTGTATTAGTCCAAAGATCAGCAATGAGTGTTAGTAAACAGGCTTTGCGTACCTTTTAACAGACCAAGCTGTTCGCTGGAAGTGTCACTTGCTACACTGGGAAGCTTTAAGGAGGTAACACAAACTCCTGCCCCCCCCCCCCCGGGCCACGGGCGACACGGTGACACAGTGGTTAGCACTGCCTCACACCGCCGTGAAGCATATGGAGTGTAGTACTACTCAGTAGAGAAGAAGTAGAGGTAGAGAAGTAGAGGGCCTGACGGGATATTTCCAAGGATTCTATGGGAAGCAAGAGATGAAGTTGCAGAGCCGTTGGCAATGATCTTTTCGTCCTCGCTGTCAACAGGGGTGGTACCAGGGGATTGGAGAGTGGCGAATGTCGTGCCCCTGTTCAAAAAAGGGAATAGGGATAACCCTGGGAATTACAGGCCAGTCAGTCTTACTTCGGTGGTAGACAAAGTAATGGAAAGGGTACTGAGGGATAGGATTTCTGAGCATCTGGAAAGACACTGCTTGATTAGGGATAATCAGCACAGATTTGTGAGGGGTAGGTCTTGCCTTACAAGTCTTATTGAATTCTTTGAGGAGGTGACCAAGCATGTGGATGAAGGTAAAGCAGTGGATGAGCTGTACATGGATTTTAATAAGGCATTTGATAAGGCTCCCCATAATAGGCTTATGCAGAAAGTAAGGAGGCATGGGATAGTGGGAAATTTGGCCAGTTGGTTAACGAACTGGCTAACCGATTGAAGACAGAGAGTGGCGGTGGATGGCAAATATTCAGCCTGGAGCCCAGTTACCAGTGGTGTACCGCAAGGATCAGTTCTGGGTCTTCTGCTGTTTGTGATTTTCATTAATGACTTGGATGAGGGAATTGAAGGGTGGGTCAGTAAATTTGCAGACGATACGAAGATGTGGAGTTGTGGATAGTGAGGAGGGCTGTTGTCGGCTTCAAAGAGACATAGATAGGATGCAGAGCTGGGCTGAGAAGTGGCAGATGGAGTTTAACCCTGAAAAGTGTGAGGTTGTCCATTTTGGAAGGACAAATATGAATGCGGAATACAGGGTTAACGGTAGGGTTCTTGGCAATGTGGAGGAGCAGAGAGATCTTGGGGTCTATGTTCATAGATCTTTGAAAGTTGCCACTCAAGTGGATAGAGCTGTGAAGAAGGCCTATGGTGTGCTAACGTTCATTAGCAGAGGGATTGAATTTAAGAGCCGTGAGGTGATGATGCAGCTGTACAAAACCTTGGTCAGGCCACATTTGGAGTACTGTGTGCAGTTCTGGTCACCTCATTTTAGGAAGGATGTGGAAGCTTTGGAAAAGGTGCAAAGGAGATTTACCAGGATGTTGCCTGGAATGGAGAGTAGGTCTTACGAGGAAAGGTTGAGGGTGCTCGGACTTTTCTCATTAGAACGGAGAAGGATGAGGGCCGACTTGATCGAGGTTTATAAGATGATCAGGGGAATAGATAGAGTAGACACTGAGAGACTTTTTCCCCGGGTGGAACAAACCATTACAAGGGGACATAAATTTAAGGTGAATGGTGGAAGATATAGGGGGGATGTCAGAGGTAGTTTCTTTACCCAGAGAGTAGTGGGGGCATGGAATGCACTGCCTGTGGAAGTAGTTGAGTCGGAAACATTAGGGACCTTCAAGCGGCTATTGGGTAGGTACATGGATTAGGGTAGAATGATGAGGTGTAGATTAATTTGTTCTTAATCTAGGACAAAAGTTCGGCGTAACATCGTGGGCTGAAGGGCCTGTTCTGTGCTGTATTTTTCTATGTTCTATGTGTGCAGACATTAGTCCAGTCCTTAAGACAGTCATTTAGGAATCTGGTAACAGACCTGTTTTTGAACTTGTTTGTGCGTGTTCTCAGACTTCTGTATCTCCTGTCCGATGGAAGAAGTTGGAAGAGAGAATAACCAGGGTGGGAGGGGTCTTTGATTATGCTACCCACACTCCCAAGGCAGCGGGAGGTGTAGACAGAGTCAATGGATGGGAGGTGGGTTTGCATGATGGACTGGGCGGTGTTTACGATTCTCTGTAGTTTTTTACGGTCTTGGGCCGAGCAGTTGCCATACCAGGCTGTGATGCAGCCAGATAAGATGCTTTCTATGGTACAGCTGTAAAAATTGGTAAGAGTCAATGTGGACATGCTGCATTTCGTGGACATGCTGGAGGAAGGAGAGGCGCTGTTGTGCTTTCTTGGTAGTAGCGTCGACGTGGGTGGACCAGGCCAGATTGTCGATGCTGTGCACACCTAGGTATTTGAAACTGTCAACTAGCTCCAACTCAACCGCGTTGATGCAGACAGTGGCGTGTACAATACTCAATATGGGTGTACATAATTTTAATTTATTGGCTGCTGCTCATTAAAAACAAAGCCCACATTGAGCAGCTGGAGACTCGGCGCACAGACTAACTCACTTCTGCTTTATAACTGCAAACTATTAAACCATATCCCATGGCCTTGCTTTCCTCCCCTACCCCTGTCTTGACACATTGATCCCTTATGGGCTATTGTTCCGGGATGTCAGGCACCATCCTGAGCCTCAACTAACTTATTATTCATGTGTCTTAATTTGTCAAACTATTCAAAAATGGCAGCATTACTGCCAAGGTTTTTTTCTATCCACAAGTGACGTCCGTAAGTGCACACTTCCTAGCAGGGGTCACTGATACCAATTGGGGTGGAACCCAATGATCATTCCAAAGCTTAATTGAGGCCAAATACAGCACTCCCACCCTGCCCTGGCACCCGTCAGCTCTCCAGAAAGGCTGGGGGTAGAGACTGGAACTTTCCCAGTCTGTGATATTGAATCTTATGAGGCTTAATTATATATCCTCTCATACGAGAGCTCTATCAAGTAGGTACAATATGACGGATGCTATTAGTTTAATTTACAGACAGTGATAGATACAGGGAGCTGCATCCCAACCACTTAGGCCTCACATTGAGATTATTTTTCAGAAAATGAAGATGGGAAGTTAAAGCACAACTTAATTATCTAAAGGTTAGTTAAAGTACCAGTTTTAATTCCACGATATTTCTCGTACAAGATTGCATTAAATAAAATGTTAAGCAACCATTACTACAAAGAGCCTTATGAGAGCAGCCACGTCTCTCGAACTGTAACATAGTTGCCCCCCACCCCCCCCCCCCAAGCAGAGGTCTCGGACCGAGGAGTGCTGTAATCTGCCAGTGCCCGACAGCACGACAGATCTGCTGTCCTCTGAAACTGCAACGCCGATGCCGTGCCCAAAGCAACGTACAACGATATCGAAGCATTGCAATGGAATGAAAATCAGCGTTTGCCTCAAGCTGTGGAGAAGGTTAAAGCTGCAAACGCTGACGATTCATCTCGATGTAGGTAGACACAGGGCGGAATTCTCCCAAACTTCCCGCTGGCACGTTGGATGGCGGGTATGGTAAATTGATCGGTTTCGCGCTGGCGTGAATTTACGGTGGAATCCTCTGCTGGTGCCCGCCATGGAGGGTTGGAAAGTCCACCAGGGGCCGGTGTGAACCGCATTTACACCCTGTTAATGGGAAGCAAATAAAGGCTCCCCACCCTGCGGATTGGTCCCGCTAAATTACCCCCTTCAATGGCAAATTTTAAAAAGAATTTCTCCGCTTTGTGTGGAGCAGTGGGATTGTGTAGAGAGCCAGTGAAAGGTGGAGATTGACAAAGGTAAAGGCAAAATATTGTCCTGCTCCCAGTTCCTGGAAAAGGATTTGCAGCTATTTCACCACCAGCACTGGAGAACGGATTATTCTCACATTACCCGCCGACAACAAATATTGATATTATGCTGAAACCAATTAACACCTTTCCTCATTCATCCTGACATTGTGGGAGGATTTTCTCGGGCTGATGGGGTTAGAATGGAGGTGGGCGGGTGTGTAATTTCACACCGCCGGCCTGCGCGCCAGCTTTTGGCACGAATCCCCACCCCCGCCAACTCAGGCCGTGTCTGGTCATGACCTGCATTTGACCCCGATGCTGGCGTTTACAGCCGAAACCAAAATCCTGTCCCCAGAAATCCTCCTTAAAGCGATGCTTTTCTTCGTTCGCGTGAGTCTGACTTTCCAAATCTATTGGGAGCTCTGGAGCGGTTTAAGCAGCAGTGATTGCTTTGGCAGTCAGCAGTACAATGACAGAGCATGAGAGTCCAGAACCACATGGGTAGCAGTGGTTCAAATGTTTCTACCCGCTTCTACCATTCTTGATACAGCCATCAATCAAACCATTGGATGGAGCACAGGGATTCTAATCTGATGGCAAGAAAAGTAAGAGGACGTCTGCTTTGACATAGCCTCAGCTGACCATAGGCAGTTCTCCGCTTTGTGTGGAGCAGTGGGATTGTGTAGAGAGCCAGTGAAAGGTGGAGATTGACAATGTTTTGCGGCAGAAGAACCGGCCTGCCACTGGGCAGCAGTGGGAGTTTTCAGTCCCGCCATTGTTAACGGTTTTCCTATTGCCCGCACCCGCCGCTGTCGGGGATCCCATGGGCTAGGCTGGAAGATCCCGCCGGGGCGAAGGGCCAGGAGTATTTGACCTACTTTTCAAATACCCTGTGTTCAAATAATGCGCAGAGATCTTTTTTAAAATAATACTTTCATTGAACATTTTCTTATGAATACAGAACATGAAAAGAAAACAAAACACACCCTCAAACAAAACCACAACCCCCCCCCCACCAAGCTGATGGTGACTAGCTCTTTAAAAAACAGAATGAAAGGATGCCATCTTTTATAAAACCCCTCCATTGCACCCCTTAACGTATACTTTATTTTCTCACGATGCAAAAACTCCATGAGACCCACCCCAGCCATACAGGTGCCCTGGGTGGAGAAGCCGATCTCCACTCCAACAGCACCCGCCTGTGAACGATCAGCGAAGTCTAAGACATCCACCCTTTCCCCTCCCCGCCCCCGTCTGCAACTCCGGCCAGGCTGACACCCCAAATATGGTCACCAGGGGACTGGGCTCCAATTCCACCTGGAGAATCGTCAATATGGTGTTGAAGAAGGAGGCCCAAAATCTCACCGGCTCACGACATGCCCAGAACATAAGCACATGATTTGGGAAACCCTCCCACAGCGCTCACACTTATCATCCAACCCCCTCAAACAGCCGACCCATCCCAGCCCTAGTGAAGTGCACCCAGCGCACCACCTTCAACTGGATCAGCCCAGTTTCATGAACGATGAAGAAATGTTCACCCCTCCCCCCCCAATTAAGGGACAATTTAGCGTGGCCAATCCACCTACCCTGTACATCTTTTTGGTTTTTGGGGGTGAGGCCCACGCAGACACGGGGAGAATGTGCGAACTCCACATGGACAGTGACCCAGAGCCGGGATCGAACCCGGGTCCTCGGCGCCCTGAGGCAGCAGTGCTAACCACTGCAACGCCATGCTGCCCAGGGGTGATTAGTTAAGGGAGACATTGTCACCGTCAATTCCAATTTCAGTTGGTCTACACTGATTGCAGCAATCAAACTTCCAAATCAGTCAGGGCATGCAGCAGGGTCAAATAAGGTTCGCCGTGAAACAGGAAAGATTTTCATCATATCCCTGTCGTCGAGAGAGGAGTTATTTGCAATTGGAAACTATGAGGTTTAGGCTCTGCAAAGAATTGAGTCATTGTTATGCAGTTGCAAAGTGACAAGCTCTTTAATGTCAGGCTATGGTATCTGCATTTACTGCAATCTGCTTAATGCCAGCATAATAAATATCAATATTCATAGATAGCAGCACTCTCCAAATGTTCGCCGCGGGGGTATTTAAGGAGTATTTTTGCTTCACTGAAACATTTGATACCCGATCAATGGTGCCCTCTCTTATTCGAGTATTTTGCCTTTGACAGAAAGGAAAATTGAACCAAAAAGTGTCTTGTCGCCTTCATGTAGTTGGAGTGTCGGAGTGCCTATCTGTGCAAGTTAAAGTGTCTGAATCTTAGTGAGAGAAAGTGTCCATGCGTGCCTGTATGTGTATAAATGTGTGTGTGATTGTACCCGAGAATGCGCACTTATTGCTGTTTGAGAGAGTATGGCTGTGCATGTCCCTGCCCACACATGGGATGGTGCGTGTCCCTGCCCTGAACGGTCCGTTATGTCTCCCTGCCCATGAACGGTGTGGTATGTCTCCCTGCCCATGATGGGGGGGGTCCTTGTCCATGAATGGGAGGTGGGGGGGGGGGGGGTCCGTGCCCTGAACGGGGGTGGGGGGGGGGGGGGGTGGGAGGGGAGGAGGGGGTGTCCCCCGGACGCTGTTTCAATATGCCACCTGGGTATGACAGTGGGACCCTTGCCATCGCCTCGCCAGGGAACCTAGCGTAAGCCCACCAGATGCGTAATTAATTATATCAGGGACGGTAGATGTGACGTGGTTTCCCTCCGCAGGAGGAAACACTCCCCACAATGGGCCTTAGCGTTTGATTGCAGGATTCCGCCCACTGAGCACCAGGAGTGCATTCAATCATAAATGGTATAATGAGTTGAGCTGCCTCTTGTCTTTACTGATTTTCCATCACGACTGACTGAATACCAATTGGTAGAAAGAACCTGGGATTATATTTCCCTCTCCTGGGCCCAGCAGCCGCCAAATGAGTCCCGCTGCCCATTTAACTCAGTATAATTAGAAAAAGAAATGGAACTTACAATCCAATAGGCGATTATCACTCCTTGTAGAAATCCCACTAGCACGTCTGAGGGATGGTGCCTGTAGTCTGAAACTCGGGAAAGTCCGGTGTAAAATGCCATCATGACTAAGAGTGACTGCAGGAGCGGTCTAAGCAATCGTGCTCCCTTCCAGGTAAACCGGGCTTCCAGATAAAACTGCAAAGGAAAAGACAGTCTTAAATAAATAGAGCCAACCTCCAACATTGCAACTTTTCCTGGGAAATGAAAATCGCTTATTGTCACAAGTAGGCTTCAAATGAAGTTACTGTGAAAAGCCCCTAGTCGCCACATTCCGGGGCCTGTTCGGGGAGGCTGGTACGGGAATTGAACCGTGCTGCTGGCCTGCCTTGGTCTGCTTTCAAAGCCAGCTCTATAGCCCTGTGCTAAACCAGCCCCTATGATGGTGGCAGCCTGTATGGTGATGTGTTTCTGTTTTCACTGCCGACACCCTGTAACACATGCTGACGTCCGGAGATCCCTGTTATTATCAATCGCCCCCTCAGGGACCATCCACAAATATTAGCACACTTCCAGGGATCACCAACACATTCCTCAAACTCTCCTGTCAATGTGAATGCACTCCCAGGGACCATCTACAAATATTAACACTCTCCCCTGTAAATACTGACATTTGGACACAGGATTTCTACAAATACAGAAACACTCTCAGGGGTGCCTGGCATATATTAAAACGCCCCGAAGAAATAATTGGGTACTCTCTAAATGTATTTTAAAAAACTCCCCGGGATGCCCTGCAAATGGTAAAACACTGCGAGGGCCCTCGAGTAAATATTAAAGCATTTCTACCTAACGCTGGGGGATCCTTCTGCAATTACTTTTTTAAAAAAACTTTAAGTACCCAATTCATTTTTTTTACAATTAAAAGGGGCAATTTAGCGTGGCCAATCCACCTACCCTGCACATCTTTTTGGGTTGTGGGGGTGAGACCCACGTAGACACGGGGAGAATGTGCAAACTCCACACGGACAGTGACCCGGGGCCGGGATCGAACCCGGGACTTCGGCGTCATAAGGCAGCAGTGCTAACCACTGTGCCGCCCCTTTCCTACAATCATTCATGGGAGACGTCCTGCAATACTGGAGGGGCTGAGGGAGGCTCCTACAAACACTGACAGTGTCAGAGTTTCTGATCCTAGTTTATGAAAGACTTGCCAGATACCCGGGGCATATTTCGTCCTTTCATAGTATGTGGGAAAATAAATAATGTACTACTAAGTAAACAAATACAGAATATATACACGTATACACGCACATGCATTCACGCACGCACATGAAGACTGATGGATCTGCAGGGTATACTGTCCTGTTTTCTCTGGGGTGCTAGGACCCCAGTTTGAAAGCTCATCTGTCAGAATGAGGCTTAACCTGGTGTAATATCATTGACACTCACACACTAGAACGCTCCCTGAAGCAATCTGCAGTTTTATTATGCTGGGAGGATTTGAACCTACAAATCGCCCACAGGAGAAACCCGATATAGGGCAGCATTGGGACGCAGTGGTTACCACTGCTACCTCACGGCGCCGAGGATCTGGGTTCGATCCCGGCCCTGGGTCACTGTCCGTGTGGAGTTTGCACATTCTCCCCGTGTCTGCGTGGGTTTCATCCCCACAACCCAAAAAGATGCGCAGGGTAGTGGATTGGCCATGCTAAATTGCCGCTTAATTGGAAAAAAATAATTGGGCACTCTAAATTTATTGCGAAAAAAGGAGATATCCGATAGGGGAAATTGTTTGCGGTCTGTGGAAGGAGCAGGGCAGACTGAGTGAATGCCTCAAATCACCTCAGGCTGAGAGAGTGTCGGCCTTAGATTAACTGAGTAATCCTACAGCAGGCACGGACACTGGAACACTCGAGTGAGAGAGTCGGAGTTACCATGCCTCTGATGAAATATCAAACTGGGACTCTATTCAACTATCCCAGCGGATACTGAACTTCTCACGTTAATGAGTTTCACAGAGCCCCTGGCTCCGATTCCTCCCTCAACCAGTAACACAGAAAAAAAACATCTGCAGCATTTCACAGTTCACAAAATGGCTGCCACATTTTTATGACAGCTCACACCGTTTGAAGCAACGAGATGATCCCAGTCTCATTTCTTTCCAAGGTAGACCGTCAAATTTATTTAGTCCCCATACCTTCCACCTCCATTAAAATGTATCCTTTCATTGCTTTTTCCAGCAGTTTGCTTGGTGGAATTCAGACCGCCTGTCCATTGCTGGAAATATCCCCAACTGTTTATAATTTATAATTACTTCCCTGGGCTAGAGTTCCAAACGGCAAGCCATTTATTTAAATAAGTGATCACTGGTATTCCGATCGGAAAGGCTTGGCCAACATCCAAAAGCACAACATGTCCCATATACACGGATCAGAAAATATCTAGTTTGGTTTGAAATTATAAGGAAACCATTATAACTCAAAAATGGTGCAATATTAGGAATAAATATGTTCCTATGAAAACCTCGCTATTTTAACAAACGCCCCTAACTTTTGCAAGGATGGTAGACAACAGGACTGCCAGCAGAGGAAGTCTGTTTACAGACAAAAATTCCTCCTTTTATGTTTTTCTCTTCTTTTCTTCCGTTCATCCGCCCCCCGTTCTTCTTTCATCCACACAGATATCCCACAGTGAGCTACAGATAACACTGCTGTGATAGACTCTGTGACATGCAAGCCCCTCGTCAAGTACCATGTCCTCAGATAACCATTATAATTACCACTCAAAATACTTTCACCACCGCATGCATCCCAGGGATGAAAGGTCACGCTGGAATAACTCGGGGGAATCTTAAACATTTTTAACCCAGTGACCCGAGTTTGAGAAGCGCTTTAGAGACTAAAGGGAACGCAGAGTGAAATTTAATTCAGACAGCCGTGAGCTGGAGCCCAGGGTTCCTTCCTTTGGGGTAGGCCCACCTTCTTAAGAGGCAATAAATCGAGGGGGGCCTTTTCTGGGATCAAGGACCCCCAAGGCTGAAAATCCCACCCCTCCCAAGAACTGACGGCCAATCGCAGGCCATTAGCTCCTCACTGTTGTCAACGCCATCAACAATGCATCCAGCAATGACCCAGGGCCGGAGATGAGGGAGGGCAAGATGGGGGTTGAGGGGTAGGGTGGCTGGAAGAAAAGATCGGGGACAGTTGCTCTCAGTGGGCCCCTCTCCCAAGCTGACTCCCTCCATCACGCATTGAGTACCCACCCTCCACTCCCCAAAAGCTAATGTGACAGGGGTTGCTTTTCGGCCTTCTCGCATGGTGACTGCCCAATCCGCCGCCGCTGGGTGAAAACAAGCGGAGGGAGGATGAGGCCCTTAAATGGGCATTAAATCCCCACTTTAGGCCCTCAATTGACAGCAGGACGGGAAGGTGGCCCACAGGCCTACCTGACAAAGATCTAATTGGCACATGGGCAGGAGAGGGGCTGCTTTCCCAGCTGGTACCCCCCTGTCCACCTCCAAACTCACCTCGGGGAAGGGCACTAAATTCCAGCTGCATTTTCTTTTCAAATATAGAATTTACAATGCAGAAGGAGGCCATTCGGCCCATCGAGTCTGCAGCGGCCCTTACAAAGAGCACCCTACTCAAGCCCATCTATCTACCCTATCCCTGTAACCCAGTAACCCCCACTTGACCTTTTGTTTTGGACAAAATTTAGCATGGCCAATCCACCTAACCTGCACATCTTTGGGCTGTGGGAGGAAACCGGAGCACCCGGAGGAAACCCACGCAGACATGGGGGAGAACGTGCAGACTCCGCACAGACAGTGACCCACCCGGGAGTCGAACCTGGGACGCTGGAGCTGTGAAGCAACAGTGCTAACTAACTACTATGCTGCCTATTTTAACAACAATAATTTCAAACCGTGTATTGATTGAGAAACAACGACACTTTAGCGTCGCTATTGCACGATTAGCGGGCAAAGGTTCTCGCTGAACCACCTTTGACTCATTCATGTGAATGATAAACCCTTCGGAGTTCAAAAGTAGAAGATTCTTGGGAGAGAAAGTTTAAAATTGTGGTTTAGCTGTACCGTGGGGGTGGGTTTCGGTGGGAAATCACTCACGCATGGCGTCTGAGGGGCAGGTTATGGCTTGCAGATTCACCATATCCCCGTAATGCCTACCACTGTCAACCAGGATGGGTTCGAATTTCCATGATCCCTTTTTCCCCCAATATCCGGAATAGTGTTAGGTTTCCATTGCCGCCCAACTGGCCTTCCAACTCAGGCTCTGTACACCAGCCACTCCACAGCTTTGTGTATCTTATCCTGCAAAGTCCCAGGCATCCATCACACATTGCTAATCTACAGTATCAAGAGTAAATAAACTGGTGGAAAATTCCTCCACCTACTTTCATAAAGCCCGCAAACCTCTGGGCAATTATCACACTGCACGAGTGGAGGGCAACAAGATTAAAAATCACAGGACAAATTACACTTGGTATTTGGAAGGAGCTGTCTGGACGGAGTCGATTCCTACACGTCCTGAAGTGTCAGCATTAGAACCATAGAACTCCTAGGGTGCAGAAGGAGGCCATTCGGCCCATCAAGTCTGCTCCGACCCTCCGAAAGACCTCGGCCCACTTCCCCCCCCCCCCCCCCACCCTATCCCCATAACCCCACCTAACCTTTTGGACCCTAAGGAACAATTTTATCACGGCCAATCCACCTAACCTGCACATATTTGGGCTGTGGGAGGAAACCCACGCAGACAATGAGAGAACGTGCAGACTCCACACAGACAGTCACTCGAGGGCGGAATCGAACCCGGGTCCCTGCCGCAGTAAGGCAGCAGTGCTGTCAAGTGCTTTAGTGAGAGTCAGAGTCGTTCAGAGATAATAAATCGACAACCCACTTGCCTTCCCAGAATACAGAAGGCGGAATTTATGACTACGGGTTTTTCACGTCTCCTGGTTGAGCCAGTTACATAAAAGGATTTGTGGCATTATGCTATGGCTGTTGCACTTCAGAATAGCTGTCAGTATGTGAAACACTGAGTTACAATTCATTTTTAGCTCCTTAAAGTATTCCAATTTAAAATTATCTTCCATGTGATAGTGACAGGTGTACTGGGTCTTTGGGGGGGAGGGGGGGGGGGGGGGGGGGGTAACTCACAAGCAGACAGAGACAGCAGCCTCAACGTCTCCCGAGAGAGTGTCACGAGGAACACAAGTGAGCAGCTGCACGCTCATCGAAGCTGGATGGCCGCAGAATGCGTTACGGCTGCAGGAGGAGGCCACTCTGCCCATCCTGCTTGCGCAGCTCTCCAGCTGAACATCGTGGCATGGTGCCCATTCCCCTGCCTTTCCCCGTAGCCCCACACAAAACAATCCTCAGCCCTCTCCAACGCCTCGATTGAACCGGCCTCCACCACACTTGCAGACAGTGCATTCCAGGCCCCCAACCACTCCCTGTGAAAAAGTTCTTCCCCCTCATCACATTTGCTTCTTTTGTGAATCACCTTCAATCCGTGCCCCCCTCGTTCTCGATCCTTTAAGGGTAGAACAGTTACTCCCTCATCTATTCTGTCCAGCCCCCTCAGCTGGAGAATAGGCGAGCAGAAGAGTGGGAACAGCTTAGAGTTGACACTGTCGAGGGAAAAGTGCCCCAATAGGAGAGGAACGGAAGGGGAGGGGTCAGCAGGAAGGCAGAGGAGGACAGGAGGATGGGGGAGGAGTGGTGGAGGAAAAAAAAAGGGAGGTGCAAGTAATGAAAACAAAACAGAAAGTGCTGGAAATACACAGCAGGTCGGGCAGCAATAGTGGAGAGAGAAACCACAGTTAATGTTTCAGGATGTGACCTTTCACTGCAACAGGCACGTTCATTGTGATTTTCTCTCCGGAGATGCTGGATGACCTGTTGAGTATTTCCAGAATTTTCTGATCTTATTTCAGATTCCCAGCATCCCATGCTTTCATGGTGGGCGCAAGCAGCTCAGGCTTGGAGCAGTAGCCATAATGTGCAAACAAAGGGTGCCAGAGGGACTTCCGTTCACAGGAGAGAGGTGAAAGGTCAGAGTAAAGACATGGACTAATTAGTGATGAGGTTTAAAGAGCCAGGGGTGGGCGAAAGGTTACCAGTGCGGAAGAAGGACCGGGGGCCCAGGCCCCATGGGGAGACGGTGGCAAAGTGGTATGGTCACTGGACTAGTAATCCAGAGACCCTGAGGCATACTCGGTGGACCTCGGTTCGAATCCCACCATGCCAGATGATGAAATTGGAATCCAATTAATATCTGGGATTAAAAATCTAATGATGACTATGAAACCGTTGCCGATTGTCGAAAACCCCCCATCTGCTTCACTAATGTCCTTCAGGGAAGGAAATCCGCCGTCCTTACCCGGTCTGGCCGACTTGTGACTCCAGACCCACAGCAATGTGGTTGACTCAGGTCAAGGGCAATTAGGGATGGGCAATCAATGCCGGCCCAGCTAGCGATGCTCACATCCTGTGAACAAATTTTGTTTTTTTAAAACTGAGGGGCGCACAAGATGGGAAGCGGCAATCGCAGCTTGGCCACTCCAGCCCTGTCCGGCAAAGGATGACAGCGTGGTGGAGAAAGATAAGTGGCCGGAAAATGGGAAGCAGCATGGTGGCGCAGTGGTTAGCACTGCTGTCTCACAGCGCTGAGGACCCAGGTACAATCCCGACCCTGGGTCGCTGTCCGTGTAGAGTTTGCACATTCTCCCTGTGTTTGCATGGGTCGCACACCCACAACCCAAAGCACAGCGACTGTTGCTTCACAGCGCCCAGGATCCCAGGTTCGATTCCTGGCTTGGGTCACTATCTGTGCGGAGTCTGCACGTTCTCCCCGTGTCTGCGTGGGTTTCCTCCGGGTTCCTCCCACAAGTCCCGAAAGATGTGCTGTTGGTGAATTGGACATTTTGAATTCTACCCGGGTACCTGAACAGGCGCTAGAATGTGGCGACTCGGGGATTTTCACAGTAACTTGTTTTGCAGTGTTAATCTAAGCTTACTTGTGACAATAATAAAGATTATTATTATGTGCAGGCTAGGTGGATTGGTCACACTAAATTGCCCCTTAATTGGAAAATAAATAATTGGTTCCTCTAAATTTATGAAACAAAATGGTGGAAGCGCGAAATTCAGGAGGTGGCCATTGTGTGTGCCCAGAATTGCAGGTTTTTTCCTTCACTGTATCATCACCTTATCACAAGGTCCTTCATTCTCAGGTCAGGTCTCTCCTCCTGCGAGTCCAGCGCCACAGGAAGCAAATTCTGGCAGTGGAGAGCAGTACGTGATCGACACCAAGCTCGGTCGACATTTGGAAGTCCTGTCATACCGGCCCCACCCTCGCAACAGCCTCCAAAGAGATGAATTTCTAACGTTGAGCAGCTCGTGTGTGAAGGAAGGAGTTGCTTGAAAGAATCCGTGTTTTGTTTTGGAAAAGGAAGCTCTCGGCAAAGGGGAACTCTGCCCTATTTAAAAAGCGACAAACGTGAACAGCTTCCTCACAAACACAATTTTCCAACAAGTATTCAGATGGGTGTGTCCCTGCATTGTGGCAAAGTTCAGCCTGAAGCATTGTCAATTTTCTTTTGGGGGGGGGCGGGGGGTGGCGACAATTTGTTCTCTTCCTGCTTGGTTAATTGTTTTAGGTTTCCCACCAACTGACTTCCCGACTCAGACACGGCGTGCCAAATGTGCAACTGCATTATATTGTCCTTGCGATCACTGACGCTCAGCTCTCGGGGTTGAAGTATCAAAATATCAAATGAAATCTAGGATAAAGAGGCTTGAACACCACCATTGATAGATGTTAGAAGATATCGTGGTGGATTCACATCTCAGTCCAGAACACCCACACAAATGCATGTTTGCAAAAGTACTGCCTTGGTGTCCCCCGCCTCCCCCCACCCACCCCTCACTCTCTACATTGCCTTTGTTTTATGCTTTTCCTCTACTTTGCTTCCTGGCAGGAAGTTGCTGCAAGCTTCCACAACAAGGACCAGCCAATGTCAAAGTGCAGTTTTTCGCCAAATGCATCCAGATTCCAGGCCTTCGGGTGGGTTTTCTGCTTTTCTCTGGCAGATACTGTAAAATTTTGGGGGCAATTAAATGCTCTGGCAGCGCGGTTGCCGTTTATAATGCGGGGAGATGCAGCTGCCAACGTGCACACAGCAAGATCCACCAAATTGCAACGAGGTAAACACGCAGATAATCTCTTTTGAATGATGAAGGCCCAAGGATGTGGAATCCTCGAACGTTTACGGCACAGATAGAGGCCGCTTGGCCCATCGTGTTTGCCCCAGTTTAATCCCACTTGCCAGCATTTGGTACCCAGCCTCTTAGGTTACGGAGGTTGACGTGCCTATCCGGATGCCTCCTGAATGGACTGAGGGGTTCTGCCTCTAGCACAGGGTTTGTTTCAAAAGCGGGGTTGCGACCTGCGGGTGAGACGCGGACGGGTGTCGGGAGCGATTGGCCCTGCCATTCCTGTGGTGGTTCCGATTACGGGAGAAGCACCCAACAGGCACTACCGGCTTTTACATCTACAATTGTGGCCGCTCCGCCTTTTACATGGAGATGAATTAGGCTGTGTGGAATCTTCAGCCAGAAGCGGTAGCAGAGGGCAGGCCATGCACCATGGGTGGGATTCTCCGACCCTCCGCACCGAAATCGAACTCGGAGCAGGTGCGGAGAATTACCAAAAATAGGCCACTATGCCGGCACACGATTCTCGCGCGATCGACACGGCACCCGTCGGGGGCCATTGGAAAAGGCCCCACCGGCAATTCCCCGCGCTCAACGGGCCGAGTGGCCATCGAGTCCCGCCGGCGTGGTTCTAATGTGGTTCCACCCGGCAGGAACTCGGAGTTGCGGCTGATGGGCGTTATGGGGGGCGGGGGGGGGATCAGACACCGGGTGGGGGGGCCTCGACGACGGGCAGGCCCCGCGATCGGGGGCCACAGATCGGCGGGCCATAGCAATCCGGGAGCGATCTATCTTCCTGTGTAGCTCCGCCATGACGGCAGCGCCCGCGCCGAGGTGGGCCGCCGTGCTCGTGCCCGGCCGCGCGGTCTGTCCAGCAAGGCCCCGTCGGCAGCCAGAGCTACGGGACACACGCTGGAGGCCTGCTAGCCCCCTGGAGAACGGGGAAATCACCCTTTCGAGGAAAAAATCTGGAGTGATTCCCGCCCGTTTTCCGGCGGGCATGGGGACTTAGTCCCCCAAAGGGAGAATCCCGATTTTGCAGCTTTTGTCAAGCAAGGCAGGTGAACTGTGAAGATCAATGGTTTTCTTAAAAGTAAGAGATGGCCAGAGACTCAAATAGGCAGTTGACCTATTGTTCCCATCACATTCCCTCACAAAAGGACACGCATGCTGATTGGTCTCTCAACGGGGGGGGGGGGGGGGAGTCAGATATATCATCCCTGCCATCTTTTGGGGGCCTTCAAACCTTGCAGCCATTAAAACAAAAACAAAAAGCGACACCAGGGAATGATGAACAAGATGAAGCAGAGAGAATTCAGGAGGGCATCATTTACCTCAGAGTTTGGATGTCTCAATAAGCTCAGAATGTACCATATGCCCTTCAAAGGCTAAAGGCACCTCGGAAGTATCGGTAGGTTTGAGGAACATTCCGGAGCTGACAATAGGTCAGTGTTTGACAACAATCCTCCAAAGAGATAGGCTACGCACTGCATGAAACCTTTTGCCAATTCTTTCCCGTCAGGTAAATGATGTGTAAACAGAATGGGCTGGAACCAATTGGAGGCTGCAAGCAGACAGGAAGTGGGGAAGAGTAGAGACAAATGTTTCTGTATTGCATCACTGAAAGGCAAGCTCGTCAGCGTGCGTGGGAGTAAGGAGTGTGCTAAGCCTGAAGTGGAACATTATATTAATCAGAATCATATCAAGTGGCGGTCTCCTGAATTAAACATCATGAAGCACAAGATGTGTTGTTTTATCGAGTGCACTACTAACCTGCAGAGCAGCTGGCTCACTAGCCTCAGTCATTTTCATCTATTAAACAGGAACAAACAAACGTACATTGCCCACATGTGTAATTCATGCTCCACACTTTGTATACAATTAGTCACGCGTAGCGAGAGCCTCTTTCTCCTCCTTTAAAACCAACATCTTTTTAAAAATAAATTTAGCGTACCCAATCCTTTTTTTTTCCCCAATTAAGGAGCAATTTAGCGTGACCAATCCACCTACCCCCGCACATCTTTTTGGGTTGTGAGACCCACGCAGACGCGGGGAGAATGTGCAAACTCCACACGGACAGCGACCCAGGGCCGGGATCGAACCCGGGTCCTGGGCGCGTGAGGCAGCAGTGCTAGCCTCTGCACCGCCGTGCCGCCTTAAAACCGCCATCTTTGACCACACCTTTGGTCATTTGTCCTTCTTTCCCGCACACGCGGCTCAGTGTCCAGTACTGCTGTATAACACCCTGCGAAGTTGGGACGTTTTATTACATTAAAGGCAATTGGAATGGTAAAATAGTAGTAATGTTACTGGGCTAGTAATCCAGAGGCCTCCTCAGGCACGGATTCCAATCTCACCGCAGTAGCTGGTGGAAAACGCTCATCTCAGTAACTGCGACCGCAAAACTGTGGGATTGTTGCCCGTCTGATTCAAGATGGCGCCGGAGCATGGCGACTCTCTGCGAGCTCTCTCCCCCTGTCCCTTTTCTTTTATCTCCTATCAGCATTCTGACATACTAAAACTATTTTCCGCCCCTTATATAATTACTAACAACGTTCTACTGTGTTTTCTTACAGCAAATAAATTTAGAGAACCAATTTTTTTTTTCCAATTAAGGCGCAATTTAGCATGGCCAGTCCCCCCTAACCGGCATATCTTTTAGGGTTGTGGGGGTGAAACCCATGCAGGCACGGGGAGAAATGTGCAAACTCCACACGGACAGTGACCAGCGAACGGCTGGAGAATTCCAGCCCATGTGACCATCTCTCATGCAAACCGATAACAGTTTACCGCACTTGAGGACTCTTGGTTCTTATGATTCAGACCAATATGGCTTTATGATAAGGAGCACGGCCCACATTCAGAAGAAAGATAAAATGGCGTTAGTTGCTGCACCTATCGAAAGCAGGTTACATGGCAAAAGTGCGTCTGGTAACAGAAAACGTTCTGTGGCTGTCAAATATGTCAATTTTGCCAAAGAACAGTCCATTTATAACACATAGTACATAGAATTTACAGTACAGAAGGCGGCCATTCGGCCCATCGAGTCTGCACCGGCTCTTGGAAAGAGCACCCTACCCAAGGTCAACACCTCCAACCTATCCCCATAACCCAGTAACCCCACCCAACACTAAGGGCAATTTTGGACACCAAGGGCAATTTATCATGGCCAATCCATCTAACCTACACATCTTTGGACTGTGGGAGGAAACCGGAGCACCCGGAGGAAACCCACACACACACGGGGAGGATGTGCAGACTCCACACAGACAGTGACCCAAGGCGGAATCAAACCTGGGACCCTGGAGCTGTGAAGCGATTGTGCTATCCACAATGCTACCGTGCTGCCCTAATTTAAATGTCAGTTAGCCCTGAAAATCCTTCTCTTTCTAGCTCACCATCCAGTACCTTCTTGAAGCTATTTATACTGCTGACTTTGATATTGTTCTGGAGTAATTTATTTCAAAAGCTGCTTATGTTTAAGGGAAAAATGTGTTCACATATATCGCCTGCCAAGGGTCTCACTTTGCTGCCAAGGCAGTTTACAGCGAATGTGCTGTTTGAGATTCAGTTTTATTCTGTACATGCCAGCACTAGTGTTGAATGAAATCCAGGCAACACGTTGACAAAACTTGGTTAATTTTGCCTCGTGAAGCTCAGGTGGAAAGAACATTTTCAGTTAATTTTACACCATCAGCTGGGGGTCATCTCCACAGAAAACTTTCTAGGGCAGCAAATTGGTAGGAATTGCTCAAAATCACTGGTGTACGCTTGCTGGCCAGGTTACTGACAGGTGCTAACCAATCATAAGCCAACATCATGCATGGTGAATTCCAGGCTGATGTTTAAGAGGATCATCTTCTTCCAAGGCAGTTCCCTGAAATTACAGATAATTTGTGCCCATTCCGATTCGATGGGTTTATCAGTCACCCAGAGGCCAATGTGCTATCTGCAGACTCTGACAGGCCTGACGAGCTGACGAGCAGCAGGGTAGCATGGTGGTTAGCATAAATGCTTCACAGCTCCAGGGTCCCAGGTTCGATTCCCGGCTGGGTCACTGTCTGTGTGGAGTCTGCACGTCTTCCCCCTGTGTGCGTGGGTTTCCTCCGGGTGCTCCGGTTTCCTCCCACATGCCAAAGATGTGCGGGTTAGGTGGATTGGCCATGCTAAATTGCCCGTAGTGTCCTAGTAAAAGTTAAGGGGGGGGTTGTTGGGTTACGGGTATAGGGTGGATACGTGGGTTTGAGTAGGGTGATCATGGCTCGGCACAACATTGAGGGCCGAAGGGCCTGTTCTGTGCTGTACTGTTCTATGTTCTATGTTCTATGACAGGTGCTGGAAGGGTCAACAATTTCAGGCTGTGAACTTTCCCTTCCAACGTGACCACCCTAGCCCCCCTCAACCCCCTCATGCACTTTTGTTTTCTCTATTCGGTTCCCCTAGCTTGTCCCAACACTATCCACCCCTCCTCCACAAAGCCACTGTCCTTGTCGTTCAGCTTTGTCCCCACTGAGCATTAACCTCTGGTTTCCTATTAATACATTCTGCCACCCTACCTCTGCCACTATTAACACTCTTCAGTCCCTATTGATAATAATAATCTTTATTAGTGTCACGAGTCGGCTGACATTAACGCTGCAGTGAAGTTACTGTGGAAAGCCCCTAGTCGCCACATTCAGGCGCCTGTTCGGGTCCACCGAAGGAGAATTCAGAATGTCCAAATTACCTAAAAGCACGTCTTTCGGGACTTGTGAGAGGAAACCGAAGCACCCGGAGGAAACCCACAGGAGAACGTGCAGACTCCGCACAGTGACCCAAGCTGGGAATCGAACCTGGGACCCTAGAGCTGTGAGACAACAGTGCTAACCACTGTGCTATCATGCCGCCCATGCACCATTAACGACCCTTTGTCTCATGTCCAGGACATCTTTGTCAATCTCTCCTTAGCTTGAACCTATCCATTCTGCCCCACCCCCCTGTCCCGATATATCTCTATTCTCAGTTATGTAGCTGGGTCAATGGACTTGAAACATTAACTCGGTGTTTCTCTCTCCACAGATGCTGCCAGAGCTGCCGAGTTAATCGAGCATTTTCTGTTTCTATTTTAGGTAACTTTGTTTGGAGTTTTGGTGCGTTCCATCCGACACCTCAGCATCACCCCTGCCCGTTCCCGACAAAGACTCTCAATGTACTCGCCACTTTCCCGAATGAGCCTTTTCCATTCTGGTCGGGCACAAGCCAGGGACGCCCATGAGTTGACATCTTCAGGGATTCTCCAAGGGCCTCCTTCAAGGATTTCTGCTGCCCTCCTGCGATCTCCTGCTACGGCCAAGTAAAGCACTTGCTTCTGGTGTCAGGCCTACGAGCGACATGTCCGACCCAAGAGAGGGACGGACTGGCATGATGCTGACACAGTGAACAACCTTCTGTTGCTTCTGTTTCATGGGTTTAAGGCCCACTTTAATGACAAGACTCTGGCGACAATGCTGTGCATTTCTGGTAAAATTAGAATGCTACTTACTGCAAACCCAAACAAATCAGCTCAAAGTTGATCAGTTCTAGTAAGGAAATGTCTGAATTTGTAAATATATATCAGAGTTTTACTGAAAAGATTATCTCCTTCCACCTGCTCCATGGCATATTTCAATAATTCAATTGGGTCAAGACATGTTTAGACCCTGCAAGTCCAATGGAAGATGCTGAATAAGACACTTACCGCCAGATAGAGGAGGGTGTACATTGCGAAGGAGGCATGTCCAGAGTAAAAAGACTTCCTAAAAATAAAACACAAGAGCTCGGAGTGAGACACTCAGGTTCAGGGCAAGCGCTTTGTATCGGAGAGAAAATAATTGCAAAATTTTTCCCCGTTTTGCCTTCTGATGCCGTTGGTTGCTTGCTCTGGAGATTTCCGTGAGTCAGGCCTAATGCTCCTCTCACTTGACCGTCCACACATACTTTCCAGGAGAGGTCACTGGACAGTGATCAGCACCTGGAATGCCAGGGGCCTTTTTATCTCTCTTCCCCCACTCTCCCAAGAGACCCCCAGCTTTTCGTCCATTTCTTTTTTTTTTCTAAATTTAGAGTACCCAATTATTTTTTTCCAATTAAGGGGCAATTTAGCGTGGCCAATCCACCTATCCTACACATCTTTGGGTTGTGGGGGCGAAACCCACGCAGACACGTGGAGAATGTGCAAACTCCACACGGACAGTGACCCAGGGGCGGGATTCGAACCCAGGTCCTCAGCGCCGTAGGCAGCAATGCTAACCACTGTGCCACCGTGCTGCCCTTTTCGTCCATTTCTGATATGTATATCCTCACATCCCTGGAACCACCTTTGCGAAATTTCACCCTCCCCTTTCATTTTTAAAAATAAATTTCAGAGTACCCAATTCATTTTTTTCCAATTAAGGGGCAATCCACCTACCCTGCACATCTTTGGGTCGTGGGGGCAAGACCCAAACACAGGGAGAATGTGCAAACTCCACACGGACAGTGACCCAGAGCCGGGATCGAACCTGGGACCTCGGCGCCGTGAGGCAGCAGTGCTAACCTCTGCACGACGATGCTGCCCTCCCCCCTTTCTATGCCTCAAGTCACCAAAGCCAACTTCAACAATCAATTACTCTTTAGACTGGGAACAGTTAATCCAGCTTGAAAACCTGGGGCCTGCGGATCTTTTCGGCTCTGGAAACGTGCCGGCCAATCGCTAGCACCACCCGATCCCAATGTGCGGGTTTGGCCAACCAGAATGGCAGCGACAGAGCATGGCATCTGCCCCGTGCCTTCAGCTAAGGGAGCGAGAGCGAGAGAAAGAGAGAGTCATCAGTTTAATAAAAAAGGCAAAAATCCAGATCGATAAGGCCATCCTACCTGGCCTCTGTTACTGCTGAAGCGGTCGCTCTGCAATCGTAATCCTCAATATATCCTCGGGAGCAGTTAATCTTTGTGAAATCTGGTCTGCAGACATCCAGGAAATGGGGCCTCAACCTCCCAACAGCAACCTTGGCCAAATCAGTGAGAGATTGGCTAACGGCACAGCCAAAGAGGAAGCTGCCAACCTGTTTGTATATCATAGATACATAGGGGTTCGTGACGAACGACCTGCTTTGCTCATTCAGGAATCGAACTCTGTAGCTTTCTCCAACAACAATCTGCGGGGCGAACAAAAGAGAAAGAAAGGGAAAAGGTAAGGTTTTGCAAAGGTTTACCATCCTCCCCACCCCCATCCCTCCCATCCCTTTCATCTTACTATGGTCACCACTGGGGAACATGGGGCGTCTCAGAACGGGCAGAAGGATGCAGTGGGGTGGGATGTTGTCATGGAACGGGGCAGTCCGGAGGTGTTTTTTTTTCCTGGTTGCCCGTAACACAGTAGCACAGTGGTCAGCACAATTGTTTCACAGCTCCAGGGTCCCAGGTTCGATTCCCGGATTGGGTCACTGTCTGTGCGTTCTCCCCCGTGTCTGCGTGGGGTTTCTTCCGGGTGCTCCGGTTTCCTCCCACAAGTCCAAAGATGTGCAGGTTAGGTGGATTGGCCATGCTAAAAATAAATTGTCCATTAAGTGTCCAAAATCGGCCTCAAGTGTTCGGTGGGGTTACTGGGTTACGGGGATGAGGTGGAGGTGTGGGTTTTGGGTGGGGTGCTCTTTCCGGGGGGCCTGTGCAGATTCGATGGGCCGAGTGGCCTCCTTCTGCACTGCAAATTCTATGGAAAAAAAAGCAGTTTGGGTAGGAATTTGCAAAATCAACCTGGTCAGGTGAAGCAGGGTTGAACTTGAGTTATTCGAACTAAAGTCCCATCACCGTTAGTGTTGCTGTGAAGCCTGTATATGCAAGCTTTCGGAACAAGAGTCTCAATGTGGCTTGCTACCTTCTCTCCCAACCCCCTCCGCACCCTGCCCCAAAAGGGTTTCATCTCGAACTGATCCCACAGTTCAAACTCTGTGTAACTCATATTTGGGTCCCTGTGGCCTCATTGAACATTTACGACTTAGTTGCTATAATTCAAGGACACAAAGACAGACAAGACTATTGTTATTTTAAGGCATTCTAGGTCTGTGCCGGAAGCTGACAAGCAAAGTTTTGGCACTGGATTTGTGCTGTTAGTAAATTATATCATTATTGTGCGCTTAAGGTACACGCTGACCTTTGTGCAGCCTTCAAATAAACATCCCTACCAAATAAAGCAAGATTCTATTTGTGCTTTTCCCCAGTTGTGTTTTCCACAGACCTTTTCTAGTGTTGAGATCCACAGAATCCAAGGCAAGAACTGACAGTTGTGACGTCAGTCAGGGTCCAATGCCAAGATAAATGCTGTGGCGTACGAATTCAGCACCAGCTCCGTCCCCACATCGTTAATCACACAGGGCGCAGGCAGCATGAAACGTGGGCCTGTGCAGTTGACATCGAACATGCAAATAATGACAGGAATTCCTTTACAGGAACAAACTGCTGACGCAGCTTTGCAGCTTGTTTAACCCCTTCCGGACTGGAAGGACAACCTCTGTGCTAGAAAGTGCACTTAACAGGGACCAACAGTGTGTAGGGCTCGGGGTTTGTTCTGTTCGAGTTAAGATGGGGAGATGCCGGCGTTGGACTGGGGTGAGCACAGTAAGAAGTCTTACAACACCAGGTTAAAGTCCAACAGGTTTGTTTCAAACACTAGCTTTCGGAGCACTGCTCCTTCCTCAGGTGAATGAAGAGGAAGCCACTTCTTCATTCACCTGAGGAAGGAGCTATGTTTCGAAAGCCTGGTGTTGTAAGACTTCTTACTGTGTTCTAGTTAAGAGCAATGGATGTGCAGGTAATATCTTGCTTAATTGCACTTTCCAGGTAGACCACAGAATTGGTGTTCGCATGCAATATTCAGAATGTTGCCTAATCCTTCCATGTTCTAGTGAGTTTTCCTGTGTCACAATCCTCCCACCCTCCCAGTTGTGTTCTTCCAGTTGTAGAAAGCCATTCAGCTTTAGGAGTTTGAACAGATTTTACTGCAGTTCTCGGACAGATGTAGATGCAAGGTGCCAGGGAAGGCCGTGGTTCATGAAGACTCCTTCAAAAAAATGTTAAAAACCAGACACTACTGTGCAGTCTGCCCAAGAGACTGCAAGGTTTCTGGGAATCAATGTACAAGTATCTCCAGGCCATCTTCTGTAACACCTCATATTCTCAAAACACTTCAGACAATTAATGACGAGTGGCAAATTGGCTTGTGGCAGGGAAAAGACTTGGCGACCCTATCCATCAGCAACATCCCACATCCACCAGCAACATCCCACAGTTAGCAATACGATTCCCGGTATCGGAATGTGAACTTGGATTGTATGGTCAAATCCTCAAGTGGGATTCGTACCGATAGTCAGTAAATGGAACAGGTGGCAGCACCAGAGACCCGGGTTCGACTCCAACCTTGGGTCACTGTCTGTATGGAGTTTGCATGTTCTCCCCGTGTGTGCGTGGGTTTCCTCCTGGTGCTCCGGTTTCCTCCCACCGTCCAAAGATGAACAGGTTAGGTGGATTGGCCATGAGCAATTGCCCCTTAGTGTCCAAAAAGGATAGGTGGGGTTACTGGGATAGGTTGGGGTGAAGGGCCTGTTTTCATGCTGTAAACATTTATTGATCTATGAGTTCTGCTCCAACAACACTCAAGACACCATCCAGGGTAAAGCAGCCTGTTCGATTAGCACACATTCCACAAACATTCAATCCCTCTACCACCGACGCATAGTAGCAACCATGTGTACCCACCACAAGATGCATTGCAGGAACTCACCAAGGATCCTTTGGCAGCACCTTCCAAACCCATGTCCACTACCGTCTAGAAGGACAAGAGCAGCAGATACCTGGGAACCCCACCACCAGGAGATTCCCCCTCCAAGTCACTCACCATCCTGACTTGGAAATATATTATGATGTGGAGATGCCAGCGTTGGACTGGGGCGAGCACAGTCTTACAACACCAGGTTAAAGTCCAACAGGTTTGTTTCAAACACTAGCTTTCGGAGCACTGCTCCTTCACCTGAGGAAGGAGCAGTGCTCCGAAAGCTAGTGTTTGAAACAAACCTGTTGGACTTTAACCTGGGGTTGCAAGACTTCTTACTGGAAATATATCGGCCGTTCCTTCACTGACGCTGGGTCAACATCCTGGAACTCCCTCCCTAACAGCACTGTGGGTGTGCCAACACCTCGGGGGATGCGGCGAATCAAGGAGGCCGCTCACCACCACCTTCTCAAGGGAAATGAAGGATGGGCAATAAATACTGACCTAACCAGCGATGCCCACATCCCGCATAAACAAATTAAATAAGATGCTGCCAGACCCGCGGAGTTTATCCAGCATTTTCTGTTTTTATTCATGCTAATGATCCCATAGCACCAATCGCAGATGATCAGAGATTTAATCCAGTTGTCCTACAGCTGTTGTAATCGTTTCTCAATCAACACTGCCAAAACAGGTCAGCTTGTGGGAGCTTGCTGTGCTCAAACTGACCAGGGCATTTGACCGCCCGAGAGTGGCGGGTGATTCACAAAAATGATCCACTGGCTGCCGAGTGCTTTGTGACATCCTTTGTTAACAAAACAAATTCAATGCAAGAGATTGTATTCGTGGTGTGGGGGAGCGGGCGGATCCACAGACTGCGCAAGTTGTGGTTTGTGATATCATTGGGACACCTCGACGGGATTCCTGCTGATCACGCAGGTCTCGTCATCCCTCCCCACCCCCCCATACTTCACCCGGCAGAGTCTACACGCTGCAGAAAAAAAGTAATCATTTTCTCCCATGTCACACTAGCTGCGTTACTTCAGTTTCCTCCTGACCTTCAATGAGTTGCCCCCAGCGCGTAACCATTTCCATGTGCTCCTGAAGTTACTAATTAATGCAATGTGTCAATATTCTTTTTTCCAGCGCAAATGCGTATGACCTAATCAGTTATGGATCATAAGCTGCTTACTCCAGGGATGATCGTCATGAGTCACTGCCCCCCCCCCCCCCCCCCCCCCCCCCGCCCTCCCCTCCCTTGTTCCAGTTTGGCGATTGTAGGCCCAGTGGGATTGTTTGTTCAGCCATCAGATTTATCCCGGCGAGTGGGAGTCTACATTCAGAGGCAACCCCGTTTACTGTGGATTATACAGCCTTTTGAACCAGGGAGGGCATGAAGCAGGATGAAGCACATTTCATACCAGGTCAAATCTCTGATGATTACTTACTGCAATGCAGAACAGACAACTTCTCCCCCACCCCCCTCCGCCCAAAACAAATTAGGTACGCACTTCATCAAACACAATGAAAGGAAATACAACTTTACCGCAAAAGTAACAATGAAATAAAGTCAGAGGAGTTACACGGGGCGGGATTCTCCATTCCCAGACCCGATTTCGGAATCGCCGATGGGGCGGAGAATCCCTTTTCACGATGGGATCGGGGACGGCGCCTGTTTTCGGAAGCTCCGCTCCCTCCAAAACTGCGTCATCGAGGAGCTCGCCGCACGCCATTGGGGCGGCCTCAGGATGTCACCTGAAGGTCCTTCCCCCCCCCCCCCCCCAATGCTCCGCCCCCAACGAGCCGAATTCCTGACTGCACGGGGGATGTGTTGTCTCAGTGGTCAGGAACCAAGTGTGGCGGCTGCGGACTGCGTCCAGCGGCGGCAACAGGCGGGCGGGGGGGGGGGGGGGGGGGCTTTGACGAGGGCTGGGGGGACTGTCGGGGAGGTGGCAAGGGGGTGTCCAGAGGGGCACGATCTGGCAGGTCGGGTCCGTGGGCGGCCGGTGCCATGTTGTACGGCGCGACCGCTGCAGGTCGTTGCCATGCGCATGCGCGGCCATGGACCCGGCTATTCTCCGGCCGTTTATATCGGGAAGGCCATGCGTTTTACCTGGCGCGGCTACTAGCCCCTCACCGGTTGGAGGATTGGTGCTGGGGTCGTGCCGATTTTTCGCACGCAAAATGCCACGGATTCTCCGGACAAAGCCTGGAAATCGGAGACTCCAGGCCATGGTCATTCATCCCATTTAACCGCTGCCATCCAGAATCCAGGTTTAATTGTGTCAGAGTGGCCTCTCGCCCAACAGCATCATTTGATTCCTTAGTCGGCAAACATTAAACAGCGGCAGCGGAATTCTCCGTCAGCTGGTTTCTCTGGTCCGCCGGCAGCGTACCCACGCCCACGGCTTTCCCGACAGCATGGGGTAACCACAATGGAAAGCCCCATTGGCTGGCTGCGGGAACGGTGAATCACGCCCAGGATTTGCGAGCCCCGCCCACAGGTTGGGAGCTCAGCCAGATCGGGCCCAAAAATACCACCGGCACCAGTTTTGGTGGAGGTGGTTTCACCGGCCAGCAAGGCTGGTCCCGCATTCTTTCCCCCGCCCCCCGTGAGGCAGGCAGCCAATTGGTCCCTTTAAGAGTCCGTTACCAGTGGAAAAATGGGGGCTTCATTGGGTTGTACCATGTCATGGGGCGGGAGTTGGGTAGGGGGCAGTTTAACTGCCTGCAGAATGCTGGGTGAGTCAGTGCTTCAGGTAGGCCGAAACCCCCTCCATATCTGTCTGCCTGGGTGAAAGCACAGCCTATAAAAGATTGCACCTTCACCCCCTGCTTTATGGTGCTTTGGTAATTTTCTGACAAAGTGAGGGGGGGGGGGGGGGGGGGGGGGGGGGGGGGGGGAGAGAGAGAGAGAGAGAGAGAGAGAGAGAGAGAGAGAGAGAGAAAGGTCAAAATCCCAACGAGCGACTGTTTCCTCCCCCTGGGGTGGGTTCAGGACCCAGAAACAGTCCCAGTTCCTGGTTCATGTTCTAAAGGTGAAAATTCAGCCCCAGTCTCTGCTTTCAAATATCTCCAACTGTCGCTCAGTCCTTTCCTTCATGGATATTATTCCAGCTCTTTTTCAACTGGTCCCATATTAACTGGGCAGCACAGTAGCATAGTGGATAGCACAATTGCTTCACTGCTCCGGGGTCCCAGGTTCGATTCCCGGCTTGGGTCACAGTCTGTGCGGAGTCTGCACGTTCTCACCGTGTGTGCGTGGGTTTCCTCCGGGCGCTCCGGTTTCCTCCCACAGTCCAAAGATGTGCAGCTTAGGCGGATTGGCCGTGACAAATTGCCCCTTGGTGTCCAAAAAGGTTAGGTGAGGTTACGGGGATAGGGTGGAGGTGTGGGCTTGGGTAGGGTGCTCTTTCTAAGGTCCAGTGCAGACTTGATGGGCCGAATGGCCTCCTTCTGCACTGTAAGTTTTATGGTAAGTACTATGAACTCAGTCACTCAGCACCCACATTTCAGCAAGGTTTACTTGAATTCAAACCTTGGAATGTACATTGCAAATATCAATTGTATTGAGGCATCTCCGAGAAGAACTTGCCATATGGAGAAAAGTTGAATTCTATTGAACTTTCTGTAATATTCCATTTGAAATGTTTCACAATGTACTTTGACAAATGTTATAAATAAAGGACATTTGCAAGGACACAATGTTAGGGAAATAAACAAATTTATACTGTTTGAGAAGAGTGGTGATCGGTAGAGGTATTGCCGTGGAGAATGCACCAGTTGGTGGTGACTGACAGTCAAGTGCCAAGCATTGTTAAACCAGGCAGCTTGACCCTGGCTGGTCACGGCATTGCCCTGAGGAATGAACCGGCGAACGGCCGTCAGTTATTTTGTCTGGCTGAAACTGGAGCAATGTGTGCACGTGCTCTTTCTGTCAGCAAAGACAGAGAACTTTCTGTTTTTGTAAAGTCACTGTGGCTACATTTTGTCCCAACTTGAGCAAGGCTTAGTCATGTTGAACTGAAGTGTAGCAGTTGAGCAGCAGAAAATAGCAAGTGGTGGATCACAGGTTATGCGACTTGGACTAACTGCGGCCAATGTATTCTGCAATTATATTACATCCTCTCTTTGCAGTAACACACTTGCTGAAAGAACAATTTCTGCCTCCTTTCCAAAACCTAATTGGTTGCTGACAGCAATATGAGCTGACTCAGCATTAACAATATCCCACATTTGATAGGACAGTACACTGCTGTTGGCTCTCGTATCACACGTTTAAACCAAGAAGCTGTCACACAAGACTCCCTATGGACATACAACACTGTATTAGCACATTGGATAGAATCACAGAATCACTACAGTGTGGAAGGAGGCCATTCGGTCCATCAAGTCTGCACTAAAATTGGTAATTCAGCCTGACGAACCATCTGTGTTTCATGGTTATCTCATGCATGGAAACTCCAACCAGTCAGTCCAATGACATGAATGAGACCCCTGCAAAATATTGGTCAGAAACCTATCTGGACCAGGCTCCAAGAACCGGTCAGAGGCTGGGAATCCTGTGGTGGGTAACTCCCCTCCTGACTCCCCAACACCTGTCCACTATCCACAGGGCAGGAGGCAGGCGTGTGATGGAACACTCACCATTTGTCTTCTGAAAGCAGCCTCAACAACACTCAAGAAGCTCAACACCATCCAGGGCAAAGCAGCCCCGCTTGATCGGCACCCCACTCACCACTTCAAACATTCACACCCTCCACCACTGACGCACAGTGGCAGCCGTGTGTACCATCTACAAGCTGCACTGCGGCATCTCTCCCAAGGCTCCTTCGACAGCGCCTCCCAATTCTGCAACCTCCAAGCACAACAGTTCATGGGAGCACCACCATCCGAAAGATCCACTCCAAACCACACACCATCCTGATTTTGCCATTCCTTTCCTGTCGCTGGATTAGAAATCCCGGAATATCTTTCCTAACAGCACTGTGGGGGGTAGCTATACCAGTCGGACTGGGACAATTTAAGTAAGTGGCTCCCCCCCCACCTTCCCATGGCTGATTAGAAATGGACAATAGACGAGGCCGGCATGTGGCGCAGTGATTAGCACTGAGACTGCGGTGCTGAGGACCCGGGTTCGAATCCCGGCCCCGGGTCACTGTCCGTGTGGAGTTTGCACATTCTCCCCGTGTCTGTGTGGGTTTCTCCCCCACAACCCAAAGATGTGCAGGGTAGGTAGATTGGCCGTGCTAAATTGCCCCTTAATTGAGGAAAAAAAAATAATTGGGTACTCTGAAATTAAAATAAACAGAAATGGACAATAGACACTGGGCTGGTGTCTGAGATGACGTTCAGCCTCTGTCCAAAACGTGGAAACCGCCCGTCTTCCTCAGAGGCAGATGTCACGTTGCCTTTGTGGGTCGCATTGATACGTAGCCTCAGGGACCTCAAATATCGCTCAAACACATAATTACATTAATCTGCCGCAGTTGCAAGCTTCTATTCTCATTCAAATCGCTATTAAGAACAGCCTTGTTTAAACCTTCAAGAACAACAGAGTTCGAACAGTAAAGAAGAAAGACAAGCCCAAATGGGACTGTTACCCAGGCTTCTGACTTCCTGCACAGTAATGTCCTTTGCCAATTTACTGTTAATTTTCTTTGGTTGGGAGGATTTAGTGGCCTGTCAGCATCATCGGACAGGTGGCTTGTGGTGGAGCAATAGTCACAAATCACTGTGTCGAATATAAACTCTCGTCAGTGGAGAGGAAACAGATAACAATCCAGGACTGAATTTTGTGAAGGTTACATTGCTGCCTCCCCACATTACAAAATTCAGTTTCAAGCCGGGTGACCGATAAAAAGGCCCCTCCCGCATCCTAAGCTCGCTGAGGGTGGATACTGAGGGGCTGTTTAGCTCACTGGGCTAAATCGCTGGCTTTGAAAGCAGACCCAGGTAAGCCAGTAGCATGGTTCGATTCCCGTAACAGCCTCCCCGAACAGGCGCCGGAATGTGGCGACTAGGGGCTTTTCACAGTAACTTCATTTGAAGCCTACTCGTGACAATAAGCGATTTTCATTTCATTTCATTTTTCATACTCTATGTGAATAGGGAATGCTGCCCCTCAGCAGGGGGAAGTTGGGGAAGGGGGTGGGGGGGGGGGGGGGGGGGGAGGGGGGGAGCCCCACCCTTGAGAGCCGGCAGCCAAACTAACTGGTCAGCAGCTCCAGGGGTCCCAGCAGAGCCAGGGGTCGCAGGTCACCAGCCTAGACAGCCCAGGAAAACCTCCAGTGTTCTTAGCAAATCAGCCAGGTCTGTGTGGTGAGTGAAAGCAGCGTTCTTAACATTTCGAAGTTACTGCAGCCCAACAGCTGTGGTGGCACATTGACAAAGATGTGCAGGTTAGATGGATTGGCCACGCTAAATTGCCCCTTAGTGTCCAAAGGATGGGGCCAAAGTAGGATGCTCTTTCAGGGGGTCAGCACAGAATGGCCTCCTTCTGCACTGTAGGGAATCTACGATTTGCTTGACCTCCGAACAGAAGGACTGCTGAGGGCTCCCTCCCAAATCCTCTGACACCTTGCCCAGTGCAAAGCAAGATGCAAGCTGTGAGGCACTAGGTAAGCACAGTATGCTGTACCTGAACTGATGGGACAACATTTGAAAACCATTGCAAAAGAGTCAAAAAGGTA
Source organism: Scyliorhinus canicula (assembly GCF_902713615.1). Lineage (NCBI taxonomy): Eukaryota > Metazoa > Chordata > Chondrichthyes > Carcharhiniformes > Scyliorhinidae > Scyliorhinus > Scyliorhinus canicula. Next base: position 13,743,268 of record NC_052170.1, read on the forward strand.
CAATTGTCACAGGTGGCAGGATTTGACACCCATAAAACGGTAAGTGGGCACTGGTGCAGAAATTGGCAGCCCACCCACCATTCTGGAAAAAAATAACTGACAGGCAATTGAGTTTGAGAACAAGCCAATTGAGCAAATGTTATGCTGCCCCTGCCATAATACAGTTAGCTTGGGCAGGCGGGCAAGAGTTAGAATTGTTTCATAAACACAACTGGTTAAAACAGAGAAGGGAAAGGAGGGTGACCTATGCGCATTGGGGCATGTTCCGCAAGATAATTTGTTGCCTTTGTGCCTACCTGCCTGGTCTCCAAAATCTGTCCCGCCCTCCCCTCCCAAGCCCTCCCCGCCTCCCTGCCCACCTTGGGGTCCATTGCTCTGTTTCCTGTGGCCTGCTGTGCTGCAAGGGTCCCCTCCGTCAGATTGGCTAGCGGCTCCCGAGAGCAGGACTCAGCCCCACTGAGGGGCGTAGGTCCCAATCTCTGCTCGTTCCCCCACCACGTTACTGCTGGGTTTTTTTTTTCTAAAGTCGGTGTGTTTGAAACCAGCTTTTATAATGGGGCAGGGAGCGAGCAATAAGTCCCTCTGTAAAATTCAGCCTCGTGTTTTTCTTCCCTCATTTTGCTGACCACGTTCATGTTGGACTTGTGATTTAGTGACAATGTGTCCAATGGATGCTGACAAATCACTGACCTTACTAAATTGTTCCAACCAAATGAGCTACATTAAATTACCAAAGGATATTAGTGTACAGGAAGTCCAAGGAAATGTTTAAGCTAAAAATATATCCCATGACATAATGTGGTGAAAATTCTTGCCTTCATTGTCACCCTGGATCTAACCACTGACATGGCCTCACAAGCCACAGTTAGGGATGGACGACGAATGCTGGCTCAACCTGTGACACCCACCTTCCATGAATAAATTTCTAAAACAACCCTGGCTAATATCTTGCCCCCAAATATCCTCCAGCACCTTGACGAGCTCAATGCAATTAAGATCGTGGAATCACGACGGTGCAGGAGGAGGCCATTCGGCCCGCCGAGTCTGCACCGACCCTTCAAACAAGCACTCTACCCATATCCTCGCCCCCAAACCACCCCTCCCTTTCCCCCCCTAACCCAACCTGCAGGTCCCTGGACACTCAGGGGCAATTTAACACGGCCGATCCACCTAACCCGTACACCTTTGGATTGTGGGAGAAAACCCACGCAGACACGGAGAGAATGTGCAAACTCCACGCGGACAGTGACCCAAGCCGGAATTGAACCCGGGTCCCTGGCGTTATGAGGCAGCAGTGCTAACCACTGTGCCACCTAACGTCCCGTTTGACTGATTTAAAATAAAATTGCAGGGAGAATTTCTGCACGGATTGATAAAAATGTAGTTCCATTAATAACACTCAGCCAAGAGAATGAAATTGAATAGCTGTTCGTATAATATTTTAATCTGGTTACACCATGATGGAAACAGATAGCCTTTCACCATATAGCAATAGCCTCTACTGATTTAACTAGATCAGGAATCGATTGTCTTGAGAGTAATTGCCGACATCGAGCCATGTCTCTTTATTATTCCGTGTTCCCCAATCAGCATCAACAGCTGGGATTCCGACGCTCCTCCAGGTTTGTGACAGCACCCACAGGGTTAAAGTTGTTGCTGATCGGCCAATTCCCAGCATCTGTTCCTCATCAAATGACATCTTTATATAACCTTGTGTTAAGGTTAACCTCCAATCAGATTGAACAGATGTTCCCTATTTCCATTTGAACAGGTCTTGTTAAAATTTCCATAAATTCTGGTGCTCTGTTACAGGGAAATGGCAGTGCAGAAACTGGGAACCAACACCAAAGGGATGACAGCCCAACTTCCTTCTTTTAGATTCTCACCTTATCCCTCCTCTTCTTTATCAGGTGTTCACATTTCATCAATGCTGGCTCCTCACCGGCGTTTTAAGTTTTGCTTTGCAAGATAAAATTGGTTCCTATTTACTTTTCGGTATTGTATCTGGGCCGTTACACCCTATTGTTATTGATGGCCGGGCCTGGCGTTGTCTAGGCCCCAGGCCTAGATTTCTCTCCCTCTGCCTCCACACCTCTCTTCCTCACCTTTGTCCTGTCAGATATGTCTTAAAACCTTCTCAACCTTTCCCCTCGCCCAAGGTGTGGTGATCCTCAGGTTAAATCACCACCTCAAAAGGGGAAAGCAGCCAATGGTCATCTGGGACGGTGGCAACTTTACCTTACCTTTCCTCAAGTGTAAGCAGGTTTGCTCCAGTTGTATTTCAAATTTGCTTGAACATCACTCTATGCCCCGGAGTATGTGGTTTTTTTTTTGCATCCCCATCAGGCGCCAATGGTGCGGGATCGTCTAAGCTCTCTGCACAGTGTACAAACATCACCCCCCCCCCCCCCAACCAAAAAAAACCAGACACCTCCCAGAAGAAGAATGTGTGCAGCTGACTTTCTCCCAGAACATCCTGAAAGAGTAGGCCCAAATCAAAACCATTTCGCTCACCTTGCGAGGTGAACCCGACACCTGCCCTCCATGGCCCAGCTGGGATCGAATTAAAACATTATGCTCCAACACACAATTCATTCAGCTGTTGTTTCTGGTCTCCGCTTCTCCCTAAATCTATTCTTCCCCCTTTGTGCATCAGAAACCCCCGTGTTTTGGACATGGACCCTCTGATGCAGCATCCCAGACTTCCCACTCTGTCAGCACTTTCCATTACTTCACTGCAACAGAAAAACTCCCAACTCATTCCATGTCTCATTTGTGAGATCATAAATGTATTATTGAGAAATAAACACAACAATTTGCCGCACACAGGGGACGCCACACTCTTGAATAATCAACCGTTTTGGAATTGAATAAAGACAAATTGGTCATTTAACCTCTGTTGACATTGAGAAGGGAGTTTCTTCCGAGTGGGTCTGACATTGGTATTTACCATTGCAAGATGTGGGGGCAGCACGGTGTCGCAGTGGTTAGCACTGCTGCCTCACGGCACTGAGGACCCGGGTTCGATCCCGGCTTTGGGTCACTGTCCGTGTGGAGGTTGCACATTCTTCCCATGTCTGCGTGTAGGGGGTCGCAGCCCCACAACCCAAAAAGATGTGCAGGGTAGGTGAATTGGCCACGTTAAATTGCCCGTTAATTGGGGGAAAAAAAGAATTAGGTACTCTAAATTTATTTTTTGAAAAACCACTGCAAGATGTCTTTTTCTACTTACCCGTTCCCTCCTCCCCCAACAGGCACACCCTCTCCCCAACAGACACCCCCCCCCAAACAGACACACGCCCCCCCCAACAGACACGTCCCCCCCCCAACAGACACGTCCCCCCCCCAACAGACACTCCCCCCCAACAGACACGCCCCCCCCAACAGACCCCCCCCCCCAACAGACACGTCCCCCCCCCAACAGACACGCCCCCCCCAACAGACACGCCCCCCCCAACAGACATGCCCCCCCCCAACAGACACGCCCCCCCCCAACAGACACACGCCCCCCCAACAGACACACGCCCCCCCCCAACAGACACACGCCCACCCCCAACAGACACACGCCCACCCCCAACAGACACACGCCCCCCCCAACAGACACACGCCCCCCCAACAGACACACGCCCCCCCAACAGACACACGCCCCCCCAACAGACACACGCCCCCCCAACAGACACACGCCCCCCCCAACAGACACGCCATGCCCCCCCCAATAGCCAAATCCCCAACAACTTTGTACTCCTTTTGGCCAGAAGTAGACTGTGGAAAGGGGAGAGGTTGGAAATGAAAGGAGACTCAAAGTGTCAGCCATTTTCAAGCTGGCGCATTCAGACCACAAAAGTATCATCAGAATAAATGCGTTAACTCACGGCAATCACGGTGATTAAGATGCCTGCAGTGCAGAGCACCGGGTCGCTGATGGTTTCCTCTTCCTTGTGTGGGTAGCTGATGCTCTCGTCATCGCAGTAGAAGCCACGACGATATGGAGTGACACCGTTGAACTCCACCATGAAGAAAGGCAGGGAAGCTGCAAGAGACGAGACAGCTCAGGTGAAGAGCGCTGTGTGACAGCCCGATAAAATCAATCATGTTAGCTTCAACATAAAACACGTTTCAATGCAATCCAGTGACGTGAATAGACTCGAACAGAAGCAAAATACTAACAGATGCTGAAAATCCGAAAGAAGGTCCTGGAGGAGAATCGTCTCGATCCAAAATGTGAACTCTGTTTCTCCCTCCATAGATGCTGCCAGACCTGCTCAGGTAATCATAAGACCATAAGATATTGGAGCAGAATTGGGCCATTCAGCCCATCGAGTCTGCTACGCCATTCAATCATGGCCGATATGTTTCTCATCCCCATTCTCCTGCCTTCTCCCCATAATCCTTATTGATCAAGAACCTATCTATCTCTGTCTTAAAGAAACTCGGGGCTGGATTTTCTGTTTGGGAGACCACGTTCCCAGGCCGGAGTGAAAACGGTGGAGTTTTACACCTGGAAAACTGACGCAAAACGACCACCGATTCGCTCCACCGAAGGGGGGGGGGGGGGGGGGGGGGGGGGGCAGTTCAGCAGGGAGACAGCATAGAGCTCCCATCTCTAGCTGCCGATACGGCCTGGAGCATTGCCTGGTCCATGGCCACACATGCACACGGTGGCGGCCGACAGCGGCTGGGCTGTCATTCATGGAGGACGCAGCCCGCCGACGTCCTACCTGCCGACTGTATCTGCAGACTAACCTTAATAATTAATTAACCACGTTAATCCAGCATTTTCTGTTTTTATTTTACATATTATAGAATCATAGAATCCTTACAGTGAAGAAGGAGGCCATTCAGCCCATCAGCTATGCACTCCAAAAGAACACCACATCTTTTTCCATTCTCCCCCCCCCTCCCCGCCCCCCCATTAAGGGGCAATTTAGCATGGCTAATCCACCCACATCTTTGGGTTTTGGGGTGGAGACCCAAGCAGACACGGGGAGAATGTGCAAACTCCACATGGACAGTGACCCGGGGCCAGGATCGAATGCGGGTCCTCGGCTCCGTGAGGCAGCGGTGCCAACCACTGCGCCGCGCGGAACACCCCATCTTGGTCCAATCGCCCATCCTGTCCGTGTAACCTCACCTAACCCTTGGACATGAAGGGGAAATCGATCATGGCCAATTTACCTAACCTGCACACCTTTGGACTGTGGGAGGAAACCGGAGCACCCGGAGGAAACCCCACGCAGACACGGGGAGAACGTGCAAACCCCACACAGTTACCCAAGGCCAGAATTGAACCCGGCTTCTAGGCGCTGTGAGGCAGCAGTGCTAACCACCGTGCCGCTATCTGAATACTCTCCTTTTCATTCCCTCTCTACTCTAGACCTGTTCTTACCTCTCTACTCTAGACCTGTTCTTACCTCTCTACTCTAGACCTGTTCTTACCTCTCTACTCTAGACCTGTTCTTACCTCTCTACTCTAGACCTGTTCTTACCTCTCTACTCTAGACCTGTTCTTACCTCTCTACTCTAGAACTGTTCTTACCTCTCTACCTGCTTAAAGCTCACTGCAGCTCAACTTTGACCAAAAGTCATCACTCTGACTCATTAACTCCATTCATCTCTCCACAGATGCTGCCTGACCCTACGACTATTTTAAACCGACTCTGTACTAATTATAAGAATGGATTGATTAAGGATCCACTGACAGTTGAGCAATATTGGAAGTTTTTTTTGGTTGCAATATTTTCCACGTGTCGGACGGAAGGCTGCTTAGAAATAAATTAACCAATTCATCTCCAAACTTGTTCCTTGTTTCATTAGAAACAGCACAAAATGTCGAGATTCTCTGTAATTTGACTGAAGTTGAGTCTATCCTTATAGTGCAGAAGGAGGCCATTCGGCCCATCGAGTCTGCACCAACCCACTGAAAGAGGTCACCACCCACGGCCACTCTTCCGCCCAATCCCAAAATGCCTGAACCTAACCTTCACATCTTTGGACTGTGGGAGAAAACCGGAGCACTCGGAGGAAACCCACGCAGCAACTGGGGGAAAGTGCAGACTCTACACAGATAGTCATCCCTGGCTCTGAGAGGCAGCTGACCACTGTGTCGCCCCCACCGCTAAAAGGGCTTTTGTTCTCCTAAAAAGGGGTCCTTTTAACGCCGATTATCCATGACCGACCTCGTTGGTCCATCATGCCAGACCCCTGAACCAGCTCAGGGTCTGTCACTCTCCTTCACGAACTGGAGAGGTTTTATTGCATCATTATTAAACGTACTTTAGAAATACAACTTGCTGAAGTCACAACATTCTGCCAAGAGAAATAAAGATATTTTTATTGCAGTCGAGGAGTTGTTTTCTTTCAGAGGTTTTACACATCACAGAGTGAAAATTTTTTTTAAAAACCCGACAAGTCGGTTTCTTTAATTAGCCACGTGTTTGACCAGGCAGGGTATCCGATCTTCCAGCTCCCCGGGAGACACAGAGGAATTGGACTGGGACCTTCGGCCTGTAAAGACTGCAACGCCGTTTTATTAGCCGGGATTGCTCTTGTTTTTTTTTTGTTATAAATTTAGAGTACCCAATTATTTTTTTCCAATTAAGGGGCAATTTAGCGTGGCCAATCCACCTACTCTGCACATTTTTGGGTTGTGGGGGTGAAACCCACGCAGACACGGGGAGAATGTGCAAACTCCACACGGACAGTGACCTAGAGCCGGGATCGAACCTGGGACCTCAGCGCCGTGAGGCAGCTGTGCTAACCACTAGGCCACCGTGCTGCCCTAGGATTGCTCTTTAACCATTTAATCCCAGACTTTCCAGGGACTTGCAGAGTGTTTAGAGCATCCAATGCTCTAACTTACAACACAGAACATAGAAAAATACAGCACAGAACAGGCCCTTCGGCCCACGATGTTACGCCGAACCCTTGCCTAGATTAACAAATTAATCTACACCACATTATTCTACCATAATCCATGTACCTACCCAATAGCCACTTGAAGGTCCCTAATGTTTCCGACTCAACTACCTCCACAGGCAGTGCATTCCATCCCCCACTACTCTCTGGGTAAAGAACCTACCTCTGACATCCCCCCTATATCTTCCACCATTCACCTTAAATTGATGTCTCCTTGTAATGGTTTGTTCCACCCGGGGAAAAAGTCTCTGACTGTCTACTCTATCTATTCCCCTGATCATCTTATAAACCTCTATCAAGTCGGCCCTCATCCTTATCCGTTCTAATGAGAAAAGTCCGAGCACCCTCAGCCTTTCCTCGTAAGACCTACTCTCCATTCCAGGCAACATCCTGGTAAATCTCCTTTGCACCTTTTCCAAAGCTTCCACATCCTTCCTAAAATGAGGTGACCAGAACTGCACACAATACTCCAAATGTGGCCTTACCAAGGTTTTGTACAGCTGCATCAACACCTCACAGCTCTTAAATTCAATCCCTCTGCTAATGAACGCTAGCACACCATAGGCCTTCTTCACAGCTCTATCCACTTGAGTGGCAACTTTCAAAGATCTATGAACATAGACCCCAAGATCTCTCTGCTCCTCTACATTGTCAAGAACCCTACCGTTAACCCTGTATTCCGCATTCATATTTGTCCTTCCAAAATGGACAACCTCACACTTTTCAGGGTTAAACTCCATCTACTTGTACATAGAACAGTACAGCACAGAACAGGCCCTTCGGCCCTCAATGTTGTGCCGAGCCATGATCACCCTACGCAAACCCACGTATCCACCCTATACCCGTAACCCAACAACCCCCCCTTAACCTTACTTTTATTAGGACACTACGGGCAATTTAGCATGGCCAATCCACCTAACCCGCACATCTTTGGACTGTGGGAGGAAACCGGAGCACCCGGAGGAAACCCACGCACACAGGGGGAGGACGTGCAGACTCCACACAGACAGTGACCCAGCCGGGAATCGAACCTGGGACCCTGGAGCTGTGAAGCATTTATGCTAACCACCATGCTACCCTGCTGCCCTGCTAAATGAATACATTTAAAATAAAAAATTTTGAGTACCCGATTATTTTTTTCTCCAATTAAGGGGCAATTTAGCGTGGCCAATCCACCTACCCTGCACATCTTTAGGATGTGGGGGTGAAACCCACGCAGACACGGGGAGAATGTGCAAACTCCACACAGACAGTGACCCAGGGGCGGGATTCGAACCCGGGTCCTCAGCGCTGTAGGCAGCAGTGCTAACCGCTGTGCCACAGTGCTGCCCTAAGTGTTTGAATACATGAACAGGATGGGGATAGAGGGATACGGACTCTAGAAGTATGGTAGCACAGTGGCTAGCGCTGTTGCTTCACAGCCAAGGGTCCCAGGTTCGATTCCCGCCTGGGTCAATGTCTGTGTGGAGTCTGCACGTTCGCCCCGTGTCTGCGTGAGTTTCCTCCGGGTGCTCCCGTTTCCTCCCACAAGTCCCGAAAGACATGCTGTCAGGTGAATTGGACATTCTGAATTCTCTCTCGGTGTACCCGAACAGGCGCCGGAATGTGGCGACTAGGGGCTTTTCACAGTGACTTCATTGCAGTGTTAACGCAAGCCGACTTGTGACACTGATAAAGATTATTATTATTAAAGTGTTTGAATAGGATGGGAATAGAGGGATACGGACCCTGGGAAGTTTTAGTTTGGACATGTATCATGATCAGCACAGGCTTGGAGGGCCGGAGGGCCTTTCCTGTGCTGTGTTCCACAGTAAATAGAAGCTGTGGCTGCCACCTCGAGCATTCTGGAACACTACGTCTCCCGACAAAAGGGCCACTGGCAATCTGAAAGATTAAAACTGGCCTTATTCCGATTTTATTCCCAGTGTAAAACACTAACTCCTCCCCGCCCCATACAGGAAAGTGACTCGATTGTGTGCAGACCACGACGGCCGAATCATTCAGGAATTCGCCGTTTTCCAAATGCAGTTTGAAGTGAACAAAAGGTTCAAACTGAACATGACGTTAATACGTGAGGATTGTGAAACTGCTGCTTTGAGATTTAATCCCCGATGTGTCTGGGCGAGCAGTGCATCAGAAGACTAATGTGGAAAATGACACTTGTCGGCGAAGTTCAGAAAGGTCAGTGTAAGAATTCCCATCAGTCTGTGATGTAATACATTTTGGGAACTGTCAACTCCAGTCAGCTTGAGTCATGAAACATTGAAAGTGTTGGCTCGCTGGTGGGACAGCGGGTTTTCATCCTACTGGGTTCACACTCAGCACTGGTGTAGGAGATAAAAGGACTGGTGCAGCAAGGTTGTCATAGATTCTGTAACAGGACATTCAATCCTGCACCTGGGTTTAAATTCACCCCAAGTCTGTCGATTTTCATTTCAATCAGTGTCAAGCAGCGGGACGTTTTCATACTCATTTCTAGAGCATAGAAAGTCACAACAATGCCCCCAAAGCGCAAGCAGTCATCGTCATAAACCCACTCCTCTCTATGGCGAGGACGTGGAAGCAGGTTGACACGGTAGACGGTGAATCTGTGGTAAAATGTCACGTCAGCACAGAGGAAAATTTGCCGCTGACCCATACCACAAAATGAAAATGAAATGAAATGAAAATCGCTTATTGTCACGAGTAGGCTTCAAAGAAGTTACTGTGGGAAAGCCCCTAGTCGCCATATTTCGGCACCTGTTCGGGGAGGCTGGTATGGGAATTGAACCGTCCTGTTGGCCTGCTTTAAAAGCCAGCGATTTAGCCCGGTGTGCTAAACCAGCCCCTGTAACCAGTACCTGAAACTGGACAAGTGCAGAGAAAGAAAGAAAGAGTTTCAAATCCCTCCCATGTCCTCTCCCCATCTGCAATCTCCTCAGGCCCAGCCACTCTCCGAGGTCACGGTTCTCCTCACATTCTGGCCCCTCAAATCTAATCGCTCCGCCAATGGCTGCCATTCTAAGCTCTGGAAATCCCTCCTGGAAACCTCTCCATTCATCAAACTACATCCCCGCCGTTTCGATGCTCCTTTTCAACCTTTCAATCAATCCAGGTATCTTCTTTGGTCACTCAGCATCAAAGCTTGATAACATTGCTGGATGTCTGGGGGGGGCGGGGGGGGGGGGGGTTAGCGGGGTTGTCAAAGGCACTACATCAATGCAATGTGTTATTTCTGTGCTGAACAAGCAGGCAGCGAGCAGAACAGGATCAATGAAAGTTTACTGTCCCATCAGAGCGCGCGGGAGGACTCTGTGCATTAGAAATATTCATTTTGGTTTTGCCAATCAACCTCGATCTTTCCTGTTGATTTCCAGTGATTACACACACATCTGCAATCCAGACTTTATTCCCCAACCCAGACTTTATTCCCCAAGTTACAGGAACCAACAGAAGCTGGCTGAGTTAAGCTATTCACTACTAGATTCAGGGATTAGGTTTATTTGACCTAAAAACTATTTCAAATATATATTCTCTCTCTATCTGTCGCACATTCTCTCGGTCTCTCTCCGGTCTGAAGCACTCTGTGTCTCCCTCTCTTTTGCACTCTCTCTCTCTCGCACTCTCTCTCCCTCTCTCTTTCTGCTGCACTCTCTCTCTCTCTCTCTCGCCCTCTGCTGCACTCTCTCTCCTCTCCCTCCCTCTGCTGCACTCTCTCCCTCTCCCTCCCTCTGCTGCACTCTCCCGCACTCTCCCCTCTCTGCTGCACTCTCCCCTCTCTGCTGCACTCTCCCCTCTCTGCTGCACTCTCCCCTCTCTGCTGCACTCTCCCCTCTCTGCTGCACTCTCCCCCTCTCTGCTGCACTCTCCCCTCTCTGCTGCACTCTCCCTCTCTCTGCACTCTCCCCTCTCTTCCTGCACTCTCCCTCTCTCTGCTGCACTCTCCCTCTCTCTCTGCACTCTCCCTCTCTCTTCCTGCACTCCTCCCTCTCTCTGCTGCCCTCTCCCTCTCTCTGCTGCCCTCTCCCTCTCTCTGCTGCACTCTATCTCTCTCTCTGCTGCACTCTCTCTCTCTCTCTCTGCTGCACTCTCTCTCTCTCTCTGCCACTCTCTCTCTCCTCTCTCTCTCTGCACTCTCTCTCTCTCTCTCTGCTGCACTCTCTCTCTCTGCTGCACTCTCTCTCTCTCTCTCTGCTGCACTCTCTCTCTCTCTCTGTGCTGCACTCTCTCTCTCTGCTGCACTCTCTCTCTCTGTCCCTCTCTACTGTACTCTCTCTGTCCCTCTCTCTACTACACTCTCTCCCTCTCCCTCTCTCTGCTGCTCTCTCTCCCTCTCCCTGCTGCATTCTCTCTCCCTCTGCTGCACTCTTTCTCTCTCCCTCTTTCTGCTGCACTCTCTCTCCCTCCTTCTGCAGCACTCTCTCTCTCTCCCTCTTTCTGCTGCACTCTCTCTCTCCCACTCCCTCTCTCACACTCTCTCTCCCTCCTTCTGCTGCACTCTTTCTCCTCCCTCTTTCTGCTGCACTCTCTCTCTCTCTCCCTCCCTCTGCTGCACTCTCTCTCTCTCCCTCTCTTCCTCCCTCCCTCTTTCTGCTGCACTCTCTCTCTCTCTCCCTCCCTCTCTCACACTCTCCCTCCCTCTTTCTGCTGCACTCTCTCTCTCCCTCCCTCTTTCTGCTGCACTCTTTCTCTCCCTCCCTCTTTCTGCTGCACTCTCTCTCTCTCTCCCTCCCTCTGCTGCACTCTCTCTCTCCCTCTCTCCCTCTTTCTGCTGCACTCTCTCTCTCTCTCCCTCCCTCTCTCACACTCTCCCTCCCTCTTTCTGCTGCACTCTCTCTCTCCCTCCCTCTTTCTGCTGCACTCTCTCTCTCCCTCCCTCTTTCTGCTGCACTCTCTCTCTCCCCCTCCCTCTTTCTGCTGCACTCTCTCGCTCTCTCCCCCTCCCTCTCTCACACTCTCTCTCCCTCCTTCTGCTGCAGTCTCTCTCTCCCTCTCCTCCCCCTGCCCTGTCTCCTGTCAGGGGAGTGAGTCTGAGAAATTCCCCACAAGTGGCATTGCTGGACAATCAGAAGTCAGGAAATGTGAGGAGTTTGGGCGTGCTGGGAAATCTCAGTGCTTCCCGTCCTCACAGACAGAACGCCTTGGAGTCAGATGGGGAATGGATTAAAGTTGGCAAAATGATTAAGTCAGAAGCATCTCAGGGTCGTGAACCGGTGCCCTCTCCTGTACATTAATTGAGGCCTAGCTGTGGCCTGCACTGCCCTGCGGTGCACTGTGATTTATCCTGACACCTCCCTCTCGGATGGTGGTGGGTTTGGGGGGAGGGGGGGCGGAGGGAAAGAGATGTGTCAGTCACTATGAGGGCAGAACAGTTACACCACAAAAGGGAAAGAGTTGAGAGCGCTTCTGGCCACAGACTCACGGTGACACAGTTCAAGGAAAAATGCACCAACATTTGTAACACGTGGATCAATAGGAGAGAAAAATATATCAGAGCTGTGTGGATAGCCCTTTCAGAGAAATGCTTATAGTCCCCGCAGCTTTGAAGGAGGCCATTCAGCCCACTGAATTCATGCTGCCTCTCTCTGGAGCAAGGCCTTCTGCCCCTTCCCCCAACACTCAGCCCCGACAGCCCATTTCCCTCAGGCATCCATCCAATTTCCTTTTGAAATCATTCATCGTCTTTGCGTCCACCAGTTGCTGCACACTTCTCAATAAACAGGAACACATTTTAACTTTACTGCTCTTTAATTTCTCACTATTCCAGTTCATCCACTGTGTCAGTGAGAGTGCGCGAGAGAGTGTGTGCGGCGGCAGAGAGCGAGGCAGAGAGAATATGCGACAGAGAGTGTGCGACAGAAAGAGCGTGCGAGAGAGCGCGCAAGAGAGTTGAGTGTGCAAGAGAGAGTATGTGCAAGAGAGTTTGCGAGAGAGAGAGTGTGCGAGAGAGCAAGTGGGAGAGCGAGCGAGAGAGGAGAGTGTGTGCAAGAGAGGCGAGAGTGTGCAAGAGAGGCGAGAGTGTGCAAGAGAGGCGAGAGTGTGCAAGAGAGGCGAGAGTGTGCAAGAGAGGTGAGTGTGCAAGAGAGGCGAGAGTGTGCAAGAGAGGCGAGAGTGTGCAAGAGAGGCGAGAGTGTGCAAGAGAGGCGAGAGTGTGCAAGAGAGGCGAGAGTGTGCAAGAGAGGCGAGAGTGTGCAAGAGAGGCGAGAGTGTGCAAGAGAGGCGAGAGTGTGCAAGAGAGGCGAGAGTGTGCAAGAGAGGCGAGAGTGTGCAAGAGAGGCGAGAGTGTGCGAGAGGTGACAGTGTGTGAGAGAGAGTGAGAGTGTGAGAGTGAGAGTGTGCGAGAGAGGCGTGAGTGTGCAAGAGAGAGTGTGTGGAAGAGAGAATGTGTGCGTGAGAGAGATTGTGCGAGAGTGTATGTGAGCGGGAGGGTGTGCAAGAGAGAGTGTGCAAGAGCGCGAGTGTACAAAAGTGAGAGAGTGTGCGCGAGAGAGAGTGTGCGCGAGAGAGTGTGCGTGCAAGAGTGTGCGCAGGAGAGAGTGCGTGAGAGTGAGTGTGTGCGTGAGAGAGAGTGTGCGCGCGAGAGAGAGTGTGCGAGAGACAGAGTGTGCGAGAGAGGCATGTGAGAGGGGGCATGAGAGTAGGTGAATGTGTGTGCGAGTGCAAATGTGCATGTGTGAGCACGTGTGAATAAGAGTGTGTGTGCGCACGTGTAGAGATATGCAGTACCTCGCAATCCACACTCGTGCAGGAACTCTGAGTGACAGCAACCCCCCACCCTGGTCAGTGAAGAATGAAAGGTTGGGATAGTTGAAGGCTCTGCTGTCGATGATGGTAGTGGCTTGCGATGCACAACCTCCTCGGACCCGAGTGCCAGATTTTTAAATAAATCATTGCTCGTCCATTTGGCTCCATAGCAACTTGTGAATCTCGATTTGAAGCTGTTTACAGTCCTGCACGATGACACCTTGGCCAAAGGGGTCAGTGAGGTGACTGAGCGGTGACCTACCCCTGTGGCCACCATTTAACTGCAGAGGAAGAATAGTGAAGACAATCTCACACAATGCAGCTGTGTCAGGCATTCAGCAACCGCAGAGCGAATGTAATTCAAAGCAGCTCATTATTCAATAACTATCTGTACACAACACAGCGCATCCCATAATATTTCACAACAAACCCAGAAGATGTGGTCGAATAAAATATGTGTTTACTCTTTTTGTTTCCTTGTTATTGGCTAGCTTTCCTTATTAAACAGCAGGATCGGTTTTAGGGTCACATTTAAACTCTCTAGGACAACGATCGCACAGAGCAGTCCCACCAGCCCAGTGTCCCCCAGCCCCGAGTCCCCCACCAGCCAAAGCCCACCAGCCCAGTGTCCCCCAGCCCAGACTCTCTCCCCACCACCACCCCCCCAGCCCCGAGTCCCCCACCAGCCCCGAGTCCACCCACCAGCCCAGTGTCCCCCAGCCCAGACTCTCTCCCCACCACCCCCCCTCCCCAGCCCCGAGTCCCCCACCAGCCCAGTGTCCCCATCCCAGACTCTCTCCCCACTACCCCCCTCCCCAGCCCCGAGTCCCCCACCAGCCCAGTGTCCCCATCCCAGACTCTCTCCCCACCACCCCCCCCTCCCCAGCCCCGAGTCCCCCACCAGCCAAAGCCCACTAGCCCAGTGTCCCCATCCCAGACTCTCTCCCCACCACCCCCCCCCCGCCTCCCCAGCCCCGAGTCCCCCACCAGCCAAAGCCCACCAGCCCAGAAACCCCCCATCCCAGAGTCCCTATCATCATCATCATCAAGAGCATCCTACCCAAGCCCACACCCTATCCCCATAACCCCACCCAATCCAACCCAACCATTTTGGACACCAAGGGCAATTTATCCTGGCCAATCCACCTAACCTGCGCGTCTTTGGACTGTGGGAGGAAACCGGAGCACCCGGAGGAAACCCACGCAGACACGGGGAGAACGTGCAGACTCTGCACAGTGACCCAGCCAGGAATCGAACCTGGGACCCTGGAGCTGTGAAACAACTGTGCTAACCACTGTGCTACTGTGCCCCCCCCCCTCCAATCGCCCCCCTGCTCAAATTCCCCCAAACCAAGCTTGATTCCCCCTCCCCCCTCCCACAAGCTCAATCCCCACTCCCTCCAACCCAAACCCCTCAACCCAATCCCTCCGCAACTCAGAATCCCCCAAGCCTAGAACCCCAGCTCAATACGCCCTCCCCTTCCCCGGGTCCAGTCTCTTTCCCCCCCCCCCCCCCCCCCCCCCCCCCCCCCCCGGGCCCAGACCCCCCCCCCCACCACCACCACCCCGGCTCAGACCCCCCCCCGGCCCAGACCTCCCCCCACCCCGGCCCAGACCCCCCTGCCCCCTCCCTCCCCACCAGCTCAGCAGACCCAGCAGTCAGGACTACGTGGTTCCCATTCACATTGTGGAAAGTGCCCTCACTGATCTGCTTCTTCTGCCTTCAAACATTTAAAAGCAACACAAACTAGTATCTGATCCAATAATCATCTGAATGGCACAACACATCCCAGGTCAGTGTTGTTAGCCTTCCGCATTTGCCTTTGAGGTGCGGTAATCAGTATAAATCAATTTAGATGCAGCCACCACTGAACTGTTGAACTGCCACTGACCTTTCACTGCGATTGAGCAAATTGTGTTTGCTTCACCGTGCCCCTTGTTATTAGCCGCTTTTCCTTTAACCCCTGTAAGATTGTCTGCCAGGTCACATCGATCAGTCAAGGTCAGCGGTGGCAGGCAGCAGCCGCCCAGCACTGACCACCACTCGCCCAGCGGAACCCAAGCAACCATTTACCCACAAAAGCAGCTAGTCACCTGCTTTGTAGGCCGAGAAGCCGGAGTCTGTCCAGTCTTCCCTGATTCGAGGGGCTGCGTTTGTCTAGCGGAATTTGGAGCATCAGGCTCAAGTGGGGGTCAAAAACTCGCAATGTGAAGGGTAGCACGGTGGCCTAGTGGTTAGCACAACCGCCTCACGGCGCTGAGGTCCCAGGTTCGATCCCGGCTCTGGGTCACTGTCCGTGTGGAGTTTGCACGTTCTCCCCGTGTCTGCGTGGGTTTCGCCCCCACAACCCAAAAATGTGCAAGGTAGCTGGATTGGCCACACTAAATTGCCCCTTAATTGGAAAAAATAATTGGCTAATCCCCACAAGTCCTGAAAGACGTGCTGTTAGGTCATTTGGACATTCTGAATTCTCCCTCCGTGTACCCGAACAGGGGAGGCGTATCATCTCTGGAGGACAA
This sequence comes from Scyliorhinus canicula, assembly GCF_902713615.1. NCBI lineage: Eukaryota > Metazoa > Chordata > Chondrichthyes > Carcharhiniformes > Scyliorhinidae > Scyliorhinus > Scyliorhinus canicula. Next base: position 13,759,426 of record NC_052170.1, read on the forward strand.
CCTGTGACTGCGGCTACGGCAGCATCCAGTTAGGCAGGGTGGGCCTTCATGCCTGCCTGCAGCACAAGCCACCAGCCCCTTCAGCGGGAGGCCACCTCCAGACTGTTAAAGCCATGCTTGCCGCCTGAGGGAAACTGGGGACCAACCGGAAAACAACAGTCGGCCTCTGCCAACAGGCCTTAATAGGCCACAATCACTTTAGTCGGCTACCTATCACGTACGGGTGGGTAGTCCGACACCTCCTCCTTCCATTACGCCTCGGGGCCATTTTCCCCAAGGCGGGCTGGAGCCTGGGGCCTAAAAATCAGGCCCTGGGAATCGATCTTGTGTCTCTTCTCCCCACTGCTAGTTGACCAGAACATGGTATCGAAGCTGTGGTTTGATGAGAGGTCAGTTTGAGCAGAATGCTCTCTGATTTGTCCTGTACTGTTTTGACTCTGAAAGTACTGAACACAAGAGGGCAAAAACGCGTGACACACGTACACCAGAAATGGAAGAGATCCTGGGACCTCGGCGCCGTGAGGGGCCCAGATCTGTAATTCTGCCTCTGGGGAGAGGGGCTCTCTCCCGATTTTCCAAGCTGGGGGTGTCAGGTCCACCACCTCAGTGTAAAATCCAGCCCAGGAGGATGCCATTTGGCCCATCGAGTCCACGCCAGCACTTGTATTTTTCACGTACGTTTTCCAAGGGAGACGTGGAACAATTAAAATCCTTTCTCGAACCTAAACCTGCCGTTTGTGGATGGTGGAGTCTTGCTTGCGGAAGCATCGAGGTGCTCACACTCGCGCGCCCTTTGTTAACTGGCAGCTAACTGCTGAGGGAGTGAGAGGCCCTTTCCATTAATCACAAGGACATTAAAAAATATCAAAAACGCTGGGAACAGCTCCATCACTTCCTTGGAGATCGAGTTGGAAATCAGGAATAGAACGATGGATGGAATTAGATTCCTCAGGGAACTCGAGGCAGTAAACGTTCCCCCTGGAGCCCGAGGACAGGCAGTAAAATGAACAAAAATGGCGTCCGCGGGGAGCTGGCAACTCAACTTAGTCCTTTGACGTCAAGGCTGAGGACGCAAAGCTCAAGTCAATAAATTCACTGCGTAGCGAATTAGTGAGCTTCGCAAACCTGGAAGATCCCTGGTTGTATAAGGTTAGCTGATCATAGTCAGAATGGCATCGTCCATAATGGTGCAAACTTTCATCTGAGAGCATTCCTGTGACGCGCCGGGAAGAAGGGCAACATTTAATTCCATTAAAGGCACCACAAAAATGCAAATTGTTGTCAGCGTCACAGGGCTTCGAAGAGGAAATCCAGGTACTATCCTGAAGCCCCTGCCAGAAAGCACGTACTTGCAAATGGCCAATAAGAACTGGATATAGCACTGTGATGACCCTTGCAGTTGAACAGCCCCCCCCCCCACCGATGTTCATCGTCTGGGTCTCCACACGATTGGTTCTTGCGGTGAGGCAAGGAAGGATTTACCTGCGTCCATGAATTCCTCGCCCAGCAATTAGTCAGGCTGGCGAGTGAAAGAAATCTGGTCAATCCGAGTGATTGGGTGTCGCGCCAGGCCGGGGCATGTGACTGATGTTGTTTGGCCCGTGAGCGACCAGGTTTCCAACTCCCTCTAAATTTGTGTACAAAAGCAGATTGTTCTGTGCAGCGAGATGGTCGTGGAGCTGAGCCCAGTATTTCAGTGAACTCTGGACTCCTGGCACAGGCATTCCAGGAGCAGCTGTGGGTTGTTAACGGCTGAGCTGGAGTCACAACTTGACACAAAGTCCAAAACAGAGCCTGCTCCACTCGCCTCTGCAAAGCACAGTACTGCGAGCCTCACCTGAATAAACTTCCCCCCCCGGCTCGACACGGTTCCAAACTCTAACTAGGAGGAGCTCAGCCTACGGAGGTTACACAGCCCATTTTCCATTTCTCCACTTCACCTGGAGGATTATTTGAGACTCTGCTGCCTGTGTCTTAACTCGCAGTTTAAGGCCCCCATCGTTCCTGCCCTCTCCAACCAACGCTGGCTCCCTTCCAAGCAACGGCTTTGGTTTAATATTTCCATCCTTGTTTTCAATTTTCTCCATGCCTCCGCCCCTCTCCCAACCTCTGGAATGTCCTCCAGCCCCACACAGCACTCCCGAGATATCGGCGCTCCCCTAATTCTGTCCTCTTGCACATTCCCAATTTGAATCGCTCCACCGGTGGTGGTCAGGCCTTCAATTGCGTAGGCCCCGAGGTCTGGAGCTCCCTCTCTTCACCACTCCACCTCTTTGACCAAGCTTTCAGCACTTGACCTACTATCTCCTTATGCAACTTAGAATCATAGAATCCCTATAGTGTAGGAGGAGGCCATTTGGCCCATCGAGCCTGCACTGACCCTTCGAAGGAGCACCCTACCTAGGTTCAACCCCCGCTCTGCCCTATCCCCACCTATCCTTGGGACACTAAGGGGCAATTTAGCCTGGCCAATCCACATAACCTGCACATCTTTGGATTGTGGGAGGAAACCAGAGCAGTCGGAGGAAACCCCACGCAGACACGGGGAGAACGTGCAAACTCCACACAGACAGTGACCCAAGGTCGGAATCGAACCCGGGTCCCTGGCGCTGTGAGGCAGCAGTGCCAACCAACTGTGCCACCGTGCTGCCCACTGCGCTTTACAAAGCTCTGGCGAAGAAACACCTTGGCGGGTTTCATTACATTGGAGGCGCTATATAAAAGCAAGTTGTTGTCGGGACAAGAGGCTACGTGTCGGCAAACTGGAGAGAAAGCTGGAGAGTTAGTGGTGAAAGAATGGGAGGCTTTAAAGAGGCAGAGTAATAGAGTAAAGGAACATGCTTATTTGTTTTGTAACGTCTGCATCCAGCCAATTGGACTGCAATGGTCCTTTGCAATGATGTGTAAAATTCAGCAACCAACGGGGGCCTGGGGGGGGGGGGGGGGGGGGGGGGACCATAATTCCGAGCATAAACTGGGAATGGTGCTGAGCTAGGAAGCACAGCCAAGTGGCCGTTACCAAGACAAGGGACCACAGATACTAGCAGACTCGATACTGGGAGAGCGTTCCTTACAGAAGTCCTCAGTACTCTCCGTTTCTTTACTGTATACAAACAGCTAAGTATCCACGGTGGGATGGTTTAGCACAGTGGGCTAAACAGCTGGCTTGTAATGCAGTAGGGGGGGGGGGAGAGGAGGAGAGAGTTGGAGCACTCTGGTCCTCTGGGACGGTGGTGACACTAATAGGAAGGAGCTGGATTGACCATAATGAAGGCTTTGCGATGAAAAGTAGCAGTGGGCCAGGCACAGTTCCAGCACCTGAATATGCTTTTCCCTGGTTATAATGTCTCCTATTGTGGAGAGACACTTCGACTGCGAGGGAATCTTTTTGAATGAACTACGACATTGCAGCCGTCAATCACCCCACATGCGCCTGGATTGAGAGGTTGAATTTCTATTTCTTCTGCTAGATCTGAAGGGAGAGGTTTTGCTACTGCTTTTTTTTACAGAAGCATTTCCCGCCCTCCCCTTCCTCACCTCAAGCTGTAACACTCTGGGGGATTCCATTCCCAGGCGCTGGCTGGCTGGCCTTGTAAAAGAGCCAGTCTTCCCCATGTGTAAACCATGGCGAGAGAGAGAGAGAATGAGAGAGAGAGTGTGAGTGATCCAGCCTGAGGCCTTCGAGTCTGCCTAGCTTTGAGCCACAAACGCAGTGCCTCATCCACGGGGCCATCCAGGGTTACTCAAAGAGGCTCTTTCATCAGAGGAATTCAGGGTATCCTCAGCGTAAACAACTTGATCTGCAGAGAACCGGCAACATTACAGAGCCACAAGGAGGTGACTGTCCGAATGTGCCGTTGAATCGAATGACTCACACACAGTAGGCAAGGACTGTGGATGCCCAATTCGGATACAGGTTCACAAAACATTCTTCAGTTGTACATAATAATAGAAACGTTAAGTTCCCTCCTCTGGCTGTGCAGATAATGGTGTTGGGAGATATTCCGCCGTGGATTCCTGGTTTGATTTGGGCTCTGCGCCAAACTATTTGACCTCACCTACAGGGGAGGTCGTCAGGCGAGGCCACAATCGGGCTTGACAATAATGGCCAAAACCGTCGGCCCACATTCAGGGTCTGGGCCCCAAAGTGATGACTGGGTAGGCAAACTCCAAGAGCTGTGCTTGCTGGAGAAATAGGATAAAGGGCAACAATTATGGGCCAAAATGCACAAGGGAGTTTGAAAAACAATCAGCAGAGATGAAAGGTGTCAGCTGGTAGCACTTTGCATCTCGTCTGTAGATTGTGGAGCTCATGTCCGACTCTAGAAACTAGACTGACACTTCCAGCTGAATTTTCACTTTTGGGGCTGGAAAACAGGAACCGGGAATGTTTCCAGGACCTGAACCCGCTTCCAGGAGGGAAGCAGGAATCTTTAACAAGAAGATGCCCCCTCACCAACCTTTTTTTTTAAAAACAGCAGAAGTAGCCAATGAGAAGGGAGGAGTGATTCTACAGGGGGTGGGGGTACTCCCACCTGGGCAGGCAGGGCCTGTACGCCTATCGAGAGTGCAAATGCCGCCCCCTAGCAACTCCAGGCACATGGGAAAACTAGAGACTGACTGGAAATCCCAGCTGACTTTGTTTAACCACCTGGCACTTCCCCCCCCCCCCTCCCCCGCGAAAGGAACACTGAGGGAATTGGAAGTGATGTCTCCCCCCTCCCCCCTCCCCCACGGCCTCTCAGATAGAACATAGAACAGTACAGCACAGAACAGGCCCTTCGGCCCTCAATGTTGTGCCGAGCCATGATCACCCTACTCAAACCCACGTATCCACCCTATACCCGTAACCCAACAACCCCCCCCTTAACCTTACTTTTATTAGGACACTACGGGCAATTTAGCATGGCCAATCCACCTAACCCGCACATCTTTGGACTGTGGGAGGAAACCGGAGCACCCGGAGGAAACCCACGCACACAGGGGGAGGACGTGCAGACTCCACACAGACAGTGACCCAAGCCGGGAATCGAACCTGGGACCCTGGAGCTGTGAAGCATTTATGCTAACCACCATGCTACCCTGCTGCCCTGATGTACATCAACATTCCAAGGTGCCATTCAAAAAGTGTCCCGAACAATATATATCCTCCAATCAACGTCGCCTAAAGAAAAATAATTCCGGCTTTTGTCCCAAACGTGGGTCCTGGTGTGGAAACTGGTCGTGGTGTTTTCCAGATTACAGCAGGGATTTTTCATCCTGAGATTGTGGAAGGCATTACAGAAATGCATGTTATCTCCTTTCTTGTTTAAGAAGTTGTATTCCCCAGCTAACAAGCATTTCTGTAGCAATGAAGCACAAAATTCCTCCAATGTGTTTTAATGCGGAGTTAATTGCTGCAATTTGCAGCTATCTCCTGGCACTTCCCTCAGCAAAGATTCTCCCTGTATTTACTAATCTGATAGTAAAGTAAAGCCGCTATAGTCCCAGATGACCATAGACCGTTTTCCCCTTTTGAGGGAGGGAGCGCTGACTGGTGGTGATTTAACCTGAGGATCACCACACCTCAGGCCAGGGGTAAGGTTGAGAAGGCGGGGCCTTCATGAATAACCTCAGCCTGTACGGGAATTGAACCCGTGCTGATGGCCTGGCTCTGCATCGCGAACCAGCCGTCCAGCCGACTGAGCTAAATCGTATTCGTGGGGTGTACATTTCCGATTTCAGTCTTGCGCCTCACGGAGATGAAGGAGGGTCACTCAGGCAGCCCATTAGTCAGCCTAGGTTGTCTGTCGCTGCATCAGTCTGGCTTGTGAAAGAGTACTGGATCATATTGCGAGGAGGAAAAGGCATGGGGAAGAAGTTGGGGGCGGGGGGGATGGAACTGATGCTCGTTGAACTGATCTTGCAGAGAGCCAGAACAACCAAGTTGGGCCAAATGGCCCCCTATTGATCGTACAATCGAAATTACCTCGTGTCTAATCCTTTTACCAACTGCTGATTGGTGTCCAAACAATCTTGCTCTAAAGGTGCCGCACGAGCAGATTTCTTTCAGAAACAAATTCCTGTTTCGCTGGAAGTGTGTCAGGATTGAGCACGTCTCGCTCAGGAGCTCGGACACTGGGTTGAACCCAGAAAAAAGCACAGTCCAGAACGACCATTCGCGCTAATGCAGCCGTGCCAGTTTTGGTGGGTTGGGTTTCAGGGGGTGGACATACTCGGCACAGATAGTTGGGGATGGGAGTACAATCGCAGGAGTAGGGGCCTGGCCTGTTAGCCCCCTCCCCTCTGATTACAGTGGGCTGCTGCAGCATGACTAAAGTGGAGGGTGAAAAGATCGTAAATAATTTGAAATCAGAAGCCGCAAAGCAAAGCTTCACACCGTGGAACAGGCCGTGAGGAATCACCCACTCCATCTCTCTATGTCACCCTTTTAAAAAACATTTAGAGTACCCAATTATCTTTTTCCAATTAAGGGGCAATTTAGTGTGACCAATCCACCTACCCTGCACATCTTTGGGTTGTGGGAGGGTGAAACCCACGCAGACGCGGGGAGAACGTGCAAACTCCACACGGACTGTGACCCAGAGCCGGGATCAAACCCAGGTCCTCAGCGGCGTGAGGCAGCAGTGCTAACTATTGCGCCACCTCTCTCGAGACCTCCCCCTGAGAAGTTAAACGCCTGATTTCGAAATCGCACAGTGCACTTGGTTTAACAAAAATAAAAGGGACATTTCCTGGGAATTATAACAGACAATGAACATTCCAATCCAACAATTATACCATGTAATTACAGCTCCAGCTCGGTCTCCCACAAGGATATGTTGGATTCTCCTCTTATCAGAGGCATTCAACCAAAACAAATGCTTTAAAAAAAAAGTGGAATCAAATTTTTCCACGCATTATTTAATTGATTTAACAAAACAAAGATCGGCAACAATGTTTAATCCATTCAAAATAAGACTGGATACAGCTCTGTTGTTCGACTGTGAGGGGTTGCATTAGGGACTGACAGTCCCAGTTGGTATCTAGGCCTTGGGGAATTGGGGCCTAGTTTACAGGCCAACAGGGTTTGCTCTGCGGAGTTATTTAATCTTTAGTCCCTCATTAAATTGCCGTGGGATCACCCCCGACCACGTTGACAGCATTTCTGAACAAATGAGATTCTGTGCAAACATTTCGTGTAAACAAACACTGCAGCCAAGATACACAAATTGTCAGAGTCACCTCATCAGGTGTAAATTGGCAGGGTCAGTCCTCACCTGATTAAAAAAAAGATTCCTGTGGGTCCCAGCTCATTTGTACAGAGGCCGTCTATGTCTGCAGGAAAGGGAGTTAGCTCTCTGGGGCATCGCAGCTGAATCCGACCCCCCCCCCGCCCGCATCTATTTCCCCTCCTCAGCAAACTGGTGAAATGTCGTTTCGGTTGGTGTTTTTTAAAAAATGTTTATTCTTTCATGGGTTGTGGGTGTCACTGGCAAGGCCAGCACTTGTCACCCGCCCCTAATTGCCCTTGAACGGAGCCCTTGCTCGGCCATTTTCAGAGGGCCGTTAAGAATCAGCATGGCTGTGGGTCTGGAGTCGCATGTAGGCCTGGCCTGATGAAGGTGGCAGATTTCCTTCCCCAAAAGGCCGCTAGTGACAACGGAGGAGATTTTTGTTTTTTTTTAAAATGACAATTGGTGATGGTTTTACTGACACCATTATGGAGACTAGTCTTTAATTCCGGAATATATCAACTGAAATTTAAATTCCACTGGTTGCCATGGGCCACCTGGGATTCTGGGTCCAGGGCCAGTACCACAACGCCACTGGTTGCCATGGGCCACCTGGGATTCTGGGTCCAGGGGCAGTACCACAACGCCACTGGTTGCCATGGGCCACCTGGGGTTCTGGGTCCAGGGGCAGTACCACAACGCCACTGGTTGCCGTGGGCCACCTGGGATTCTGGGTCCAGGGGCAGTACATGGCCACCATGTCCCCATCTCTGTTGCCGTGTTAGCTCATTGCCATTGGGCGAGCAGTTAGGGTGTTGGAATTGGCCTCTGATTCGGGATAAGGGGGGAGGAAAATCAGTCAGGGTTCCCATTCCTGATTGCTACCCAGTGACTGGGGGGGGGGGGGGGGGTGTAGCACAGTGGTTAGCACAGCTGCTTCACAGCCCCAGGGTCCCAGGTTTGATTACCGGCTTGGGTCACTGCCTGTGCGGAGTCTGCACGTTCTCTCCGTGTCTGCGTGGGGTTCCTCCGGGTGCTCCGGTTTCTTCCCACAAGTCCAAAGATGTGCAGGTTAGGTGGACTGGCCACGATAAATTGCCCTTAGTGTCTAAAAAGGGTAGGTGTGGTTATTGGGTTACGGGGATGGGCTGGAGGCATGGGCTTAAGTAGGATGCACTTTCCAAGGGCCAGCGCAGACTCGATGGGCCGAATGGTCTCCTTCTGCACTGTAAATTCGGTGAATGCTAGAAACATGTATTTGGGGGTGAGCACAGGGTCAGTCTTCCCGATGGCGTCCCCTGCTATTCAGAAGCCATCAACAGCAGCAAAGGCCTGTATTTATATGGTGCCTTTATTGCAATTAGACACCATAAAGCGCTTCAGTCAACTTCCAGGAGAAAGGGCAAAGAACGCTGTTCATTGGGTTGTCAACGAGTTGGAATTATTGCAGCCACAGCCAGCTCCTTCAGCAGGAGGAGGCAAGATAGGGAACTCTAAGGGGAGAAGGGGGAAAAATATTCAAACTGCAGCCTGGGTGCCTCTCGAGTATCGGGGACCCCACAAAAAAACTACAGAATCTGATGTCAACAGGTCAGCCTGTTCCCATTTGCTTGGCCAAGGCCTAACCTACAGGGAACCAACATAAACTGGTCGCACAACACAGCAAGGGGCGAACATTTTGCACTGAAATAGAATTATTTGGATTGGGTCACGTACATAAGGGGATGCCTGCTGTCTGCAGTCGGGGAGGTTGGAATGTGTTCTGCTAAAGCATCACAGAAGTAGGCAAAAGACTTACAGGTCAAAAAAATAAACGTACCACGGTAACCGCACAGCTTTAGGAAGGGTCTGCGAAGCAAATTGCTCCGGCGTATACAGCAGATTGTCACACTGCTCAGGAACACATACAGAGTGCGAGAAACACAAGTCAGCCATCATTTCTCCTCCTTTTCCCCTCCCACCCCGTACCTTTAGGGCGGCACGGTGGCACAGTGGTTGGCACTGCTGCCTCACAGCGCCAAGGGCCTGGGATCGATTCCGGCCTCGGGTCACTGTCTGTGCAGAGTCTGCACGTTCTCCCCGTGTCTCCGTGGGTTTCCTCCGGGTCCTCCAGTCCAAAGATGTGCGGGCTTGGTGGATGGGAGGGCGGCACGGTGGAGCAGTGGTTAGCACTGCTGCCTCACGGCACCGAGGACTGCGGATCCGATCCCAGCCCCGGGTCACTGTCTGTGTGAAGTTTGCACATTCTCCCCGTGTCTGCGTGGGTCTCACCCCCACAACCTAAAGATGTTGTTTAAGCACAGGAGGCTGTTTAGCACAGGACTAAATCGCTGGCTTTGAAAGCAGACCAAGCAGGCCAGCAGCACGGTTCGATTCCCGTAACAGCCTCCCCGAACAGGCGCCGGAATGTGGCGACTAGGGGCTTTTCACAGTAACTTCATTTGAAGCCTACTCGTGACAATGAGCGATTTTCATTTCATTTTCATGTGCGTGGTAGGTGAATAGGCCACGCTAAACTGTCCCTTAATTAGAAAAAAAGAATTGGGTACTCTAAATTTATTTTTAACCAAAAAAGGTTATGTGGATGGGCCGTGATAAATTGCTCCTTCGTGTCCAGGGACATACAGGTAAGGTGGGTTATGGGGATAGGACGGGAGAGTGAGTCATGGTAGAGTGCTCGTTTAGAGTGTTGGTTCAGACTCAATGGGCCGAATGGCCTCCTTCTGCATTGTCGAGATTCGATGATTTACACCAACATACTGCATCTGGGTGGGCCACTGTTCTTTGCGTGTTTGGTGTGTCTTTGCTGTTACAGTGTACGTCATGCATGAGCAGGCAGCAGGAATGACAGCCCACCATTTCTTCCACCTGATTACCTTTAGCACTGCGAAAAGCAAGCGAAGGAGTATGAAAGCAGAGACAGCGCGAGGCCACAGGAATGCGTACTGGCATTTCCTGCGCGAGGTAAAACAGGTAAACAGCAGATAGGGATGTTTCTTCATCTGCTGGTACATGACCAACTGTGGCAACTTCAAAAACAATAATATTGTTTACCTCACCGTTTGATTCCCCTCCTTCTCTGCTGATCCTTTCCCAGCACTGAAGGGGGGGGGGGGGCAGCAACTCTCTGGTACACGATCGACTGTTCATTCAGGTGGAGAACACACCAGATCCTGTCTCCCTGCAATAATCACGCACAAGCAAGATTCTCTGGGTAACGTTGACACCCTGTCCGATCTAGAGTAGCCCAGGCCCAAGGCCTAACTGCAGCACCTGAATGTGGACATGACAAGTGACTCACATCTCCCTTTCCCATTGGTGCCTGTGCCCCTCCCCCCCTCCTCCCCAGTAATCTTCTCCATTCAACCGCAAGGTTCTGTACGGGGTTGTTAAAATACTGGATGACTCAGTCGGGTGGGGGGGGCTACAGTCGAGGTAGAACATGGCGGTCAATGCCAAGGCCTCCTCAAGGAGGCAGCGAGCAATCAAACCCCACAGAACGGCCGAGATCGCGGGCAGGATTCTCCGGCCGGGTCCGCCCGACAACCGGAGAATCCCGCCCTAAGTCAATGGAGTTCTCCATTCTACGTGGCTCGCACGTGGCGTTGTTGCGATGGTCGGGTCGGGGGAATCCAGCCCCTCGATTTGATGATCCCCAGTCTAATTCTAGTCAACGAAACAACGAAAATTGGTTCAACTGGCATCAAATGAAGAGGAAAGAAAAGTTGGCCGAAGTTCTCACTCAGAATTGCTTCCCAATGATACCTCCTGGAGTGAGTGTGTTTTGTACGTATTTGAAACGGGAGCAAGATTTAGCTGTGATGCACCAATAGCTGAATGTCACGCACTAGCGAAGGTCAATACGAGAAGGGACTTGGGCCAACAGAGGGAAACAAAAAAAGTGTCCGTGTCATTGCAAACGATCAACATCTTTAGAAAAGGAGGTAAATGGGAAGAACAACTCTCCTTTCTCAGGAGCGCCACTTATCTCGCAGATATCGAACCGCCTGTTAACAGGCATCGTTACCCTCATCGTCACCCCGAAGAAGCTGGGGAAATCAGTCGGAATCTTCCTGTCGATTGAATCTCCTGTCACCGCAGCAAAGTCAATAAGCAGGGCTTAAGTTGGCGGCATTGGGCCTACTTTCAGGAGCCTGCTGAGGCCCTGGGAGAGTTTCCCCACTGGCTATTGATTGTTTCCAGGACTCTGAGCTGCTAGAGAATGAGCCAGTGAGAGGCCTGCGCTGGTACATGATGGGGCCTGTACTCACTTTGTGAAGAAACGTTGAACATTCCTGCTGCCCCTTGAAAGATTCAATGTAAAATGTAATATGTAATGGAGCCAAGGAAATCAGTGCCAGAAGACTTAGTAAGGAGACTATTCCAGGAATATCGTGGACAGCAGGAGATCAAGGATGGGGCTGACTAACCTTTATGTATATCCGCTTCAACTGTATGTTTCACGTTAATTTTTTTGGAAAATTTACCTCAAATTTATTATTTTTTTTAAAACTAATTTGCACGGGATGTGGGCTTCACCATCCAGGCCAGCATTTGTTGCCCATCCCTAATTGCCCCCAAGGTGGTGGTGAGCTGCCTTCTTGAGCCGCTGCAGTCCACGTGGCGTAGGTACACCCACAGTGCTGTTAGGGAGGGATTTCCAAGATTTAGACCCAGCGACAGTGAAGGAACCACCAAGATATTTCCAAGTCAGGATGGTGAGTGATTTGGAGGGGAAGCTCCAGGTGGTGGGGTTCCCATGTGTCTGCTGCTTTTGTCCTTCTCAATGTTAGTGGTCCTGGGTTTGGAAGGTGCTGCCCAAGGAGATTTGGCGAGCTCCTGCAGTGTATCTTGTAGTCAGTTTCTTAATAAGCTCAAAAGGGCGGCACAGTAGCACAGTGGTTAGCACTGTTGCTTCGCAGCGCCAAGGACCTGGGTTCGATTCCCGGCTTGGGTCACTGTCGGCGCGGAGTCTGCACGTTTTCCCCGTGTCTGCGTGGGTTTCCTCCGGGTGCTCCGGTTTCCTCCCGGAGTCCCGAAAGACGTGCTGTTAGGTGAACTGGACATTCCGAATTCTCCCTGTGTACCCGAACAGGCGCCGGAATGTGGCGACTAGGGGCTTTTGACAGTAACTTCATTGCAGTGTTAATGTAAGCCTACTTGTGACAGTAATAAAGATTATTATTTAAATTGAGAACTGTTCTGTCATTTATTAACCATGTCCCAGACTGTGGGGGTCCCGAGTGCTTGCCCCCCACTTTGTGATGTGTCACACCGCTGAAGGCCAGGGGAAAGGGGCAAGGGTTACACCGGAGTGTTCATACTCGTCTCACCCACGTGGCTATTCTTCATCTGAAGCAACAGTGGGTGCCAAACACGCGAGTGAACACAGCCAACGTACTAGTAAGTCACTTGGTAGTGATCAAGAGTAACAACCTTGACTTTGGCTTTTTCTTGACTAACCCAAACAACGCACAGCCCAATAGTCATCGTCGAAAATTCTCTTAAGATCAAAACAATTGTCAGAGTGACTATTTTCACTCTCTTCAATCAGCATGGCTGCATTCTCAACAAAACCTGCTATTAAAATCCACACTCCAGCATGAATGTCAACAAAAGGCTGTTCACCCACAGAAAATTTACTTTCAGCATTGAAGGAGTTAACAGCATTGGCCGCAATAATCTCCGACCATCTTTAACTTTAACGTAACAAATAGATTGACCTCGAAATGTCCTGAGTGTTATTCTGTAGAGACAGTGAGAGGTTGGGTGGCATGTGGCGCAGTGGATAGCACTGGGACTGCGGCGCTGAGGACCCGGGTTCGAATCCCGGCCCTGGGTCACTGTCCTTGTGGAGTTTGCACATTCTCCTGCGTGGGTTTCACTCCCACAACCCAACGATTTTTTTAAAAATAATAAGTTTAGAGTACCCAATTTATTTTCTCCAATTAAGGGGCAATTTAATGTGGCCAATCCATCTACTCTGCACATCTTTGGGTTGTGGGGGCGAAACCCACGCAGACAATGTGCAAACTCCACACAGACAGCGACCCAGAGTCGGGATCGAACCTGGGACCTCGGCGCCGTGAGGCTGCAGTGCTAACCACTGCGCTACCCTGCTGCCCCCACAACTCATAGATGTGCAGGTCAGGTGGATTGGCAACGCTAAATTGCCCCTTAATTGCAAAAAAAAGTAATTGGGTACTCTAAATTTAAAAAAAAGACAGCGAGGGGTTGGGCCAAAAGCTAATAATTCGTATTGGCATTTTAAATCCATGAATTAAGATTGTAACCAAACTTAAATTCAGGTCCCCTGTGGCTCACCTGATTCAGGCAGTAACGGCTGAGACATGTAACTGGAAGGCTCCAATTCTCAGTGTGTGTTGAATTAGTCATTTGGAGATTTGAGGTAGGCAGGCCCACTATTAGAATTGGCTACAGTGTTACTGGGCGAAAGAAAAAAAATCAGCCCTGGCTCTCATCCCCATGAAGTGACCTTCTCCAAGTAAGAGCATATGTACCAGGATGGAAGGTAAAGGAGAATATGATTAGGTTTGGTTCAAAGATTCATTGGATGAGAGTGCTCCAGGCAAGGCCAGCATTTATTTCCCATCCCCAAGCCTTTGAGAAGGTGATGAGTGGCTTTTTTGAACCGCTACAGTGAACGTGGTGGTGTAGGTGCCCCATCGCTGGGCGGGCCGCATCATGTGCCTCACACGAGACTACCGAAACAAGCTCTCAACTCGGAGCTTCGACAGGGCAAGCGAGCCTGGGGAAGGCCGAGGAAATGCCTCAAGGACCCCCCTCAAAGCCTCCTTGAAAAAGTGAAACATTCCTGCGCCATCTGGGAATCCCTATCCCAAGGCTGCCCAAAGTGGAGTAAAAGCATCTGGGAAGGAGCTGAGCACCTCGAGTTTCATTGCCCAGAGCAGGCCGAAGCCTGACGTCAACAGTGGAAGGAGCCTGTTGCATCCTGGGCACCCCATCTACCCGCTCCTCCAAACACCATCTGCACCACCTGTGGCAGAGGCTGTAGGCTGCACACTGGACTCCTTCTGGCACCTGAGGACTTATTTTCAGTGTGGTTGTAAGTCGCCCAGGTCTCCCTAGGGGTTGCCCGAGAAGAGATGTAGGTACACCCACAGTGCTCTTAGGGAGGGAGTTCCAGGATTTTTACCCAGCGACAGTGAAGGAACAGTGCTGCAGTTCCAAGTCAGGATGGTGTGTAGTTTGGGGGGGCTCTTGGCCAGTTGCTCGAGAGGAGGGGGACTCTATCTATGCACCGACAAGCCACCTTCCTACATTGATCTAATCCATCTAAGAGAGCGACTCCTCTCAGACAGTGAGGAGGCAGCAGGGTTGAAAACAAAGATTGCCGCTGTCAAAAACGTCTTCGGAAAAAGTATTAATTGACCGTGGGAGTTGAAAAGCAATCTGGGAGTCCTGGGGCCCATGTGGTCTGTCCCTCCCATGCATGGATATCAGCAATACCGTTTGCAGGAATGTAGAACTTAGCACAGGAGCCCAGAATGGGTGGAAGTATTCCAAAGTTCAACTTGCAAGAATAATAAATCACAAAATAAGAGAACGTGACTAGTTATCCTCGTTCTCTGTCATTTCGCAAGCTCTGTGTAAACCTTTCAATCTTCAGGAGAATAATAACCACGAACACATCACCACCATAAAGATAAAGTTCACTGACATTTATCCATGAACCCTGAAGTTAATGACGGAAAACTCAAGGCTAGCAACTCAACCTGTGCACCGCCGATAATTCCAGCACAGCTGCACTCTACAAACAACATACCACAGCTCACAGGTAACAACACATCCACCTCCCGCTCACCCTTACCTCAATCCCTCTGCTAAACCTGTTCACTTCTGCTCTGACCCAACCGGGGATGGGGGGGGCTCTGTTGCTGCCGCACTCCATTTTCCCAAGTTTGGGAAAGCTATCTTCACGGGATTAGAGCTGGAGCGTTCTCCCCAGTCCCCCAGCCAACATTCCTCCCTGCCATTTGCATTATAATGACAGATTATCTGGTCATCATCACGCTGCTGTTTGTCGAGATTGCTTTGTGCAAAGCAGCCGCCATCGTTCCCACATTACAACAGTGGTACACTTGCAAAAAGAAATCACTTCACTGACTGCAAAACACCTTTGAGATGTGCAGTGATTAAGAAAAGCGCTACGCAAATGCAAGCCTGCCTTTTATTTTCATTCTGCACTTGCAGTTCATTTTATGTATTCTCATGTATTTTCTTGAATTTTGTTTAATTCCCTTTTCTTCCATGTACTTAATGATCTGTTGAGCTGCTTGCAGAAAAATACTTTTCACTGTACCTCGGTACACGTGACAATAAACAAATCCAATCCAAATCCAATTTTAAACAGCCTGCTAGCATCATCATTACCCATTGGTGCTCGTACCACTTTAAAAGGTCTGGGAGATGTTCCAGTTCTCCAGAATGAATCCTCTCTGGGGTACATTTCCCTAAAACGAGGTTACTGATCACACTTGTTCTCACGCGTGCTTTTTTTAAAAAAAAAAGAAACCCTTCACTAAATATATAAAGGGACACATCATTTGGGTCCCAGGAATGTCAAGTTTCATTTTGATAAACCTTCAGTTCCAGTAATTTGTTTATTTTTTAAATTTTTCCAATTAAGTGGCCAATCCACCTACCCTGCACATCTTTGGGTTGTGGGGGTGAAACCCACGCAGACACGGGGAGAATGTGCAAACTCCACACGGACAGTGGCCCAGAGCGAGGATTCCAACCCGGATCCTCGGCACTGTGAGGCAGCAGCGCTAACTACTGCGCCACCGTGCTGCCCCCCCCCCCCCTCCCCTCCCCTCCCAGTTCCAGTAATCTCGCGTCAGATAAACTAAATGCTAAACCACAGGATTATTCCTTCAGTTCCCCTTCAAACTTCCTCCATTGTAGTCAAAGTAATGTTGCCATAGCTCCAGATGACCACAGGCTGCTTTCCATTAATTTGAGGGGGGAGAGCTGACTTGCGATTTAACCTAAGCGTCACCACATCTCGGATCAGGGTCAAGGTTGAGAAGGAATAACCTCATGAATAAAATGAATAACTTCATGAATAACCTCAGTCGCTGCGGGAACTGAACCCACGCCGTTGGCCTTGCATCACGAACCAGCCGTCCAGCCAACAGAGCGATACTGGCCCCCATTGCAGTAATTGGCTTCCAAAAACACAAAGCGTTCCGAGTTACTGATGGGCTTTGAAGGGTTAAAACCTTTTGTTTTGCTTTTTAATCTAATATGGTGGATTGCAAATGGGTTGCTCAACCCTGTTGACAGGAGCCGTGCATTGACTGAAGGTTCTCAAGTTAATGGCCAATCGTCACAGTCACATCCTGTTCCTTTTCACCTTTGATCATGTGTGTTCATTCATTGTTCACAGGCCTCTCATTTCCTGCTGCGCTAGGCGCAGCTTTGCCACTTTTAGTCCGCCTGCATTTCCTCGTCCATCCATTTCAATTATGATTTCTACCACGTCAGGGGGTGGGGGGGTTTTGGAGAGGATGCCGCAGTGTCGCCGCCTTCGTGACTCTTAGCCAATACAGCCAGCGCGATGGACCACAGCCGCGTTCGCAGCTTACACCCGTGGGACACTCGCTGCTCCTTCGCCAGCCACACGGGAAAACCGCCCTTCCTTCCACGCCACATTGCTCCACCCCCGCCCATGCAGCACAGAACGCGATCCTGCATCATACTCGGGGCGTACCCATTCCTTTCGGAGAGCACATTCCTGCTCTGTTTGACACGCTGGTAGAAGATACACTGTGTGGTCGGTCTGATCCAAATTTCTCAGCACACTTCAGTTAGTCGCACGCGGACACAAAGGTTGTCCCTTTTGAGCCCCAGGTTCAGAGACACCCCCAACTTCCATTTTCCCGGCTCACCCTTAAGTGGGTATCGATCGTACCCAGAAACAGTCTCAACAACTGGCCACCTGAAGCTAGTAGAGAATTCCAAAGACTTACAGCCTCGATGAGCGAAGAAATCTCTCCTCAACTCAGGCCTGAGCAGCGAGAAAACGTTCCCCAGGGACGTCCAGAACTGGGGAGCACAGATCCCAAAACAATTGGCGGAAGGAGTAAAAATGATGGGAAGAAACAATCTTTCATCCAGTGGGTGGTTGGAGGGTGGAACGAGCTCCCCGAGACGGGGGGCGGGGCGGATGGAGGCAGCTATTCACAAGGGAATTGGATTGCTACCTGTAAAGAAGGAACGTACAAGGTTACGGGTATAGGGTAGAATGCTCTTCCCGAGAGCCCAGACTCGATGGGTCGAGCGGTCTTCTTTGGCACTGTGACTGTAAAGGTCGCCCTCTTGTCCTCAAACTGTGCCCCTTCGTTCTCCAGACTCGCTAACCAGTGGGTTACAGCTCTTCCCAGGAAATCCAGAGCTGGCATAACGAGTATGGGAAATGGCAACTTGAACAAGGCGCGGCAGGACAATCATCAATGGAAACACCCCTTCAGCAACATTTGGGAGTCCACGGTCCACAACAAAAATAAAATCTCAGCCTCGACTTTCGAGGCAAATACTTTACATTACAGGCCCTTGTTTAACCATTGCAATCAACCCGATAGAAACGAAAGCTGTGCCAACATGCCCAAAGTGAATCCGTGTTTTGATAGTGCCATCAAACGCAACCCGTTCCCAGGCCAGGTGCCAAGAATAAAGATCATTGCTTTTTTGGAGCTTCTCGCTAGATGTGGTTGAATAATCTCTCAATTGAAAAGGTAGCAAAGGTCATGGCAACACCAGGTGTGTGGATTTATAGGAAGCAAACAATCTTTCAGTGCTCTTGTACCAAATCCTGAGGGGGGGGGGTGGAACCGGAGCACCCGGAGGAAACCCACGCAGACACGGGGAGAACGGGCAGACTCCACACAGACAGTGACCCAAGGTCGGATTTGAACTCAGGAGCTGTGAACAGCAGTGCTAACCACTGTGCCACCGATCATTAACAACGTCAGCTAGGATTGGTGGTCTGCAAAGCAGCACCTGTCAGCATTATAGGTTGATAGGTGGATCTGTACCTTGATGTGGTGGACACCCTTGAGCACTTCAATAATCTCCTGAGAAATGCCATTGGGAGCTCCCTGCTGCTCGTAGGGCCATGGGGTCCGGGTGAGGGGGTTACTGACAAAGTGCAATCCAAAGGGTCCCAACAGCATAACGGGCAAAAGGAAGACTCCATATCTTACCAGCTGCGAAGGTGGACGGCGGCCGCAGTGGCAAGTGGTCCCGGTCCTCGTGGTTCGACAGGTCACCAAGATCAGACCACCAACCTATCACGGCCATGATGGTGCCCCAAGGTCCCCACATTAAACAAAGTATCCTGCTAGCCTCTAACAGGGTCTATTTGCCAAGTCCTGTGGAGATGGAGAATTGACGACGTGCACAGGGCTGTGAACCTGGGAGTCTGACAGTGGCTAATCACCTCATCAAGGATCAATGGCCCTTTGGTGCCAGTATTAAATACCACCTGCATGGAAAACTATTTAACCTCAGTTGTCTCCGTGTCGAAGCTAAAATGACCACCAGCAGATATACTTGACCAATGGATTGTAGATGACTACAATGTGGTTGCAATGTCTGATCCTGACTCCCAGTGTCTGCGTGGGTTTCCTCTCACAGTCCAAAGATGTGCAGGTTAGATGCGGTAGGATAGGGCGAGGGAGTGGGCCTAGGTTGGGTGCCCTTCAGAGGGTTGGTGCAAACTCAAATGGGCTGAATGGTCTCCTTGCGCACTGTAGGGATTCTATGTTCTCGTGACCCACTTTGAAAATCACTCTCGATCTTCAATCCTGCAGACAAGACAAGAAACTCAGTCGATCTTTGAATGCTGCCCAAAAGTATATGGTGAGGCAGATATTCGACCTCCGTACTGTCAGTAATCTCATTGTCGCTCATTAAAATGTTTCTCTGCTGTGAATTCGCAATAAAGCAGAACAGATTGTGAGCTGACTTACATCCTGCATGGAGCATGAAGGCACACAATTTCACGAGCCTTGCAAACTACCATCTACTGAATAAATGGGGGATGGATTTTCCCTGATTCTCTCCAAATCACAGGCCATGGCCACTATTGGACCTTGATTCGAAATAGTCAGGGGAAAAAAAAAAGTAAAATGGGAAGGCTGAGCAGGCATGATGGGTGCCCATCTGAGTCCCTGCATCTTATACACTGCTACATTATTCAAGGTTACAGGTCAAAGCTGATAATTATCTCCTGAACCAGGTGGACTTCCCTCTCTGATCCATCAATGACTGTTGACACTAGGTGTCGTGATCTGAAGTTATTTAAACCCACAGCCCTTTAATAATTTTTTTAAAATGGGCTGCAGCTGAGAGTTTCTGCTGGAATGCGTTGATTAGCAGGCCATCTGGGGTAGCTCAGAAAAACATTCCTTTCCTACAGTTTCAATAGACTTCATTTCCCAAGGAATGTTATTACAGCTGAACCCATCATGAATGCCTGGCTGAGTTTCAAAAGTTTCAAAACCATTTAATCTCAGCAGGGGGCTAAGTTAATACTTTGATTGATGGTTTTAAGAGGCTATGAAGGGATCAGCTGTGGTTACGGAATATAATTTATTGTTTTTGTATATAACAGATTGACCATTTGAGAAGATTTAAAATCGGTTAATAGGTTTCATGACTGACAGCTTTGTTCTGTATCAGGTTTACATGAATGAGAGCTCTTTAAGATTCTAAGTTTAATTGTTTTCATTTCCTCATTATGTCTGCCCGTTGTGGATACTCAGTGGGTGGTTATGGACGTGGCGTTGGTGAATGAGGAGCCAAGGTGGTGGTCTGGGCAGAATGAGGGGTGAGGGAGGGAAGGCCTAGAAAACTGGGCCTCAGTCTCAGCAAACATTAGTTGGCCTTCTAACCAGCCTGTCACCTGTTCCAGACCCCGGGGCAAAAAAAAAAATCACCTGCTGTCGTTTCCACGGAGATGGGGGCCTGCCGAGTCGGGAGATTTCCCAACTTGAGTTTCCCGCCGCCAAACAAGTGTCCTGGAAATTCAAGTTCATTAGTTTGTGAGTTTATCACCGCTCCTTTCTTTCCTAATTCTTCCTCGCTTCAAAGGAAAATTCTTGGAGGGATTTTGTGATGGGAATGCATGTTGCCCGAAGTAACTTGAACTCAGTTGTGAGAGGAAATCTCTGCTCCATCACTGTGAGTGCACTCAAACCCAGGCTGCAGAAGTAAAAGGATCCTATCAAAAGCACGACGCCAACATCAGAAGCCCGGTTTCAGAGATCAAGGGACACTTTTTCCACCTCCCCAGCCAGTCCTGAAGGCTGGGTACGGAAACACATGGAGGAGCCATCCCCAAATGCCGTCCCCAAGTGCCTTAACTCAAAGCGGTCACAAATTGTCAACAGCTATCGCAGCCAAGCTCAATCTAATCCACCCAACCTCCTGGGAACTCCTAACATGCTTCGGAGGATGGGGGCCTCGAGGGGGCAGCCAAATCTCATCAGTTCCCCACATTTCTATGTTCCCAAAACCCGGCTGATAGGTCTCCAATTTGGCACAGGTATGCTGGATGGCCGTAACTCTCCACCTCCACTGACCTCCACAGCTGTTAATTCAGTACAGGCCACAGACCAAACCTCGGTTCTTTCTGGCAGAGGGCTTCAAGACCCTATTGATGCAGCGTGCAGACCCGCTGTATCGTTTGCTGAAAGAGACAGCTCCCTAACCATCTAATTCACCCAGTGCCATGTCAGAATAAAGCCTTATTCCCATGTAGCTATTTTTTGAGGTGTGGATAGCCAGAGATTTTTTACTGAAGTCTCGGAAAGAGAGAGAGAAATGAAAAATGAAAATCGCTTATTGTCACAAGTAGGCTTCAAATGAAGTTACTGTGAAAAGCCCCTAGTTGCCACATTCCGGCGCCTGTTCGGGGTGGCTGGTACGGGAACCCTCTGAGTGAGGGAGAGAGAGAGAGAGAGAGAGAGAGAGAGAGAGAGAGAGAGAGAGAGAGAGAGAGAGAGAGAGAGAGAGAGAGAGAGAGAGAGAGATCGTCTTTCACAACCTCTGGACATCTGGAGCAGATCACAACAAATAATTTGCTTTGTGACGTACTCACTGTTGTGTGTCAAATAAAACACAGCAGTTAATCAGGACCGTGAAAAAAAATACCAGAAACAGCGACTGACTAGTGAAGATGTTCTTGTGGCAATGGATTAGCTAAGAGGAGAATGTTAGCCAACAAGAAAAATGTCCTGCAATTTTTTAATATAGTGTTTTGGCATCTTATATGCCCACCTAAGCTTCATCAGCAGGGACAAAGTCTTGCTTTACTGCGTCTTTGGAAGGACTGAGCTTATAACAGTGCTGCACCTCCTCGGATTGGCGCCCCACCAGCTGCCTAGATAACCTGCTCAAGTCCTGAACAATTCCTTTTTAAAAAAAATTGAGAGTACCCAATTATTTATTTATTTATTTTTCCCAATTATGGGGCAATTTAGCGCGGCCAATCCACCTAACCTGCACATCGTTTTGGATTTTGGGGGTGAAACCCATGCACACACGGGGAGAATGTGCAAACTCCACACGGACAGTGACCCAGGGCCGGGGTTCGAACCCGAGTCCTCAGCTGATCCCTTCATAGCCTCTTTAAACCATCAATCAAAGTATTAACTTAGCCCCCTGCTGAGATCACTGGCTATCCACACCCCAAAAAGTAGCTACATGGGAATAAGGCTTTATTCTGACATGGCACTGGGTGAATTAGATGGTTAGGGAGCTGTCTCTTTCAGCAAACGATACAGCGGGTCTGCACGCTGCATCAATAGGGTCTTGAAGCCCTCTGCCAGAAAGAACCGAGGTTTGATCTGTGGCCTGTACTGAATTGACAGCTGTGGAGGTCAGTGGAGGTGGAGAGTTACGGCCATCCAGCATACCTGTGCCAAATTGGAGACCTATCAGCCGAGTTCTGGGAACATAGAAATGTGGGGAACTGATGAGATTTGGCTGCCCCCTCGAGGCCCCCATCCTCTGAAACGTGTTAGGAGTTCCCAGGAGGTTGGGTGGATTAGATTGAGCTTGGCTGCGATAGCTGTTGACAATTTGTGACCGCTTTGAGTTAAGGCACTTGGGGATGGCTCCTCCATGTGTATCCATACCCAGCCTTCAGGACTGGCTAGGGAGGTGGAAAAAGTGTCCCTTGATCTCTGTACTAACCACCGCGATGCCCTCCAGTCCTGAACAATTCCTGAAGCACATCAGGCCCTGACTGACCCCAATTCCGCATCATCGCTGTCTACCTCCATTCCCATAGAGCTGAAACCCTCATCCATGCCACCGTCACGTAACATACATCATTCCAACAACTTATAAACAGCAGCTCACCCAACAGGCAGCCCATGTCCAATCCTGCACCAAGTCCCGTAAATGTAAAAAGTGCAACGTCTATTCTTATCTCCTATCATTTTCCCCGGTCCACCGAACATTTTTTTCCCTCAGACTCTGGTCACTCGAGCATCTTCATGTCTCCATTGCCAGCCAAGCATTCACCTTTCTCGAATCCAATGGATTTGGGGATGATTGGATATTGGACGGGAATGGGAGGGATACCCTCCAGTTCAAATATCTAGTCAAGATCAGGGCTCACACATCAAGAATAACCACGTGCAAGATTCCATAGCACAGCCAACCACCATTAGAACTGTACCTCAACAAATCAGCAGCTAGAGGAGTGTTCAGAGACAATTAGGGAAAAGAGTTATGGTTGCATTTACTATCCATTGCTTTTTTAAAAATTTGTTCATGGGACTCAGGGGTCGCAGGCTGTGCCAGCATTTATTGCCCATCCCTAATTTCCCTTGAGGCAGCAATAAGAGTCAACCACATTGCTGTGGGTCTGGAGTCACATGTAGGCCAGACCGGGTAAGGACGGCAGATTTCCTTCCCTAAAGGAACCAGACGTTTTTTCACGACAATTCGGCAACGGTTTTGTGGTCACCATTAGACTTTTCATTCCAAGGCGGCACGGTGGTGCAGTGGTTAGCACTGCTGCCTCACGGCACCAAGGACCCGGTTCGATCCCAGTCCTGGGCCACTGTCTGTGTGGACTGTCATAATATACACACAAGTATACGACAGTGCACAGACAGACATTGATTGACACATAGAATGACCAATTAACACACCGAACACAGCAGGCAATCACCAGACAGGACACAACACTATAAAGCCAGAGGGCACTAGTTTTCCCGCTCTCTGGGGATGCTGCCTCAGACAGTCAGAGCCTGTGAGCAACAACTAGAACATCCACGATGTGGTAGTAAGATAGTCTGGTCAGGTTAGCCTCAGGTCTCCAGTCAACTCAGCATAGTGTCAACCCACAATTTAAGTATGTTTAACAGCTACTAGTTCAATAAAAGAGAGTTGCATTTCTCCAAGTGTTGGAAGCCTGTCTCTCTCACTGCTATGGTAAACGCAGTCCTCGCAGACCCAGCTTACCCAACACATCACGGACAGTTTCACATTCTCCCCCTTTCTGCGTGGGTCTCACCCCCACAACCCAAAGTTGTGCAGGTTAGGTGGATTGGCCCCGCTAAATTGCCCCTTAATTGGAAAAAAAGAATTGGGCGCTCTAAATTTATTTTTTAAAAAAAGACTTTTAATTCCAGATATTTTATTGAGTGGTGGGATTCGAACATGGGATTTGAACCCGGGTCCCCAGATCATCACCCTGGGTCTCTGGATTCCTAGTC
The DNA here is from genome assembly GCF_902713615.1 of Scyliorhinus canicula. Classification (NCBI taxonomy): domain Eukaryota; kingdom Metazoa; phylum Chordata; class Chondrichthyes; order Carcharhiniformes; family Scyliorhinidae; genus Scyliorhinus; species Scyliorhinus canicula. Next base: position 13,783,421 of record NC_052170.1, read on the forward strand.
CAGCAACAATACCACTGTGCCATGGCCTCCCCATACTGTGAGTTCATGTTAGTGACCATGTTCTTTGGAAAAGTCTACAAGTGGGGAAATCAGAACTAATATTGTTCCGCTCTTAGTCAACAACTGCAACCTTGTGACCCAGACAGTAAGCTTATTAAGCAAGATGAAACGGGAATGGAGATAAATATTGAGCATACTTCTTGTGCGTGGGGTAGGCTAAGCTTGGAACAATCCAACAATATCAAATGCTTAGCCAGTGTCCGTAACCTGATGTTTCTGGGATATTAACCGGTGCAGATGTTAGATCACAGACACAAAATATTCCATTGCAGACGGCGCGTGGCTCTGAATTTCCCTTGCAACTTTTCAGTTTTCAAGGGGCTCCTGGGGGAGTCTGCACTTAAAGATGGCTGGCTCCTAATGCAAAGTCATCAAGTTAACAAGACTCTAGGCTGACCCCAGCTTTAAAACGGCACTTTCTCAATAAACTCATTTCCATCAGCCTGTCTGAATCGGGCACATTCATTTTCCAACAGCCCTCAATTCTTGTTCCTGTTGAATTGCTTCCCCCGCTGCCCCTCCCACCCCCAGTATTTTTATTTCAAACTCTTAAAATCTACTTGCACAAAACGCATGCTATTCTGCGACCCACGCTCTGAGCCATTGAGAGCGCATGGGGTTGGGGGGGGGGGGGGGGGGGGGGGGGGGGGGGGGGGGCAGGACGAGGGTGCTCATCAGCTGGACTATACCCCTCATAGCCGCAGGAGGATCCCACAGGTAAAGAAACACAATAAAGACAGCAAGTTAGAAAAGAGAAGAAAGTAACCTTCAGATCATAAAAGGAGGATCAAATTCTTCTCAAATCTTGGACGCCACTCTTAAGAATCACATTTTTATGGGCAGCAGGGCGGCGCAGTGGGTTAGCACTGTTGCCTCACGGCGCCGAGGTCCCGGGTTCGATCCCGGCTCTGGGCCACTGTCCGTGTGGAGTTTGTATATTCTCCCCGTGTTTGTGTGTGTTTCACCCCCACAACCCAAAGATGTGCAGGGTAGGTGGATTGGCCACGCTAAATTGCCCCTTAATTGGAGAAAATGAATTGGGTACTCTAAATTTATAAAACAAAAAAAATTACATTTTTGAATTTATGACAATTTTCAGCACTGACATGTAGAGTACAGGGTGGCAAGCCCTATTCCTTCCCCCCTCTCCTATGTTACTTACCTGCAACTTTTAAGATGGCTTTTAAAGGAACTCTATTTGCTACGATTGATAAGAAATGCCGTCACTCCATAATATTCTCCAAAATAACGTGGCCTGCTGACAATCTGTACGGCAGCCCCTCTAAGAGACTCCATCTGAAGCATTCTCTCTCATCCTGTGCTCTCCTTGACGATCCACCATTACCTCTTGCCTGACACAGCGCCACGTTATACATTCACAAATCTCCCGCAATACGGAATTGCTTTGACAAAGGGTCGCCTGGACTCGAAACGTGAGCTCTTTTCCCTCCCTACCGATGCTGCCAGACCTGCTGGGATTTTCCAGCCTTTTCCCTTGGGTTCGGGAATGGTTTTCCACGTGTGCGCCAAGCAATGGCATCAGGAATTTGGAACTTCAGATCGAGAGGCCGGGGTTGGGCGTCAAATTAAATTTAAGAATCCTACCAGATTCAAGAAAGTCACAAGCTCACACATACATAGTAAATAGAAGCAGGCGGAGGCCATTCGGCCCTTCGTGCCTGCTTCGCCATTCATTCTGATCATGGCTGATCATCGAGTTCAATACCCTGATCCTGCCTTTCTCCTCTTCCCCCCCCCCCCATGTTTCTTAGTCCCTTTAGCCCCAGGAGCTGTATCTAATCCCATCTTCAAAGCACACAATGTTTTGGCCCCAACTCCTATCTACACTAGGGAATCCCACAATTCGCCACTCGTTGGATGAAGAAATTTCTCCTCAGCCCTAAAAGGTTTACTCCTTATCCTCAAACTGTGAGCCCTAATTCTGGACTCCTCCCCCCCTCCTCTCCCAACCCCCCCCCCCCCCTCCTCTCCCTCCCTCCTCTCCCAAACCCCCCCTCCTCTCCCTCCCCCCTCCTCTCCCTCCCCCCATCCCTCCTCTCCCTCCCCCCATCCCTCCTCTCCCTCCCCCCTCCCTCCTCTCTCCCTCCCCCCCCTCCTCCCTCCCCCCTCCTCTCCCTCCCCCCTCCTCTCCCTCCCCCCTCCTCTCCCTCCCCCCTCCTCTCCCTCCCCCCTCCTCTCCCTCCCCCCTCCTCTCCCTCCCCCCTCCTCTCCCTCCCTCCTCCCCCCTCCTCCCCCCTCCTCTCCCTCCCCCCTCCTCTCCTCCTCTCCTCCTCCCCCCATCCACCATCAGGAACATTCGCCTGATATGTACTGATTTGGGCAGAGGTGATGTGTTGTTCTCAAAAAAGATAAATCAGGCAAAGAGTTCCGGCTCTGACTCCTCCCTTACGGAATGTGTCTGTGTGTTGGACCAAAATGGAACGAAGCCTGCCTCTGATGCTACCCTGACTGTCCAATAATCCGTCCACACTCTTTGCCTTGGGTGCCACATGAAGAATTGGTTTCTGAGTGAGGTGTTGGGGAGTTGCCAGTTTGCACATTCTCTCTCTCCCCCCTCCCCCGATGATCATCGACACTCATCCCGTTCAATGCTCCGACAATGTCAGCAACTAATTGGCATTGTGTTACTGGGAAAGGCCATTCTTGCCCATCGTGTCTCGTCCGGCTAACCACAAAGCAATGGGAATCTGTCCCATTCAGAGCATTGAATGGCTTGGGAACTGACGGAAAGGCTTGACAACTTCCGACGGGGGAGGAAGGGGGTGGGGGTAATTCCAAATTGTCCTTCCGACGTTGGAGTATCTTGCCTGGGAGCGTTCCAGCTCCCTGTGGGTGAAGCATAAACAAGGGTCACTTCCAAGAAGCAGCTACTTAAATACTCAGTGGTTAATTGCTGGCCGATTCGGTTTTCAAACTGCTCAGGGGCACACAGGGACCGTGTCCATTCTTGCTGGTGTAGATCACCTGGTATTTATTGCCTCAGGCAGGCAACATTCCTGGGCAGGCTCCTTTGGAAAGAGGAACAACAACCAAGGCGGGACATGTTAAATTCTGCCCATTCGAATCATAGCCAATAAACTATCAATTCTTTCTGCAGTGGCTCTCTGATTTGTACTCTGCATTGATTAATAGTCAATGTCCCTGTACATATATTTATTCTGATCTTGAGCTGGCCGCTCTGTGCCACTGAATTATACTACACACCAGAAGTATTTCTTTAATCCCTGTTTTATTCTCTCCTTTAAGTGCTAACATGCTGTTCCGCAGGTGGTTGTAGGTCTCAGAGAGCACATCTCCCCCGCCCCACAGCTATTTTTTTATAAAATACTATGGCTTATTGAACTGTGAATGGCATCACATCTGAACACTATCCCTGGACGAGGCACCAGAGGGCTACGGGTGCCCAGAAAGCGACCACTGACTTCACAGAGTGCTCACGAAGCAGCCACGTACATCTGCTCTTCTGGGAGGGCCTCGATGAGGACTGACATCCTCCCTTACCCAGGGTGTCAAGACAGTGCGGGCGGTTTCACACAAACCCAAACTCTGCTCCAAATCAACTAACTTAGGATCAATCGAACCCTGGGATTGCTTCAGAGAGACGCAGGTCGGGCATCACGGAATCACAGCACGCCGAATAGCCACCTTTCCTCCGTAATGTGGGTCCTGGCACTCTGATCGCAACAACTTGCATTTATATAGCACCTCTGATGTTTCACAGGTGTTTATGCGAACACAAATGTCATCAGCGATTGGCGGCGACTGGCTAAAGAATCAGCCCCAATTGCGGCTGCAGGTCTGCTCCATGAAGATCACAACTTCCTTTTGACTCATCTTCAAAAGAGGAACAGAGATTGCGGCAACCAATAAGCTGCGTTCGAAGAAGCCTGTCGCCGCTCTAATGTTTTATAGACAGATTACACCACATGGTGCAGAATTATGAAGGAACTATTAGCCAAGTGGCCTATCAGTGACCTCACAGCTTGGGCCTCAGGCCTAGAAATCTGCCTCAAACCCAGATCCCTGTTTTTTCCTTGAAGGAGAGCAGGTAGTTCTCTCACCTCCACCTACTTGGCAGCTCCACGGGCTCTGGGCAAAACACATATAGAATCAATACATTGCTGAGGGAGGCCATTTGGCCCATCAAGTCTCCATTGGCCCTCCAAAACAGCACCTTACCAGGGCCACTCCCCTACCCTGTCACCGTAACCCGCACATCTTTGGACTGTGGGAGGAAACCGGAGCACTCGGAGGAAACCTACGCAGACACGGAGGGGGAAATGTGCTAACATCACACAGTTACACGAGGTCGGAATGGAACCCGGGTCCCATGGCGCTGTGAGGCAGCAGTGCTAACCGCTGTGCCACCTTGCCAAAAATATTTATTTTCTGGACAAAAGGAAAGGAAGCCAGTACCTTTCCGCCGGTATTTCTTATCTCTCCCAGGTGGGATCCCTGCCCCGGGTCACTGTCCGTGTGGAGTTTGGACAATCCGGTGTCAGAGTGGCTCTCACCCCCCACAGCCCAAAAAGATGTGCAGGGTAGGTGAATTGGTCACGCTAAATTGCCCCCTAATTGGAACAAAATAATTGGGTACTCTAAATTTATTTTAAAAAGCAGCTAAATCTCCATAGGGTGCTCCGTCCGGACCCTTGAGCTGATACTGTTAGGGGCGCAGGTCCCTTTAAGAGTAAACCATGCCTTACTTCAGGGTCGGCATGGTGTAGGGTGCTCTTTCAGAGGGTCGGTGCAAACTAGATGGGCCGAATGGCCTCCTTCTGCACTGTAGGGATTCAATGATTCAGGGTGAATCAAGAGCACGTGATGCTTATTGAAGCTTGTATGTAAAAGCTGGCCTTTTCCCCATCGGGAGATGCATCTGGACAAGGAGAAGATCCAGATTGAAGTGCGGGAACCAGTATGTGTACTAAACTAGAATATTGCAAAATAACAATTGTGAATCATCAGAATGTATTCTGCTGCCTAATTTGGTAAATGGAAATTCACCTGTAAAGTACAGGTACTCCAGGAGCACCTGCTATAGTCTTACAGCTTATAACCGAGTGATAATTGAAACAGTAAATCTATTCAAGGCTTTCAAAGGCTGCAATAAAGGCTTGTTCAAGTTTCCTTCTTCCTGTATTCTTCTGAATTCTCTGGCTGGATTACAGCCAGAATTCACGAAATGCTCCATGTAAAAGCTCAATGGTCGACGGTCCCAAGTTAATGAATGACACAGCCAGACACGTCTTCCCTACTAACTATGGATCAGAACCCAGTTACTAAGTATTCAGCTCCATGATATCATTGGGATCAAATTCAAATCTAGATTTCATTTCCACACATCCAACATGTTATTTTAATTTATTGAAGTTTTATAGCTTTCGTAATGGATGGAAATTTGGGATTTAAATTCAAGAATTTACACATGAAAGTCCAGCCAGGAAGGTCTCAATATGGTTTCACTCCCAATGTGCACATTGGAGTGTTACTATTGGATGCTCTCTGTATATGGTAGAATAGTGGTTATGCTACTGGATCAGTAATACAGAGGCCTTGATAAATGACTCAGAAAAACGTTGAGAACTCCCACTATGGGCAGCCAGGGAATGTGAATTCAATTAATTACATGAAATGGAACTAAAAATCTAATCTCAGTACTGGCGACCATTGAATTGATTGTCGCAAAGCCCACGTGGTTCATTAATGTCCTTTAGGATTCTCCCCGTGTTTGTGTGGGTTTCGCTCCCACAACCCAAAGATGTGCAGTCTAGGTGGATTGGCCACGCTAAATTGCTCCTTTATTGGGAAAAAATGAATTGGGTTCTCTAAATTAAAAAAAAACTAATGTCCTTCAGGGAAGGAAATCTGCCGTCCTTATCCGGTCTGGCCTACACGTGACTCCAGACGCCACAGCAAATGTGGTTGACTCTTAATTGCCTTCTGAAACAGCCGAGCAAGGCATATAGGGAAAGGCAGTAAATTCTGGGCTTGTCAGCGATGTTGAATAAATAAAAATTAATGATAATTTTGCATTTCATGCCCTGAAGATACTGGATATAGATAGATCCAAGGACACTGCAGAAGGCAATAACCAACGACCGACTGTTTCACTGAGAGCATTGTTAACGTTTAGCCTGATCTCAGCCTCTGCAGAGACGAGGAACAGAAACCGTGGTTGATTTTCCCTTGTGCAAGCCCAGGGCACGCGAGACCAATTGCACCATCTAACTTCGTACCCTTTGGACACGCATGTGTAAAACCCACAGTAACACTCTGCAGTGAGCGACACGAACATCATGAATGAAATGAAATGAAAATTGCTTATTGTCACGAGTAGGCTTCAATGAAGTTACTGTGAAAAGCCCCTAGTCGCCACATTCCGGCACCTGTTCGGGGAGGCTGGTACGGGAATTGAACCTACACTGCTGGCCTGCCTTGGTCTGCTTTAAAAGCCAGTGATTTAGCCCATTGTGCTAAACCAGACCCTTATCAGTGCTTATCAACAACAGTAACCAACTGTACAGAGGCACAACAATGCTGTGGTCTGAAATTTAAATCCATCTCAACGCGGGGAGTGAGGGGGGTGGGGGGGTGGGGGGGTTGGTACAGAAAAAGGTCCCGCCAATTTCTAATTGATCGAATTTGATTTTGATTTTGAAACCACCTTTGAAGGTAATAATAATCTTTGGTGTCACAAGTAGGTTTACATTAACACCGCAATGAAGGTACTGTGAAAATCCCCTAGTCGCCACATTCCAGCACCTGTTCGGGTACACGGAGGGGAGAATTCAGAATGTCCACATTACCTAACAGCACGTCTTTTGGGACTCGTGGGAGGAACCCGGAGCACCCGGAGGAAACCCACACAGGCACAGGGAGGACGTGCAGACTCCGCACAGACTGTGACCCAAGCCGGGAATCGAACCTGGGACCAGGCCGCTGCGAAGCAATAGTGCTAACCACTGTGCTACCGTGAAGCTGCACCTGTGGCAACTAATGGAATGACTAGTTCATCGCAATGGCGCCGGAGTAGGATTTGTTGGAGAATCTGTTTATATATCTTTCTTTTTTTAATTTTTTATTGTGTTTATCTAACAGTTCGCATGATCACCGATGTCTGAAAGCACTTTGACAGCCTCTGAAGGACCTTCATGGCGTAGTTACTGTTGCAATGTGAGAAATGCGACAGCCAATTTCGGCGCAGCAAGATCTCACAGGCGGCAATGCGAAAATCTGTCCTTTTTGCAATGGTTGATTGAGGAATAAATATCGGCCAGGGCCCCAGGCATCAACTCTCCTGCTCTTCCTCAAGAGTAGTGCCACGGGATCCTTCCATCCCCACCCCCGAGCAGCAAGCTAGGGCCGCGGGTGCTGAAAGAGGGCACCCCGGACAGTGCAGCACGAGAGCACAACCTCAATTTACGTAGGATTGAACCTTCCATTATTCCAACTTTCTCTTAATGTTTAACCACGAGGCTAGACATGTCTGGTCAATTATAAACATCACAGACGCCACAATGGGGTAATGAAAGTTAAATATTCTGCCATCGATATTCATTTCACGAAAGAGTACATTGGCTGAAGTAAAAGTGAAGGTTATTGCCTGCTAGATGATTATAGCAGTTGGTCAATAGCAACCATTGCTACATAAGCACAAAAGAACGGGAGCTGGAGTAGGCCATCCAATCTAATGAGATCATGGTTGATCGACATCACGCTGACTCTATTTTTCATTTAACACAGGACGCCTTAGAACCATTAGAATTCCAACAGCGCAGAAGGAGGCCATTCGGCCCATCGAGCCCGCATCGACCCTCTGAAAGAGCACCTCAGCTGGGCCCACTCCGCCGCCCCATCCCCGTAACCCACCTAACCTGCACATCTGTGGGCGTCACGGTAGCACAGTGGTTACCACCGTTGCTTCACAATGCCAGCGTCCTGGGTTCGGTTCCCGGCTTGGGTCACTGTCTGTGGGGAGTCTGCACGTTCTCCCCGTGTCTGCGTGGGTTTCCACCGGGTGCTCTGGCTTCCTCCCACAAGTCCCGAAAGGCGTGCTTGTTGCTTGTTAGGTGAATTGAACATTCTGACTTCTCCCTCCGTGTACCCGAACAGGTGCTGGAGTGTGGCGACTAGGGGATTTTCACAGTAACTTCATTGCAGTGTTAATGTAAGCCTGCTTGTGACAATAAAGATTATTATTATTATCCCTGGATACTAAGGGGCAATTTTAGCATGGACAATCCACCTAACCTGCACAGCCTTTTGGGATGTGGGCATAGCATGCGTAGAAAAAATGGCAGGACGTCAGGTCTTCACCCTAAAGGTTAACTTGACTTTTCATTTCACAGAGACTCTGCGTACTTGCAGCGTTTTCTCCTGCTATTTCAGATTTCCAGGATGCACTTATCCTTCTTCACCGTGCACCAGTTCCAGCTTTCATTCACAGTCACTCCGTGCTGCCAGCAGATATTCCACATCAAGCTCTGGCACGAGGCGTCGTTAATTCCGCAGTGGTTTCAGCGACACAGCTGGCAGGCAGCTGGGCGCTAAAGCAGCACAGTGTTCAATAACAAGATCCACCTGCAATCCCTCGACCGGGCAGCCGGGCTCGTGGGCCGAGGCAAGCAACTTGAATTTATCTAGCACCCTTAAAACGTAGCAAACCGTCCCCAAAAGCACGTCAAGAGGGGCCTGAGCAAAGCTCCACACAAAATCAGCACAGGTAAACCGCAAACTTGGTCAAAGGGGGACAGGCTTTAATTGAACATCTCAAAGGGGGAACGCGAGGTTTCGGGAGGGGGTAAGTGATATTTAGAGGGGGGAAGTTCTAGAGTTTTCAGTGCTGACGGCTCCCGGCTTGGGTCACTGGCTGTGAGGAGTCTGCACATTCTCCCCCGTGATGGCGTGGGTTTCCTCCAGGCGCTCCAGTCCCCCCCACCCCCTCCACCCCCCCCCCCCCCCCCCCCCCCCCCCCCCCCCCCCCACAGTCCAAAGATGTGCAGGTTAGGACGATTGGCTAAATTGCCCTAATGTCCAAAGAGTGGGGTTACGGGGTCACGGGGAGGAGGTGCGGGTGTAAGTAGAGTGCTCTTTCCGAGGGCCGGTACAGACTCGATGGGCCGAATGGCTTCCTTCTGCACTGTAAATTCTAAGACTCTATGTGGTGAAAATCGGGGATGCACTGTATGTCACAATTGGAGGAGCGCAGAGATCTTAGAGCTGGGCTAGACAATATCCGGGGGGAGGTAGAAGGATTTGAACAGAAGGATGGAAATTGTAAAAAAAAAAAGAACATCTTTCAGAGGATTACACAAAATATAAAGCACAGGAACTGGTCACTAAGCCCAACAAGATCACGTTGTATTTATGTTCCACCCTCGCTACTTCGTATTCTCCCTCATCGAACTCCATCAACTTCTGCAAATGTTTCTCCCTCAACTACATCTTATTAATTCCGGATTTATTGAATTTGCATTTCCCGTCTGCGGAATTTGAAATCTTTTCTCTGGATTATTGGTCTCCCCTCAAATACATCTTTGATTTTTCACCTCAACAACTCCTGTGGTAACGGGTTCCGCATTATACTCTGCACTTCCTACTTGGCCTCTCGGTAACTATTTTACATCGACAGTGGAACTAAATTCGTCACGTCTACTTGAACCAAAACCTGTCAGAATTTTATAGATCTCCAGGAGATCATTCCTCAGACACCAACAGACCTAGCCTCTTCATCCCCTCATGTGTCATCCCAGCAAATCTTCCTTGCCCCTTTTCCAGTTGATGTGATAATCAGAGTTGCCCACAGTTCCCCCAAGTGTGGCCTGAGTTTAGCACCACTTTTCAATTCAATCCCTTCAGTAATAAACCCCCCCCCCCCCCAGAGCTAGGTATTGCTTTGTTCTTTGTAAATGGTCTTATTGACCTGCATTACAACATGGACTGATTCATTATAGCCTGCCAGATTTCTATGCTTCCCAATCCCGATATTTTCCAAGTCACATGTGACCTCCCCCTCATCTGTAGAGGGTCATATTGACTCAAAACACAGACTTTTACTCACATTATACCTTCCACACAGCGGAGGAGGTGACACAGTACATTACACTCTGGGGGCTACCCTGTTACTGACACAGTACATTACACTCTGGGGGCTACCCTGTTACTGACACAGTACACTACACTCTGGGGGCTACCCTGTTACTGACACAGTACATTACAGACTGGGGGCTGCCCTGTTACTGACACAGTACATTACACACTGGGGCTACCCTGTTACTGACACAGGACATTACACACTGGGGGCTACCCTGTTACTGACACAGTACATTACACACTGGGGCTACCCTGTTACTGACACAGTACATTACAGACTGGGGGCTGCCCTGTTACTGACACAGTACATTACACACTGGGGGCTACCCTGTTACTGACACAGTACATTACACACTGGGGGCTACCCTGTTACTGACACAGTACATTACACACTGGGGGCTACACTGTTACTGACACAGTACATTACACACTGGGGGTTACCCTGTTACTGACACAGTACATTACACACTGGGAGGGGGCTACCCTGTTACTGACACAGTACATTACGCACTGGGGGCAACACTGTTACTGACACAGTACATTACACACTGGGGGTTACCCTGTTACTGACACAGTACATTACACACTGGGGGCTACCCTGTTACTGACACAGTACATTACACACTGGGGGCTACCCTGTTACTGACACAGTACATTACACACTGGGGGCTACCCTGTTACTGACACAGTACATTACACACTGGGGGCTGCCCTGTTACTGACACAGTACATTACACACTGGGGGCAACACTGTTACTGACACAGTACATTACACACTGGGGGCTGCCCTGTTACTGACACAGCACATTACACTCTGGGGCTACCCTGTTACTGACACAGTACACTACACTCTGGGGGCAACACTGTTACTGACACAGTACATTACACACTGGGGGCTACCCTGTTCCTGACACAGCACATTACACACTGGGGGCTACACTGTTACTGACACAGTACATTACACACTGGGGGCTACCCTGTTACTGACACAGTACATTACACATTGGGGAGGGGGCTACCCTGTTACTGACACAGTACATTACACACTGGGGGTTACCCTGTTACTGACACAGTACATTACACACTGGGGCTACCCTGTTACTGACACAGCACATTACACTCTGGGGCTACCCTGTTACTGACACAGTACATTACACACTGGGGGTTACTCTGTTACTGACACAGTACATTACACACTGGGAGGGGGCTACCCTGTTACTGACACAGTACATTACACACTGGGAGGGGGTTACCCTGTTACTGACACAGTACATTACACACTGGGGGCAACACTGTTACTGACACAGTACATTACACACTGGGGGCTACCCTGTTACTGACACAGTACATTACACATTGGGGGCAACACTGTTACTGACACAGGACATTACACACTGGGGATACCCTGTTACTGACACAGTACATTACACACTGGGGCTACCCTGTTACTGACACAGTACATTACACTCTGGGGGCTACCCTGTTACTGACACAGTACATTACACACTGGGGAGGGGGCTACCCTGTTACTGACAGTACATTACAGACTGGGGGCTACCCTGTTACTGCCACAGTACATTACACACTGGGGGCTACCCTGTTACTGACACAGTACATTACACACTGGGGGCTACCCTGTTACTGACACAGTACATTACACACTGGGGGCTGCCCTGTTACTGACACAGTACATTACACACTGGGGGTTACTCTGTTACTGACACAGTACATTACACACTGGGGGCTACCCTGTTACTGACACAGTACATTACACACTGGGGGCTACTCTGTTACTGACACAGTACACTACACACTGGGGGTTACCCTGTTACTGACACAGTACATTACACACTGGGGCTACCCTGTTACTGACACAGTACATTACACACTGGGGCTACCCTGTTACTGACACAGTACATTACACACTGGGGGCTACCCTGTTACTGACACAGTACATTACACACTGGGGCTACCCTGTTACTGACACAGTACATTACACACTGGGGGCTACCCTGTTACTGACACAGTACATTACACACTGGGGCTACCCTGTTACTGACACAGTACATTACACACTGGGGGCTGCCCTGTTACTGACACAGTACATTACACACTGGGGGTTACCCTGTTACTGACACAGTACATTACACACTGGGGGCTGCCCTGTTACTGACACAGGACATTACACACTGGGGCTACCCTGTTACTGACACAGTACATTACACACTGGGGGTTACTCTGTTACTGACACAGTACATTACACACTGGGAGGGGGCTACCCTGTTACTGACACAGTACATTACACACTGGGGGCTACCCTGTTACTGACACAGTACATTACACACTGGGGGTTACCCTGTTACTGACACAGTACATTACACACTGGGGCTACCCTGTTACTGACACAGTACATTACACACTGGGGCTACCCTGTTACTGACACAGTACATTACACACTGGGGGCTACCCTGTTACTGACACAGTACATTACACACTGGGGGCTACCCTGTTACTGACACAGTACATTACACACTGGGAGGGGGCTACCCTGTTACTGACACAGTACATTACACACTGGGGGCTACCCTGTTACTGACACAGTACATTACACACTGGGGGCTACCCTGTTACTGACACAATACATTACACACTGGGGGTTACCCTGTTACTGACACAGTACATTACACACTGGGGCTACCCTGTTACTGACACAGTACATTACACACTGGGGCTACCCTGTTACTGACACAGTACATTACAGACTGGGGGCTGCCCTGTTACTGACACAGTACATTACACACTGGGGGCTACCCTGTTACTGACACAGTACATTACACACTGGGGGCTACCCTGTTACTGACACAGTACATTACACACTGGGGGCTACACTGTTACTGACACAGTACATTACACACTGGGGGTTACCCTGTTACTGACACAGTACATTACACACTGGGAGGGGGCTACCCTGTTACTGACACAGTACATTACGCACTGGGGGCAACACTGTTACTGACACAGTACATTACACACTGGGGGTTACCCTGTTACTGACACAGTACATTACACACTGGGGGCTACCCTGTTACTGACACAGTACATTACACACTGGGGGCTACCCTGTTACTGACACAGTACATTACACACTGGGGGCTACCCTGTTACTGACACAGTACATTACACACTGGGGGCTGCCCTGTTACTGACACAGTACATTACACACTGGGGGCAACACTGTTACTGACACAGTACATTACACACTGGGGGCTGCCCTGTTACTGACACAGCACATTACACTCTGGGGCTACCCTGTTACTGACACAGTACACTACACTCTGGGGGCAACACTGTTACTGACACAGTACATTACACACTGGGGGCTACCCTGTTCCTGACACAGCACATTACACACTGGGGGCTACACTGTTACTGACACAGTACATTACACACTGGGGGCTACCCTGTTACTGACACAGTACATTACACATTGGGGAGGGGGCTACCCTGTTACTGACACAGTACATTACACACTGGGGGTTACCCTGTTACTGACACAGTACATTACACACTGGGGCTACCCTGTTACTGACACAGCACATTACACTCTGGGGCTACCCTGTTACTGACACAGTACATTACACACTGGGGGTTACTCTGTTACTGACACAGTACATTACACACTGGGAGGGGGCTACCCTGTTACTGACACAGTACATTACACACTGGGAGGGGGTTACCCTGTTACTGACACAGTACATTACACACTGGGGGCAACACTGTTACTGACACAGTACATTACACACTGGGGGCTACCCTGTTACTGACACAGTACATTACACATTGGGGGCAACACTGTTACTGACACAGGACATTACACACTGGGGATACCCTGTTACTGACACAGTACATTACACACTGGGGCTACCCTGTTACTGACACAGTACATTACACTCTGGGGGCTACCCTGTTACTGACACAGTACATTACACACTGGGGAGGGGGCTACCCTGTTACTGACAGTACATTACAGACTGGGGGCTACCCTGTTACTGCCACAGTACATTACACACTGGGGGCTACCCTGTTACTGACACAGTACATTACACACTGGGGGCTACCCTGTTACTGACACAGTACATTACACACTGGGGGCTGCCCTGTTACTGACACAGTACATTACACGCTGGGGGTTACTCTGTTACTGACACAGTACATTACACACTGGGGGCTACCCTGTTACTGACACAGTACATTACACACTGGGGGCTACTCTGTTACTGACACAGTACACTACACACTGGGGGTTACCCTGTTACTGACACAGTACATTACACACTGGGGCTACCCTGTTACTGACACAGTACATTACACACTGGGGGCTACCCTGTTACTGACACAGTACATTACACACTGGGGCTACCCTGTTACTGACACAGTACATTACACACTGGGGGCTACCCTGTTACTGACACAGTACATTACTCACTGGGGGCTGCCCTGTTACTGACACAGTACATTACACACTGGGGGCTACCCTGTTACTGACACAGTACATTACACACTGGGGGCTACCCTGTTACTGACACAGTACACTACACACTGGGGGTTACCCTGTTACTGACACAGTACATTACACACTGGGGCTACCCTGTTACTGACACAGTACATTACACACTGGGGGCTACCGTGTTACTGACACAGTACATTACACACTGGGGGTTACTCTGTTACTGACACAGTACATTACACACTGGGGCTACCCTGTTACTGACACAGTACATTACACACTGGGGGCTACCCTGTTACTGACACAGTACATTACACACTGGGGCTACCCTGTTACTGACACAGTACATTACACACTGGGGGTTACTCTGTTACTGACACAGTACATTACACACTGGGAGGGGGCTACCCTGTTACTGACACAGTACATTACACACTGGGGGCTACCCTGTTACTGACACAGTACATTACACACTGGGGGTTACCCTGTTACTGACACAGTACATTACACACTGGGGCTACCCTGTTACTGACACAGTACATTACACACTGGGGCTACCCTGTTACTGACACAGTACATTACACACTGGGGGCTACCCTGTTACTGACACAGTACATTACACACTGGGGGCTACCCTGTTACTGACACAGTACATTACACACTGGGAGGGGGCTACCCTGTTACTGACACAGTACATTACACACTGGGGGCTACCCTGTTACTGACACAGTACATTACACACTGGGGGCTACCCTGTTACTGACACAATACATTACACACTGGGGGTTACCCTGTTACTGACACAGTACATTACACACTGGGGCTACCCTGTTACTGACACAGTACATTACACACTGTGGGTTACTCTGTTACTGACACAGTACATTACACACTGGGGGCAACACTGTTACTGACACAGTACATTACACACTGGGGCTACCCTGTTACTGACACAGTACATTACACACTGGGGGCTACCCTGTTACTGACACAGTACATTACACACTGGGGGCTGCCCTGTTACTGACACAATACATTACAGACTGGGGAGGGGGCTACCCTGTTACTGACACAGTACATTACACACTGGGGCTACCCTGTTACTGACACAGTACATTACACACTGGGAGGGTGCTACCCTGTTACTGACACAGTACATTACGCACTGGGGGCTACACTGTTACTGACACAGTACATTACACACTGGGGGCTACCCTATTACTGACACAGTACATTACACACTGGGGCTACCCTGTTACTGACACAGTACATTACAGACTGGGGAGGGGGCTACCCGGTTACTGACACAGTACATTACACACTGGGGGCTACCCTGTTACTGACACAGTACATTACACACTGGGGAGGGGGCTACCCTGTTACTGACACAGTACATTACACACTGGGGCTACCCTGTTACTGACACAGTACATTACACACTGGGGGCAACACTGTTACTGACACAGTACATTACAGACTGGGGAGGGGGCTACCCTGTTACTGACACAGTACATTACACACTGGGGCTACCCTGTTACTGATACAGTACATTACACACTGGGGAGGGGGCTACCCTGTTACTGACACAGTACATTACATACTGGAGAGGGGGCTACCCTGTTACTGACACAGTACATTACACACTGGGGCTACCCTGTTACTGACACAGTACATTACACACTGGGAGGGGGCTACCCTGTTACTGACACAGTACATTACACACTGGGGCTACCCTGTTACTGACACAGTACATTACACACTGGGGGCAACACTGTTACTGACACAGTACCTTACAGACTGGGGAGGGGGCTACCCTGTTACTGACACAGTACACTACAGCCTGGCACCCGACACAGCGACTGGGGAATGGGAACTGACTGGAGTGGTCGGCAGAGAAGTAGCATGGACCCGATGGGCTGAATGGAATCCTGCTGTGCTGCAGTGCCCCTGCAACATGCTGGTCAAGAGCAACTGGAGACGAGGTGGGAAAGAGTGGGCCTAATCCCAGGCAGAGCTGGTTAAAGTAGGAATTAAAGACACTGGCAGTGAAATATGGGCAAACAAGAGGGGGGTGAGGGGGAGCCAGGAGCTGGGGCAAAACAAGAGTAAAGAGAGAGGGGGTGAGTGGGGTTGAAGGTGAGAGGAGGTGGCAGAGTTTGGAATGGGCAAAGTTGCAGATGAGCTGGTAAATCAGGACAAACCTGCTGTGCACTGGTGTGCAAGCAATAATATTGAAAAGTAATCTTCACCCACAAAATCATTTCACATCCTCGATATATAGAGAAATGCTGGCCCTGGACTTCAATCCCCCCCCCCCCCCCCCCGTCCCAAATCCCCAGAAACTTAACTCCCCAAGTTACATTCTGCCCACTTAGAATGACCACAATAATGTATTGCTCAGTCTTACCCAGTACAATGCAGATCATGTCGAGGAAGATCAGCATCCTCCTGCCTCGGGGGGCTCTGTGGTCTCTTGGACCCCCACCCGCGACTTCGGGCTCCGAACCAAAGGCATCTTCACTGTCCGGGATCCTCACGATCGCCACAGTGGGAGTATAACTCCCGTCCTCCTTGCATTTGGACATGGTGGGGTGGGGGGCTCTCTGGCTGTGTGTATGTGTGTGTGTGTCTCACACACTTGTCACCCCAGCAGTTATCTCCTCTCTCTCTCTGGCTCTCCTTCTCCGTTATTCCCAAACTGGGCGGCTTCCAGTGAAAAAAAGTTGCTCTGCACGAACTTTGCATAAACTTTGAAAACTCTCCAAGAATTCCAGGATTCTCTCTCTCTCTCTCTCTCTCTCTCACACACACACACACACACACAGAAATCACGGTGCTCCGACTGATCTATTGTTTGTTTGTAAATTTCAAAACAAAACTACAGAACAAAACATGTTGCCAATCACAGGGCAAAAACTTTTATAAACAAAAAAAAAAGTTTTTTTTGGGGGGGTGGGAAAAAAAAGTTTGCAAACTCGGAGCGAAACAAAAAGAAAAGGTCCCGAGCTGAATGCAAGTCCTGGATTTTGCAGCTTTCTCTCTCCTGTGCTCAGCCAGACAGAGCCACATTACCTGGCACACCAGAGGCGGACCCTTTCTGCTTCAACTCAAGCCCCCTGTGGACAGCCTGGTGATTGACAGCTCAGTCATTTCGGAAATGTGTGGGGTGGGGGGAACAATTTCACTTCGACCAGTTGAACCAGACGCTCCAGTAGAAGGAAGTAAAGAAGGAAGGAAGGAGGACAGGATTGGCTAATACCATTCCAGCATTTTAATGGGAACATTCAGATGTCCTGGTGCTATACTTTGGGGGGGGTAGTCAGACCTGAACCCCAGTTCTTCAATTGGAAAATTCAATATTTCTAATTCCCTCCCACCCTCCCCAATTCATACCGGGGGCCACCCCCTTGTTGCCCCTCGAGTTGAGTCTCTCGCTGGCGGGGCCGATTCGGAGGGCATTTAAGAGTCAATTACATTGCTGGGGGTCTCTGGAGTCACATGTAGGCCAGACCGGGTAAGGACGGCAGATTTCCTTCCCTAAGGGACATTAGTGAACCAGATGGGGGTTTTCTTTTAAATGACAATCGAGAATAGTTTCCCGGTCGTCATTAGACTTTTAAGTTTAGGTTTATAATCAAATTTAAATTTTGCTATTTGCCGTTGTGGGTTTCGAAGCCGAGGACTCGGAGCATTACTCATCCAGTGATGGTGCCACGACCACTATCTCCTGGCAATTGCCAGTCAGCAGTGGGTTACTACCCCCCCGTGCCAACTCACCTGCACATACATTGTAAAGCGCCTGTCACACACCACCTTCCTGATTCCGGCACAAAGTGTAAAAGGGGCGGAGCAAAGGGGCACACGCCCACTTTTTACAGCACTAGCTGCCATCAAGCAGGTGAGTTAAAAGGTCCCGTTGAAAGTTTCTGAGGTAAGTGAATGGGAAGTGGGGTGGGGATTCGGGCATCGGGGGTGGGGGGATTCGGGCATCGGGGGTGGGGGGATTCGGGCATCGGGGGTAGGGGGATTCGGGCATCGGGGTGGGGGGGTTTGGGCATTGGAGGGTGTGGGGGGGAGGTGTGGTGGGGGGGTGTGGTGGGGGGAGGGGAGGTGTGGTGGGGGGAGGGGAGGTGTGGTGGGGGGGGGGGGGGTGTGGGGGGGACGGTGTGGTGGGGGGGAGGGGAGGTGTGGTGGGGGAGGGGGGGTGTGGGGGGGAGGTATGGTGGGGGGGGAGGTGTGGTGGGGGAGGGGAGGTGTGGTGGGGGAGGGGAGGTGTGGTGGGGGAGGGGAAGGTGTGGTGGGGGAGGGGAGGTGTGGTGGGGGGAGGGGAGGTGTGGTGGGGGGAGGGGGGGTGTGGGGGGGAAGGTGTGGTAGGGGGGAGGTGTTGTTGGGGGAGAGGTGTGGGGGGGAGGTGTGGTGAGGAGTATGGGGTGGGGTATGGGGGGGGTGTGGTGGGGGAATCCAGGCAGAGGCACGGTGTCGGCTGGGATCACCAGGAGATTGTTTGGGTCGGTGGGATTGGTACGGCCGGTGTGGGATTGGCTTGCTTGGATTGGGGTGGACAGGTCAAGGTGGGGCGAGGAATCCCATGAGGATTGGACGCAGGGAATACCATGGGAGGTGGGGTGCGTGTTTGGGGAGGGTGTGGTGTGTACCCTGGGTGGGGAGGAGGGGGTCAGCAGTTTGGGGTTGTCCCATACTGGGCACGGTCTGGGTGTTTAAAATAGACTCTGAAGTTAGATGTGTTATTTTCTCCTCTAACTCTTTCACGGTAATGAGGGGTGGGATTTTGCATCTCCCCTGCTCCCGACCCTGCCAACGGAGTTTCCTGTTGTTCGCACCCTCTGCTGCTGGGAACGCGTAGCGGGAGTTCACCATGGGCAGGATCAGAACGGCCCACCGATGGGAACAGCCGGAAGATTCCGGCCAATAAGAGATGGAATTCTTGAAGAAAAAAAAAATGAAAATGTTGGATAAACTTGGTCTGGAGCATCTGTTAACGTCTTGAGTCAGTGGGCAGTGCCAGGCAGTCACTGCCAGAGTACAGCCCGGGCATAAACTTAACTGTGTGCACCCCCCCCCCCCCCCCACCCCCTCCGGCAGGTTCGCTTTGCCAGGTCTCCATTTGCCAAACGTTGTGGTAAACCTTGCTGATGTGACATCACATCTCCGCGAGGTGGGGGAGGGGGGCGGAATCCTAACGTGAGGGGGATATTAGAAAAATTATGTAATTGAAATGTATGGTTATAACCACGCCCATATGTTTTGGGCATGCCCAGCGCTGGGGGAGTTTTGGAAGAGGGTAGCAAGGACGGTGTCGAGGGTGGTGGGATCCAGGGTCGAGTCAGGCTGGGGACTCGCAATTTTTGGGGTGGCAGTGGAGCCGGGAGTGCAGGAGGCGAAAGAGGCCGGTGTTCTGGCCTTTGTGTCCCTAGTAGCCCGGCGGAGGATCTTGCTCCAATGGAAGGATGCGAGGCCCCCAAGCGTGGAGGCCTGGATCAATGATATGGTGGGGTTCATTAAATTGGAGAAGGTGAAATTTGCCCTGAAGGGATCAGTACAAGGGTTCTTTAGGCGGTGGCAGCCTTTCCTGGACTTCCTGGCGGAACGGTAGGGAAATAGGCCGGCGGCAGCAGCAACCCGGGGTGGGGGGGGGGGGGGGTTTGGATCGGTGGGAAGGAGAACTGCGTACATGGGTTTGTGGGATGTGGCGGGTGTTCTCTCTTTCCCTTTTGTTGTTTGGGTGTTCTTTTGTTTTTCTCTTTTGTTTGTAGGTGCTTTTGAAGTTGGGTGGGTATTGTTCTTGGGATGTTACCGCGGTTGTTTTGCTAATAGAGTTGAGCTGTTTATATTTTTGTAAAAATTTCAATAAAAATTATTTTAAAAAAAAAAGAAATGTATGGTTATAGGGTTCCTGAACTTTCCTGACAGGAACCCCATTATGTCATTGGCGGGGAAAAGCAGAACGGCGTGAAAGCCGTTTGGCGACTCCTGTTGGATTGTCTGTTCCCGTCGCCTTGCCCACCGAAAACGGGGGACAGAAACCCCCACCCCCCCCTCATTGTTCGGGGCTCACCATTGGTTGATGTTTAATTGTGCACACACATTTGTGTGCAATGGCTGCACATTGTCACTCGCGCACCAAGATTGTCACACAACCGTGTTGGGCTGCATAAGACCCAAAGCACAAAAACAGGCTATTCGGTCTTCGGCCCAACTTGTTTGTACTCGCCGTGGTCCTCCTCCCATTACCTCTAACCCCCAGCATCCCTCCAGTCTCTTCCCTCTCACGAATGTCTTTTTATGCTGTGTACCTTGAGCAGAGATGCCTGATTTGATCAATTATTAAGGATTAATCAATCGCTGTATCACAAAGTCAACATGCCATTAAATGGCAGGAAATGGGTCCCACCAGCCAGAGTGACTAATTCTTATGCCAGGAAATTGAAGAGGAATTGAATTCTCTTGGTTACAGCTTGATGAGGACTTAGACTAGAATGTAGTGACAAAGTGGAAAGTTTATTAAAGGAAATGACTCTCACAGCTTACCAAGTAACCCTGACTCCAGAAAGCACCTCTTTTGGTCGATGATTACCAAACCCACGTATCATCTGTCCATTCATAGTTTATCCGCGTTTCATCCGAACTTGGTGCTGGATACTGATGTGTGTTATTCCTCTACAGGTGCCACTACCGGGTGGTGTAGTCCCCACGGGGCGCTGGGCGAATAGACTACGTTCAGGAAAGAACTTGCATGTTTGTAAAGGCCCTGCCCTCTGCGGTATGGGGTTTGGGGATTCGAAAAGTGTCACTCTGTTTATGGTGGACAGTGTGTCAGGTTGGTAAACCCCAACTCACCTACCCCAGCGAAAGCACGACCATCACCCGTGATTCTGAGCACCGTTAATGGTGAGGATGATGCAAAGTCTAAATGGTTTTCTCCCGAGGGGGTGGTGCAGTGGTTAGCACTGCTACCTCAAGGGGGCGAGGTTTCGATCCCGGTCCCGGGTCACTGTCCGTGTGGAGTTTGCACATTCTCCCCGTGTCTACGTGGGTCTCACCCCCACAACCCAAAGATGAGCAGGGTAGGTGTACTGGCCACGCTAAATTGCCCCTTAATGGAAAAAAAAAGAATTGGGTACTGAAAATATATATATATATGAAAAAAGAATGGTTTTCTGCCAACGCCAGGGTGGCCACTCTGCTGCCCGCTGTAAATGTTACCCCTGATCTCGCTGAATGTTGTGTCTGTAGTTTGCAATCTTCAGCCTTGACATATCCTCTTCCTTTTGTACCACGCCATACCCACCCCCTTGAGAACAGACAGAGTTAGCGCGGGGGAACAACTGTGGGTGGGATCTCCCAGGCCCCCCACCACCACGCGTCTTTTCTGGCGGCAGAGGCAGCTCGCCATTGGCCGGCGGTGCGACTTCCCAGACCCGCTGACGCCCACGGTGTTTTGGTGCTGTTCGCCGGCCACGCCAGAATCAGTTTGCAGATTCTGCCGGAAAACATCCTGAATCGATCGCGTTGCCGCCTCGAAATGAAGAGACAGCCTTTCGAAGATGTAATGACGTCTCTGCCGCGATGGGTTTACGAAGGCCCTCGGCAACCTTTACCCAGAGGACACCGGGGCAGGCCCACCAATCGCAGACAGCCATCAGAGTCACGGCACACTCGCACTATTTACATCTAAGGAACGGTAAATAAAAATGAGCATACGTTGCCGAATGGAATTGTAAAGCGTCTAACATTCGATGCCATGACGCTGGGGAGTTAATGTGAGTCCTTGCCAGTTTGGAAGCCCGCCCACAGCACCAGATGTACCGGTATCGGGACCGGTAATACTGGTGACACACCCACTCGCACACCACAACCAGTTTTACAGGGCTGGGACCACGCGTTGCCAGCCTTTTGAGTTTCTGGTACCAGCTCGGAGCTGGTGGCCAAATCCCGTGATCGGCTGGCATGAGCTGTTACCAGTGGTTTGGGAATTCAGCCAAGCATTCGCTATCTGGTAGACTAAGATATACACCTTAAATTGTTGGCGGCCCTGCCTCTGAGTGGGACTCCAGGAGTTGGTGGCTAAGAGGCTGTGTTCATAACAAGGCCAAAAAGGTTGCATAGCAACCCGCAAATCCTTCCAACGCACACCAATGACAGACGGTGGGAGTGATTGAGATTCCTGGTCCACCATGTGACGGCAAGAAGGTTGGAGCCTCTACCTTCACTCTCCGTAGCTCCGGATTGCAACGTGCTTGTTAAAAAGTGCATGTTGCCACAGCAACCCAGATTCCCTGAGTGAGGTGCCATGCAACACCATCACCACCCACTTTCATTACACAGGAACTGGGCTTGGCCAAAAAGTGCGCCCCCTGGAGTTGCAGTGTCACCAAACGTCGTCAAAAAAATTAAAGGCCCCATCCTAAGGTGTAGCACGTGTGGAGTCATGTGGTAGCTAATTGTATCTTAAATACTGCAAATTTACGTGACATTAGCCACACCAACACACTTTCATAGAATCACAGAGTCCCTATCGTGCCCATTTGGCCCATCAAATCCACCCTGTCCTCGCCCTGTAACCCCGTAACCTAACCTGCCCGTCCATGGACACTAAGGGGCAATTGATCACAGCCAATCCACCTAACCTGCACATCTTTGAATTGGGGAGGAAACCGGAGCACCCGGAGGAAACCCACGCAGACACGGGGGGGGGGGGACGTGCAAACTCCACACAGACAGTCACCTGAGGCTGGATTCGAACCCGGGTCCCTGCTGCTGTGAGGCAGCAGTGCTAACCACTGCGCCACCATGCCAGATAGGTTTCTATTTGCATTTTGAGCTGATTGGAATGCTTTGGAGGGCAAATAGCTAGATCCTGTCAGGCGTCTGATCTTTCCTTCTGTGGAAAAAATTGTGCTCCTAGTCGATCAAGAGTGACTTACACAGGCCTTTGAGAACCCCTGCTGGTGTGTATATGATTAAGAGCACACAGTCTGGGTTAACTCCCTCACATCACCAGGGCCTTTATCCACATGACTACATGGGGAAGGAAACAATCGCAAGGTCTGGATGGAGAATATCGATAACCGGACACGTCTAAAAGTATTAAACTGAGAGATATGCAGGGGGAGGGGGTTGGAGCAAGAGAAGCAATCCAAAAGCAAGAACTAATAACCCTGTGTGGGGTGGCACAGTGGTTAGCACTGCTGCCTCACACCGCCAAGGATCTGGGTTCAATCCCGGCCCTGGATCACTGGCCAGGTGAAGTTTGCACATTCTCCCCGTGCCTGCGTTTGGAGAGCTAGTGCAGACACAATGGGCCGAATGGTCTCCTTCCGCACCGTAACAATTCTGTAATCCTGTGAGACAGTACAGTTCCTTATTTTCCCCTGGGTGGTTACACGGGGCTACACAGATAGCTCCAGATCGGCCTGAGCTACGTGGATCTCAGATCTCATTCGTAAGCAATGCTAACCACTGCGTCGCTTGAGGCTTTAATTGGCTTCAGTATCTCTGCATTGAATCTACTCCAACCCTGACCTGGGAGCACGGGAGTGGGGCGGGGAGGGTGGGGATGTAGTGGGGAGGGGGGTGGAATCATCTAGATTTCCTACTCTCTGCCAGTGACTCCTGTTGGAAAGTACTTCCATGTGGATGAGTGCGGACAGGAACCACTCTTCCCCCACTGGTCACAAAGTCTGCCGACAGACCTACAGGGTGAAGTACAGGATGTGTATCTCCGCCAAGCTAGTAGGAGTTGGTCACCTCCAAGGGGAAAGGAGGAAGGAAGTAAATCCAAGATGTGAAGTGTTAAGGAAGAGGAAGATTGGAAGGGAGACAATGGGAATTAAAAATCTGAAGTTGCCGGAATGTTAAGGGCTGATTTTCACTGGGTAAAGCTATTCATAACCTTCATGATTCTGCTCGGAGTAAAGTCAGAACAATGCAAAAGACTGTTGGTTATTTTTTTTTAAATCATGGATATTGTGCAGGTCTATGAATTGAAGAGAGTTGCAGCAGGATTTAGCCGAGAGATGTAGCCTAAACAGATCATTGAGCCTGAACAATCTACTGGTTAACGCAGAAATAACTTGACACAGAATTATCACAGGCACGTTCAGAATGTGCACCAGTTCATTTTAATTTTGGGTACGTTGATATGGGAGATATCAGTTCTGGGAATTCGCTACTTCACATTTCATGGCCACACAGACGCATCAGACTTCTGGCCAAATCCCCAAGTCATATACACTATGGGTTAGATACAGGGTAAAGCTCCCACTACGCTGTCCCCATCAAACACTCCCAGGACAGGTACAGCACGGGGTTAGATACAGGGTAAAGCTCCCACTACACTGTCCCCATCAAACCCTCCCAGGACTGATACAGCACGGGGTTAGATACAGGGTAAAGCTCCCACTACACTGTCCCCATCAAACCCTCCCAGGACTGATACAGCACGGGGTTAGATACAGAGTAAAGCTCCCTCTACACTGTCCCCATCAAACACTCCCAGGGCAGCTACAGCACGGTGTTAGATACAGAGTAAAGCTCCCTCTGCACTGTCCCCATCAAACACTCCCAGGGCAGGTACAGCACGGGGTTAGATACAGGGTAAAGCTCCCACTACACTGTCCCCATCAAACACTCCCAGGACAGGTACAGCACGGGGTTAGATACAGAGTGAAGCTCCCTCTATACTGTCCCCATCAAACACTCCCAGGACAGGTACAGCACGGGGTTAGATACAGAGTAAAGCTCCCTCTACACTGTCACCATCAAACACTCCCAGGACACTACAGCACTGGGTTAGATACAGAGTAAATCACCCTCTACACCAGGGGTGGGCAAACTACGGCCCGCGGGCCGCATGCGGCCCGCCAAAGGTATTTCTGCGGCCCACCAAGTCATTAAAAAAAAAAAAAAAAATTTTTTTTTAAAAAATTTTTTTT
The DNA here is from genome assembly GCF_902713615.1 of Scyliorhinus canicula. Taxonomy (NCBI): domain Eukaryota; kingdom Metazoa; phylum Chordata; class Chondrichthyes; order Carcharhiniformes; family Scyliorhinidae; genus Scyliorhinus; species Scyliorhinus canicula. Next base: position 13,809,059 of record NC_052170.1, read on the forward strand.
TTTTTTTTTAAAAATTTTTTTTTAAAGGTTAATGGGTGAGGGGGCTGTTGGGTTACTTACTGGTATAGGGTGGATACGTTGACTTGAGTAGGGTGATCATTGCTTGGCACAACGTCGAGGGCCGAAGGGCCTGTTCTGTGCTGTACTGTTCTATGTTCTATATGAGGCGCCCACAATCATAACCGGGTGAAGTAATTATTTTACTTAATATACTATGCGGCCCTTTGTGAATTGTGAATTTCTGAATGCGGCCCTTGCACGGAAAAGTTTGCCCACCCCTGCTCTACACTGTCCCCATCAAACACTCCCAGGGCAGCTACAGCATGGTGTTCGATACAGAGTAAAGCTCCCACTACACTGTCCCCATCAAACACTCCCAGGACAGGTACAGCACAGGGTTAGATACAGAGTAAAGCTCCCTCTACACTGTCCCCATCAAACACTCCCAGGACAGGTACAGCACGGGGTTAGATGCAGAGTAAAGCTCCCTCTACACTGTCTCCATCAGACGCCTGATCTGTCCACCTAATCCCATTTGACACCTCTTGAATGTTAAGATGTGCCAAGTACTCATCCAGGTATTTTTTGAAGGATGTGAGGCAATCCGCCTCTAACACCCAGGCAGGCAGGACATTCCAGACCATCATCACCCTCTGGGTAAAAAAGCTTTTCCTCAAATCCCCCTTAAACCTCCTGCCCCGCACCTTGAACTTGCGTCCCCTCGTAACTGACCCTTCAACTAAGGGAAACAGCTGCTCCCTATCCACCCTGTCCATGCCCCTCATCAGGGAGGATCTTGCTGCTCTTTGAAATTCCGATCTGTCCCTCTTCCGGAGAAAGCGGACGAGGCCTTGGTTTTTACACCCACATAAGACGGCACATGCAACATAGCAGCACCCCCTCAGTACTGCAACGAAGCTTTGGTCCCTGAAGGGGGGACGGGGGAACCTGAACTCACAAACTACTGTCCCAGATACAAGAGTGTTCTTCGACAGAGCTACACCTGTCACGGCCCCTTCTCTCCTGTTGCAACAAAATCCCCCCTCTTCCCGTCACTTCGCCAAAATGTCAGGCAGCTCCATTTCAACCCTCGCAAGTTGACCTGTGAACCCTGAGTTACCTCGACGCTGAGCAAACCCTGACATTGATAGGGAACAATACCCCATCTATCCTGGCTGCTGCTAATGTTCCTCACAGGCTGATCTGCATAACCCCTCAGCGGATATTGTAGCTGTGCTTATTGCCGCGCTTGTAACACACAATAAAATATATGAAAAGTATTGGAGTCTGATTGAGGCAAAATGCCCCAAAATACAAGGCTGGAAGCATCATCGACCGTCCACTGCTCTGTCATTGGTAAACGAGCTCCATCTGCTGGAGGTTTTGGGCCAATGCATGTGGGACGGCAGAACCTTCCCATTTGCTCAATGCCACTCCCTGCGTAATGGTTAAAATGGGGTCAGGGGTACTTTGGCCCGACAGGCAGAAAGGTTTCAGCAGCTTCACTCCATGGTGGGTTAGCTAAACGTAATTGGCTAAGTGTCACAAGTGTGATATTATGCACCAATGTACGTGTGTGTGTATGTGTGCACGTGTGTGCATGTGGTACAAGTTACAAAATCTGCTTTCTCCTTGTGTGTTGAAACACAAGAGCAGGAGTAGACCATTCAGCCCCTCGAGCCTCATCCTACACCATTCAACTGGATCATGGCCGATCATCTACCTCAATATCACGTTCCCGCTCTATCTCCATATCTCTCACTGTCTTTAGTATCCAGAAATCAATTGATCTTTGAACATATTCAGGCTCTAATGATATTCGCTCTCATTCTTCTAAACTCTGGAGCTTAGAGGCCCCATCGCCTCAATCTGGCCACCTGCCAGCCCAGGAATCAGCCTGGTTACCTCTGCTGCACTTCCTCTATGATGTGTTGGGTAAGCTGGGTTGTTTGCACCGAGGTTGCCGGCAATGCGGAGCTGCGGAGGGCGGACGCTGTCCATGTTACCGGATGGCTGATCGCTGGTCATTGCAGATTACCTCAAGGTGAGTCCGTCAATTCTCAACATCCAGACCTGGTACCATGATGTGTTGGGTAAGCTGGGTCTATGTGGACTGCGTTTGATGCAGTGTAGAGAGAGAGAGAGAGGCTTCCAACACTTGATGAGATGCAACACGATTTTATTGAACAACTAACTATATTACATGTTTAACTGTGGGTTGACACTATGCTGACTTGACTGGAGACCTGAGGCTAGCCTGACCAGACTAACTGACTACCACATGGCGTTTGCCCTGGCTGCTGCTCACGAGCTCGGACTGTCTCAGAGGCTGGATCCCGAGAGAGAGGGAAAACTGGTGCCCTCTGGCTTTATAGTGGTCGTGTCCTGTCTGGTGATTGGCTGCTGTGTTCTGTGTGCTCACTGGTCATCCTGTGTGTCAATCACTGCCTGTCTGCACTCCATCATATACATGGATGTATATTATGACACTATAGTCTTCCTTGGGCAAAATGGTACACAATCCTCCATGGAGGATTGGAACAGCACAGAAGGCGGCCATTCGGCCCATCGTGTTTGCCCCAGCTCTCCGAAAGAGCAATTCCCTTTGTGCCATTCTCCCGGAACCCTGCACATTCTTCCTCTTCAGACAGCAGTCTAATTCCGTCTTGAAGGCCTCGATCGGACCTGCCTCCTCCACAGTCTCCGGCAACGCATTCCAGGCCGGAACCACTCGCTACGTGAAACCGCCTCCTATCACCATTGCTTCTTTAATGAATTATTTTAAATCTGCGCTCTCCCATTCTCAATCTTTTCAGAAGCGGGAACACTTTCTCCCCATCCACGCAGTCCAAACCCTTCATGGGTCTGTGTGCCTGAGTGTATTGTGACTGTCCAGAGACCCAGGGCAATGCTCTGGGGACCCGGGTTCAAATCCCATTAAGGCAGACGGTGAAACTTCCTTTCAATAAAAACCTGGAATTTAAAAAAAGTCTGATGCCGACTGATTGTTGTAAAAACCCAACTGGTTCCCTGATGTCCTTCCGGGAAATAAATCTGCCGACTTATCCTGGTCTGGCCGACATGTGACTCCAGATCCACAGTGTCATGTATCAGAGGAGCACCATTGGCTGGTGTAATGTCACATGTTACGCAATGACATCATCGGTGCGTCTCGCGGGCTTTTGTGGAGATCACCATTGTGCCCCGCTTGAGCCACATCTTGTCAATAAACCCCTGACAATATGTCATACAAACTCGACGTACGCCATCTCTGATTCTTTCTCTTTACAGCTACAGCAAAGAATATAACAGTAATGTGGCCGATTCTTAAATATCTTCTGAGGTGGCAGAGAAAGCCACTCAGTTGGGGCAGTTAGTATTGAGCAACAAATGCCGGGCCAGCCAGTGACATCCATGAATCAATCAAAAAGATAGTGTCCATATGTTTACATGTGAAAAGGCATTAAAAATGTGTGGCTGGGGACCTTTCGGGCTACATGCTCAACGTGGGGAAGAGTGAGCTGTTTGTCCTGCACCTGGCCGACCAGGAGAGGGAGATAGGAGAGCTCACGTTGAAGAGGACGGAGAGGAGCTTTAGATATCTTGGGGTCCAGATAGCGAGGAGCTGGGGGGCCCTGCACAGGCTAAACTTTTCGAGGCTGGTGGAACAGATGGAGGAGGAGTTCAGGAGGTGGGACGCGCTGCCACTCTCTTTGGCAGGTAGGGTCCAGTCAGTTAAGATGACGGTGCTCCCGAGGTTTTTGTTTCTTTTCCAGTGCCTCCCCATATTGATTCCGAAGGCTTTTTTTAAGAGGGTTAATAAGAGTATCCTGGGGTTCGTGTGGGCGCGGAAGACCCCGAGAGTGAGGAGGGTATCCCTGGAGCGAGGAAGAGAGGTAGGCGGCTTGTCGTTGCCCAACCTGTGTGGGTATTACTGGGCTGCGAACGTGGCAATGATTCGCAGGTGGGTGATGGAGGGGGAGGGTGCCGCATGGAAGAGGTTGGAGGTGGCGTCCTGTGTGGGTACGAGTTTGGAGGCATTGGTGACGGCCCCGCTCCCACTCCCCCCGGCAAGGTATTCTACGAGTCCGGTAGTGGTGGCTTCCCTCAAAATTTGGGGGCAATGGAGGCGGCACAGGGGGGAAGTGAAGGCCTCAGTGTGGGCCCCGATACAGGGCAATCACCGGTTTGAACCAGGGAGAATAGATGGTGGGTTTGGGAGTTGGCACAGGGCAGGCATCAGGCGGATGGAGGACCTTTTCCTCGATGGGAAGTTTGCGACTTTAGAGGAGTTGGAGGGGAAGTGCGCCCCCCCCCCCCCGAATGCTTTCAGGTATATGCAGATTATGGCATTTGTTAAGCGGCAGGTGACGGAGTTCCCGTTACTGCCGCCTATGGGGGTGCAGGATAGGGTGCTCTCGGGGACGTGGGTCGGTGAGGGGAGGATCTCGGCAATTTATCAGATGATGCAGGAAGAGGAAGAGGCCTCGGTGGAAGAGCTGAAAGCGAAGTGGGAGGAGGAGCTAGGGGAAGAGATCGACGATGGGACATGGGCGGAAGCCCTGGGGAGCGTGAACTCGTCCTCTTCTTGCGCACGGCTCAGCCTAATTCAGCTGAAGGTGCTGCACAGGGCGCACATGACTGGGGCAAGGATGAGCCGGTTCTTTGGGGTAGAGGACAGGTGTGGGAGGTGTTCGGGAGGCCCGGCGAACCACACCCACATGTTCTGGGCATGTCCGGCGTTGGAGGGGTTTTTGAAGGGGGTGGCAGGGACTTTGTCCAAGGTGGTCGGGTCCAGGGTGGAGTTGGGCTGGGGGCTCGCGATCTTTGGGGTAGCATCGGAGCCGGGAGTGCAGGAGGCGAGAGAGGCCAGTACACTGGCCTTTGCGTCTCTAGTAGCCCGGCATAGGATTCTCTTACAGTGGAGGGACGCGAAGCCCCTGAGCCCGGGGGCCTGGATCAATGACATGGCCGGGTTCATCAGGCTGGAAAAGGTTACGTTTGCCCTGAGAGGGTCGGTACAAGGGTTCTTCCGGCGGTGGCAGCCTTTTCTCGATTTTCTGGCTGAGGGTTAGAGGGTGGTCAATCTCAGCAGCAACCCGCGGGGGGGGGGGGAGGGGGAAGGGGTAAGGAGGGGTGGGGGGAAGGGGTAAGGAGGGGTGGGGGGAAGGGGTAAGGAGGGGTGGGTGGGTGGAAGGGGTAAGGAGGGGTGGGTGGGTGGAAGGGGTAAGGAGGGGTGGGTGGGGGGAAGGGGTAAGGAGGGGTGGGTGGGTGGAAGGGGTAAGGAGGGGTGGGTGGGTGGAAGGGGTAAGGAGGGGTGGGGGGGGGAAGGGGTAAGGAGGGGTGGGTGGGGGGAAGGGGTAAGGAGGGGTGGGTGGGGGGAAGGGGTAAGGAGGGGTGGGTGGGGGGAAGGGGTAAGGAGGGGTGGGTGGGGGGAAGGGGTAAGGAGGGGTGGGTGGGGGGAAGGGGTAAGGAGGGGTGGGTGGGGGGAAGGGGTAAGGAGGGGTGGGTGGGGGGAAGGGGTAAGGAGGGGTGGGTGGGGGAAGGGGTAAGGAGGGGTGGGTGGGGGGAAGGGGTAAGGAGGGGTGGGTGGGGGGAAGGGGTAAGGAGGGGTGGGTGGGGGGAAGGGGTAAGGAGGGGTGGGTGGGGGGAAGGGGTAAGGAGGGGTGGGTGGGGGGAAGGGGTAAGGAGGGGTGGGTGGGGGGAAGGGGTAAGGAGGGGTGGGGGTGGGGGGAAGGGGTAAGGAGGGGTGGGTGGGGTGAAGAGGGGTGGGGAGGGGTAAGGGGGAGGGGTAATGGGGGAAGGGTAAGGGGGACGGGTAAGGGGAGGGGTAAGGGGGGAGGGGTAAGGGGGGGTGGGTTCGGGGCTTGTTAAGGGGATTTGTTTTTGCGACGGTGTGTTTGCTATTTTCTTCTTTTTTGTATTGTTATTAAGTTATTAATTTATTGCTGTGTACTGGGGAGGGGGATTTCTTTTCCTGTTTAGTTCTACACCATGTTTACTTTATTGTTGGGAGAAAATTTGTTGTTGAAAAATTTGAATAAAAATTATTTTAAAAATAAATGTACGGCTGCTGTGGTATTATCATAACCGGAGGAACAGCAAAGGTGAATGAGATGTCTAGAGTAGCCAGTAGAGGGAGCTACAGTTACAAGTATATAAGGCATTGATGCTAAGCCTTGTGGGAGAGAGTAGTGCAGGAGTTAGCTGGAGACACACAGAAGTAAAGATAATGGGCTCGATTCTCCCATGCCACGCTGTATGGGAGAATCGCCATTCGCGCCATTTCTACCCGCAGCGCCGTTCCGACACCGACAGGTGATTCTCTGAGGAGCAGAGAATCGGCGCCATTTGCGCCGGCGCGTTTGGTGTAGCGCTGGTCGCGGGCCGCTGTCACCCCTTTTAGCTGCCGACGGGAACTCTGCGTGAAGGGTCGGGGGCGGCCTGTGGGTCGGGGAAAAGCGCTCCTTCACCGGGGCGGGGGGGCTTCTGATGGGGTCTGGCCTGTGATCGGTACTCACCGATCGGCAGGCCGGCCTCTTTCCCCGCCCCCCCCGGGCCTACGTTGTTGCGCTTCCGGCCTCAGAACCCCCACGCCATGTTGCGTTGGGGCCGGAGCGATCCCTGAGTCTACTGCACCTGCGTCGGTTGGCGCTTCGCCACTGCGCATGCGCGGGTTGGCGCCACCCCCAGTCCACGGCAGGATGTAAGGCTGGAGCGGTTCAAGCCTCTCCAGCGGCGTGCTGGCCCCCTGTGGGGGCCAGAATCGCTACTGCCCACGCCCGTTTTGCGCCGTTGTGAATCGTGATGGCGTTCACAACGGCGCAGACACTTAGTCCCGCGATCGGTGAATCGCGCCCAATATGAGTAAGAGCAGTGGGTTAGCCCTGCTGCCTCACGGCGCCGAGGTCCCAGGTTCGATCCCGGCCCACGGTCACTGTCCGTGTGGAGTTTGCACATTCTCCCCGTGTCTGCGTGGGTTTCGCCCCCACAACCCAAAGATGTGGATTGGCCACGCTAATTTGCACCTTAATTGGAAAAAATGAATTGGGTATGCTAAATTTATACCTTAAAAAAATGTGAGTAAGAGCAAATCATAGTTTATATCAGTATTAAGATTAGTTGTAGGTGAGTGTAATTTTTATGTTAATCAACTGTATTATTTAGAATCCAAATTAGTAGTGTTAATAAATTTAGACCTTTGTTCAAGATAATAATAATCGCTTATTGTCAAGCTTAAGTTCAAGCTATTTTGCGGTCTTTGTTCAGTCTATGAGCTTAGTCTTTGTGGAGGGCGACTAATTCTGGTTGATCGAGTCAAGGGTGGATCAGGGGCCGCCTGCACTTGGATAGGCGGGACCGCTGCCAATGCGGTGGTCTCAGGGGTCGGCAGGATTGCTGGTAGATCGGTGGCCTCGTGAGAGGGCACGTCCGGAGGAAGCAGTGTGTGTGGCGGGGCATCACGGTCGGGTGGTGGGCGTGGAACTCTGCGCAGCGCCCGTCTGTTGCATCGTAGGAAGGAGCTATCAGCCATGTGGACGAGGAACGATCTCGGGCCCACTTGCTTGACCACCATAACTGTGGCTGACCAGCCGCCGTCAGGCAACTGAACACGAACACGATCAGTTGGGACCAGCTTGGGGAGATCCGTGGCATGAGCATCTGCGCTGGAGACAACCCAGTGGACAGCAAGGGTGGCTCTGTTTGCCAGCAGCGCCAGGTTGAAGTCGGAGCCTGAGTCTGCAGCCTTGCATAGTAATCTCTTGACGATATGGACCCCTTTATTGGCTTTCCCGTTTGACTGCGGGTACTGGGGGCTGGAGGTTACGTGACGGAAGTTATATAAGGGTGCAAACTCAGACCATTCCTGGCTGTAAAAACAGGGACCGTTGTCGCTCATTACCGTGAGCTGTATCCCGTGCCTGGCAAACATTTTTTTGCATGCTTTAATCACCGCCTCCGACGTGAGGTCAGACAGTCTCACCACTTCTGGGTAACTGGAGAAGTAGTCGACCAGGAGGTCATAGTCACGCCCCTTGGCGTGGAAAAGGTCGACACCGACTTTGGACCACAGGGAGGTCACGATCTCATGTTGCTGCAAAGTTTCTTTAGGTTGAGCTGGTTGAAATTTCTGACATGGAGGGCAGTTGAGGACCGTGTTGGCAACGTCCTGGCTGATGCCCGGCCAATAGACTTCCTCCCAAGCTCTGCGTCGATTTTTCTCGACCCCCAGGTGACCCTCATGGAGTTGGTCGAGCACCATAGCTCGCATGTTCTGCGGAATCATGATCCTATTGAGCTTCATGAGGATGCCGTCCACCACCGTCAGGTTGTCCTTGACGTTGTAAAACTGGGGACACTGTCCCTCTGCCAGCCATTGGTAAGGTGCTGCATCACACGCTGTAGCAGAGGATCCTTGGCCGTTCCCTCATGGATTTGAATGACCCTCTCATCAGAGGCCGGAAAGTTGGAGGCAGAGAATTGTACCTGCGCGTTGATTTGGCAGACAAAGTCCGTTTGTTCACACGGTGTGGTGATAGACCTAGAAAGTGCATCTGCAACAATGAGTTCTTTACCTGGCGTGCAGACAAGTTCAAAGTCGTAGCGGCGTAGCTTGAGAAGGATTAATTGAAACCGAAGCGTCATGTCATTTAAATCCTTCTGGATGATGTGGACTAGTGGCCTGTGGTCCGTCTCAACCGTGAATTTTGGGAGGCCATACACATAGTCGTGAAACTTGTTGATTCCCGTTAGGAGGGCCAGGCATTCCTTCTCAATCTGAGCGTACTGTTGCTCAGTGGGCGTCATGGCTCTGGATGCGTACGCAACTGGGGCCCAGGATGAGGAGTGATCCCGTTGGAGGAGCACCTCCCCAATACTGTCCTGGCTCACGTCAGTGGATATTTTGGTCTCCTTGGTAGGGTCGAAGAACGCCAGAACCGGGGCTGTGGTGAGTTTTGCCCTCGGCTCACGTCATTCTTTCTCATGAGCGGGCAGCCACTGAAATTCCGTCGACTTTTTGACGAGTTGGCGGAGGGCTGTGGTGTGGGACGCCATGTTGGGAATGAACGTCCTGAGGAAGTTGACCATCCCTAGAAAGTGGAGGACCGCCTTCTTGTCCTCTGGGGTCTTCATGGTGTTGATCGCCGAAACCTTGTCAGCATCTGGCGCACGCCTTGCTGCGAGATGTGGTCACCGAGGAATTTGATGTCTGATTGACCGAACGAGCACTTGGCCCCGTTGAGTTGGAGACCATGCTCATGGGTTCTGTGGAATACCTGCTTGAGGCGAGCGATGTGTTCTTGAGGAGTTGTGGACCAGATTATGACATCGTCAACATACACTCGCACCCCCTCGATACCCTCCATCATCTGTTCCATGATGCGGTGAAATACCTCTGAGGCAGAGATGATGCCAAAAGGCATCCGGTTGTAGCAGTAGTGACCAAACGGGGTATTGAATGTGCACAGCTTGTTCAATAAAGCCTTGATTGTTCCACCATTCTCGTCTCGTGGTAATTGACGGTACATTAATTTATTGAACAAGATGTTGTGCCTCCTGTAGCTGGAACTTGAATGGCTGCAGCTCAGGAAAGCATATACTTTTATACGCCACCTGCTGGGCGGAGCCAGCAGGCAGGGATTTACCGTCGTACCTATAATATACGGGCAGTGCCATAATACATACAATATACTACAAGTGGTGTTTACCACACTCCCACAGTCCAAAGATGTGCAGGTTACAATAATATAATCTTTATTGTCACAAGTAGGCTTACATTAACACTGCAATGATGTTGCTGTGAAAAGCCCCTAGTCGCTACATTCCGGCACCTGTTCGGGTACATGGAGGGAGAATTCAGAATGTCCAAATTACCTAACAGCACGTCTTTCGGGACTTGTGGGAGGAAACCGGAGCACCCGGAGGAAACCCACGCAGACACGGGGAGCATGTCCAGACTCTGCACAGACTGTGACCCAAGCCAGGAATCAAACCTGGTGCGGTGAAGCAACAGTGCTAACCACTGTGCTACTGAGCGGGTAAATTGTCCCTTTGTGTCCAAGGGTTAGGTGAGGTGACAGGAATGGGGTGGGGGGGAGGTGGTGGTACGTGGGCCTAAGTAGGGTTCTCTTTCAGAGGGTCAGTGCATACTCGATGGGCCGAATGGCCTCCTTCTCCATTGTTTGGGTTCTGTGGTTCTAAAATGAAGGGTACAGTTCTAAAGGGGATGCAGAAGCAACGGGCATATGTGGGTATATGTGCACAATCTGCTGAAGGTGGTAATGCAGGTTGAGGAGGTTTGAATAATGCAGGTGGTAAGCTGAGCTCTCTGACATTGGGTGTACAAAGTTCTGCTGAATCTTAATAAAACGCATTGGTTTGGCCATAACTGGAGTCCTGTGTCCCATTCCAAGCACCATGGTCCAGAGAGAGAATGTGAAGGCTTTGGAGAGGAAGCAGAAATGATTTGTGAGAATGGTTCCGGGGAAGAGAGACGTCAGTTACAGGACGGATGGGAGAATATGAGGCTGTTCCTCTGGAAGAAAAGAGAGGATTGAGAGGGGATTTGATTGAGATGTTGAAAATCATGAGGGATGTGGACAGAGTAGATATTGTACAATAATGTCTCCTTCAGCAAAGGGGTCTCTAACCAGAGGTTGCCGGTTTACAGTTTACATCCAGAGGAAACATGAAGAAAAACCTTTACCCTCTTGTGTTCTGGCTGGAGTACAGATGCACACAGAACATATAGAGCTGGATTCTCTGCCCCGCCGCGACACATTTCTATTCAGCACGCCGGCGGGATGCTCCGTTACGCCTGCTGGTCAATGGGGTTTCCCATTGTGGGGCAGCCCCACGCCGTCGGGAAACCCCCGGGCTGCCGGCAAAATGGAGCATCCCGCCGGCAAGAATCCAGCCCATAGTTCTTTAACATGAAGTATGATTTATGAACAAACACGTGGAAAGATAACCAATAAACTATAATACAGTGAATTCTACTGGAGCTACTCTAAGTGCGACCATCCTCTAGTACGTCTTACTACCAACTGGCTGGTGTCTTGAGTCACATGACAGATCTCTATTGCCACCAGTTGGTTGGAGGTCGCATTGCTAACTATATACAGAACTGTGCACAGGCAAATCACCACGCCCGAGCGTGTTTAGAACCTGGAATGTTGGAAGCAGCTTTTCAAAGAGAGTTGGATCATGATTTGAAGGGAATGGATTTACAGTATGACACGGAAAAGATAGGGGGTTGAGACGGGATTTTCCGCCCACCCTCCCCGGCATGTTTTGTGGAGGTGGCCCACCATTGGCCAGCAGCGGGATCTTCCAGTCCCGCCATAGTTAAGTGGGTTTCCTGTTGTTTGCACCCTCTGCTGCTGGGGGACCGTGGCGGTGGTAGGCGGGGGGAAGGGGGTGGGGGGGGTTGGCGGTGGTCATCATCCGCGAGAGTGGACGATCCTACCAGCGCGAGTTGCTCTGGCAGAGAGCTGGCACTGAAATGGTGGGCCGAATGGCCTCCTTTTGGGCCATAACTATTCTGCGATTCTGTGCGAGTCTTCCCACGCTTAACTTCAATTCCAGGCTGATAGAGGGTGAATAGTCCGGCGTAACTGCAGTCGAGAGTGCTCTTCCCTGTCAGGATGACTTGCCTGAAAGTGAATTGCCTTCGGAAAGCAGACTCCCCCAGGGAGCAGAGCTGATTGAACCAGGCAGGAAGGGTTTCTGATGAGCAGGTCTTTCTCGAAGCCTCTCGAAGAATTCTGACACCAGGAAAGAGCTTTAGGAAGGTTGAGAATCACCTGTCTCAGCATTACTGATGGATGTGTTCGGGGAAAAGGCTACAATCCCTCAGATGCAGGATAAACCGGCCGAACGAGATTGTGTCTTTTCTTTACAAGGACCTCAAACCGGAATTTGATGTTTGGATGCGGATATGCACTCGGATTGGGATCCATTGGCTTATCATTTTAATTCATTAACAGATTTGAAATACTTATTCAAGTTAGATCACTCTGATCTTAAAGGGCAGCACGGTAGCATGGTGGTTAGCATAAATGCTTCACAGCTCCAGGGTCCCAGGTTCGGTTCCCGGCTGGGTCACTGTCTGTGCGGAGTCTGCACGTCCTCCCCGTGTCTGCGTGGGTTTCCTCCGGGCGCTCCGGTTTCCTCCCACAGTCCAAAGATGTGCGGGTTAGGTGGATTGGCCATGATAAATTGCCTGTAGTGTCCTTAAAAGTAAGGTTAAGGGGGGGGTTGTTGGGTTACGGGTATAGGGTGGATACGTGGGTTTGAGTAGGGTGATCATGGCTCGGCACAACATCGAGGGCCGAAGGGCCTGTTCTGTGCTGTACTGTTCTATGTTCTATGTTCTATGATCAGGTAATTTTTGCTATTATTCAACTAAAAGTAATTTGCGTTAAACAGAGGAGCAATGTTACTCGAAATTAATTTCTTCACAGATAATTAGATAAAATTAAATTGTGAATGTCGTTTGCCAAGATGGTGCTGCTGTAAGAGATGGCGGGTGGACGTCTCTGGCCGTTGCGATTCTCTTTTTCCGCCTGCAGCGCACCCCCACCCGTGGGTCACACGGCGGTGTGGGGGGTTTACCGTGGGAAATCCCATTCACAAAGAGGCGGGAAGACTGAATCCCACTGGAAGCGGAGGGGCGCCGCCAAGAAACACACTAAGAAGTCTTACAACACCAGGTTAAAGTCCAACAGGTTTGTTTCGAACACGAGCTTTCGGAGCGCAGCTCCTTCCTCAGGTGAATGGCGAGGTATGTGACAGATCTCTATCGCCACCAGTTGGTTGGAGGTCGCATTGCTAACTATATACAGAACTGTGCACGGGCAAATCACCACGCCCGAGCGTGTTTAGAACCTTGAATGTTGGAAGCAGCTTTTCAAAGAGAGTTGGATCATGATTTGAAGGGAATGGATTTACATACCTCTCCATTCACCTGAGGAAGGAGCTGCACGCCGGAAAGCTCGTGTTTGAAACAAACCTGTTGGACTTTAACCTGGTGTTGTAAGACTTCTTACTGTGCTCACCCCAGTCCAACGCCGGCATCTCCACATCAAAGAAACACACGGCAGGGGAACAGGAGAATCCTTCCCAGCATGTTGATGACGCACAATGGAGAAATAAAGGGAAGAGGGAACATTCCAGATTCACCTGTGTCCAATATCAAGTGGCATGACTGCACAGTGGTTAGCCCAGTTGCTTCACAGCTCCAGGGTCCCAGGTTCGATTCCCGGCTTGGGTCAGTCTGTGTCGGAGTCTGCACATTCTCCCCGTGGGTTTCCTCCGGGTGCTCCGGTTTCCTCCCACAAGTCCCGAAAGACGTGCTGTTCAGTGAATTACACATTCTGATTTCGCCCTCCGTGTACCCGAACAGGCGCCGGAATGTGGCGACTAGGGGCCTTTCACAGTAACTTCATTGTAGCGTTAATATGAGCCTACTTGTGACAATAAAGATTACTACATCTGCTCACATACTGGACCAGGGAGATAGAGAGGAAAGTTTGAGTGGAAACACATCCCCTCAGGGGCCCATCCTCTGACCTGACCTGTGAACAAATAATCATCACAACGGACAGCTAACAGATACTTGACGGAGGATAATTAAACTCTAATCAGAGGATTCGGATAGTTTACATCCAAAATAACCGATGGCTGGGAGTGAGTCATAGACTGGAATCTAATCAAGCGTTTTGATTGGTTCACAAGGGGCCCAAATGCAATACTCTCTGTAAACTGGGGACGAACAAGGCCAAGCATAAAACCAGAAAATCCTGCAGAGCCCACTCACAAGATGTCTAACCACTCCACAAAAACAATTTCAAAGCTGCCACACATTCAAATGAACAGGTTACTCGCATAGAGAAATATTTAGAGGGTCATTGTCTCGGAGTGAGATAGAGGCTGGAATGTCAATGAGCTCGGGGACGGGGCGGCACGTGGTGCAGTGTTTAGCACCGGGACTATGGCGCTGAGGACACGGGTTCGAATCCCGGCCCTGGGTCACTGTCCCTGTGCACATTCTCCCCGTGTCTGCGTGGGTTTCATAGAAGATCATATAATTTACAGTGCAGAAGGAGGCCATTCAGCCCATCGAGTCTGCACCGGCTCTTGGAAAGAGCACCCTACCCAATCCCACACCTCCACCCTATCCCCATAACCCAGTAACCCCACCCAACACTAAGGGCAATTTTGGACACCAAGGGCAATTTATCATGGCCAATCCACCTAACCTGCACATCTTTGGATTGTGGGAGGAAACCGGAGCACCCGGAGGAAACCCACGCAGATACGGGGAGAAGGTGCAGACTCCGCACAGACAGTGACCCAAGCCGGAATCGAACCTGGGACCCTGGAGCTGTGAAGCAATTGGGCTAACCACTATGCTACCGTGCTGCGGTTTATCCCCACAACCCAAAGATGTGCAGGGTAGGTGGATTGGTAAATTGCCCCTTAATTGGAAAAAAATAACAACAATTTGGGTACTCTAAATTTAAAAAAGAAAAAATGAGCTCGGGGAGGGGGTTATTTATGTGGTGGGGTGGGTGGAAGGGTGGGTTACATATAGAATAAAGAATACCTGGAGTGGGTTACAGGCTGGAATCTAATCAAGGGTTTCAGGGGAGGGTGGGATGGGTTTAGGTGTAGAATTACGGCTAGCAAAAGTGAGATAGAGTTTGAAATCTAATCAAACGGTTTGGTGGAGATTATTATGGGGAATGTTTTACACATAGAATATATTGGACTAACAGATATCCAGGCTTGAGATAGAACCTGGAATCTAATCGAGGGTTTTAGATGGTTTATGTACAGACTAACAGATACTGGGATGAGTTATAATCAAGGAGTTTTTAGGGAGATGGGAATGGCATGGGTTATACATCGAATAATGGATACCCAGGAGTTAGCCACAGGCTGGATTCTGATCGAGGAGTTCGAGGGTGAGGGAGTGTTGGGTTTATATATAGAATAGCAGATATCTGGGAGTGACCAGCCATGTTGGAATCTAATCTATGGGTTCAAGGTGTTTATATATAGGTTAACAGATACCCGGGAGTAAGTTACAGACTGGAATCTAATCGAGTGGTTCGGGGTGGTTTATATATGTAATAACAGATACCTGGGAGTAAGTTACAAATGGGAATATAACTGGACAGTAACTTCTTTTGACTACAAATTTCAATGATGTAGCATCTTCAATATGTATAATTTAGTAGTAATTTTTTCTCAATTCTCCACCTCCTCTCCGGAAGATGTTTAACTCTTTGTTTAGTTTACTTCTGCCAATTTTCCATTCCACGAATTGTGGGCTGAGGCATTCAACATCAACAGGCTATTTGATTGGCTTGTAGTGGCTTTGGGCTAGAGCCTAACCATAGCTCACTACCTGTCCATATTCCAGCAGTGAATTTAGCGTGGCCAATCCACCTACCTGCACATCTTTGGGCTGTGGGGGTGAGGCCCACGCAGACACGGGGAGAATGTGCTAACTTCACACGGACAGTGACCCAGGTCCAGGATCAAACCCGGGACCTTGGTGCCGTGAGGCAGCAGTGCTAACCACTGCGCCAACGTGCTGCGTAAATGATTGAGGTTTTGCTTCTGGTATTCAGTTTTTCTGTGTTTGATTATGAGAGTCTGGTAACCGATCTATGCTCACTGTGCTTGATTGGCTCAAGCTGAATGAAGATAGAGAAACCCTTCTTTTCAACCTGCACAGTGCAAACCAGTTCAAATTCAAAGTGAAAGTAAAACTCAGAGCCACAGCCAGCTCCCAACTCAAAAGCAAAAGTAAAAATTCACAGAGCTCCACCCACACAATGACATCACTGAAGCCATGTGATAAGACAAAAACATTTCTTAAAGGGACACTCCCATGGCAATATTAACGACTTGGATACAGGGATAGAAGGTTCTATCGCCAAATTCGTAGAAGATACAAAAATAGGTGGGACAGTAAGTTGCAATGAGAAAATAAGAACCTTACAAATGGATAGAGAGAGGTTAGGAGAGTGGACCAAAATGTGGCAGAGGGAGTTTAACGTGGATAAGTGTGAGGTCATGCATTATTGTCGAAGAATTGGAAAGGCAACTTATTATCTAAATGGGGAGAGGCTTCGGGGTGCTCCATTGCAGATGGATCTGGGTGTCCTTGTGCATCAGTCACAGAAAACGAGCATACAGGTGCAGCAGATAATAAGGAAAGCGAATGGAATGTTACCATTTACAGCTAAAGGAATAGAGTATAAAGGTAAGGAGGTGTTGCTGCAACTGGACACGGCATTGGTGAGATTACAACCACACCTGGAGCATTGTGCACAGTTTTGATCCCCCTTAATTTGAGGAAAGATGTGGTGGCTTTGGAGGCAGTTCAGAGGAGGTTCACTGGGTTGATTCCAGAGATGAGGGGTTTGCCGTATGAGGAGCGATTGAACAGTTTTGGCCGATACTCTCTAGAGTTTAGAAGAATGAGGGGAGATCTAATACAAGATGATAAAAGGTCTGGATAAAGTAGACGTGGAGCGGATGCTTCCTCTTGTGGGGCATTCTAAAAATAGAGGTCATAATCTTTGAATAAGAGGTAGCAAATTTCAAACAGATTTGAGGAGAAACTACTTCTCCCAAAGGGTTGTGAATATGTGGAATTTGCCGCCCCAGAGTGCGGTGGTTGCTGGGACAGTGGATAAATGTAAGGAGGCGTTAGACAGATTTTTAATTGGTAACGTGGTGAAGGGTTATGGAGTTGAGGTCAGGATGGGATCAGTCGTGATCACGTTGAGGGTGTTGGGCTCGGGAGGCTAAATTGCCGAGTCCTGCTCTTGGGTCATGTGTTCGAGGGAGGCGATGCTCTGGCTGATTTCGCAATCCAGCTCTTGGTCTGTAGCATTGTAGGTAGCAGATGAGGAACATATCAGCCATGGCAGAGCAGACTCGATGGGCCGAATGGCCTAATTCTGCTCCTATGTCTTATGGACTTATGAACTATGGATGATTTAGGGTTCCCCGCCCCTTTAGCGGGGCAGCTCTATTTGACGAGACTCAGGGGGAGGTTGATTGCCCCAACCCCGTTGGTCTCACGCGGGCTATAACAATAGGCATTGCCCAGCACCCGCTGAGAGGTTGATGTGTTTGCGGAATAGAGGGGTTGCGTATCTGTTTGTAACTGCCTCCCTCTGGCAGCTCAATCTCGGTGAAGGCCACGGATGGGGGGGAGGGTGCTGATGAGATTGGGAGTTGGGTGTGAAAAGTGAGTCGGGTTGCAGGTTGAGGCCTTGGGGTTGCATCGGAGATGATTTCAGCTCAGTGAGAAGGATTACATTCCGGCAGAGCTGAGCGGGCTGATTGGATTGCTCTACAGGGGGCCCACATCGACTGAGATGGGCTGAATGTCCTCACGCTGGGCCACGATAAGCCAATAACTCAAAGTGGGGTGGCACAATAGCACAGTGGTCAGCACTGTTGCTTTACAGCGCCAGGGACCCGGGTTCGATTCCCGGCTTGGGACACTGTGCGGAGTCTGCACATTTTCCCCGTGTCTGCGTGGGTTTCCTCCGGGCGCTCCAGTTTCCTCCCACAAGCTCAGAAAGACGCACTTGTTCGTTAAATTGGCCATTCTGAATTCTCCCTCTGTGTACCCGAACAGGCACCGGAAGGTGGCGACTGGGGGATTTTCACAGTAACTTCATTGCAGTGTTAATGTGAGCCGACTTGTGACACTAATAATGATTATTATTAAAGATTATAATTAAGCGTGATTTGAGGTAGAGTTGAAACGTTTGTGATTTCAGAAAGAAGGTTTCAAGTAGAGAGTGCTGGAGGGGGAGGGGGTGGGGGGGTTGAGGGGCTGGGAGGAGGCACGATTTCAGGTATATTTGGAATTGTTAACAAAATTGATGTTATGGACCGCAATGTTCAAGGAAACCGGTAACTCTGTGATTGCCAGGGCCAAATCACAAACCGACAGCCAATGGCCGAGGGATCTGAGTGAGAAAACAGGTCTTAGTCCCGCCCTCAGGAATTTGAACAGACATCCCTCACAACTCCCATTCACGGTGGGGGGGGGGGAGAGAAAATCCAGAGAAAAGCATCACTGTATAGACAAATACCCGAGAGAGAGAGAGAGAGGGAGAGGGAGAATGGGACAGAGTGAAGGAGAGTGTGGGGAATAACGGGGGAGCCAGAGAGCGAAAGGGAGAAAAGGGAAAGAGAAAGGCAGAGACATTGATAAGAGGAGCGAGGGACACCGGGAAATAGAGAGACAGAGAGCAAAAGAGTAAAAGGAAAGCAAAAAGCGGGTGAGCGAAAAGTCAGTCAGAAAGGGCGAGACAACGTGTGCGAGAGAGAGAGAGAGTGAGAAAGAAAGTGGGGATATGAGAGAAAGCGAGGGGTAGAAAGTGAGTGCAGTTATTGCAAACTAGAAACGAGATAAATAAAACCAAGAGTTGCGAGGCGGGAGTCAGAAGACGAGAAAGGTGGAGGAGAAACATTTTAACACTTGCTGAAGAAACAAGAGGAAACAGAAGACCGACTGGAAGGCAACACTGAACAAAGTGAGGTCACGTTGACCACTGCCCTGGTGAGGTGAAGCTTGTTGCTCAGTTTTCCTGGTTTAATGCTTGGACTGTCTGCTCTCTCTCTCTCTCTCTCCTCTCACTCTCTCTCGCCTCTCGCTCTCTCTCTCTCTCTCTCTGGCTTCACATCCTTCATGCTGACAGGTCTCTGCGAAATATTAGTCGGAATATATTCCGGTTAGCCAAGGCTTGTGGAAGGCAATCGAAAGGTAAGTTGCTTTTATGAACTTTGAATTTGCGTGCTTGGAAATTGGTTCGCACTGTTGCTTCACAGCGGCGGGGGATCTGGGTTTGATTCCTGCCCTGGGTCACTGTCTGTGCAGAGTCTGCATTTTCTCCCCGTGTCTGCGTGGGTTTCCTCCGGGTGCTCCGGTTTCCACCCACACGTCCCGAAAGATGTGCTTGTTAGGTGATTTGAACATTCTGAATTCTCCCTCAGTGTACCCAAACAGGCGCCAGATTGTGGCAACTCAGGGATTTTCACAGTAACTTAATTGCAGTGTTGATGTAAGCCTACTTGTGACACTAATAAAGTTTATTATTATGGATTGTGGGACGTCAGGTGGGCTGCAATTGATGCAGTGTTAACAGAAAGTGTCTCCTGACCAGGGACCTAAATCCAAATGGTTCAGTTAAAGAGGGGAGGGAAAATGAATCCATGTGCTACTTATAATAAGTCATCAATATGATCATGCTGATAGTCCCACTAACACTAACAGAGGAAATACCCCATCCTGCAGTGAATATTTTTGTTGGTATTAGTTTAAAATGTTCCATTCATGTCCGCTGCTGGTGAAAGTACTGGACAGCGATTCCGGCTGGGAGATCCACTCAGGGCAGCTCTTTTTTTAAATTTGAGTATCCAATTCTTCCCAATTAAGGGGCAATTTAGCGTGGCCAATCCACTAACCAGCACATCTTTGGCTTGTGGGGGTGAGACCCACGCAGACACGGGGAGAATGTGCGAACTCCACACGGACAGTGACCCAGAGCCGGGATCGAACCTGTGACCTCGGCGCCGTGAGGCAGCAGTGCTAAGCAGCCCTGATACAAGGCAGTTCTGAAACTAGAACTCTGCCAAAGTGTTCACACTCTTTCCTTATGGCAGAAGCCCCGACAAAAACAAACTATCGAGTAGTGAGAATGCGCTGAGGCTGGACGGGAACTCTTGAGCTGGACCACACTGGGATGTGGTCATGTGGGGTGTACTTAGGCTGTTAAATTTAATTTACTAATAATCTTTATTGTCACAAGTCGGCTTACATTAACACTGCGATGAAGTTTCTGTGAAAATCCCCTAGTCGCCACACTCCGGCGCCTGCTCAGGTACACAGAGGGGGAATTCAGAATGTCCAATTCACCTAATGAGCACGTTTTTCGGGACTTGTGGGCTGAAACCTGAGCGCCCGGAGGAAACCCACGCGGACACGGGGGGGGGGGGGGGGGAACGTGCAGACTCCGCACAGTCGCCCAAGGCGGGAATCAAACCTGCATCCCAGGCGCGGTGAAGCAACAATGGCAACCAATGGGAAGCATGGTGGCAAAGTGGTTAGCACTGGGACTACGGCGCTGAGGACCCGGGTTCGAATCCCGGCCCTGGGTCACTGTCCGTGTGGGGTTTGCACATTCTCCCCGTGTCTGCCTGGGTTTCGCCCCCACAGCCCAAAAAGATGTGCAGGTTAGGTGGATTGGATATGCTAAATTGCCCCTTAATTGGATAAAAAAATCTCTAAATTTATAAAATAAACAGTGCCAACCACTGTGCTACCATGCCGCCCAGTGGGAAACACTAATCCACCTAAAGGGTGTTGAAATCTGAGTTCTCTTCTCTACAGCAGTTGATTCTGGATCAGTTAAATGCTGAGGCCATTTAGCACAGGGCTAAAGAGCTGTCTTTGAAAGCAGACCAAGGCAGGCCAGCAGCACGGTTCAATTCCCGTACCAGCCTCCCCGAACAAGCACCGGAATGTGGCGACTAGGGGCTTTTCACAGTAACTTCATTTGAAGCCTACTTGTGACAATAAACGATTTTCATTTTTCATTCATTAAATTTGGGACTGATGGACTTGCGTTAATCAAAGGTATTAAGGGATGCAGGGATAGGGCAGATATACGGAGCTACATCACATTCAGCCATGGTCACATTGAATGACGGAACAGTCTCGATGGGTTAAATGTTCTCCTCTGCCCATTCCTGTGCCTCAATGTTAGCCCCATATTTTCCCCTTTGTCATTGCTGAATGCAGAAATCCTGTGTCGTACAGGAAGCCAACCAACATCTAATGAAACAAATATTTAACGTGTTTGAGCGCTCAGTATATACTATATAAGCTTTTAATGTATATAACAGACCTCTTGAGTGTGCAGCAGTATTCCTAAGGGAGGTGGAACTCCAGGTTGGACATTAAGAGGGAGATTTAACTCATTCTAATACTAATTGACTGTTAAAATCAGGCTTAAAAGGCACGGTGGCACAGTGGTTAGCATTGCTGCCTACGGCGCTGAGGACCTGGGTTCAAATCCCGGCCCTGGGTCACTGTCTGTGAGGAGTTTGCACATTCTCCCCGTGTGTGTGTGGGTTTCACCCCCACAACCCAAAGATGTGCAGGTTAGGTGGATTGGCCTCCTTAAATTGCCCCTTAATTGGAAAAAATTAATTGGATATTCTAAATTTATATATATAAATAAATCAGGCTTAAATGTCCAAAATGGGTGAAGCGATAAAAGTAAACAATTCTATAGATTGAAAATATTTTGTGTGATGGGTTAATGAAAGAAACAGGAAGTGCAGACAACAATTAACGCCGGATTATTGTTCCCAGGGAGTTCAAAAGTAGGTGAGGAATTCAAGATGGAAAGTTCGGCCGGACTACTGAATTCCTTGACTCCCACAGCGCTGATGGTGTTGGCATCCACTGCGACGGAAAGCACCAGAGGTACCACCACGTTCTGCCAGCAGCCCCGAACCTTCGCCGTGCCAGTCACCATGGACAAAGGCCAGGTTCCTTTCCTGAGTCCATCCTACACGTTGGCACCCATGTATCAGCAACCGGATCGGCCCAGCGTCGAGTACCCCGTCCCGCTTCTGCACCTGCATCCGCAGTTTGGCATGCTGGGATACGGGGCCCTCCAGTCCTTCCCGCCTTACCAGGAGCTGGAGCGTTTTCGGCCTGCGTACCAGGCCTCAAAGAGACCAAAGCCCCTCCTGAGTGTGGAGCCTCCTCAGATCAGGTATCTCGCCTCGGACGGCGCTCCCAATTCCGCAGGCTCTCCGACAGCTGCCAAACATGACACAGTGGGAGGACCGGGAGGCATGTCCAATTCTGATGTTCCGTGGAAAAACTCCCAGCAAGACAGGAATAAAAGTAAGGAACAAGAATTAATTGCTTTACTTCTGATTTGGTGTTAAGAGAGCAATGGGGTTAATCTGGTTGAAGGTATTTTTGAGTGCATTGACAATGGGGCTTTGGGGAATAAGATAATGCTCAGTTCAGTACATCACATATTGGTTTCTTTGCTACCCATTGCCTATGTTTAGCCTGCTGACTCCCAGCTCCATACCCAACCATGACAGTCTGACTGGGCCAAGCTTAATTGCAACTCCCTCAAGTCTCTCTTGCTCTTTAAGAATGAAGATAACGGATTGCTATTTGGAGTTAGCTTTTTAAAAAATATTTCCAATTACGGGGCAATTTATCGTGGCGGACCCTGCGCACCTTGAGACACCGAGCAGACACGGGAGAATGTGCAAACTCCACAAGGACAGTGACCCGGGGCCGGGATCGAACCCGGGTTCTCGACGGTGTGAGGCAGCAGTGCTAATCGCTGCTCCACCGTGCCGACCCAATATTTGGAGATAACCTCAACCAGGCTTCCGTAGGTCAATAGCAAGACCCCCTCCCAAAGTAAACCGGAAGTATTTAAGCCTGTAGATTTTATTTCTTTGGGTGGGCCACTGTCACCTTGACGATGAGTCGCAGCAACCTGATAAGACACCCAGAGCCCACCCACAAGGCGGGAAACCAGAGGGGGGGGGGAGGGTCATGTGATGAAATCTTCGGCCATGATTGGCCACCCAGCTCTTTGTGTAACCCATGCCACATTCCACCAACAGAGGCTTGAGCACACCATCTAGGCTGGCACTCCAGTGCAGATACTGAGGGAGTGCTGCACTGTCAGAGGTGCCATCTCTCAGTGAGACCTTAAACCAAGGCCTCCCCCCAGCCTCTCCGGTCAATGTTAAAGGCCCCCGTTCTTTGAAGAAAAAACAAGGGAGTTCTCCAAGTGCCCCTTCAGCCAACATCACTAAAACATAACATGAAATCGCTTTGCTGTCTGTGGGAGCTCGCTGTGTGAAAACTGGCTGCCCTGTTAACCATGATGCTTTATTGTCTGTTAAAGGCTTTGAGACATCTGGGGTTGTGAAAGGATCCATATAAATTTAAGTTTGCTTTCTTCACTTATTCTCGTGTCAGCACATGTTGTGCACATGAATGTGCCGTATTCATTATAGCCTGAATGAAACCTTGTCTGTTTTCTTTTTTAAAAAAGGCTGTCATCAGCAGCAACAACAACTTAACATGTTTTTATGTAAACTTACAGTTAACTTTTAACTGCTTTTGGGGGCGGCACGGAGGTTAGCACTGCTGCCTCCCGGTGCCGAGGACCCGGGTCACTGCCCGTGTGGAGTTTGCACATTCTCCCCGTGTCTGTGTGCGCCTCACCCCCACAGCCCAAAACGATGTGCAATGTACACTAAATCTTATTTTTTTTTAAAAGAAATAAACTTTTCACTGCTTTTGTGAAACAGCGTTCCTACTTTGGAAGATTATTGTAAAGCAAGGCCTACCTATTTGATTTTCCACACACTCCTGAGGTTTTGAACCGTGTGCGGCCAGATTGCAGCCGTGAAAGGGTTAAGAAATATTCATCGCACTGACAGAAAGGATGCACTCAGCCTCATCCCTGTGTCAGACCCACAGGCGAGATACTCATCATTGAAATTCTTTTGTCCGGGCTGGGGGATCGGACACAGATTGTGTTAAGTGTGAAATGAGGCCCATTTGTTGTGAGGGGATTGTTCTCATGTAAGGGCTCTTATGTTGTTAATTGGCTGTGAGAGGGGTGACTGGCTGGGTTCCTGTAGCTCTGCGGGTTGCCATTCAGGACGCAGCCCCTGCATCTAAGGGCCGTCCCCACACAGATGATTCATGTTAGAGGAGGACGCTCATCTGCTAATGTGGCTTGTCTAATTTTCACCCCCACCTCCCCACCCAGCCACCGCACAACCTCTGCTTATATTTCCGAATCGCTTCGACGTGGAGCTAACTTTGCATTTGAAGACTTCCCGATTGGAACCCATGACATTCGACCGATCGGCGGCGAAACCGTCACTTTTGTCCTCCATTGCGGCATTGACCTGTCAGTTGAAGCAGTTTTCAGTTTACTCACGGCTCTCAGTCACACAGGAACACACAGCTTTGCAGTTATTTGAATAAGTTGTCCTGTTAGTGGGAACGCTGGGTTTCAAGCGACAATTCAGCTTGTTGGAACTGATTTAAGCTGTCAGAGGGCAGGGAGCCAATTGGGATCAGTTTATACCAACGGTGATTGGTATCAGAACTCGTAGGGTTTGGTTCATATTGATTAAGATGAGATTCAGCGCAAGAATCTAAATAAGGTAAAGGAACAAAGGGGAAAACACGTCCATAAATTCCTGAGGCCCGGATGTCTGCTCCCACGTTCCCTCCCCCCATCCCCACCACAGCGAGTTTTCCGATAGCGGGATCTTCCCGTCCTGCCGAAGGCAATGGCGTTTTCCTCTGGATCGCCGGCGGAGAACCTTTTTTAAAATAAATATAGAATACCCAATTCATTATTTCCAATTAAGAGCGATTTAGCGAAGCCAATCCACCTACCCTGCACGTCTTTTTGGGTTGTGGGGGGCGAAACCCACGCAGACACGGGGAGAATGTGCAAACTCCACACGGACAGTGACCCAGAGCCAGGATCGAACCTGGGACCACGGCGCCGTGAGGGAGCAATGCTAACCACTGTGCTGCAAACCCCCCCCCCCCCCCCCCCCCCCCCACCACCCCGGCAGAGAACCTCCTGGCCAATGGGGAATGGGGGAAATCCCAACTTAAATGTTACACTGAGGCCAAATCAAGAGCAATCACTAAAAGAAAGACTTGCATTTGTATGTGGGCAGCACGGTAGCACAAGTGGATAGCACTGTGGCTTCACAGCGCCAGGGTCCCAGGTTCGATTCCCCACTGGGTCACTCTCTGTGCAGAGTCTGCACGTTCTCCCCGTGTCTGCGTGGGTTTCCTCCGGGCGCTCCGGTTTCCTCCCACAGTCCAAAGACGTGCAGGTTAGGTGGATTGGCCATGATAAATTGCCCCTAGTGAACAAAAAGGTTAGGAGGGGTTATTGGGCTATGGGGATAGGGTAGAAGTGAGGGCTTAAATGGGTCGGTACAGACACGATGGGCTGAATGGCCTCCTTCTGCACTGTATGTTCTATGTTCCCCAAAGTGCTTTGCTACCATTCAGATGTCTTCGAAGTATAGCAGCCAATTTGCGCACAGCAAGATCCCACAGACAGCAACTCGAGATCACCTGTTTTAAGCGCTGCTGATTGAGGGATAAATATTGACCAAGGGAGAACTCTCCTGCTCCTCTACAGACAAATGCCATGGGATCTTTCTGACCCACCTGAGAGAACAGATAGGCCCTTGATTTAACACCTCATCTGAAAGACAAAAGGCATCGGGGTTCATACTGGAAGGATAGAATTTAATGGCGAAGTTACACTAAATTTATATTGGGCTACAAACTGATCACAACTGGAGGACAGTATGTGGTCCTGGTAACCCTTTTTATAGAAAGGACATAAAGGCACTGGTGAGGGAGCAAAACACACGTACAAGGATAATGTCAGAACTGAGAGATTATTCCCCTCAGGAAAGTGTAGTGATCCTCGCCTGAGTGTGTACAGAAGGGGCTGATGGGAAATGGAAGTACCACCAGGGGGCAGCACGGGGACATATAAGAGTGACGCCATGTTATGTTTCTTAAAAGAATGCTAGAAGTCGTTCAGCAGTTGAAGGATGGTTTATTGTGCTCCACAATAAATTACTTCGTTAGCTTTTACTTACGGAATGGCACTTGTAAAGATACTGCTTTTCGATGCTCTGCAACTAGGCCTAACCACTTGCAGCCCTGAGCTCAACTTCCGTCCTGTGCTGCTCCCCTGCATCTCCGGCCAAAGTGAGCGAGGGCGGGCCTTCGGCGTCACTCTTATATGTCCCTGTGCTGCCCCCTGGTGGTACTTCCATTTCCCATCAGCCCCTTCTGTATACACTCAGGCGAGGATCACTACAGAAAGCGTGAACGAGAAGGTGACCTAAAGGAGGTCTTTAAAATTATAAAAGTTTAATTGAATTAAAAGTAACTCATTGCATTTAATTTTGGGTAAAATGAAGGGGGTCACTTGACCACTTCTGAATTCTACCTGACGGTAAGCCTGTGTGGCTTGAATATTAGAGATGAAAGGAAGGTTCAGATTGTTTTACTGAGAAGGAATGAAATTAAATGAATGAAAATTGCTTATTGTCACAAGTAGGCTTCAAATGAAGTTACTGTGAAAAGCCACTAGTCGCCACATTCCGGCACCTGTTCGGGGAGGCTGGTACAAGGTACAAGGTATTTACACTCAGAGACGAAGGCAGCAGCCTGTATGTTAACAATGCAGACTTGAAAGTCTCCAAAGTCCCAGAAAAGTGTTGAGAATGTCAGATTGTAAACAGTTATGTTTTAAACTGTCCATTTGGTTCCAGATGAAAGAGAGTTGGGCTGCTTAGCATTTCTGCCCAAATTAAAGACTCAAGTTATTCATAGGGGCTGGTTTAGCACACCAGGCTAAATTGCTGGCTTTTAAAGCAGACCAAGCAGGCCAGCAGCACGGTTCGATTCCCGTACCAGCCTCCCTGGACAGGCGCCGGAATGTGGCGACTAGGGGCTTTTCACAGTAACTTCGTTGAAGCCTACTCGTGACAATAAGCCATTTTCATTTCATTTCATTTTTCATTTCATGTTGATGTGGGGAACGATGCGGAGGAAGCCTTTGTAAAGATCAGTTTGTACGTTTTCCGAGAATTTCACTGAATATCACAGTGTTTTGAGCCTGCCTGAATTCGAGAGTGAGGGAGCAGCTAGAGAATGCAGCGGGAAACTCAGAATGAAGAGAACAAATTAATCGGCACTTAAAACTAGGCTGGAAGAGTTGCTTTGCCTCGAGGAAAAGAAAACCTCACTGCAAGATAGTTCTAGCAAGTTACCAGGCTGAGAACAGAAAAGAACAGGAAGAAACCATCATGAGCTAAGAGTCATGGTGGATTGATTCTGGTCAAATTAAATGACTCCATAAAGGGCAGTGTAAACGAGTATACCTGGGAAGTATATTTTCAGTTATGCTAAGAATAAAGGGGAATGAGGGGAGATTATTCTATCCTGTTGTCTAAAGCATAAGTTCCTACAAAAATTGTGTTTAGTTAATAGTGTTTTAATCACGTGTTACAGTAAATGTCTTAAAACGTGAAATCTTGATGTGTCATACTTTCAGCTCTTAACTGGAACTTAGTTTTTTCTGAAGTTATTCATAGAATTTACAGTGCAGAAGGAGGCCATTTGATCCATCGAGTCTGCACCGGCTCTTGGAAATAGCACCCTACCCAAGGTCAACACCTCCACCCCTTCCCCATAACCCAGTAACCCCACCCAACACTAAGGGCAATTTTGGTCACGAAGTGCAATTTATCATGGCCAATCCACCTAACCTGCACATCTTTGGACTGTGGGAGGAACCCCGAGCACCCGGAGGAAACCCACGCACACACGGGGAGGATGTGCAGACTCCGCACAGACAGTGACCCAAGCCGGAATCGAACCTTGGATCCTGGAGCTGTGAAGCAATTGTGCTAACCACAATGCTACCGTGCTGCCCATGGAGATTGTAACATGGTGAGGGCAGGCTGCACACTCTAGACTTATATTTCCTCGTGAATTGAAGATTAAGGGTGATCTAATTGAGGCGTTGAAGATTATTCAAAGATGCGCTAGGGCAAATAGTATATTCTTTGACGGACCAAACACAGTCCAGTGTTGGAGGGAGTTTGGGGGGGGGAATTTTTAAAAGAGAGCCAGGCTGTTCAGAGGTGATGTCAGGAGGTCCTTCTTCATATGAAAGGAGGTGGAAATCTGCGCTTAAAAGCTGTGTGTGTGGGGGGGGGAGGGGGGGTTGGTGGTGGGGGGAGGTGGCAGGAGGGGCGGGAGCAGGTTGCGCGAAGCTAGGGGCCAATTTTAAAACTGAAATTGATCGCTTTTTCATTCGGTACGCGTATGGAGCGTTGCCAAGTAATAACGGGTAGATGGATTTGAGATACAGCTTGTCCAGTGGAATGGTGGGACACGTTTGAGGGGCTGAGTGGCCTGTAACGTGCTACAATGTAGAAATTGGCCACCCAGATTGGGGAACAGGGGCGGGGGACTGGTGGGCAGCAGTAATGGTGCGAGGTAAAGAACAGAATTTGACCTGTTGGAGGTCAGTGAGCAAGCATTGCGATTTCCCATATTGTCCCTGTCAGTCAGTCCGCTCACTTTCACCCGCTCTTTGTCCTATCGTTTGTGTCTCTTCGTTTTCTCATGGAAATAAAGGCTGAGACGGAGAGGAGGAGGTTGGGGTGGGGTGGGGGCGGGGGGGTTGGTGCTGCAATGGCACATTGTCATGGCCAGCTGGTAGCAGGGTGGGCCGGATGATTGGGAGGTGATGGGCTGTTAGAGTTAAAATGCATGTTGATTATTTTAATGCTTTTCTCTGCATCCTGATTAATGTCCAAGCCAGGATGCTCTCTTTAAGCGGCCTGGGCCTTTTTGTCCTGGGTTTGCAGGCTGCTTTTTCATTGACTGGGTCCACGCAGCCACCACTCCCCGCACCAGGCCGTTTAACCTGAAGTGCTCCTCAGAAAAAAGCAGTTTTAGGATCAATCCTGAGGACGAGAGATTAGTCTGCTTAAGTCTTAGGTGCCCGACGAAAGGGACTGAACACCGCTTAGAAATAAAGGGGGACTATCAGCTTCATACCCCAAACTAACGAGCCGCCAACAAAGCTACTTTCTCAAAGAATGAAGGCCCGATTTTGTTCGGCGGTCGCTAACTACGAGTATCGATCTATCCCGATTGATTTTCTAAAAAAGGGACTCTCGCCATCGTAAATGTATTTGATTTTTAATTACCTCACACTAATTAGTGAACAGCAGGAAAGGTTAAAGGTCAGCCCCCCCCCCCCCCCCCCCCGGCACCCCCCACCTTATCAGCACAGAATATTGAGTTTTACAATCTCCCAACAGCTTGCTCAGAATCCTCATTTCCATTTTGGTCTCTCTGTCTCGAATCTGGCTGGTTGGGTTGACCTTTTAATAATTTCAAATATGTTCGCCGATATTTTTCTGTCCCCTCACCTGGGATCCAAAAGGCAGTCCCCCATTCACCGAGCCAGGAGGATCATCACCCAAGGGCAGCACGGTAGCATAGTGGTTAGCACAGTGGCTTCACAGCTCCAGGGTCCCAGGTTCGATTCCCGGCTTGGGTCACTGTCTGTGCGGAGTCTGCGCATTCTCCCCGTGTCTGCGTGGGTTTCCTCCGGGTGCTCCGTTTTCCTCCCACAGTCCAAAGATGTGCGGGTTAGGTGGATTGGCCGTGCTAAATTGCCCTTAGTGTCCAAAGAAATAGGTTAAGTGGGGGTTACTGGGTTATGGGGATAGGGTAGATACGTGGGCTTGAGTAGGGTACTCTTTGTAAGGGCCGGTGCAGACTCGATGGGCCAAATGGCCTCCTTCTGCACTGTAAATTCTATGATCTATTCTATGATCAATGAGGTCAGTTCCTATTTTGAGCTGTTAATGGTGCGCATACATTCATAGATTCGTAGAGTTTTACAGAAAGAGGCCACTCGGCCCATCGTGTCTGCTTCAGCCATCAGGCTCCTTTCTATTCCAAGCCCATTTTCCAACACTTGGTCCGCTTTGCTTTGCTGTTTCGAGTGCTCATCTAGACGCTCCTTAAACATTGTGAAGTTTCCCGTCTCTCCCACCCTTTCGGGCAGCAAGTTCCAGATTCCCACCACCATCTTTGAGAAAGCTTTTCCTCAAATCCCATCTAGACTCCCTGCTCCTCATTTTCTCCCCGTGTCTGTGTGGGTCTCACCCCACAACCCAAAGATGTGCAGGGCAGATGGATTGGCCGCGCTAAATGGCCCCTTCATTGGAAAAATAAAATAAATCTCCTGCTCCCGGCCATAAATCTTTGCCCCCTGGTTATTGACGTCTGATCTAATTGAATGGCGGAGCAGGCTCGAGGGGCCAGATGGCCTACTCCTGCTCCTAGTTCTTATGTTCTTATGTTTTTATGTCTCTACTAAGGGAGAAATATTTCTTCCTGTTTACCCTATCTATGTCCCTCATAATTTTGTACACCTCCATTAGGTTCCCCCCCCAGCCTTCTCTCCTCTAAGGAAAAGGCCTAACCAGCCTCTCTTCAAAGCTGAAACGCTCCAGCCCAGGCAACATCCTGGTGAATCTCCTCTGCACCCCCTCCAGTGCAATCACACCCTTCCTATAGTGCGGCGACCAGAACTGCACACAGTACTCTAGCTGTGGCCTAACCAGCGTTTTATACAGCTCCATCATAACCTCCCTGCTCTTATCTTCTATACATTGGCTAATTAAGGCAAGGGTCACAGGACAGAGGTCAGGCGCAGCAAATTGTTGATTCCTCTCTACGCCAGAACACTGAGATCAATTATATCAGCCTGATTGAGATCAGATAACCCAACATAAACTAGAACTCCATCGTTGAAGGTTTTTGGGTGGTATGGTTTGTTGGCACACCAGATCTAATTGCCAGTGCATTAGGCAAGCAGCTGAAATAATTGCCGAAAGAATGGCCAAAGAACTGAAACTAATCAAGGCGGCGTTAGATGATTACTTGAACAGAAACAATGTGCAAGGGCACTGGGAAAAGGCTGGGGTATGGCACTAAATCATGATGCTCGATTGGAGAGCGGACACGATGGGTCGAATAGCCTCCTTCTGCGCCCGTAACAATTTAAAAATATATATTTTTATTGAGTTTTCATATTTTATATCCAACAGTTTATAAATTACAGAAACCCATCAGAAACCAACACGTATATTCACAGGCGAATACCTTCACTACCACTGTGACCGTGACCACCCCCTTTTAGTCGGCGCACATATTTTACATTCCCCGATAAGACCAACACACGTTTTTACAAGGGTTTATTTACAGGTTTGGTTTGGGCCTTAGTTGCCCTTTGCCCGTCCTGCTTTCACCCCCCCCCCCCCCATTCCTTTTCCTCTCTCTTCCGTGGCTCGCCTCTCCCCCGCCCCTCTCCTCCTTACTCTACTGGTGAAATGAAATGAAAATCGCTTATTGTCACAAGTAGACTTCAAATGAAGTTACTGTGAAAAGCCCCTAGTCGCCACATTCCGGCGCCTGTTCAGGGAGGCTGGTACGGGAATTGAACCGTGCTGCTGGCCTGCCTTAAAAGCCAGCGACTTAGCCCAGTGTGCTAAACCAGCCCCAGTTGCTGGCTACGAACAGATCTGCCCGTAACAATTCTGTGATAGGGTGTTTTGTCAGTTGGGGTGGCGCAGTGGTTAGCACTGCTGCCTCACGCCGCCGAGGATCCGGGTTCAATCTCGGCCCCGTGTCACTGTCCGTGTGGAGTTTGCACATTCTCCCCGTGTCTGCGTGGGCCTCACCCCCCGCGGTCCAAAAAGATGTGCAGCGGAGGTGGATTGGTCACGCTAAAATTGCTCGTTAATTGGAAAAAATTATTGGGTACTCTAAATTTATTTTTTAAATGATGTTTTGTCAGTAACCTCTAATCTATCTGCCATTGATATTTCAAAAACAAGCAAACCTATTATTTCTAGTGGTAATGTTACTGGATTAGTAATGCAGAGACTGGACAAATGCTGCAGGGACACAACTTCAAATCCCTACCACGGCAGCTGGTGGAATTCAAATTCAATTAATGAACGGTCTCCGTAATAATGACGCCTAAAACGACTGAATTGTACCCTAATGCCGTTCAGAGGAGGGCAGCTGCCACCCTCATCTGGTGCGGCCTAGACGTGACTCCAGACCCACAGGGATGTGATTGATTCTAAACCGCCCTCTGAAATGGTCCATCAAATCTCTCGCATGTCGGCTGACCCCCCCCCCCCCCCCCCCCCCCACCCTCCTCCCCCCCCAACCTGGTTAAAGGCAATTAAGGGTGGCGATTTCCGCCGACCTTACTTGGTGTTGAAATATGGTGATGCGCCGCACCCTTGCAGGCAAGTGCTGAGTGTCCTGTCAGACTCCAAACTTTAAACCAGATCATCGTTTTTATGGGTGACGTTGCTGCTGCCCGTAATATTAGATGATTAACATTTTTTTTAAAATGGGTACAGTCTTGTCAGGCCTTCCCGTCCTTTTTCTGAGGTAAAGTCCTCCTGATTTCCCACATTTTTAGCCGGTACTACACATCGTTAGCACTCCATTAGGCTGCAAAGTGTTTTGGGTTTCCTCCGGGTGCTCCGGTTTCCTCCCACTGTCCAAAGATGTGCAGGTTAGGTGGGATTGTGGGGATAAGGAATGAGGGTTAGGCTTAGGTTAGGGCGCCTTTCAGAGGGTTTGTCGCGACCCGATGGGTCGAATGGCCTCCTTCTGCATGTAGGGGTTCTATGTGACATCCTGAGTTCGTGAAAGGTGCTAAATCAGTGTAATTCCTTCTGATTCCATCTGTCTGAGAGCCCCTACTGCAGTCAGGATTTTCCACTCTTGCCGAAGTGGATGGACTTTTGAACGGCTCGCTGCATGTTCTGGCCCAATGTGTGAAATTCCACCCTTTGCTGGGGGGCCAACACATGACCAGCGGAACTAAGGGAAAGGCGGGGGAGGGGCAGGAGGAAGAATTATACTGGGGTCTGAGCAAGAACTGCCTACTTTATGGAGAATATTCTTTGACAGCGTCTTCCAACCTCAACCACTGAGAAGAACAAGCACATGGGAACACTGCCACCTGCCAGTTCCCCTCCAACTGTTTAACCATCCCGATTGGGCTCTTTATTATCATTTCTTCGCAGTAGATGGGTCAAAAGCTTGGTACTCCCTCACAGCACTGTGGCTTCAGCTGCACCTCACCGGCTGCAGCGGTTCAACAAGGTGGCACGCCACCACCTTCTCAAGGGCAGTTAAGGCTGGGCAATGAATGCTACCCTTCTCAGAGCTGCCCACGTCGCATGAATTATGGAATCACAGAATGGTTGCGGCTCAGAAGGAGGCCATTGTGCCCAGGCCGGCCCTCCCGCACGAGAAACCCCCCAGCCTTTTCCCTATGTAGCCCTGCATTTATTTATCCTCATGGGATAATTATCCAACACCATTTCGAAAGCCATGCTGGAATCTGCCTCCCCCCCCTCAGGCAATGCGTTCCATACCTCCCAGTGCGTTAAGGAATAGATTGACCTCGTATGGCCTCCGGTTATTTTGGCAGTCGCCTTTAAATCAGAGTCCTCTGGTTCTGATTCTTTCAGCCATTGGGAACGGTTTCCTCCTACCTACCCTGACGACCCCTCATGATGTTGAACATCTCAAGCAAATCTTCTCTAACAAAATTTAAAATTTGAGTGAAGCCTGGGGCCTGTAGGGCAAGAGGTTTTGAAAAATGGCAGAGTCGTGTTTTGGGGGATGCTGAGCCAGGTTATTATGATTTTAAAGATTGTGGAAAGGAAGGAAGATACGGAAGAAAGGAGTTTGGATGGCAATGAAAGGGTTAAACCATGTATATATGTGTGTGTGTGGGGGGTAGGATGCAATGCTGTGTGATTAATCCCAGGGCATATATAGTACAGGTTTAACATGTCTCTAAGCAGAAGTCAATGATCTGTGACTAATTAAGGCCATTCAAAAGCAATCGGACAATTGAAAGAGGTTCTGGTGGCCTATTGAAGACAATCTTTTCAAAGGGTAGTTATTGTAATGCAACCAGCTGTCTCTCTGAAGCCTCTCCAAGCCCCTTTCTCTGCTAAGGAGAGATTCCAGTGACTTAACAGCAGATGGGTTGATCGATCTCACCAATTCAGAGTTATACAGATACTTGCGGGAAGGGGGGAGTTGACAGGAATTGTGAAAATTGTGGGATTTGTTTGAAAAACCAGGCCCGGCTGTTGTCAAATGAGCCCATTGTGGAAACTCTTCCCAATTTGATGAAATCAAACAAGCTTGGAGCAGGCATCACCAGAAAAACAAATAGAAATACGATCGCTCTGTTGGCTCTCTCACCAATCTCCTGAAGGTGCGGACGATTGCTTGACTACAATCTCTCAATCACCGGGATATAGTGTTTGTCGGCTTTGCAACTATGAAGGGGCATAACAGTCAAACCTTATCCTGTTCGCACATCTGCAATTTCCACTGCGGTCAACAGGAGTGAGGACGTTGGCTGCTTTTTCTCTCCTTAACCCATGGCAACTGAAGCCAGTCAGAGCAACCTCGTTACGCCCTCAGCATGAATCAGGCTTCCAAACTGGGCTTTTAGATCTTCATGTACAGGAGCAGGAGGGTCAGAGATTCAGAACCGCAGCCAAAAATAACATAGAGACAAAGAAAATAGGTGCAGGAGTGGGCCCTTCGGCCCTTTGATCCTGCTCCACCATTCAATATGATCAGGGCTGATTATGCAAATTCAATATCCCACTCCCACTTTCTCTCCATACCTCTTGATCCCTTTAGCCGCAAGGGCCACGTCGAGCTCCCTCTGGAATATATCCAACGAACTGTCCCCAACAGCTTTCTGCGGGAGAGAATTCCGCAAGGTCACAACTCTCTGAGAAAAGAGTTTCTTCCTGATCTCCGTCCCGAATGGCTGACCCCTTATTCTTAGGCTGTGACCCCCAGTTCTGGACGTCCCCAATATCGAGAACATTCTTCCTGTATCTGACGTGTACTGAGGTACAATGAAAAATATTGTTCTGCGTACAGTCCAGGCAGATTGTCCGATACATGTGAAACATAGGACAGACGATAAATACACGACGTAAATACATAAATATAGACATCGATCGAAGCATACAGAGTGTAGTGCTACCCAGTATAGAGATCTGTGGAGAAACCAGTTCAGTCCATAAGAGGGTCATTCAGGAGTCTGGTAACAGCGGGGAAGAAGTTGTTTTTGAACCTGTTAGTGCGTGTTCTCAGACTTTTGAATCTCCTGCCTGATGGAAGAGGTTGGAAGAGAGAATAGGCCGGTTGGGAGAGATCTTTGATTATGCTGCCCGCTTTCCCCAGGCACCAGGTGGTGCAGACAGAGTCACTGGATGGGAGGCGGGTTTGTGTGATGGACTGGGCTGTGTTCGCAACCCTCTGTAGTTCCTTATGGTCTTGAGCCGAGCAGTTGCCATGCCAGGCTGCGATGTAGTCAGATAGGATGCTTTCTATGTGCATCTGCAAAAATTGGGTAGAGTCAATGTGGGCATGCCGAATTTCCTTAGTTTCCTGAGGAAGTAAAGGCGCTGTTGTGCTTTCGTGGTCATAGCTTTGAAGTGGATGGACCAGGACAGATTGTTGGTATTTGAAGCTGTCAACCATCTCCACCTCGGCACCATTGATGCAGACAGGGGCATGTATGACGCTTCGCTTCCTGAAGACGATGAGCTGCTCCTTAGTTTTGCTGACAGTGAGGGAGAGATAGTTGTCGTTGCCCCATGCCACTAGGTTCTATATCTCCCTCCTGTACTCTGACTCATCATTGTTAGTAATCCAACTCACTACGGTCGTGTCATCAGCAAACTTGTAGATGGAGCTGGAGCTGAATTTTGCCACTCAGTCTTGTGTGTATCAGGAGTATAGTAGGGGGCTAAGTACGCAGCCTCGTGGGGCCCCAGTGTTGAGGATTATTGTGGAGGAGATGTTGTTGTTTACCCTTACTGATTGTGGTCTTTGGGTCAGGAATGTCGAGGATCGGGCAGCACGGTGGCGCAGTGGTTAGCATTGCTGCCTCACCGATCCCGGATTCGATCCCGGCTCTGGGTTACTGTCCGTGTGGAGTTTACACATGCTCCCCGTGTTTGCGTGGGTTTTGCTCCTACAACCCGAAGATGTGCAGGGTAGGTGGATTGGCCATGCTAAATTGCCCCTTCATTGGAAAAAATGAATTGGATACTATTTTTTTATTAAAAAAAAGAAAAAAAGAAGGAATGTCGAGGATCCAGTTGCAGAGGGATGAACAAAGTTCTAGGTTTTGGAGCTTTGGTGTGAGCTTGGCTGGGATTATGGTGTTGAAGGCGGAGCTGTATCAATGAATAGGAAATGAAATGAAAGAGTCCTTGTTGTCGAGATGCTCAAGGGATGAGTGTTGGGCCAGGACGATAGCGTCTGCTATATTCCATTCCCCTTGCAATAAACACCAACATTGCATTTACCTTTCTCATCACTTGCTGCATCTGCGTACTAACTTTTCCTTGTTCATGTACCAGGACACCCAGATCCCTCTGTACCACAGAGTTCTGCTGTCTCTCCATTTAAATAATACTCTGCTTCTATGTTCTTCCTGCCAAAATGAACCAGTTCACATTGCAAACACACTGGCAATATTCTGGCAAAAGTACGGCAGATCATGCTCCAGGACTTGCCATGCCTTTAGTCAAGCAGTTCCAGTACAGCTACAACACTGGAATCTACCCGGCAATGTGGAAAATTGCCCAGGTGTGTCCTGTACACAAAAAGCAGGACAAATCTAAACCGCCCAATCCATGCCCCATCAGTTTACTCTCAATCACCATTAAAGACATAGAGAAGCATCAACGGTGCTCATGCGGCACTTAGTCAGCAATAACCTGCTCACGGACGCTGAATTTGGGTTCCTCCAGGGTCACTCAGTTCCTGACCTCATTAGAGCCTTGGTTCAAACATGGACAAAAGAGCTGAATGTCAGAGATGAGCGGGAGTGAGAACCCTTGATATCAAGGCAGCATTTGACCAAATATGGCACCACAGTGGCACAATAGTTAGCACTGCTACCTCACAGCTCCAGGGACCCGGGTTCAATTCTGGCCTCGGGTCACTGTCTGTGCGGAGTCTGCACGTTCTCCCAGTGTCTGGGTGGGTTTCCTCCCGGGCGCTCCGGTTTCCTCCCACAGTCCAAACTTGTGCAGGTCCGGTGGATTGGCCGCACTAAATTGCCTCTTAGTGTCCAAAAGGGTAGGTCGGGTTACTGGGTTTACAGGGATAGGTTGGAGGCATGGACTTAAGTAGGGTGCTCTTTCCAAGGGCCGGTGCACACTCGATGGGCCGAATGGCCGCCTTCTGCACTGCAAATTCTATTCTATGGCATCAAAGAGCCCTAGCTAAACTGGAGTCGATGGGAATCAGGGGAAAACTCTCCTTTGGTTGGAGTCATACCACAAAGGAAGATGGTTGTGGTGGTCGGAGTCAATCACCTCAGCTCCAGGACTTCACTGCAGGAGTTTAAAACATAAAAAAAATAGAACTTACAGTGCAGAAGGAGGCCATTCAGCCCATCGAGTCTGCACCGGCCCTGGAAAGAGCACCCTACCTAAGCCCACACCTCCACCCTATCCTCGTAACTCTATCTAACCCTATTTTTTGGACACTAAAGGCAATTTATCATGGCCAATCCACCTAACCTGCACTTCTTTGGACTGTGGGAGGAAACCGGAGCACCCGGAGGAAACCCACGCAGACACGGGGAGAACCTGCAGACTCCGCATTGACAGTGACCCAAGCCGAGAATCGAACCAGGGACCCTGTAGCTGCGAGGCAACTGTGCTAACCACTGTGGGCCTGTTCTGTGCTGTACTGTTCTATGTTCTATGAGTTCCCCAGGGTGTCCCAGGCCCGATCATTAAGGATCTTCCCTCCATCGTGAGGTCAGAAATGGAGATGATCACTGATGATTGTACGATGTTCAGCACCATTCACAACTCCTCAGATAGTGAAGATTCTGGCCCATGCCAGAATGTAACAAGATCTGGGAAATATCCATGCTCGGGCTGACAAGTGGCAAGCAACATTCACACCACACATGTAATGGGCAGTGACCATCTTCAATAAGAGAGAGTGTCACCCTCGCCCTTGACATTCAATAGCAGTACCATCGCTATTCATGGTAACCCCCCATCAACATCCTGGAGGTTACCATTGACCAGAAACTCAAGTTGGCTAGCCATATAAATACTGTGGCCTCAACAGCAGGTCAGAGGCTGGGATTCCCGTAGCGATGAACTCATTTCCTGATTCCCCAAAGCTTGTCCATCATCTACAAGGCTCAAGTCAGGAGTGTCATGGAATATTCTCCACGTGCCTGGATGAGTGCAGCTCCAGCAACTCTCAGGAAGCTGGACACCACCAGGATAAAGCCGTGCCAATTGATTGGCACCCTTACCACAAACATTCACTCCCTCCAC
Source organism: Scyliorhinus canicula (assembly GCF_902713615.1). Taxonomy (NCBI): domain Eukaryota; kingdom Metazoa; phylum Chordata; class Chondrichthyes; order Carcharhiniformes; family Scyliorhinidae; genus Scyliorhinus; species Scyliorhinus canicula. The sequence goes on from NC_052170.1 coordinate 13,847,216, forward strand.
CACCGCCGCACAGTGACAATAGTGTGTACCATCTACAAGATGCCCTGCAGGAACTCACCAAGGCTCCATGGGCAGCACCTTCCAAACCCATGACCGCCACCATCTAGAAGGACAATAATAATAATCTTTATTATTATTATTTATCACAAGTAGGCTTACATTAACACCGCAATGAAGTTACTGTGCAAAGCCCCTAGTCACCACATTCCGGCGCCTGTTCGGGTACACGGAGGGAGAATTCAGAATGTCCAATTCACCTAATAGCACGTCTTTCGGGACTTGTGGGAGGAAACTGGAGCACCCGGCGGAAACCCACGCAGACACGGGGAGAAAATGCAGACTCCGTTCAGACAGTGACCCAAGCCGGGAATCGAACCCGGGACCCTGGCGCCGTGAAGCCACAGTGCTAACCACTGTGCCCCCCCCCCAGCCGATACCTGGGAACCCCGCCACCTGCCAGTTCTCCTCCAAGTCATTCACCACCCTGACTTGGAAATGCACCGGCCGTTCCTTCACTGTCGCTGGGTCAAAATCCTGGAACTCCCTCCCTAACAGCACTGTGGGTGTACCTACACCTCAGGGGCGGCAGCGGCTCAAGAAGGCGGCTCACCACCACCATCTGGGGTAGTTTATGGGGCAGACCTGGTCAAACAATGCCCGCCGACATTGGCACAGAGAAGCTAATATACTGAGTGGGCCATGAAGCGGGATAGGTGGCAACACCATGTAAGAGGTTTTGTGTTGATGGAAAAGTTAATACGTATCAAATAATATGTATTCACTACTGACCCCTGAGCCAAAACGTTAACAGAATTGTTTGCGGTTTCTGACACATCCTGGTGTTTGATGGCGTGGCCCAAGCCCCCACCCCACCCCCACCCCCCCAGACCCACTCTCCCAGACTGTGCGTGTCACCGTGTGGATAATGACCTGATAATCACCCAGGACTGTCTTTTCCCAGGAGCCTGGGAGGTGGGCCACTGTTTATTAAGCTGAATGGGCAGTTTATACCAACGCTGCTTGTGTGAACAGATGCTCCCGATAGATCAACAGAGAGTCAAGCTGCTCATTTCCTAGCTTTGAATGTCCTCGCTCTCCAAACAGTAATTGAATTGTGGCTTCTGAGGTGCCGTAAGTAATGTTTGTGGAAGCGAAGGGAATAAATTGGACTCCAGGACACAGTCTCCACACAGGAGTAATGCACATACATTATGCGCACTGATCTCCCAGAAAGAAAAATACATTCGCACTTCTTATTCCCACCTTTTTACCGGTGTTCCATTTGAAAGTATACAAGACCAGTTCAGGCCTGTACTCTTATTCCCCGTTTTGTTGTTTTTCTCCTTGCGTTTCTCAAGGAGCGAGCAACCAAACAGGCATCTCTTCCTTCATTGCTTGTCATTTTCCATACAGTTTATAAATCGTCGAAGGCAGAGACGCCAGTGAGACGGAATGGAAGTGTTGACTGTTGGCCTGCCGTAGCTATGGCTGGGATTGCGCCCTCTCCTCTGTTCCTGGAGCAGTACAACACCACCCCATCTATGTTCCCTTTCCAGTTCCTGCACCTGCTGGTCTTGCCACTTTACAGAAAATGCTGGCTAGCCATGGACAGCCTGCACGGGACACTCTCAGCTTTTAACCACTATCCACTTACTTCAAAGGGGGGGGGGGCTAGTACATCATGGAACAGAGGACGTGACATGCCTGACACAATGCAATATTTTACACTCATGCCACATCGACAAGTCGGCCTGCGCTCAGAATGATTTCAAATAAAGTTTATTCTTTCATAGGGATGTGGGCGTCGTTCGTCACGCCACCTATTTGTTGCCCATCTCTAGTTGCCCTTGAACTCAGTGGCTTCGCCCCGCCTGTTCAGAGGGGCAGTTAAGAGCCAACCACATTGACGGGTGGCACGGTGGCACAGTGGTTAGCACTGCTGCCTCACGGAGCAGGGGGCCGGGATTCGATCCCAGCCCCGGGTCATTGTCCGTGTGGAGTTTGCACATTCTCCCTATGTCTGCGTGGGTTTCACCCCCACCACCCGAAGATGTGCAGGGATGGTGGATTGGCCACGCTACATTGCCCCTTAATTGGAAACGAAAGAATCAACCACATTGCTGTGGGTCTGGAGTCACATGTAGGCCAGACCGGGTTAGGATGGTAGATTTCCTTCCCTAACGGATATTAGTGAACAAGATGGGTTTTCATGACAATTGACAATGGTTTGATGGTCACCATTGGTGGGCAGCACGGTAGCATTGTGAATTGCTTCACAGCTCCAGGGTCCCAGGTTCGATTCCGGCTTGGGTCACTGCCTGTGCGAAGTCTGCACATCCTCCCCGTGTGTGTGTGGGTTTCCTCCGGGTGCTCCGGTTTCCTCCCACAGTCCAAAGATGTGCAGGTTAGGTGGATTGGCCATGCTAAATTGCCCTTGGTGTCCAAAATTGCCCTTAATGTTGGGTAGGGTTACTGGGTTATGGGGATAAGGTGGAGGTGTTGACCTTGGGTAGGGTGCTCTTTCCAGGAGCCGGTGCAGACTCGATGGTCTGAATGGCCTCCTTCTGCACTGTAAATTCTATGATTACTGAGACTTATTTTTTTACTCCAGACTAATAAGTGAGCTGAATAAAGCAAATGAATGGCAGAATTGAGCCAGGGAGTGGGCGGCACAATTTGTCCGATGGAAGATTCTGGCATTTGGGGGTTGTGCCAGACTGATAATTCCTCCTGTATTTCATAGAACATAGAACAGTACAGCACAGAACAGGCCCTTCGGCCCTCGATGTTGTGCCGAGCCATGATCACCCTACTCAAACCCACGTATCCACCCTATACCCATAACCCAACAACCCCCCTTTAACCTTAGTTTTTTAGGACACAACGGGCAATTTGGCATGGCCAATCCACCTAACCCGCACATCTTTGGACTGTGGGAGGAAACCGGAGCACCCGGAGGAAACCCACGCACACACGGGGAGGACGTGCAGACTCCGCACAGACAGTGACCCAGCCGGGAATCGAACCTGGGACCCTGGAGCTGTGAAGCATTTATGCTAACCACCATGCTACCGTGCTGCCCCATCTTTCCTGCCCGTAAGATCCTGAGGGAACTTGACAGGTTGGATTCTGAAAGGCTGTTTGCCCTTGTGGGAAAGGCTCGAACAAGGCAACATAATTTGAAAATAAGTGATGATATGGTGGAGGTGAGGAGAATTTGTTTTTCTCGCAGAGGCTGGTGAATGTTTGGAACTCTCTCACCCAGACAGCGGTTAGTGGGTGCAGGGTCAATAAATATTTTTAAGGCACAGGTAGGTACAGTCTTTTTTTTTAATAATAAATTTAGAGTGCCCAAATCATTTTTTCAAATTAAGGGGCAATTTAGCGTGGCCAATCCACCTATCCTGCACATCTTTGGGTTGTGGGGGTGAAACCCACGCAAACACGGGGAGAATGTGCAAACTCCACACGGACAGTGACCCAGGGCCGGGATTCGAACCTGGGTCCTCAGCGCCGTAGGCAGCAATGCTAACCACTGTGCCACCGTGCTGCCCGAGGTAGGTACAGTCTTGACTGACAACGGAGTCAAAGGTTATCGGGGTAGGTGGAGTTGAGGCCGCAATCAGATCAACCATGATGTTATTGAATGACGGGGACAGGCTCGAGGGGCTGAATGGCCTAATCCTCCTCTCGATTCCTTATATTTGATTACAACAGCAATTGCATTACTGTTGCACCTTTCATCCGGCGAAATGGCACTTGTAGATTTAGCAGGCAGAAGGTGCCTCAGTTTAGTAACTCATTCAAAGGAACATACAGCCCTCCCCCTGCACGGCAGTGGAAAGTCAGCAGAGGTGATCGACTCAAACCAGAATGTACTGACCCTGAGGAAAGAGCTTCAGCCAAGCTGACACTTCCTAGGGTCGATGATCTGATTGGAAGGACGTTTTGATTTGATGGCTCTTTGTGTGTCTTCCTTGTAGACGTTAAGACTGCATACGACTGCTCCACACTTCTGCGGTGCCCATTGTGCAAGGAGGACTTAAAACGAGGAGATCTTCAGCAACACCTGCAGCAGGAGTTGGAGAGATTAACTGCACTCAACCCCAGGTCTGTGTCAGGGGAAACAAGCCGGGGGCTTTCATCCTGTTCCTGCTTCCCCTCTCTGCCTCCCAGGTCTTCGCAAACCCAAACCCAGTAACCATCCATTCACCTCCCCACATCTCTGCTGTTTCTGTCTTTGGTGGGACAATAAATATGAATTTGAGACAGGACTGATTCTCATTTTGGAACAGTCTGTGTTTACAAAGAGGCCAGGATCTGCATGGTGCATCTGGATCGGAATGGGTAACGTTTTAAAATTATTTTAAAGTGCCCTGTTATTTTTTTCCAATTAAGGGGCAATTTAGCATGGCCAATCCGTCTACCCTGCACATCTTTGGGTTGTTGGGGTGAAACTCACGCAGACGCGGGGAGAATGTGCAAACTCCACATGGACAGTGACCCAGGGTCGGGATCGAACCCGGGTCCTCGGCGCCGTGAGGCAGCAGTGCTATTTGTGGGTGAGACCGTGTGTATCATACAATCATAGACTTTGCAGTGCAGAGGGAGGCCATTCGGCCAATTGAGTCTGCACCGGCCCTTGGAAAGAGCACCCCACTCAAGCCCACGCCTCCACACTATCCCTGAAAACACAGTGTCACTTTTTTTAACACTAAGGGGCAATTTAGCGTGGCCTTCTTTGGACTGTGGGAGGAAACCCATGCAGAAACGGAGAAAAAGTGCAAACTCAACACAGACAGTCACTCGAGACCTGCATTGAACCCAGGTCCCTGGAGCTGTGAGGCAGCAGTGCTAACCTGTGCCACCATGCGTAATTCAATTACCAATAAACTGGGTGCAGCCTAACCAAGGAGGAGGGGACGTTATTTGTGCAGATGTTAGATTTTACAGTGGATTGTGATTATAGTTCATACATTTGGGTTTCCACAATTAATAGAGTGGAAGGTTGAGTTATATTTGGGAGGGGTGACTTCCCAGGGCTTATAAAATTGTTAACATCCTCAAAGCCCTACAGCTCCCACAACGGAAGTCTCTTCATGCCTTCCAAGTTTTGGTTTTTATTTTTTCCTCCATCTGGTCAAATAATACCATAGAACATACAGTGCAGAAGGAGGCCATTCAGCCCATCGAGTCTGCACTGACCCACTTAAGCCCTCACTTCCACCCTATCTCCGTAACCCAATAACCCCTCCGAACCTTTTTGGTCACTAAGGGCAATTTTATCATGGCCACTCCACCTAAACTGCACGTCTTTGGACTGTGGAAGGAAACCCACGCAAACACGGGCAGAACGTGCAGACTCCACACAGACAGTGACCCAGCGGGGAATCGAACCTGGGACCCTGGCGCTGTGAAGCCACAGTGCTATCCACTTGTGCTGCCCACGGGCAAAATCAAGTTTGAAATATGTCTAAAGACTTACAAATCTGACACTGAAGCAACAAAATGATAACTACTAATAACGGGCGGCACGGTGGCACAGCGGTTAGCACTGCTGCCTCACAGCTCCAGGGACCCGGGTTCGATTCCGGCCTCAGGTGACTATGTGGAGTTTTCACATTCTCCCTGTGTCTGCGTGGGGTTTCCTCCGGGTGCTCCGGTTTCCTCCTACAGTCCAAAGATGTGCAGGTTAGATGGATTGGACATGATAAATTGTCCCTTAGTGTCCAAAAGGTTTGGTGGGGTTACTGGGTTACGGGGATAAGGTGGCGGCGTGGGCTTAAATAAGGTGCTCTTTCCTAGGGCCAGTGCAGACGTGATGGGCTGAATAGCCTCCTATTACACTGTAGGGATTCTACGAACTACACAAGCAAATAAAATGGGAACATTGTAAAATATGAATCGGGAAATCACTGAAATCCAGTTCCTACTTTCAGTATCCCCCTCGCTTAAATATGTATCTAACTGTTTCTGTTGACCTCATGACTCTCTGAACAGTTCATTCCACACAATCTTGCTGTGTATCTCCCCTGCCCCCTCTTATCTAAGAATTGCAAGTCCTTGTGCATTATCTACCCAGAGACTCTCCTCATCCCCAAGGGGACCACTGATGCTTGACATTCAATTGGCTCCGCAAACCTGGGGGGGAGCAAACCAAAGAGGGCGACATTCATCATTAGCTGCATCTGGTGACAGATTGGGAAATGGTGACGTTCAGAGGGACCTGCGTGTCCTTGTACATCAGTCACTGAAAGCAAGTGCGCAGGTACAGCAAGCAGTTGGGATCAAATGGTATGTTGACCTTCATTGCCAGAGGGTTTAAGTACAGGATCAAGGATGTACAGCGACTGTACAAGGCCTCGGTGTGTCCACACCTGGAGTAGTGTGTGTAGTTTGGGTCTCTTTATCTGAAAAAAAGATTTAATAATCTTTATTGTCACAATTAGGCTTACATTAACACTGCAATGAAGTTACTGTGAAAATACCCCAGTTGCCATATTCCTGCACCTGTTCAGGTACACAGAGTGAGAATTCAGAATGTCCAAATTACTTAACAGCACGTCTTTTGGGAGGAAACCGGAGCACCCGGAGGAAACCCAGGTAGACACGGGGAGAACGTGCAGACTCCGCACAGGCAGTGACCCAAGCCGGGAATCGAACCTGGGACCCTGATGCTGTGAAGCCATAGTGCTAACCACTATGCTACCGTGTTGGAGGGAGAGCAGCGAGGGTTGACCAGACTGATTCCTGGGGTGGCAGGATTGTCACATGAGGGGAGATTGGGTCAACTGGGCCTGTAGTCACTGGAGTTTAGAAGAGGGAGAGGGGGGATCTCAATGAAACGCGTTAAACTCTGACAGGGCCAGACAGACTGGATTCAGGGATAATGTTTCCTCTGGCTGGGGGGGGGTGGTGGTGGGGGGGGGGGGGGGGTGGAGGGGGGTGTTGGTGGTGTCTAGAACAAGGGGTCACAGATTCAGGACACAGGGTGCGCCATTTAGGTCTGAGATGAGGAGAAATGTCTTCACTCTGGGGGTTGTGAACCCGTGGAATTCTGTACCACGGAAGGCTGTGGAGGGACTGAACGTGAGGGCCATGTCACTGAGTTCAACCCTCCAGCAGAGCAGGAAAATGGTCAGAGAGTCATTCCAGAGCTCCAATATAGGGATTTATGTGGTTTAATCAGATAATTCATCACCTGGGAGTCTAATTCTCCCAGAACTGGTTGAATAATTTCCCATGATCTCAATCACACGACTCAACACTAATTTGGGCTTGTTTGTTTTCAGCTGTGAGGAAGAAAGTGCATCGTCGCGACCAACGCAGGTAAACTCCAGCACATCTCTTTCTGTTCTTTCCCTCAAAAGATTGAATTCCTCTATAATCAAAATATTATTGGACTCACTTCCAAGGCGGCAGTCCCAGCAGGAAAAGCACTGGACAGAGACGGGATGAAGCTCACCTACTTCCTGGTTTCTGCTCCACACTTAGTGGGGAACTTAGGAGCAGGCCGATTATAGGTTGTTAGGCCGGAAGGAGACTAACCCAGAGTTCACGGGTGTCACAAGTGTGGTGGCTCGAGGCAATACAAGGCCGATGGTAGTAATGAAGAACAAAATGTTTATTGGCGACCAACAAGGGTAACTTATGTAAAAGCGCAAAGTTTTTTTAACACCCTGGCTCCCGAGTTCACTCTGACTGGAACCCCGCTCCCCAGGGCCCGCGCTAATCCCTCATTGGCTGAATTGCGCGGGTTCCCCTATGATTGGCCTCGAGCCGGTCACATGGTCCACACGCCCCTTAAAGGGGCCATGCCAGCACAACAACCTATAAGACAAAGTAAACCATCCAATATTCTGAGATTAATCTCACTGACCCCCACCTATGAGCTCCGTACCACTTACCCATCCCTGGGGTTGACCATTTTTCCCAAGTAGGAAACTGGAAAGGGGGACGAGGATGGGAGAGACCCATTTCATTTGGGAAGGGACAGAGGTTAGGTAGAGTAAGGCACGAGATTTAGGTAGAGGCAAGTGAAGAACATTAGAAAGGGAGGTGCTAGGGATTGATAGACACTGGGAGAATCTCATGGCTGCTGATTGTTGGGAGCAGGCTGGAAGGGGTCAGAGGGTGCATTGTCAGAGAGGGTATAGACATGAGTTTAGATTAATGGAGGGCAACTCATGGGGAGGGACACACAGACTGAATTTCTCAATGGCAGACCTGGAGGGTAGAAAGGCCTTTGCTGATTCCAAAACTGGTCCAATCTGAACTCTCCCTGGTTAACCTGCCTGTAAGACAAACACTGAGAAATTCACGTCTCCATTATTATCACTGTTTACCATATTAACGTATTCTATCTCGCTTCAGTCCCCTTCCATCAAGGAGGAGGTGGAATCTCCCAGTGGGTCACCAGTGTCTACAGAAGACGGCCATCATTTAGAAAGACAGCAGGTGAGACTGAGATAAGGGATTATGCACATTGCCCAGTAGTTGTAAGGTCGCCTTAGTCCCATATGTCTTGCTGCAGAATATCAGCTGCATCCCCTTAATAATAAGGGGGCACGCAGCACGGTGGCACAGTGGTTAGCACTGCTGCCTCACGGCACTGAGGTCCCAGGTTCGATCCCGGCTCTGGGTCACTGTCCGTGTGGAGTTTGCACGTTCTCGCCGTGTTTGCGTGGGTTTCGCCCCCACAACCCATAAGTGTGCAGGGTAGGTAGATTGGCCATGCTAAATTGTCCCTAAAGTGGAAAAAATGAATTGGATACTCTAAATTTGTTTAAAAGTAAATAAATAATAAGGGGGCACTGTCGGGGCCCTGCTCAGACAATGGGGTTCCCAACTTTCCATGGTAGGGACCTCATTACGTTACTGGCCGGGGCTACCTCAATGGGAAATCCCGCCATTGTAAATGCCGTTTTGGGAGTCGCGTTGTATAGTCCACCCCCTCCAACTTACCCAGCTGCCGAAAACAGGCGCAAAAAATCCCCCCCCCCATTATATGGGGCTGGTTTAGCTCACAAGGCTAAATCGCTGGCTTTTAAAGCAGACCAAGCAGGCCAGCAGCACGGTTCGATTCCCGTACCAGCCTCCCCGGACAGGCGCCGGAATGTGGCGACTAGGGGCTTTTCACAGTAACTTCATTGAAGCCTACTCGTGACGATAAGCGATTTTCATTTCAGTTCATTATATCCTGAACGTTTTTTTGGTGGCATCAGCTTTCGTTGCCACCTCTCATTGCACACTGGCAGGTTGTTGCACAAAGCAGCTTACAAAGCCTCAATCCTCCTGGTATAAAGATCAAGGAAGGAAATGAATCAGTGGTTAGCACCTTTGCTTTGCCTTTCATGCCTCCTGGGGATGGGAGCTTTGCCGAAAAAGCCAGCATTTAATACCCATCCCTAATTGCCCTTGTGAGCTGTACGCGGCTCGCTGTGGATTTCGGAGGGACGTTAAGTATCAAATACATGGCTGTGGCTGTGGAGTCACATGTAGGCCAGACCAGGTGAGAATCCTGCTCTGGAGGACATTATCAAATCAAATGGGTCTTTGCACCAATTCAGTAGCTTCACCATCATTAATAAGATTAATATTCTATCCCAGATTTGTTAATTCATTGTTAATTCATTGAATTTAAATTCCTTCAGCTTTGGGGGGGGGATTTGAACTCGTGTCCCTTGAAGCCTCTGGGTTACCAGCTCAGATACATCATCACTGTACTATTCAATTTAATATTTATAGTACCTCCAGACTACTGTGAGGGTCCTTCTTGTTTGTTCTCTGTTTATTCCCTTATTTCCCCCTTCTTTTATTTTTGGCGTTACATTTTTGATCCATGGATGATTATTGGACATGTCACTTTAAGGCAATCAGGAAGAATCCGGAAGGCTGTGCTGGTTTCTACGGAAGCTGCGGACTGGCCGGCATCAGAGAGAGAGCTGGGTTGGGACTCGGTTTGATTGATTGGCTGGTTGTCAAAAAGCTGTGCTAACTCCGTCCAGAGTGTCATGTGAGAGTACCTTTAAGAAATGGGTTTAAGCAATGTACCTTTAAGAAATGGAGCAGCTCATATTACTGAAGTCATGTCAGAGGGTGGGGGGAGCTGAGCTGAGCTGACTTCTGCTTTTAGTTTCAGTTTGAGAGAGAGCAGCTGAAAAGTGCCTGGCTGTTTTGCTGTGAGCTGTTTTGAAACGAGAAAGCCAGTTTTGAGAAAAGGAGCTTGGATGTGTCTGTGTTTGCAGTGAGCTGGATCTGCTGTGATCTCTGCCATAAAAGACTATCTCTGAATCATTTGGGTGATTTAAACTCATAATAGGTCTTTAACCTGATGTGTTTCTGTTGTTAAAGGTGAAGTCTTTTGGAGGTTTGAAGGAACATTTTGAGGGATTATTTAGTGTTGTATTATTTTCGGGGTTATCTTTGAAGTAAGGGGTGTTGAGAGATCCAATGTTTATTTAAAAGGTTAATTTGAGTTCATGGAATAAACATTGTTTTGTGTTTAAAAACCCACGTGTCCCTAATTGTATTACTACACCTGGGGAGCAAGCCGTGTGCTGGAAAAGCATCAATCCATTAAAGGGAGAGGTTGGTTGAACTCCATGATACAATTTGGGGTTCTGAAAACACCGCTCCCATAACAAGAGAGATCCAGTAACTCCCTCCAGAGAGATCCAGCTAACTCTCTCCAGAAGGCAACTATGAGAGCTGTCTCTCTCTCTCCAGAAAGCCTCTGGGTGCTGTTTTCTTGAGACTACAGAGGGCTGAAGACAAACCACGAACTGAGAGCAAAGTTTGATGTGAAGTAAGATGATGTTGTGAGTACTGCACTTTCAAACTACGGAATACCTGACTGGATGAATCTACAAAGAAGATCATTACAGGCTGCAAACCAAAGACTTTAATCTGCAAACTTGCTGTGAAGAAAAGTGTGCTAAAACCATCATCTGGAACAAAGACTCTTTCTTCTCGCCACTTATGTTTTTCTTTTTACCCCTTTCCACCCTTCTGTGTTTGTCTGTTTTGTTTGTGTGTGTGTATGTATAGAGGGTTGGGGCAAGTTAAAGTGGGGAATAGGTATTAGCTTGTCGTTAACCTGTTGCATTTACTGCATATTATAGTCCTTGTTATAAATAAGCAGTAGGGTGGCACGTGGCATAGTGGCTAGCACTGCAGCCTGTGCCGCTGAGGACCTGGGTTCAAATCCCGGCCCTGGGTCATTGTCCGTGTGAAGTTTGCACATTCTCCCCGTGTCTGCATGCGTTTCACCCCCAGAACTCAAAGATGTGCAGGCTAGGTGGATTGGCCGCGCTAAATTGCCCCTTAATTGGAAAACAAAACATAATTGGGTACTTTAAGTTTAAAAAAAGAGAAAATAAGCAGTAATTGTGTTTACATTTCCAAACCTGGTAACTAATTATTGGGCAGCCAAGGGCCAAAGATGTTGGGTATTTTCCTAAGAATTATTGGTTAATTCACTTGGGGCTTGAATTGACCGCACACGGCCCAAGGGTGTCGTAACATAATTCGGGGGCTCGTCTTTGGAACGGTAGATGGTGAAGTATAACTTAAAAAGAGGCAGCAGTGTTGTAGTGATATAACAGAGAATCTCTGGAAGCTGCCGAGAGTTTTCTTCAGGTGGAAGACCTATCTCTGGTTTATTTTAAAGATTTTCGAAATGACAAGCTAGTTGAATTGGTTGGGGAATTAGAAATAGAGGTACCAGCGAGAGCTAGGGAGGTGGAGATAATTGAAGCGATTGCTCAATATTTAAATTTGAAAGAAGTGCAAGAAACGCAGCGTGGACCATGGCAACAATCAGCGGAATTGGCTAAAATCCAGTCAAGTGAAAAAATTAGAAATAGCAGCGAAAAGAAAGAGAAATGGAGAAATGTGTTCTAACACTGCTATAAAGGCAATTAGATGAAAGGGCAGCACGGTAGCATGGTGGTTAGCATAAATGCTTCACAGCTCCAGGGTCCCAGGTTCGATTCCCGGCTGGGTCACTGTCTGTGCGGAGTCTGCACGTCCTCCCCGTGTGTGCGTGGGTTTCCTCCGGGTGCTCCGGTTTCCTCCCACAGTCCAAAGATGTGCGGGTTAGGTGGATTGGCCATGCTAAATTGCCCGTAGTGTCCTTAAAAAGTAAGGTTAAGGGGGGGTTGTATGGTATAGGGTGGATACGTGGGTTTGAGTAGGGTGATCATTGCTCGGCACAACATCGAGGGCCGAAGGGCCTGTTCTGTGCTGTACTGTTCTATGTTCTATGTTCTATCGTAACGACGTCTGTTTGTCCATAGACTTTCCAACAAGTGAAAATGAACAGAGAGAGCCGACGGAACGGTGAGTCTATGTGTTGAGAAGCAAGCTAACATGTGTGTATGTTAATATGTATACATGCGTGTGTGGTTGTGTCTTTGAGTCTATAGTAATCATCAGAGCTTAATGCCCACCACCACAAGTATTTCCTTAAACCCCATCTAAATGTCCTGCCTCTTACTTTAAATTATGCCAACTGGTTATTGACACTTCTGCTGAGGAGAAAGATTCTCCCCGTGTTTGGTTAACAGGGCAGCACGGTGGCTCAGTGGGTTAGCCCTGCTGCCTCATGGCGCCAAGGTCTCAGGTTCGATCCCGGCTCTGGGTCACTGTCCGTGTGGAGTTTGCACATTCTCCCCGTGTCTGCGTGGGTTTCGCCCCCACAACCCAAAGGGTAGGTGGATTGGCCACGCTAAATATGCCCCTTAATTGGGGGGAAAAAAATGAATTGGTCACTCTAAATTTATTTTTAAAAAGGGTTTGGTTAACTGATTGTTTTACTGAAGTGAATTCATTCTTTGGGCTGGATTCTTCCGCGCCGCACGAATGCCACGGGCGAGCCGCGGTCAATGGCGGACATTGACCTCTGGCGGGATTCGCCGGGCCGACACAGCCGGAGCATCCCGCTCTGTGTCTCATTCTGACAGTAGAGTGCCAGGGTTTGTTTGACAGCTTCAAATTGTAATGTGCTTTGCAATTAGTACTGGGATGTTTTGCAATCGGCGGATTTAGCATTATCCAAAAACCTTATTCAGTGTCAGGTCGGGAGACTGACGCCCCCTGTCACTAACCCCATCACTGACAGCCCTCCCACATATTCCAGTGTGAAATCAATGCATGAATTAAAATAATTTCATCAATGAAACCTCATTAATCCTGTATGTGTGTGTGTGTGTGAACGCACAGGGGAGTCGGGGGATTAGTTTGGAGATCAGCTATTGTGGCTCTCGGAATTGGACCTGGCAGCTCCGAAATGGGATAACATCCCAGCTCAGCCTGTCCCGAATCCGGTCAGCACACGCTTCAAAGACTCTCCTGCATCCTGAAGGATTATTCAGCAGAGAGGCAGATTGGATCACTTACTATCCCTTTCCATAACTCCGACTCTCTGACCTCGGCAATCCAATTAGCTGCTGCCTGCGCATCTCCCTCACCAATCAGCACAAAGGCTTGGCAGAAGAACAGAGACTCCAGCCTGACTGACTTCGAATCTGGAAGAAATATTGGACCCATTAGTTTCAAATGGCACATCGAAAATTGGTGCTGTCCTTATTCTGACCCAGGCTTAAGCTATTTGATTATTTTAATGTATGGCTGGGAGGGAAATGCCACACAGGAAAAAAATCCGTGGGTCTTCATAATGACAAGATTGGATATTGGCCGATACTCTGCACTGTGATACATTACAGTACTAATAGCAAAGCACTGTGTCGTTTGAACAGCCTCACACGATGCTCGGATATGTTCAAAGGTTTCTGTGCGTCAGTGGGCAGCACAACTTTCCTCAGGGTCCAACAGTTGTGGGGTCAGTCCCCATTCCAGAGCCGTACGCTTCAATTCCACGCTGACACATCTGTTGATAGCACTGAGAGAATGCTGCGCTATCAGAGATGCCATCTTTTGGATCAGATGTTAGACTGAGCCTCCATCTTCCCTTCCAGGTGAGCATAGAAGAGACGATCGCATGATTTGAAAGAGAGCCGCGGGGGGGGGGGGGGGGGGGGGGGGGGGGGGGGGGAATTCTGGTCAATATTTATCCCTCAGTCAACACCGCTGGTCATTTTCTGACCTCTGTTTGTCGGAGGTGGCTGTGTGCAAATTGGGTTTCCTATTTTACAACAATTCCAACACTTTACAAGTGACGCATTGAATGTACAGCATTGTGGGATAACTTGAAGCCCTGAAGGCGCTATATAAATTAAAGTCTTTGTGATGGACAGAATTAAAGAGGAATCGTACTCTATAATAATCATCTTTATTGTCACAAGTAGGCTTACATTAACATTGCAATGAAGTGAAAAGCCCCTAGTTGCCACATTCCGGCGCCTATTCGGGTTCTCTGAGGGAGAATTCAGAATGTCCAAATTACCAGGGGCAGCAGGGTAGCATGGTGGTTAGCATAAATGCTTCACAGTTCCAGGGTCCCAGGTTCGATTCCCGGCTGGGTCACTGTCTGTGTGGAGTCTGCACGTTCTCCCCTGTGTGCGTGGGTTTCCTCCGGGTGCTCCGGTTTCCTCCCACAGTCCAAAGATGTGCGGGTTAGGTGGATTGGCCATGCTAAATTGTCCGTAGTGTCCTAATAAAAGTAAGGTTAAGGGGGGGTTGTTGGGTTACGGGTATAGGGTGGATACGTGGGTTTGAGTAGGGTGATCATGGCTCGGCACAACATTGAGGGCCGAAGGGCCTGTTCTGTGCTGTACTGTTCTATCTATCTATCTACCTAGCAGTGCGTCTTTCGGGACTTGTGGGAGGAAACCGGAGCACCCGGAGGAAACCAACGCAGACACGGGGAAAACGTGCAGACTCCGCACATACAGTGACCCAGCCGGGAATCGAACCTGGGACACTGGCACTGTGAGGCCACAGTGTTAACCACTGTGCTACCGTGCTGCCTCCAGTAGACTCCTCCCAATAAAACTCAAACTTTACAAAAGGAAAGAGTTCCTACATCCATTGGCACCTCTCAGTTTTCCTAATACAGGGAGTGTTTAATACTTTGAAATAACTGGTCCGGAGCAGATATCTATGGAAGCTTCGCTCTCTCCATTGATGTCATGGGGAATTCAAGGCAATGAGCAGTATTTCTCATCATTGAAGAAGGAGGAGGTTCCACTCAAGGCAGCGACTCCTGACCAAGGTTTCCGAAAAGAGAGCAGTACTGCCCCCTAGTGCATAGAATTCAAAATCCTCACTTTGCAAAACCTCTCTCGTGGCCACACCTCTGCCTAGCCCTCCATTCAGCTCCACGTCCCGATTTGTACCCTGAACCTTACTGTTCTCTCCTCCCCACTGAGCTACAATGGATGCGAGTCCTCAGCTACACTGCACTCGGGGCTACGTTTGTCCTTGTATATCGGGCGGTCACGTGAGAACTTGAGGACACTGGTACATCAGAGGTCACATGACGGGAGCACGGGATCATAGAATTTACAGTGCAGAAGGAGGCCATTCGGCCCATCGGGTCTGCACCAGCCCTTGGAAAGAGCAGCCTACTTAAACCCACACCTCCACACTCTCCCTGTAACCCCACCAAACTTTTTTGGACACTAGGGGGCAATTTAGCATGGCAAATCCACCTAACCCGCACATCTTTGGACTGTGGGAGGAAACTGGAGCACCCGGAGGAAACCCACGCGCACACAGGGAGAACGTGCAGACTTCACAGCTCCTGTATGTAACAGGGGTTTAGTTCAATTGGCTGGACAGCTGGTTCGTGATGCAGAGCGAGGCCAACAGCCTGGGTTCAACCTGGCCCCTCGCCCCAGGTGTGGTGATCCTCAGATTAAATCACCGCCAGTCAGCCCTTCCCCCGTCCCCTCAGAACAGAAAGCAGTCTGTGGTCATCTGGGGCTATGGCCACATTATTTTTACGTAACTGTGGAACTTAGGAATTAACAATCTTTGTTGGAAGTCCTTGATGTCGGTGACTTGAAGAACCCACAACACGCTGCACTCCACACGACAACTTTTCCCACATTTTAAAAACCTCCGTCAAAGCTGTCAGTCGTGCCTCTGCGCACATTCCTCACCCTCCACTTTACTCTGGTTCGGTGCTCATCATCACCCTGGATGATAAAGTGTGAGCTATGGCCGACAGACATCAGTACACCTAACTGTGGCCGCAATAGTTGAGGTTACGTCGCGGTTTAGGGTGGGACACAGCCCCATTCACCTCAGCTGCCATTTGTTGTGAGCGATCGATTCATATCATGTTCTTCTTCTTTATCTTTCAGCCAGGGCCAAGCGATGCAAGCGGATCAGGATTTCGGATGAAGACCAGGTAGGTGTGATGACGTTTCCCGAAGAAGTGCAGGAGGGGAGACTTTGCACACGTGGGGAAATTTTAACCTCCTTGTGCCTGAGGCGAGTGAGACATGAGGGGGTCCTGACCACTGTCCATTTGTTGGCATGCACTCGTTTTAGCAATATTTTTCTTGGCCAGTGCATGATGCAGCACGATCTTGGCACAATGCACACCAGGCAGGCAGAGGCCTTGCTAAAATCTAACAGTTGTGGCTCGATAACGTAATTCGGCCTACAATTTTATTTGAACCCCAGACCGTAGCGATTGCAGATTGTGCTAATCACACCCAGGAAATTCAGGAGAGGCCCAGGTGAGTGGGCTTCGAAGCTTTTTTAACAGGTTTATTTTGCGGCAGGAGATGCAGTCTTACCCTTCCAGGGGTATCCGCCTCCAGGCTCAACGGGGAGACCTTGGATCATCCCAATCCCAGTCTTTACTCCTCCTCCGCCCACCATTCTCCCAGTCGGTGAACCCTGATGGTCTTCGTGACCTCTTCTGAAGGAACTGTGTAACCTGTCGACAAACATTATAGTGACAGTCAAATGGGACCCTTTGATATTAATAATTCATCACAATAATTGATATAGTGCTTGGGGACTGAAATCCTTGGGACTAGCACGCATTGCCTCTGAGTCGGCAAGTTATGGGTTCAAATCCCACTCCAGGATTTGAACACAAAAATCCAGGCTGACAATTCTGAGGGCCTGCTGCACTGTCAGATGAGATATCAGGAGCCCCTCAGATGGATGTAAAATATCCCTCCGCATTCTTTCATAGAGCAGGGGAGTTCAATCATCATTCTGTGTTGTTCTCTGCTTTACTTTTCTCTCATGGTTTGATCCGTAATGTTGATCCAAAGAACAACGAGTCTTGTTGACAAACAAAATTATTTTATTAACACTACTTCACTGGACTGGGTTCGCTACTTATCCCTAAGAAACAAACCGTTGATTAATAACACATAGACCATTCTTCTCTACATCTAACTCACTACCAGATTAAACTATCTATCTCTCTCTTGTTATGGGCCAGGGTTTTAGAGAAGCCCAAAGTATATCATGGAGTTCACCTGACCCACAACTTTTAATAGATTGTGGTATGGGGAGCACACGGCCCACTCTACAGGTGTGGTACAGCAGAAATGGAAAAGTATTTGTTAAACCAAAACAATGTTTATTCTATGAACTCAAGTTAACCTTTTTAAAACATACAGTGAACATCTCAGCAACCATTAATTCAAATACAACCCCCAAAGACTACAACACTAAGTAATCCTTAATAACTTCCCAAACAACACCCAGAAGACCCAAGAAACACCTTTAACAGAAGCACGTCAGGTTAAAGTCACTACTGAGAACATTTATAATTCTGAATTCACCAAATGATTAAGAGATAGTCTTTTCATGGCAGAGAGATCAACAGTACACCAGCTCTGTCTGGCTTCAGCTCCAACACTGAAAACGAAACCAAAGAATCACAGACACACCCAAGCTTTTCTCAAAGTGAAACTAAAAAGCAGAACCAAGAACTCAGCTCCACCCACACTCTGACATCACTGCAGTGACATGAGCAGCCAAACATTTTTTAAAGCGACATTCTCGTGACAATCCTATGAACTAAAAAGCAAGTTGGTGTTGTATAATGTGCAGTCACATTCTCATTTGCAATCTCTTCAAATAATGTTAAGTCATTTATTTGGCTAATCCACAGAAGAAAGGATTATCCCATGCCTCCTCTCTCTCAAACAGATGTTAGGCCGTGTGATTTTAATGATTCCTGCTCTTTCTCTAGAAGCTTCCTCGTTTTCTTCCGTCTGGGCAACTTGCTTAATTGGAGAGCAGGAATCCTGTCCCAGTTTGCAATTAGGTTATTCCTGTTCTCCCCTGTCTTGCAGATTGATGGCACCTTTTCAAAGGACCCCAGGTTCCTGGATACAGGGGAAGAAAGCCCAAGTGGAAATCAATGCATTGAATATGCATGGCCTGGTCTGGGCAGACACAGCACGCAGCAATTTCCTGGCTTGAGAGGTAGGTGGCGGTAATGAGACGAGTTCCCAGGTGTGGAACCATGGGGCTGGTTTCCGGGTCATATCGGCTTGGTGTGGGCAGGCCATCTATTTCCCCAATTAAGGGGCAATTTAGCGTGGCCAATCCGCCTAGCCTGCACATCTTGTTGGGTTGAGGGGGTTGATGAGACCCACGCAGACACGGGGATAATATGCAAACTCCACATGGACAGTGACCCGTGGCCGGGATCGAACCCGGGTCCTCGGCGGTATGAGGTAGCAGTGCTAACCACTGCGCCACCCCTGGACGGGCCAGCTAGAAGGAACAAAGGTGGAAGGAAGGTGGTGGGGTGAGTGGAAACCACATTCAGGGGGGTGCTCCCTTCACACACTGCGCTCTGCATTGTGTTTCCCACAAGGTACATGACAAGCACAAAACAGAACTGGACCGTGACGACTCTGCCCCAGGTTACCTGGCCCACCATAGTCAGCTTACAACCAAGACTTCCCAGGTCCTGCAAGACCCTCACACTGGCTCAATTGGCCACTCTCCCTGAAATGGCCACTCAGTCAGCCAGGAGCGAGCCAGATGGATTACGCTTTCAAGATGGCGTTTTATAAAGTAGAATTAAGGATGCCTCTGCCTTGCCTGCACAATCCCACATCCCATGAAATAATGAAATAGAATTCTGCCTTTGACAAGTAATAATAATAATAATCATCTTTATTAGTGTCACAAGTAGGCTTACATTAACACTGTAATGAAGTTACTGTGAAAAGCCCCGAGTCGCCACATTCCGGCGCCTGTTCGGGTACACTGAGGGAGAATTCAGAATGTCCAATTCACCTAACAAGCACGTCTTTCGGGACTTGTGGGAGGAAACCGGAGCACCCGGAGGACCACGCAGACACAGGGAGAATGTGCAGACTCTGCACAGACAGTGATCCAAGCTGGAAATGAACCAGGGACCCTGGCTCTGAAAAGCAACAGTGCTATCCACTGTGCTACTATGCCGCCCTGGACTGCCATTGCTCACTAATACAAACAGAAAATGCTGGACAAACCCAGCAGTTCTGGCAGCGTCTGTGGAGAGAGAAACAGAGTTAACATTTCCAGCCTATTGACTCTGTGACTTTAAGTGAAATGTTCACAATACAAAGGGTTGATGTCATATCATAATTAACCACTAGATGGAGCTAGATGCAGAACTATATAAAGCACTGACTCACAGGCTTCTGGGAGAAGGCTGGAGAGGAGTAGTGAGAGAGTGTAGAGGAGAGATCTCGAGAGAGAGAGAGTAGAGTACAGTTATAGATAGAGTGTAGAGACTAATGTTAGTTGAGTGTAGATTGTAGATTACTAGATTATTCTTTACTATAGGAGTAAGTGGTTGAATTTTAATAAGTAGTGTAAATAAAAGTTAACTTTGTTAATGAACTTAGCTTCTATGGTCTTTGTGAACACTACGACATCCATCCTGATAGCAGAATCACAAAGATCACCACAGAGTCTTCTCCAGAACTCGTTTCTTGTCTCTAGTTTATATCCCCCATCATTCAATAAATCCATCAGTTTCTCGTTGTTATAAACTTGTGATGCTCTTTCAGACCTTCAACATTTCGGAAACATGTCATCTCTTGTTCTGCAACATTTTGATGTTGAAAACATATTCCTCAGCCTTTCAAGGAATGATTAACGCTCCATTAATTCAGCAACTGTTCAGAAACTGCAGACTTGCATCTATTCACACGTTACTGCTGTTACAATGAATAACCTCGTATCTGGTTTTACGACAGAATCCAGTACTTGCAGAGCACAGAGACTAACAAGCAGAGACAGCGATGGAGATCTGGACACTGATGGGGATGAGCTGCCACTATGCACAAAGTTTAAGTATCCTTTACACAGGTTATTGCAGCCAATTATCAACCACAAGCATAACTCTAAATAAAATACTAGCAGTCAGGTCTCTGTATCAGACAGCGGCAGCTGTTTACAGTGTCTCTCTGTCACAGAGCGGCAGCTGTTTCCAGTGTCTCTGTGTCACAGAGCGACAGCTGTTTACAGTGTCTGTCACAGAGCGGCAGCTGTTTACAGTGTCTGTCACAGAGCAGCAGCTGTTACAGTGTCTCTCTGTCACAGAGCGACAGCTGTTTACAGTGTCTGTCTCAGAGCGGCAGCTGTTTACAGTGTCTGTCACAGAGCAGCAGCTGTTACAGTGTCTCTCTGTCACAGAGCGACAACTGTTTACAGTGTCTGTCACAGAGCGGCAGCTGTTTACAGTGTCTGTCACAGAGCAGCAGCTGTTACAGTGTCTCTCTGTCACAGAGCGGCAGATGTTTACAGTGTCTGTCACAGAGTGGCAGCTGTTTACAGTGTCTGTCACAGAGCAGCAGCTGTTCACAGTGTCTCTGTGTCACAGAGCAGCAGCTGTTTACAGTGTCTGTCACAGAGCAGCAGCTGTTACAGTGTCTCTCTCACAGAGTGGCAGTGTTTACAGTGTGTCACAGAGCGGCAGCTGTTTACAGTGTCTCTGTGTCACAGAGCAGCAGCTGTTTACAGTGTCTCTGTGTCACAGAGCAGCAGCTGTTTACAGTGTCTGTCACAGAGCAGCAGCTGTTACAGTGTCTCTCTCACAGAGTGGCAGTGTTTACAGTGTGTCACAGAGCGGCAGCTGTTTACAGTGTCTCTCTGTCACAGAGCAGCAGCTGTTTACAGTGTCTCTGTCACAGAGCAGCAGCTGTTTACAGTGTCTCTCTGTCACAGAGCAGCAGCTGTTTACAGTGTCTCTCTGTCACAGAGCGGCAGCTGTTTACAGTGTCTCTCTGTCACAGAGCGGCAGCTGTTTACAGTGTCTCTCTGTCACAGAGCAGCAGCTGTTTACAGTGTCTCTCTGTCACAGAGCAGCAGCTGTTTACAGTGTCTCTCTGTCACAGAGCAGCAGCTGTTTACAGTGTCTCTCTGTCACAGAGCAGCAGCTGTTTACAGTGTCTCTCTGTCACAGAGCGGCAGCTGTTTACAGTGTCTCTCTGTCACAGAGCAGCAGCTGTTTACAGTGTCTCTCTGTCACAGAGTGGCAGTGTTTACAGTGTCTCTGTCACAGAGCAGCGGCTGTTTACAGTGTCTGTCACAGAGCAGCAGCTGTTACAGTGTCTCTCTGTCACAGAGCGGCAGCTGTTTACAGTGTCTGTCACAGAGCGGCAGCTGTTTACAGTGTCTGTCACAGAGCAGCAGCTGTTTACAGTGTCTCTCTGTCACAGAGCAGCAGCTGTTTACAGTGTGTCTCTGTCTCAGAGCAGCAGCTGTTTACAGTGTCTCTCTGTCACAAATCGGCAGCTGTTTACAGTGTCTCTCTGTCACAAAGCGGCAGCTGTTTACAGTGTCTGTCACAGAGCAGCGGATGTTTACAGTGTCTCTCTGTCACAGAGCAGCAGCTGTTTACAGTGTCTCTCTGTCACAGAGCAGCAGCTGTTACAGTGTCTCTCTGTCACAGAGCGGCAGCTGTTTACAGTGTCTCTGTGTCACAGAGCAGCAGCTGTTTACAATGTCTCTCTGTCACAGAGCAGCAGCTGTTTACAGTGTCTCTCTGTCACACAGCAGCAGTGTTTACAGTGTCTCTCTGTCACACAGCAGCAGTGTTTACAGTGTCTGTCACAGAGCAGCAACTGTTTCCAGTGTCTCTCTGTCACAGAGCGGCAGCTGTTTACAGTGTCACCAATCTCTTTGATTGGATCCCACAGATATTCTGAATGTTTCCTTGACCACTGCATTGTACAGATGCTCGACAGTGGAGCGGCTCACTGGCCAGTCCCAGAAACTATTGGAATCACAGGACAGATACCTGGACAACGTAGTGCTGAGGCAAGTTTAACATTGCTGGGACAGGCAGAGGTAGTGTTCGCTCAGTAAGCTGAACAGCCTGAGGACCTCTCGTTTCCGCAAGTGATGTAAATCCATGTACATATATTATATACTGATGGATCTCTGCTGTCTCTGACTTGAGGGTTGTGGATGGATGGATGTCGAAATGGTCCGTCCAGTCTGAGTGCCTGATGGACCCCCACTCTCACTCATGTGTCACGATTTTCCAGGCCCTACCACTGGCGGGCGTTTTGGTCCCACCGAAGCCAGTGAATAGTTTGGTGCCACCATCGCAGAGGAACTGGCCACGGAGCATCTAGAAAATGTCGGCCTTGGCGACATTCCCATGATGCATCATTCCTTGTTGTTGGGTTGTGGGATAGCCCAGGAGAGAAACCCCATCATAGAGTCATAAAATGGTGGAGCAGTGCTATTGTCCCTGGACTCGTAATCTAGAAACCCTGGTAATCCTTCTGGGTCCCCCAGGTTCAAATCACTCCATCGCAGATGGTGAAACTTGAATTCAACAAAAAACAAATCTGGAATTAAAAGTCTAACAATGACCATGAAACCATTGTTGCAAAAACCCATCCGGTTCACTCATGTCCTTTTTGGGAAGTAAATCGTCCGTCCTTACCCGGTCTGGCCTACATGTGACTCCAGGCCTTTGATACCTGTTTGCCTCTGAAATGCCCTTTGAAATGGCCAGCAAGTCACTCAGTTCAAGGGCAATTTGGGATGGATAATAAATGCTGGTCCGGTCAGTGGGGCCTCACAAGCCACGAATTACAGCAATAATTACAGCACAAATCGTAGCCATTCGTTCCATCCATCTGTACTGGCTCTTTACAAGAGCATTGGAGCTAGTTCCACTCCCCATAGCTCTCCTTTCTTCACACGCTCGTTTTTAATTCGTTTTTTTTTCTCTTTATTCGTTCATGGGATGTGGGCGTCGCTGGCTGGGCCAACATTTATTGCCCATTCCTGAGGGCACTTAATAGTTATTCACATTGCTGTGGATGTGGAGTCCCGTATAGGCCAGATCAGGTAAGGATGGCAGATTTCCATCCCTAAAGGACATTAATGACCCAGCTGGGTTTTTAAGACAATCGACAACGGTTTCATGCGACCTTTCATTCCAGATTTTAATTGAACTCAGATTTCACCATCTGACCTTGTGGGATTTGAACCCAAATCCATAGAGCATTACCCTGGGTCTCAGAATTGTTAGTCCAGTGACAATACTACTGTGCCACTGCCTCCCCTTGGGTGGCACAGTGGTTAGCACTGCTGCCTCACGGCGCCAGGGACCCCGGGTTCAATTCCGGCCTTAGAACATAGAACATAGAACAGTACAGCACAGAACAGGCCCTTCGGCCCTCGATGTTGTGCCGAGCCATGATCACCCTACTCAAACCCATGTATCCACCCTATACCCCCAACAACCCCCCCCTTAACCTTACTTTTTAGGACACCTCGGGCAATTTAGCACGGCCAATCCACCTAACCCGCACATCTTTGGACTGTGGGAGGAAACCGGAGCACCCGGAGGAAACCCACGCACACACGGGGAGGACGTGCAGACTCCACACAGACAGTGACCCAGCCGGGAACCGAACCTGGGACCCTGGAGCTGTGAAGCATTTATGCTAACCACCAAGCTACCGTGTTGCCCTCGGTGACTGTCTGTGTGGAGTTTGCACGTTCCCCCCCGTGTCTGCGTGGGTTTCCTCCCACAGCCCAAAGACGTGCAGGTTAGGTGGATTGGCCGTGATAAATTGCCCCTTAGTGTCCAGAAAACGGGTTAGGAGGGGTTGGGTTACAGGACTAGATAGGAAGTGTGGGCTTAAATGGGATGCCCTTTCCAAGGGCCGGTGCAGACTCGATGGGCCGAATGGCTTCCTTCTGCACTGTAAATTCTATGATTTTTCCTGTGTCTGCGTGGGTTTCTTCCGAGTGGTTCGGTTTCCCCCCACAGTCCAATGATGTGCAGGTTAGGTGGATTGGCCCTGATAAAATTGCCCCTTAGTGTCCACGGAGATACAGGTGTACATGGTGCTCTTTCAGAGGGTTGGTGCAGACTCGATGGGCCGAATGGCCTTCTTCTGCATGGTAGGGATCACATTGATGAGCAATTGAAATGCCGTAACATTCAAAGCTATGGGCCAAACGATCCCGGCTCTGGGTCACTGTCCGTGTGGAGTTTGCACATTCTCCCCGTGTCTGCGTGGGTTTCACCCCCACAACCCAAAGATGTGCAGAGTAGGTGGATTGGCCACGCTAAATTGCCCCTTAATTGGAAAAAATAATTGGGTAATCTAAATTTATTTTTAAAAAAGCAAAAAAAAGCTATGGGGCCAAGTGCTGAGAAGTAGGGTTGGGTTAGAGTACTTGTTTTTTTGTCAGTACAAGCTTGATGGGCCAAAGGGCCTCGCTGTTTCTAGATGGGGGGAAAGTATACAGGAGGTCTTGACGCATGGCGGGCTTTCAGACCGGTCTCGCTTATTTACACGCTTCAAGAAATGTTCGTTTCGACCCTCTACAGAATGATAAACACGGACGAGGAACGAAGCAGGACGTCAGAGATCCTGAAAGCGCGAATCAGTGAACTGACACACAAGCTGCTCCGGAGGGAAACATACAAATGTCACGTGTGTATGGTAAGGACGGGGTGTGGTTATTGCTAAATGCTTTGATTCCAATTCTCCTCCCTCCTCTCCCGGGTGGCGTGGACTCTGAGTGACGTTGCCCTCTCTCTCTCTCCCTGGTGGCACTGAGGTCAATTGTAAGGCCCCAGCTGATGCCCGAGTGAGTTCAGCTGAGCTCTCTCAAGAACACGGTCTATGGAAGGTACAAGATAGACCGGTGAATGGACAGGGTCTTCTGTTGGAAAGGACTGGAGACAGGATGGGTTCCAGCTCAATGGTGCTGCCTTTTGTAGCGGAATAGCACAGTGATGCTCACCGTCCAGGCTCACATATGAAATTCAGGTAGTGGGAGGAGAACATCTCGAGACTTTAGACCAGATAATAATAAGAATCTTTATTACTATCACAAGCAGGCTTTCATTTTTAAAACTAAATTTAGATTACCCACTTATTTTTTTCCAATTAAGGGGCAATTTAGCGTGGCCAATCCACCAACCCTGCACATCTTTGGGTTGTGGGGGTGAAACCCATGGAGACACGGAGAGAATGTGCAAACTCCACACGGACAGTGACCCAGGGCCAGGATCGAACTGCAGTTCCCAGTGCCGTGAGGCAGCAGTGTTAACCACTGTGCCACCGTGATGCCCTTCAAGTAGGCTTACATTAACACTGCAATGAAGTTACTGTGAAAAGCCCCTAGTCGTCACATTCCGGTGCCTGTTCGGGTACACCGAGGGAGAATTCAGAATGTCCAAATTACCTGCTGGGGCAGCAGGGTAGCATGGTGGTTAGCATAAATGCTTCACAGCTCCAGGGTCCCAGGTTCGATTCCCGGCTGGGTCACTGTCTGTGTGGAGTCTGCACGTCCTCCCCCTGTGTGCGTGGGTTTCCTCCGGGTGCTCCGGTTTCCTCCCACAGTCCAAAGATGTGCGGGTTAGGTGGATTGGCCATGCTAAATTGCCCGTAGTGTCCTAATAAAAGTAAGGTTAGGGGGGGGGGGGGTTGTTGGGTTACGGGTATAGGGTGGATACGTGGGTTTGAGTAGGGTGATCATGGCTCGGCACAACATTGAGGGCCGAAGGGCCTGTTCTGTGCTGTACTGTTCTATGTTCTAACAGCACGTCTTTTGGGAGGAAACCGGAGCACCCGGAGGAAACCCACGCAGACACAGGGAGAACGTGCAGACAGTGACCCAGCCGGGAATCGAGCCCGGGTCCCTGGCTAACCACGGTGCTACTGTGCCGAATATAATCAGGCAATGGTTCAGAAAAAGGCTTCCCTGTATCAATTGTCTAACGACCAAGTTACTATGCCGTGCACAGCAAGTTGGGACAGGCTGGCTCTGTGGGGGGTGTCCCAGTGAATCTTGCAGTTTCTCTTTGCAGTCAGGAAACTGAATCGAGTTTCGAGGAGTGTACCCTCTTGACTGCCTGCATTCAGCAGCTAAGCAAATGTGCGGTTACATCATCGTTCCTCCAATCGCCGAGGCTGTGACTCCCTCGCCTTGAGGCTCGGCCTCTCCCAGGACGGCTCCTCCTGCCAAGAGTGGGAGATGGAGGCCCGTCCCACCGCTCACTGATACAAGCTGACTGGGAGGCCCGCGCTGAGATTCAGGTTGTTGCTCAATCCAGTTCCCAACCCCTCCCTGGGGCGAATGGGACCAGGCCCGGTGGGTGGGCGGCAGATCCCACCCGGTTACAGTTCCCCGTCGCAGAGAGACAGGAATGCAGGCAGCTCTCAGCGGGACCAGTTCAGGATCTGCTAAACTCCTCTGATTTCCGTTTACGAATTGAAGGAGAGCTGGTACAAGGAGCTGGATGGCCTGCTCCCATTCCTCGTGCTGTGGAACAAACTGAAACCATTGTCCCCTTTCACCTGCACCATGTTGAATCTCCGCTGCCCATGATTCCCCAGTGAATCGAGTCTGTGAGCGAGGGGAACTCTCCAGAAGACCAGATGAGGTTGGAGCGGAAGCAGGCCATTCGGCCCATCGAGTCTGCTCCGCCATTCAATGAGATCGTGATTGATCTGACGTGATAATCCTCAACTCCACTTTCCCGCCTTAACCCCATAACCCTTGACCTCCCCCCCCCCCGTACCTTCTGTGAAATCAAACTCCACGTAATTCTTTCCTCTTCTTCGAAACCGTTTTCCTGAGATTTAAAAAAAATATACACTTCAGGACCCTTTAGTAGATCGCAAAACGAACTGACAACCTTTGTCAGGCAGGCAGGTAGCTATACAGGGTTAGACAGTCGCCACACAACCGCCTCCTGATCTATTAATGATCGAGGAGCTCTATCGATGAGTAGCTATCAGTGATGGAGCAGGTTGTGGGAGAATATCTTTGCTGAGGGAGCAGGTGGTGGGTGGACATCTGTCCATAAGACCATAAGACATAGGAGTGGAAGTAAGGCCATTCGGCCCATCGAGTCCACTCCGCCATTCAATCATGGCTGATGGGCATTTCAACTCCACCTACCAGCATTCTCCCCGTAGCCCTTAATTCCTCGCGACATCAAGAATTTATCTATCTCTGCCTTGAAGCCATTTAGCGTCCCGGCCTCCACTGCACTCCGCGGCAATGAATTCCACAGGCCCACCACTCTCTGGCTGATAAGACCATAAGACATAGGAGTGGAAGTAAGGCCATTCGGCCCATCGCCTGTCGTGGTGGAACCTGCGACTATCTGCCCCCCCAGGGTCACCATCACATTCTCCTTCACTAGCTCAGTGAGGACGTGTCCCCTACACCCGAGGTGGGTATTCACTGGCACACTGCACTGCTGAATAGTGTTAGAGTCCTTCCTTTTGATTTCCCTTTGCTCACGTTTCTTTTATTTTATTATTTTTGCTCCGCGGACTGATAATTGAATTGTGCCTTTTAAAAAAAAAATTTAGATTACCCAATTATTTTTTCCAATTATGGGGCAATTTAGCGTGGCCAATCCACCTACTCTGCACATCTTTGGGTAATGGGGGTGAAACCCACGCAAACACGGGGAGAATGTGCAAACTCCTCACGGACAGTGACCCAGAGCCGGGATCGAACCTCGGACCTCAGCACTTTGAGGCAGCTGTGCTAACCACTAGGCCACCGTGCTGCCCATTGGATTGTGCCTTTAAGTGGGCTCAAGCTGAGGGAGCCTGCTAGTCATGACAGTGTGGACCAGGATTTGACTAGTGAGGAGACAACAGACTCGTGGGCGAATATTGAGAACCAGCTTTGGAGGAAGTTGGTTTGATTGGCTGCTGGCAGCCTGTGGGTTGCCCAGGGACAGTGTTCTGCCTGACAACAGTTAGTGGTTGGTTCCTGCGGGGTGCTTCTGAGGGAGCTGGGGCAGAGGTGATTAGACCCTGAAAGGAAAAGGAGCAGCCTCTCTCTCTCTCGTAAAGAACTGCTTTATTATTCTCAAACCAGCGGGTGCCTGGCACATCTTTCCTATATATGTGAAATGATCTTGAATCTACAAAGAAAGTAGGCAGTCTTGCCAGAATAACCCATCTCAAGACAAGGAAGAAGAAGTATCAAAATGAAAGCTTGAACTCATGAAAGACTTTAACTGGAAGCCAACCTAGTTCATCAGAGATCCTTTATCCTTTTATTTTATCATTATTATCTTTCCTCTCCACCACCCTTTCCCTCTGTGTGTGTGTGTGTGTGTGTGTGTGTGTGTGTGTGTGTGTGTACACAGAGTGCGGTGAGTTACGAAGGGAGGGTTGGGAAAGATCATAGAATTTCATAGATCATAGAATTTACAGTGCAGAAGGAAGCCATTCGGCCCATCGAGTCTGCACCGGCTCTTGGAAAGAGCACCCTACCCAAGGTCAACACCTCCACCCTATCCCCATAACCCAGTAACCCCACCCAACACTAAGGCCAATTTTGGTCACTAAGGGCAATTTAGCCTGGCCAATCCACCTAACCTGCACATCTTTGGACTGTGGGAGGAAACCGGAGCACCCGGAGGAAACCCACGCACACACGGGGAGGATGTGCAGACTCCGCACAGACAGTGACCCAAGCCAGGAATCGAACCTGGGACCCTGGAGCTGTGAAGCCATTGTGCTATCCACAATGCTACCGTGCTGCCCCTAAAATACCTAAAAGAGGTATTAGGTAGTCAGTTACATTTTTATCAGTTTAATTAACTTATTTTTAAATAACAAAATGTTATTTGTGTTAAATTTACAATCCTGGCGAGAACAGTTTATTGGGCTCAGGCAAGATCCTGAGGTATTTAAAAATAATCAAATTTGACTTGTGTTGTGACTCCGGGTCACGTTGGACTGGAATTTACCAGATACTAAACCAGGGAGTCGTGACAATAGATTACAGAAGGTCTTTACGTCATAGAAACTGTAACGTTCAGGTTGAAGGTCTTTCCATGTCTAATGCTTTTTTTAAAAAGATATTTTATTCCAAACATATTCAACATAAGTTTGAACATCCAACAGACTTTGTACATTTCCCCCCCATTTACTTCCCCCCCCCCCCCCCCCCCCCACCAAGCAACGAACAGCTCCTCAAATGCAGCCATGAATAGCCGCCACCTTGCCTCAAAGCCCCCCTCCGAGCCCCTTAATTCCACCACGGGACTGCTCATGTACGTCTTCGGGGTGAACGGAAGTGGGGCCGTCGCCAGCGCCCTCGGGCTCGTCCACTCGCAAGACTCCTCCTCTAATCTTACCTGTTCCGCAGCCACCCCCCCCCCCCCCCCCGACTCCCACCCACCATCTTTACCACCTATACCCTCCCTGCCAAGGTCAAATGCCACCGTTTAAGGTCACCCTTACCCTCCTCCACCAACCCCGTCAGGTTCCACGTGGCCTCTGTGCTCAATCCGAACTGAAGTCTCACATCTCGATAGTGCAGGACACGGTCCAAACTCACTATTCCTGCACACTCTGCTCCTTCCACCCCTATCATCATCACTGCGTCACTGCACACTCTGCTCCTTCCACCCCTATCAGCATCGCCCGGCACACCTCAAAATAGTCAATCCTGGAATATACCCTGTACACAGGCAAGAAGGAATACTCCCTCTCTCTCCCGGGTGCCCATACCTCCACGGATCCACCATCCCCATCCTCTCCATAAACCCTCACAGGTGCCATTCTCGACCTCCCCATCGATTTAGGGCTCGACATATCCATCCTCGGCCCCCTCCCCAAAATCAGCTGCCGAGAGTCCAAGTCTGGAATCGCCCCAAATAGCCTCTTCATGAACATTGGCATTGTCCCAATTAGGTGTGTTCACATTCACTAACACCACCGGAGTCCCCCCCCCCCCCCCCCCCCCCTCCCCAGCCCCCATAAACCCCGCTTTCTTGTTCACGAGTATGGCGGCTCTCCTCGACTTTGAGTCAAACCCCGAGTGGAACACACTTGCCCCACCCACCCCTTCCTCAACCTCACCTGATCTATCGCTCAGAGATGTGTCTCCTGCAGGAAAATCACCTCAAACGTTTCAAGTGTGTGAACAGCCAGGACCGCTTCACCGGCCCATTTAGCCCCGCGGGCGTTCCATGTCACGATTCTCACTGGAGGCCTCCACCTCCCCTTCCCCCCCCCCCCCCCCCCCCCCCCGAGAGTCCATCATCATCACCTTAGCCTCCCCGCCCCCCCCCCTTCCCCATTCTGAATCGGGATCCCCCGAGATGACCGCTTGGAACTGTTCTCCTGGTCCTCATCTTTGCTGGCCGTGTCTTACACATGTCCCCCAGGATCGCCATCTCCACTTCCAGCGACACAATCCAGTCGCTGTGGTCGGACACCACCTACTCCACCTCCTGGACCATCGCCCCCTGCACCTCCAGTTCTTCTCCACCACTTCTAAAATGCCACTAAGAGGTGCCGCCGCCCCCTTAATCACCTTCGACCAGTCACTCTGCATTTCTTTACACTGCTGCCGAAATTTGTCCTTAATGAATCTCCTCAACTGCTCCATTGGCAGCTTCCCAGTCGGCGGTGACCCTCCCCCTCTGCCATTTTTGCAATTGATGCTGCGACACGAGATTCCTCCAACTCCTTAGCCAGGGAGCTCCCTCTTGTGGTGATATGCATCACTGTAAATACACAAGGGGTTAATGTAAATATACTACAACTAAGTAACCACTAGAGGGAGCACCAGAGACATCATGACATGCAGACATACAGCTAATGAACAGATAGAATTGGACACAACCAATGGGCAGTCAAGGCGCCCAGAGGTGACACTATCATAGGGGGGCATTACACAACCCATATATAAGGACAGAGCACACATGCTCTGTCACTTTCCACAGGCGACATTTAGAGAGTAGGACAGGGGCAGATCAGAAGCATCACACCCACCACGTGGCTTAGAGCAGACTGGTTGGTTAGACTGAGTTTACTATAGCAAGATTAGCAGGAGAGTCGAACTCCTAGAGAACTGTCTGGTTCAATAAATCACATTGAACTTACTTCAAAGTCTGGAGTATCTTTTGGTCAAAGCTGCATCGAGTTGCAGCCTGTGTTATCCCAGAGTACATAACACAACACCGCTGTCTTCTGTCGAGTTCGGTAACCCGCAGACATGCCCATCCTGGGAAGAACTAATCCCCCTCCACTCTCCGCACAATCTTTCCGCTGAAATTCCCCAAAGTTTGGGTAAAAGGGGCGAACACCAACGTTTTCAAGCAGGAGCTGCCTTGTGTGTGATCACTCATTTAATGGCCACCGCAAGTCCTGTCCATGTCTAACTCTCTCTCTCTCTCTCCCTCATTGTCTATAGGGATCGTATTCAGTGCCTTTGGCATCAATCCATTGTTGGCACATTCACTGTGAGGAATGCTGGCTTCGGGCACTGGTAAGCTCACTCGAAACAAACATCACAAGCTTTTTATCCCCTCCAGCTGCGAAATATCTGCCCCCCCTCAGTGAAGACTTCCATTCGCACATCAACAACTGAGAGAATTAACCTATCGTAATGTTTTTGATAATATCGTCCTGGTCAGCAGAATGCAGAAGGTGTCACAATCAATCCCACATACGAGTCTGGGCACAGGTCGAAGATCAGAGGTCAGGAACACATCACAAAGGGGCAGCACGGTGGCACAGTGGTTAGCATTGCTGCCTACGGCGCTGAGGACCCGGGTTCGAATCCCGGCCCTGGGTCACTGTCCGTGTGGAGTTTGCACGTTCTCCCCGTGTCTGCGTGGGTTTCGCCCCCACAACCCAAAGATGTGCAGGTTAGGTGAATTGGCCACGCTAAATTGCCCCTTAATTGGAAAAAATAATTGGATACTCTAAATTTATTTTAAAAAAAGGAACACATCACAAGGATCTTCCGGTCCTGCCGAAAATGAACGGACCTTTGGCTTCGCCTGTAAGGGGGGGGGGGGGGGGGGGGGGGGGGGTCTCAGCTACACCGCGGCTGGAATATTCCGGATAAACAGTGGGTGATTTTACACTTCCCAACTCTGGACACGCTCCTGACTGGACTCAATCTGTTACTCAGCTGACAATAGCTAACTGAGCACGGACAACGTTCGGACAATGGGCGGATTGTTCCGGTTTTCTAGTTAAGCGCTGACCCAGGCAAGAAAGGTGGTGCGCGGCTCTTTGACAAATAAAGTGCTGGAGATGTGTCCCAAGTTGCCTGGCCTGTTGACAACATCGGCTTCCCATGCGCGGGTCTCGCCCCCACCACCCAAAGATGTGCAGGATAGGTGGATTGACCGTGCTAAATTGCCCCCGAATTGGAAAAAAAAATAATTGGGTACTCTAAATTTATTTGAAAAAACATTGGCTTCCCAGAGATGGGCTCCCCAATCTCCAGCACTAAAAATAAAAACACAGATCTCCCCGTGGTCAGGTTAACCCCCCCCCACACACACACGGACACCCCCGCCCACAAACGGGGACCCCCACCTCCCTCCTCACACATACACACACACCCACACAGGAAAACCCCCTCCCCCCTCACACACACCCACACACTGGGAAACCCCCCCCCCTCACAAACACCCACATGCACACATGAGGAACCCCGCCACTTACAGGGAACCCACCCTACACTTATGGGGAACACCCCCCTACACACACAAACACGGGGAACCCCCCCCCCCCCCCAAACACACACGGGGAACCCATCGCACACTCACGGGGAACCCCCACTACACACACACACACACACACACACACACACACACACTGAACCTCCCCGTCCTCCTCCTCCACCAGACACACGTGGAGAACCTCCACCACACGCGCACACACACACACACACACATAGGGGAACCCCGCACTCATACAGGGAACTCCCCCGTGGACCTCCCTGGAGGAATAGCCCTGGAACTGCCCTTGGCAAGGTGCATTGCGGTGGCTCAGATGAAAATGTATTTAAATGATGTTCCTGGGCAGGAACCTTATTATGTTAATAGCTGTGGAGAGGGGGCGGGGGGGGGGGGGGTTTGCATGGTGGGGTGGGGACACAATTGCGCGATCTCACCGGCAAGATTCTCGTTGTTGGCCTCTCGCGGGAATTTGCGTCTACGTCCCCGGGCAATATGATGGGTACAGGTCGGTCGTTCACTCCTCTTGCATGAACAGGCTTCTTATATCCTTGTGGTGAAGTGTCTGTGCAATAAACATCCTGAACAATGTAAGTGGTTGGGAACTTCGCCTGGGCTCCCCATCCTGGCTTCTGTGAGCAGGAGTGGCATTCCTTGTGGTGGGCACTGAAAAACCCAACCCTAAGGGCTGGTCTCGCTTACTTCCAGGGTTAGTCTCCCCTTGCCTTATTATAGGCCTGGTTTTCCCATCGCTATCCCCTACAGCTTCCCTTAGAAACACAAAGCTTAGGATCAGGAGGAGGCCTTAAGCCTGCTCCACCAATCAATATGATCATGTTTGATCCTCTATCTCAACACCACAGTCCCGCGCTCTCTCTTCATACAACTTGATGCCTTTAGAAATCTGTTTCCCTCTTAAATATATTCAGTGACTTGGGCCTCCACAGTTTTCTGTGGTGGAGAATTCCACAGGTTCACCATCCTCAGAGAAGACATTTCTCCTCATCTCAGACCTAAATGGCCCACCCCGTATCCTGGGACTGTGAGCCCCTTGTTCTAGACCTCCTCCCCCTAGCCGGGGGAAACAGCCTCACTGCATTCAGTCTGCCCGGCCATGTCAATATTTTATACGTTTCAATGAGATCCCCTCTCATTCTTCTAAACTCCAGTGAATACAGGCCCACTTGACCCAATCTCCCAGGATTCAGTCTGGTGAACATTCGCTGCGCTCCCTCTATGGAAAGTGTGTCCTTTATTAGATGAGGTGACCCGAACTGAACACAATACACCAGGTGTGGTCTCACAGAGGCCTTGCACAGCTGCAGTACATCCCTGCTCCTGTACTCAAACCCTCTCGCAATGAAGGCCAACACAACATTTGCCTTCCTAACTGCTTGCTGCGCCTACGCGCTTGCTTTCAGTGACTGATGTACAAGGACACCCAGTTCCCTTTTCCCAATCTATCACCATTTAAATAATACTCCGCCATTCTCTTTTTCGTACCAAAGTGGATAACCTATCCATTAAACTGCATCTGCCATGTGTTTGCCCACTCACTCAACTTGTCTAAATCGCCCTGAAGCCTCTTAACATCCTCCTCGCCACTCACATTCCCACCCAAGTTTTGTGTCGTCAGCAAACTTGTTTACCTCATCCATATCAAAATTCGTTTCCCCAGAGCGAATCTTCTCTTTCACCATAAGGCTGGTCTCTCTTTCCCCAAACATACTTTATTTTTAAATACTTACCCGTGTTTTCAAAAACCTGTGTGGCCAGAGCTCTCCCTGTCTCTACAATCGCCTCCAGCCCCACACTCCTCCGGGATATCTGGTTTAATCATTCTGGTGGTTGTCCTGTTTGTTGCTTGGCCCCCAAGCTCTGGAGTACCCTTCCTCTCCAATCTCTGCCCCGCCTACGCCCTTTTAGACTCCTTAGAACCTACCTACAAGGGGCATCTTGAATAGGATGGGAATAGAGGGATACAGACCCAGGAAGTGTAAAAGATTAAAGTTTAGGTGGGCAGCATGGTCGGCACAGGGCCGAAGGGCCTGTTCCTGTGCTGCACTTTTCTTTGTTCTACCCCTTTGATCTTTTTATTAATTCATTGAACCTGGGCGTTGCAGGCTGTATTGTCCATCCCTAATTGCCCTCCAGGGGGCAGTTAAGAGTCAACGACATTGCTGTGGGTCTGGAGTCACATGTAGGCCAGACCAGGGTAAGGCCGGCAGATTTCCTTCGCTAAAGGCCATTAGTGAACCAGATGGGTTTTTACAACAATCGACAATGGTTTCATATTCATCATTAGACTTTTTAATTCCAGATATTTCATTGAGTTGAAATTCCATCACCTGCCGTGGTGGGATTCGAACTCAGGTCATTATTCTGGGTCTCTGGACTCCAAGTCCAGCGACAATGCCACTATGCCACCACCTCCTTTTTGCTCATTTGCTCGTGGTTTGGTGTAAAACTTCTTTTATAATACTCCTGCAAATCATCTTTCATTTCAGTAGTGAACGTAAAGTCGCAATAGTTCCAGCTGACCAGAGGCTACTTTCCCATTTTGCGGGGGAGAGCTGACTGGTGGTGGCTTTACCTGAGGGGGTCAACATACTCAGGCAAGGGGCAAAGTTGAGAGGGCAGGGCCTTCACAAATGACCTCAGCCGGAACAGGAATTGAACCTGCGCTGTTGGCCTTGGTCCACATCACGAACCAGCCGTGAGTGCAGTAAAGGTGCTCTATAAATATATGTTGTTGTTGTTACAGGAACTTCCTCTAGGGTTGTCTTCCCTTGTGCTGAGTTAAGAAGTCGACTGTGTGCCTTTGTAACTGATAGCATTCGGAGAAAATAGACCAATAGAAAACGTATGTCAAACCCCTAACTTCCTCTGTTCTCTGTTCGTTATAGGGGTCAAAGAAGCTGTGTCCACAGTGTAACACCGTCACGTCCCCAGGTGACCTGCGCAGGATCTACCTGTAACGCCTGGATTCCGAAGTGAAACAACCCTTGATCTGTGAGGGGGGGGGAAAGACAGTGGGGTTGGGGGGGGGAGGGGAGAGTGGTTTACAGGGTCCACGGAGCGGATTGCTCCTTTGCTCATCATGAACTGTCTTCAGTGTCTCCATCCCTGAAGTGATTACCTCACTGATGTGTGAACAACGTGAGGCTACTCCGGAGTGACGTTCAGAGACCTTTCGCCAGTTTGCAGCCGAAAGACTGAGTCGTCGATTCGCTCCACCGATCTCCAACGTTTTCAGAGACCCCAGCATCTGTATTTTCTTTTTTGTTTGGCGTTTAAACAATCTCTGCCCACCCACGCTTCTTTTTCTCCCCCACTTTCAATCCATCACTTCACGCACTGTCCCAGGGCAGCCAGGGGCAGGTAGTTGGCATGATGCCAGGCTTTGTACTAGCCAGAGTCGTACGTTCAGATCCCTGTCTAGTGACCCTCCCTGTGTGTGTGTGTGTGTGTGGGCAGGAGCAGGCACAGCTCTCTCCTTCTCTATGCGGTTGAATCAATTGTCTACACTCACGAACGAACACTGCAATATCCCATAGCCTTCTTTTCCTCACCATTTTGCCTCCCTGCCAAGTCCTCCACCTAGGAACTCCTAGGTTCCCCGTTCAATATTCCCCAGCTCCCAGGATGTTGGCACAGTGGTTAGCACTGCCGCCTCACAGCGGCAGGGACCCGGGTTCGAGTCCGACCTTGGGTGACTGTCTGTGTGGCGTTTGCACTTTCTCCCCGTGTCCTGTGTGGGTTTCCTCCGGGAGCTCCGGTTTCCTCCCACAGTCATAAAGATGTGCGGGTTAGGCGGATTGACCATGATAAATTGCCCCTTAGTGTTCAGGGATGTGTCGGTTAGGCTGTGGGGTTACGGGGATAGGCTGGGGGAGTGGACATGGGCAAAGTGCCCTTTCAACGAGTCAGTGAAGATTGATGGATCAAATGGCCTCCTTCTGCACTGTAGGGATTCTCTGATTCTATATTAAACATAGAGCTGCCCTCATACGCGTTAATTGAACCTTTTACTGTAGGACAGTCAAGGGATGTGTCCACGAAGTCCCCAATGGCTCGCCAGTGAGGCCAGGCATTTAAACAGATTGTTAACTTACTCGCATATTGATGTATTCCTCTTTGACCTTGGCTTTTTTTTAAGAGCACTGGCATTTTTGACCCCTGATTTAAGAAGGTTTTGGACACTTTAATGATACTTAAAGTGTCTATACTGACTGTTGCCAACTGTGAGTAAATGTATTCCTGGAGTTTGATCACATGACTTGCCCGCCACCCTCCAGCCATTGGTTGGCCGACACATCCATCCTTGTGACACACGGCCTTCGTAGGCCAATCGGAAAGCAAGAAGACCCATCACCCGATTGGATGTCAGTCAAATAGTCCAACCCCCCCCCCCCCCCCCCCCCCCCACCATTTTCAATATTTTTATATATGATAAAGAAACATGTTAAAAGAAAATGACAAAAAACCCAACCTCTTTTAACGTCTCCAGGGTCTCACACACAGCAGGGTCCTGGAGACTGACTGTCAGTTCCTGGACACTCCAGGCCAATGCTGGAGGGTTGGCGATCCCAAACACAGACGGAGCTTTTCCACCAGCAGAGCCATCACCAAAATGTGACATCGCCGAGTTGGCAAGTTTCCTCGTCAGCTGCTGGCAATCTGAATTGTAAAGAAGAAGATTTGCTGGAAATACTCAGCTGCTGTTGTTAATTCGGCCTTTTACATGTCTACCTGCGCATGCTGTGTGGCTACGCTCATGTGTGTCAAGAACAAAGAACAATACAGCACAGGAACAGGCCCTTCGGCCCTCCAAGCCTGTAACGGTCATGATAGCAACCTTGGCCGAAACCCTCGGCACTTCCTTGTGCCGTATCCCTCTCTACCCATCCTATCCATGTGTTTGTCGAGATGCCTTTTGAACGCCGTTAATATATCTGTTTCCACAACCTCCCCCTGGCAATGCGTTCCAGACACTTACCACCCTCTGCGTAAAATGCATTCCTCGCACATCTCCTCTAAACTTTGCCCCACGGACCTTAAACCTATGCCCCCTGCTAAGTGACCCCTCCACCCTGGGAAAGAGTGCCTGCCCATCCACTCTATCCCTGCCCCTCATTTTCTTTTCTTTTTTTCTATCAATTTAGAGTACCCAATTATTATTTTTTTTCCAATTAAGGGATAATTTAGCGTGGCCAATCCACCTACCCTGCACATCATTGGTTTGTAGGGATGAAACCCACGCAGACACGGGGAGAATGTGCAAACTCCACACGGACAGTGACCCAGGGCCGGGATTCTAACCCGGGCCCTCAGCGCCGCAGTCCCAGTGCTAACCACTGCGCCACGCGTCGCCCACTATCCATGCCCCTCATAATCTTGGAAACTTCTATCAGGTCGCCCCTCAACCTCCATCGTTCTAATGAAAACAGTCCGAGTCTATTCAACCTCTCCACACAGCTGACACCCTCCAGACCAGGCAACACCCTGGGAAACCTCCTCGCCACCCTCTCCAAAGCCTCCACATCCTTCGGGCTGTGCGGCGACCAGAATTGTGCGCGATATTCGAAGTGCGGCCTTACCAAGGTTCTACGCAACTGCAGCGCGACTTGCCAGTGTCGAGGGAAGCAGGCCTCGGCCTCCGCTGGGCCGTCCGCCAGCAGGTCAGAGGCTGCAGGAATCAGTGGAGCCATGCCCCAGTAGGACAGCCCCCCCCCCCCCCCCTCCCCTAGCTTCAGCAGAGGGGATACTGGACAGAGGCAGTGGGGAAGCCTGGTTACACCGTCTGCAGAAGGTTTCAGCTCTCTGGAGATTGATTACAGGCCGCTTCATCCTATTGCAGAGATTCCAACGGCAGTGACTGTTGGTTAGCTGTAGGGGGCAGAGTTGCATCATCTACGGATGAGCCACACCGATCGTTAAAGAATCGGATTCAGTTCCAGAGGGTGAGGAGAGGGGACGGGACCTGAAAGTAAAACATTAATGCAACTGGAGATTTTAACACATGGACCGCTCCCCTCTCCGCTGATCTAACTGCGTTGTTTCTCTGCATTGGTGTAATCGCAGGGAAGAATATTGCTCATTAAAGAGAGGCCTGTGTTTCCTAATGTGTGACAGCATTCTCCTCCACGCTGTGTTATTTTAACAGAACCGGGCACATTTTTATCATGGCTGTAGCAGAGTTTTCAGGGTGTAGAACACGTTTTGTTCACCGCTCCAGAAAATCAAGTGAGGGGATGGGGAGAGAAACAAACTGATACGAAGACCATGTCCGGGAGCCAACAAGAGGAGACCTCTTCCCATCTCCCCTTCCCTCAGGACTGCTCTCAGCATGTCAGGGCTGACAGATTGGGGCAGGCACGGTGTGAAGTGGTTCAAGGGGAATGAGGCCGTGACAGTCGACAGTGAGCTCACACGCATCTTTGCTTCCAAAGGGGTCTGCTGAGTTGGGGGAGGGGGGGGAATTCAAGACTGCGGTAAAATGGCAGCTTCGTTACCTCTCGGCCACCTTCGGCCTCGGAGTCTGCCCCGTAGCGCTGTTTAGCACTGGTTTCGGGTGGTCGGGCTCTGGGCAGGGTGGTACCCTGGCACTCCACGATGCCACCTGGGCACTTTGCCACCATCAGCCTGGCACCTTAGCATTGCCACCCTGCCACCCTGGCTGTGGCGCCTTGGCAGGGGCAGTGTCGGGGTTGCCTTTGCTGGGGAGTGGGCCCAGGGGTCGCCTGAGGCGGGATGAGGGGCAGCTGGAGGACCCCATAATCGGTACGTTCGGGTGTTGGGGCATGTCCAGAAAAATAGCGAGTTACCTCAGGCAGGACTGGGGATGAACCTTGGACATGCCTGAATATTACAATTACCAACATCAATGGTCAGAAATTCATGCTAACGAGTGTGATGGGGCAGCACGGTAGCATTGTGGCTAGCACAATTGCTTCACAGCTCCAGGGTCCCAGGTTCGATTCCCAGCTTGGGTCGCTGTCAGTGCGGAGTCTGCACGTTCTCCCCATGTGTGTGTGGGTTTCCTCCGGGTGCTCCGGTTTCCTCCCACAGTTCAAAGATGTGCAGGTTAGGTGGATTGGCCATGATAAATTGCCCTTAAGTGTCCAAAATTGCCCTTAGTGTTGGGTGGGGTTATGGGGTTAGGGTGGAGGTGTGGGCTTGGGTAGGGTGCTCTTTCCAAGAGCCGGTGCAGACTTGATGGGCCGAATGGCCTCCTTCTGCACTGTAAATTCTATGACTCTATGTGCCCCTGATAAACTGTTCCTCTAGCTGGCAACAGTATTGGAAACAACTTATTAAAATACTTTCACGGGATGTGGGCGTCGCTGACTGAGTCGGCATTTGCTGCCCATCCCTAATTGCTCTTGAACTGAGTTTGTTGCTGGGCCATTTCACGGGGGGCAATTAAGGGTCAACCGCATTGCTGTGGGCCCGGAGTCACCTTTAGGCCAGACCGGGTAAGGACGGCAGATTTCCTTCCCTAAAGGACGGCAGTGAGCCGGACGGGTATTTTCACGGTCACCATTACGGAGACCAGCTTTCAATTCCAGATTTTCTTAATTGAATTTGAATTCCAATTCAGCTGCCGTGGTGGGATTTGATCCGCTGTCAAACCCGTCGCTTCGCTTTGCACTGAGTTTGTGTGTTACGCTCACTGAAGCCCATGATGCAGCAGAACATCTCCCTTTGCGAGCGGTCAGTTTAAACAAAAATGACTTATGCTCAGACTTACTCCCCATTCGTCACAGGCCCACTTGTAACACAGCATGGCTTCTGAAATGGGGGCTGAGATACATTAACAGGACAGTGAACCTTTACTCTGTATCTAACCCCGTGCTGTACCTGTCCTGGGAGTGTTTGATGGGGACAGTGTAGAGGGAGCTTTACTCTGTATCTAACCCCGTGCTGTACCTGTCCTGGGAGTGTTTGATGGGGACAGTGTAGAGGGAGCTTTACTCTGTATCTAACCCCGTGCTGTACCTGTCCTGGGAGTGTTTGATGGGGACAGTGTAGAGGGAGCTTTACTCTGTATCTAACACCGTGCTGTACCTGTCCTGGGAGTGTTTGATGGGGGCAGTGTAGAGGGAGCTTTACTCTGTATCTAACCCCGTGCTGTACCTGTCCTGGGAGTGTTTTTTTTTAAATTAAAGGGCAATTTAGCCTGGCCAATCCACCTAGCCTGCACATCTTTGGGTTGTGGGGGCGAAACCCACGCAGACACGGGGAGAATGTGCAAACTCCACACGGACAGTGATCCAGAGCTGGGGATCGAACCCGGGACCTCAGCGCCGTGAGAAATGACAAAAATGAGAACAGGGCAGTGATCAAACAGTGACAGAAATAAAGACCAAAAGTGTATAATTGGACTGGACTGGCAGCAACATTCAGATCAGGCTGACTGTGATTTCCCAGCACAGAATGGGTATTGTCCATTCCTAATGAATATATTAACAGGGATGGATTGGCAGAATGGATTCATATTCACATTCCAAGCTGCACCTTTGCGATCTATTCTATAAATCCTTTATTACTTAGTTTCACAACCCTGGGCTGTTGCTGACTCACTGCTATACAATCCTTCTGCTAAATGTTATCAATGGACAGTACCGCAACAAAGTCTACAGCACACCTCACCTCTGCCAAGAAATGCAAACTGACATCTCAGAAAGGGAATATCTGGATGTGTTTAAAGGGCTTCAGCAACGTGTTGCCTTGTGGAATGAGCGTGGTTCCAAAATCCCTGTCTGCTGCTTCCCTGATCCTGGCCCAGGCGCTGGGAGCAGGGAAGGCGATTAGTCACTCGGCACATGCCCAAGAGGAATCTCGGCACGTCAGGAATGCAAAGGTGGCACCAAGTCCACGAAGATTGCCCATTCCTGCTATTAGCGGATGGCCACTACGCCATGCACCCTCTTTCCAGAAGGGTTCATTTACTCAGTCCTCCAATTCAGGCCCCGTGCACCACCCCTGATTTTCACTACTGCCCCTTGGTGGCCGTATCTTCAGCAGCCAAGACCCTACTTCCTGAAATTCTCTTTTTAAAATCTCTCCACCTCTCTTTCCTATTTTAAGACGCTCCTTAAAACCAATCTCTTTGACCAAACCTCGAGTCATCTGCCCTCAGGTGGCCCAGTGTCAACTTTTGCTGAGTTAACACTCCATCCGCCAACTACAGCATTCACTCCCTGCATCACCCACGCACAGTGCCAGCCATGTGCACCATCTACAGGATTCACTGCAACAACTCACCAAAGCTCCTCCGACAGTAGCTTCCAAACCCGTGATCTCTGCCACCGAGAGAGACAAGGCATCAGGCGCATGGGAAGAGCACCATCTGCACGTTCCCCTCCAAACTTCCAACTCCTTCTCCGAGAGGTAGGCCTCAAGCCTCTACTCCTTCCCACAAGAGGACAATGGAGGCCAACACACTGCGTGGTTTATGCTTCACCTTATTAGCACATTATCCATCTGCCAATCATCCGACTGATATATTTGTTGAAATTTAATCTTACATTAACCTCATGTCTCAGTGGGACAATGCCATGTTCAGAGTCGACTGAGTTCAGTGGCTGATGGAGACAGGATAGAGGGAACTTTACATTCAACCCCGTCTTGTACCTGTCCTGGGAGTGTTTGATGGGGACAGTGTAGAGGGAGCTTTACTCTGTATCTAACCCTGTGCTGTACCTGTCCTGGGAGTGTTTGATGGGGACAGTGTAGAGGGAGCTTTACTCTGTATCTAACTCCGTGCTGTACCTGTCCTGGGAGTGTTTGATGGGGACAGTGTAGAGGGAGCTTTACTCTGTATCTAACCCCGTGCTGTACCTGTCCTGGGAGTGTTTGATGGGGACAGTATAGAGGGAGCTTTACTCTGTATCTAACCCCGTGCTGTACATGTCCTGGGAGTGTTTGATGGGGACAGTGTAGAGGGAGCTTTACTCTGTATCTAACCCCGTGCTGTACCTGTCCTGGGAGTGTTTGATGGGGACAGTGTAGAGGGAGCTTTACTCTGTATCTAACCCCGTGCTGTACCTGTCCTGGGAGTGTTTGATGGGGACAGTGTAGAGGGAGCTTTACTCTGTATCTAACTCCATGCTGTACCTGTCCTGGGAGTGTTTGATGGGGACAGTGTAGAGGGAGCTTTACTCTGTATCTAACTCCATGCTGTACGTGTTGGGGACAGTGTAGAGGGAGCTTTACTCTATCCAACCTGTGCCGTACAAACCCAGAAATGCCTGTTCATGTCCATCATTGCCATAACCTTACAATCATTTGCATTAACTTAATGCCCCTTCATAATAATTCAAATGGGAGCTCACTTTATTTTTCCACCTCATTGCGAAGTGGATGTAACGGATTTACAAAGTGATTCAGCGCTGATCTCTTCTTTCTCATGTCACCTCCTCTGTCGCCCCACTACATCGGGTGGAACAGCCAAGACAACACAGCCCCATCCACAGAAGCAGACTGCCACTAACCCGCTGACAACGAGTGTCCCAGGAACCTGTGCAAACCGGTTCCTACCCCGTCGAACTCTAATGGGATCAGTAAGTGCATGGAGAACGCGGGAGTACGGTGCGGGCTCACTGTCTCTTCGATTCGCTCTGCCATTTGCCCAGCTTTGTGATCGGAAGGCAGGATTAAAGCTTTCCCGTGTCTATCCTGAGGAGATAATGGCGGCGGCGCCATTTTTATGTCGGCGGAATTTTGTAGGAGTCAGAATTTATGGAGCTCGCCACTAGTACAGGCAGTAATGGAAGAACTGAGTGCCAGGCACCAGACCCCTGACCCATGGCAATGGGGTTGACTCCTAACTGCC
This sequence comes from Scyliorhinus canicula, assembly GCF_902713615.1. Classification (NCBI taxonomy): domain Eukaryota; kingdom Metazoa; phylum Chordata; class Chondrichthyes; order Carcharhiniformes; family Scyliorhinidae; genus Scyliorhinus; species Scyliorhinus canicula. The sequence continues at coordinate 13,890,952 of NC_052170.1, forward strand.
CCCTGAAATGGGTGATTCAGTTCAAGGTCAATTAGGAATGGGCTGCCCTAGGGCAGCACGGTGGCCAAGTGGTTAGCATAACCGCCTCACGGCGCTGAGGTCCCAGGTTCGATCCCGGCTCTGGGTCACTGTCCGTGTGGAGTTTGCACATTCTCCCCGTGTCTGCGTGGGTTTCACCCCCACAACCCAAAAATGTGCAGAGTAGGTGGATTGGCCACGCTAAATTGCCCCTTAATTTAAAAAATAATTGGGTAATCTAAATTTATAAAAAAAAAAAGGAATGGGCTGCCCTTGCCAGCGATGCCCAATGTCCCGGTCTGCCATTGCTGGTGCGGAAACTAAGCCCTCTGTGCATGCGCGTGATGACACCAGCACACGCTGGTGCTCCCGCGCATGCGCCAACTCGCGCCGGCCGGCGGAGGCCCTTCGGCGCCCGTTGGCATGGCGCCAAGCCCCTTCCCACTGGCCGGCGGGGCGCAAACCTCTCCGGGGCGGGCCTAGCCCCTGAAGGTGTGGAGGATTCCTCACCTTTGGAGCGGCCCGACGCCGGAGTGGTTCACGCCACCCCTCGGCACCGGGACCCCCCCCCCCCCCCCCCCCCCCCCACGCCGGGCAGGGGAGAATCCCGCCCATTAGCTCGAAGTTTCTGCTGAGGCAGATCTCACTGTATCTGGGCAAGGCATGGCGGTATATACTGGTCATGATATTGGACCACAATGTCAGCCAATGGTTCCCGATACTTGCCTAACCTGTGGAGATCAGGGTGGTCACATGACATAAGTCACATGCAGGTGTGAATCTCGTGACAAGGTCTCAGAGGCGGATTGGCACTAAGGAATAGGCTGAGCAACAGCGCATTGCCCACTGTGACATCAGCTCTGCCAAAGAATATTTTTAGTTAAACAATCAATCACGACTTGTCCAATACCAAGTAAAATATTTTAGCATGATTTCACTTCCTTCCATGGTGGGTGGGGGGGGGGGCACTGTTGCTTCATAGCTCCAGGTTCAATTCCCATCTGTGCGGAGTCTGCACGTTCTCCCCGTGTCTGCGTGGGTTTCCTCCGGGTGCTCCGGTTTCCTCCCACAGTCCAATGATGTGCAGGTTAGGTGGATTGGACACGCTAAATTGTCCCTTAGTGTCCAAAAAAGGTGGGCCTAAGTTGGGTGCTCTTTCCAAGGGCCAGTGCAGACTGGATGGGCCGAATAGCCTCCTTCTGTACTGTAAATTCTTAAAAAAAAAGATTTGTGATCCAGGCCCTGCAGGCGAATTGGTCTCACCCACCATCTAGAACCTTAGGATTCTTACAGTGCAGAAAGAAGCCATTCTGCCCACCGAGTTAACACCCACCCTCTGAAAAGGCACCCTACCTAGGCCCATGCCCCCACCCTATCCCCGTAACCCCACCTAACCTGCACATCTTTGAACACATGTGGTGAGCGGTGGGTGCATTGGAGAACATTTGAGAATTTCCATGAATGGCGCAGTGGTTAGCACTGCTGCCTCACGGCGCTGAGGTCCCAGGTTCGATCCCGGCCCCGGGTCACTGTCTGTGTGGAGACATTCTCCCTGTGTCTGCGTGGGTCTCACCCCCACAACCCAAAGATGTGCAGGGTAGGTTGATTGGCCATGCTAAATTGCCCCTTAATTGGAGAAAAAAAAGGATTGGGAACTCCAAATTTGTAAGAAATGGAATTGCCCATCCCTCATTGTCCTTGAGTAGGTGGTAGTGAGCGACCCTAAGATGTGCAGGTTGGGTGGATTGGCCACGATCAACACACAGGGTTAAGGGACAGAGTGGGGGGAGTGGGCCTAGGTAGAGTGTATGTTTGGAGGGTAGGTACAGGCCCGATGGGCCCAATGGCCTCCTTATGCACTGTGGGGATTTTATGGATTCTTGAACTGCTGCAGTCCATATGGTGTAGGTGCACTCACAGTGCTGTTAGTGAGGGAGTCCCAGCATTTTGACCCAGCGACAGTGAGGGAACGGCCGATATATTTCCAAGTCAGGGGCCAGCACGGCAGCACAGTGGTTAACACTGCTGCCTCACAGCGCCGAGGTCACAGGTTCGATCCCGGCTCTGGGTCACTGTCCATGTGGAGTTTGCACGTTCTCCCCGTGTCTGCGTGGGTTTCACCCCCACAACACAAAGATGTGCAGGATAGGTGGATTGGCCACGCTAAATTGTCCCTTAATTGGAAAAAAATAATTGAACACTCTAAATTTATGAAAAGAATATCTCCAACTCAGGGTGGTGAATATAGGAAAACCACAGTTCGTTCACGAATATCATAGAACCATAGAATTCCTACAGCGCAGAAGGAGGCCATTTAGCCCATCGAGTCTGCACTGACCGTCTGAACGAGCACCCTACCACCCCCCCGTCACATCCCCATAACCCCACCTCATCGGCGCATATTTGGACTGTGGGAGGGAACCGGAGGACCCGGAGGAAACCCACGCAGACACGGGGAGTTTCACAGGCAGCTACACGAGTCCGGAATTGAACCCGGGTCCCGGGCGCTGTGAGGAAGCAGTGCTAACCCCCTGTGCCACCGTGCTGCCCCTTCAGGAAAGGAAAGCCACCATCTTCACGCACTTTGGCACTGGTGTCAGCCGTGGAGTGGCGCAACTTGGTTGCCCGCCTACCTCTGGTATCGAAAGTTATGCGTTCACACCACACTCCATTCAGCATAAAATTGATGCTGGTGACAGTCCAGTATCGAACCGAGAGCGCATAGTCAGAGGAAACACACAAAACCTTCTCAGGTGAAAGTACGATCTCCCCTGGCGTTATCTCAAAGACAGCACAGGAGTTCCCCTCGGTGGGTTCGCCAGTATTCATCCCTCGACCAACGTCACAAGACACGAGTTGGGCCTCAGCTGGAGTATCAATGGGCGGGATGTTCTGGCTGTTCCTGCCAGCGGGATCGTCCGGTCCCGGCAACGATGACCACCCCACCGTGGGTACCCTGGAGGCTGACGATGCGATCAACGGAAAACCCCGTTGATAGCGTCAGGAACGGAAAATCCCGCAGCCGGCCAATGGTGAGCTGCCTCCACCACCACAAAACGGGGGTGGGGGGGGGGGTGCAGTGGGGGCTTCCCGCCCATTGCACACAGTTCTGGGCTCCACAATGGAGGACGGACGTGAACGCGTTGGAGAGAGTGTCGGAGAGGTTGACAAGAACGGTTCCAGGGATGAGAAACCTCAGTTATGAGGATAGATCGGAGAGGTGGGGCCTCTTCTCCTCGGAGAGAAGAAGACCGAGAGGAGGTTTGATCGAGATATTCAAAATCAGGAGGGGGCTGGACAGAGTCGACAAGGAGACACAACTCCCGCTCGTAAAACGATCGAGAGTGAGAGGGTGCAAATTTAAAGTGATTTGAAAAAGTAGCAAATGTGATGTGAGGAAAAAGTTTTCATACGGCGAGTGTTTGGGGCGTGGAATGGTAGAGTTGGGTCTGGCAGTGTGGAGGCCGGTTCAATCAAAAGTTTGAAGATCAGGACAGCACGGTGGCGCAGTGGGTTAGCACTGCTGCCTCAAGGCGCCGAGGTCCCAGGTTCGACCCCAGCTCTGGGTCACTGTCCGTGTGGAGTTTGCACATTCTCCCCGTGTCTGCGTGGGTTTCGCCCCCACAACCCAAAGATGTGCAAGGCTAGGTGGATTAACCACGCTAAATTGCCCCTTAATTGGAAAAATGAATTGGGTACTCTAAATTTTAAAAAAGAGTTTCAAGAGGGCATTAAATGATTATTTGAATAAAAACAATGTGCAGGAGTACGGGAGGAAAAGGCAGCGGAATGGACACTAAGTCATGATGCTCGTTTGGAGAGATGGTACACACACGATGGGCCAAAGGGCCTCCTTCTGCATCGTAACAGTTCTGTGATTCCGTGATCACTGAAAACAGCGGTCCTGGCCATTACCACTTTGCTATTTGCTGCCCAAATTGGCTGCCGTATTTCCTACCTTAAAGTGATGATTCCATTTCAAAAGTACCAACTATAAAGTGTTTTAGGATGTCCTGTGATAACGATTTAACACCCAATTAATGATTTTTCTTTCTAATATGTGACTCTAATACAACCCCAACATGGTTGACTCTTAGCTGCCCTCTGAAATGGCCTCTCAGTTGTGCAGAATATCCACGAGTCTCTCAAGGCCCATCGGGGGAACGTAATACTTGACGTCCTAGCCAGCAATCCCAACATCCTACACTCTGCCTCACCCTGTCACCCACTCCTGATTGAAGTCAAGTTATCAGGATTCGGCCTGCGTGGGGTGTTAGATAGGTTCTTCAGGCACTAGTGAGGACACCTCAGAGTGGGTGCAGACTGACTGAATCATCCCTTGGGCATTCGTTGCACTCTCGCAATGGCCTACGGTTTCGAGAGAATGGAAGTTATTGGGCCCAGAAGACCAGTGGCCATCTGACGGCGTGCAATCTCATTTTGTTACTCTCCCTTCCTTCTCCCCACAGAAAAACCCGTGATTGTTAACTTGGCTCAGTTGTTAGCACTCTCATCTCTGCAGCAGAAGTTTGTTATTCAAATCTCACTCCAGGCTTCCGCGCATAATCTAGGCCGAGACTCCAATACAGTGCTGAGGGAGCGCAAACTGCTGGATAAAATAAGCTTTTAAATTGAAGCCCCATTTGCCTATTCATCTGGGCTGTTAGAGAGAACTGAGGACACTATTCACAGGGCGGATGAGATTTCCCAGTGGTATTTATCCGTCACGGTAAAAGATTTGTTGGTTATTCTTATGCAGGACCTCGCTGTGAGTAAAATAGCTGTTTGCTCACCAAGATACCTCATGGATGATAGTTGCTCCCCTCACCCCCCCCCCCCCCCCCCCCCCCCCCCCCCCTCCAGAAGCAGGTTGGGAGGCGGGAAGCGGAGGGGGTGGCATGACGGTGTTTAATTGGGCAGGAAGGCCACATTATAGGGAGCCCATCACGTTTGTCACTCCTCTGTCCCTCTTCCTCCTTTAGATGGATACGCTGAAATCTGTGGATCCATGATTGTCTATCCAGTGTTGCCCACTGAGCCGTAGCTGTTACTAGCTAGTATTGTCACTAACTAGTCAGTTAGTTAGTGAAAAACTAGTTATAGTGCAACTGTGGCCTGCAATAGTGGACCCGACACTGGATCAAAGATTGAGCCACCATTTCTCAGCAATACGCAATGAATTGGACTATGGACAAGGCCCAGCCTGGCCTTATTTGAAATTATTTAATGGCATGTTGGTGTCACGGGCAAGGCTGGCATTTTTTGACCCATCCCTAGTTGCCCTTGATGTGAGTGGCTTGCCACATCATTTTGGGAGGGGTCGGTTAAGCGTCGGCTGCATTGCTGTGGGGGCCGGAGTCACATGTCGGTAAGGATGGCAGATCTCCTTCCCTGGGGAAACCACGTGGGTTTCTTCAACAATCGGGTCACCCTTCGACTTTTAATTCCAGGCTTTTATTGAATTCATATTCCACCGCCAAGCCGTGGTGAGATTCGAACTCAGCGCAGAGCATTACCCTGGGTCTCTGGATTGCTAACCCAGTGACTATACCACTACGCCACCACCTCTAACATGGGCAGTCTCTCTCCCTGTATCATGCCTTTATAGACTTTGAACTCTAACCCAGCACAGGAAGAATAGGGTCTCTTTCTGCACTGTTATCATTCTCTGACTCTATATACAATTTATCGCTAAGGGGTCAATAGTGAGCGGCAGCTAATTGCAAAGATTTAAGAAATACTCATTCTACATTTAATCCAGTCTGATCTTTAAATAGGGGTCAAAAATCTGTACCCCCCCTTAAAACTACATATTCAATAAAGGATGTGTTATTGTTCTCCCTCTCGATGACTCACAATTCCTGCTTTATTTAAGCAGTTAGAGGCGTGGCCTGAGGTATTTGATATCAGTTTGTGAAGTTTGTTAGCACAGTGTAATTCAAAGGTCAATGAGTGTAATAATTCCAGAAGACACGGAGTGGAAGAGCAAACTGGTTTATTTTAAACTGAAAATTACGCCGCTGCTATCGCGACACTCAAAACAGCCGGCCCAGCCCAGGACCATCGCACTATCAGCGATTTCCCCAGTGGTCTTCATGGGTTTAACACGTTCCTCCCCCCCCCCGCCTCATTCCCACGGCGATGAGGCCTCTGTCGTCACCCGGCACAAGGTCTCGGCTTGGCGGCAGGTGGGGCCGGATTGGGGGATGTGGAGCCGGATTGGGGGATGTGGAGCTGGACTGGGGGATGTGGAACCGGATTGGGGGACGTGGGGCCGAGTTGGGGGATGTGGGGCCGGATTGGGGGACGTGGGGCCGGATTGGGGGACGTGGAGCAGGATTGGAAGACGTGGAGCCAGATTGGGGGATGTGGAGCTGGACTGGGGGATGTGGAGCCGGATTGGGGGATGTGGGGCCGGATTGCAGGATGTGGAGCCGGATTAGGGGATGTGGATCCGGATTGAGGGATGTGGAGCCGGATTGGAGGACGTGGAGCCGGATTGGGGGATGTGGAGCCGGATTGGGGGATTTGGAGCCGGATTGGTGGATGTGGAGCTGGATTGGGGGATGTGGAACCGGATTGGGGGATGTGGAGCTGGATTGGGGGATGTGGAACCGGATTGGGGGATGTGGAGCCGGATTGGGGGATGTGGAGCTGGATTGGGGGATGTGGAACCGGATTGGGGGATGTGGAGCCGGATTGGAGGATGTGGAGATGGATTGGGGGATGTGGAACCGGATTGGGGGATGTGGAACCGGATTGGAGGATGTGGAGATGGATTGGGGGATGTGGAACCGGATTGGGGGATGTGGAGATGGATTGGGGGATGTGGAACCGGATTGGGGGATGTGGAGGCGGATTGGGGGATGTGGAGCCGGATTGAGGGATGTGGAGCCGGATTGGGGGATATGGAACCGGATTGGAGGATGTGGAGATGGAGTGGGGGATGTGGAACCGGATTGGGGGATGTGGAGATGGATTGGGGGATGTGGAACCGGATTGGGGGATGTGGAGGCGGATTGGGGGATGTGGAGGCGGATTGGGGGATGTGGAGCCGGATTGGGGGATGTGGAGGCGGATTGGGGGATGTGGAACCGGATTGGGGGATGTCGAACCGGATTGGGGGATGTGGAGCTGAATTAGGGGATGTGGTACCGGATTGGAGGATGTGGAGCCGGATTGGGGGATGTGGAGCCGGATTGGGGGATGTAGAGGCGGATTGGGGGATCTGGAGCTGAATTAGGGGATGTGGTACCGGATTGGAGGATGTGGAGCCGGATTGGGGGATGTGGAGCCGGATTGGGGGATCTGGAGCCGGATTGGGGGATGTGGAGATGGATTGGGGGATGTGGAACCGGATTGGGGGATGTGGAGGCGGATTGGGGGATGTGGAGCCGGATTGGGGGATGTGGAGATGGATTGGGGGACGTGGAGGCGGATTGGGGGATGTGGAGCCGGATTGGGGAATGTGGAGCCGGATTGGGGGATGTGGAGCCGGATTGGGGGATGTGGAGGCGGATTGGGGGATGTGGAGCCGGATTGGGGGATGTGGTACCGGATTGGAGGATGTGGAGCCGGATTGGGGGATGTGGTACCGGATTGGAGGATGTGGAGCCGGATTGGGGGATGTGGAGCCGGATTGGGGGATGTGGAGGCGGATTGGGGGATCTGGAGCTGAATTAGGGGATGTGGTACCGGATTGGAGGATGTGGAGCCGGATTGGGGGATGTGGAGCCAGATTGGGGGATGTGGAGGCGGATTGGGGGATGTGGAGCCAGATTGGGGGATCTGGAGTCGGATTGGGGGATGTGGAACCGGATTGGAGGATGTGGAGCCGGATTGGGGGATGTGGAGCCAGATTGGAGGATGTGGAGCCGGATTGGGGGATGTGGAGCCAGATTGGGGGATGTGGAGGCGGATTGGGGGACATGCAGCCGCATTAGGGATGGTCGCTTCCACCACAGATGGGGGCTCATCTTCAACTCTGATCTCCAGCGGAGAATCAATCTCCGGACTCTGGAACTTCATCATTGGGGGGAACATAGAACATAGAACAGTCCAGCACAGTACAAGCCCTTCGGCCCACGATGTTGTGCCGACCATTTATCCTACTCTGAAATCAACCTAACCTTCCACCGCTTCAATTTACTGCTGTCCATGTGTCTGTCTAAGACTTGCTTAAATGTCCCTAATGATTCTGACTCCACCACCTCTGCTGGCAGCCCATTCCACACACCCACTAATCTCTGTGTAAAGAACCGGCCTCTGAAATCTCCCCTATACCTTCCTCCAATCACCTTAAAATTATGTCCCCTCGTGACAGCCATTTCCACCCTGGGGAAAAGTCTCTGGCTATCCACTCTATCCATGCCTCTCATCACCTTGTACACCTCTATCAAGTCACCTCTCTGCCTTCTTCGCTCCAGTGGGTCATCCATAGACTGACTCCCCTTGCCGGAGGTAGTTGCAATGGGCGTAAAGGACGTCACCCACACTGAAACCATCTCCTCTGAAGTGGGTTCTCTGCTTTCTGGGAGTTCCAGGTGTTTTATTCATGGCCTTCCTGTGGACTTTGACTTTGCAAGAACCCGGACCAGTCTTTTCCAGCACGACTCCTAGGGTTCCATTGGGAGCCATCACCAAAGTTCCGCACATCAATGACATCTCCTGTTCTGAAGTTCCTTACAGGTCTTCTGACTTTGGTTTCTTCTTTGTCTTTGTTTCTTCTTTTAGTCTCCTGCCTTGACTCCACCTCCCTCCCCCCCCCCCCCCCCCCCCCCCGAGTTGGGAAACAGTAGGGAGCACAGTCACCGTCCCATTAACAATTCCGCTGGCGCGATCTCCGTTGTCGTGTGCGGCCTGGTTCTATCAACAAAGAAGAACCCGGCCAATTTTGTACCCAGGGAACGAGCAGGCTGTTCATTCGTTGCGGTTTTGAAAGTTTGAACAACCCGTTAGACGATGGATGCGACGGCACCGTTCCGATGTGTTTAATGCCTTTCGACTTTATGAGCGCCTGAAATCCTCTCCGGGTAAAGGGGGCACCATTATCGGATACAAGGAGCTCTGGTATGCTGTGGGTACAGAAACATTGCCGGTAGGGTGTCCCGGTGGCGCAGTGGTTTGCACTGCTGCCTCACATCGCCAAGGGTCCAATCCTGACCCCAGGTCACTGTCCATGTGGAGTTTGCACATTCTCCCCGTGTCTGCGTGGGTCTCACCCCCACGACCCAAAGATGTGCAGGGTAGGTGGATTGGCCACGCTAAATTGTCCCTTAATTGGAAAAAAATGAATTGGGTAGTCTAAATCTAAAAAAGGAACTTTGCCGGAGTTGATGTACTTCTAACCATTTCCAGTGGGTCCGACCATAATAAGGAACATCGGTCCCAAGAACAGGCCAGCGCAGTCCAGCTGTGTCCATTCCCATGTTCTTCCTGGCCATTCCCATAGTGCAAAGAGGCTAAAAGTGGGAGCTTCTGGTTCTCTTGGCACTAGGAGCAGGGCTTCACCAGATTCCCGATGTCTGTATCGAGCCCGGGCCACCAGATGTAGCTCAACGCTACCGGGGTGGCCATTGTGTAATTCCGTCAGGATTGGGTGCCGCCCTGGGTGGGGGACGACTACCCGGGTTCCCCACAGGAGGATGCCATCCTCTACACTCAGCTCTGTTTAGTGAGGAAGGTCTTCACACCACACGTGGGGTGTCCTCGGATTCCGCCACCGAGGATCAAACGGAGCAATTTTACCAGAGTTGGGTCCTTCTGGGTCCACGCTTGAATCTGCTGCGAGGGTACTGGCAAGGTATCCAGGAGGTTCAAGGTCATGATGACTTCCTCCAATGCCAGCGGAGTTGCCAAGCTTGTGGGCAGCGGGAGGAGACTCAGGGCATCCGCGTTGACAATGTATGTTCGTGGGCGGTGCTGGAGAGGAGCAATCATAGGCCGCTAACTAAAATGGCCGACATTGGTTCCAAGCCGAGGCAACGGAAGGGATCACTTTATCCTCTCTGAAAAGGCCCCGAAAGAGTTTGTGGTGTGTTCTGATTGTGAAATGTCGGCTGCAGATAGATGGGTGGAATTTCCTCACCCCAAAAAATAACAACCAATCCTTCCTTTTCGAATTGAGAATAGCGTCTTTCCGTGTCTGCCGAGATTCCAGATGCATCTGCTAAAAATCCCCTGGTGTCTCGCAGGCCTAGGGGCAAGGTGTCCACACGAAGATGCCAGAAAGTTTGATCCCCAATGATGGAGATGGCAGCTCCCGTAGCTACCTCCATGTCTAGGGAATGGCCGTTGACCAAGACTGTCACCTTTATCGGGGCAACCTTTGGGGTGGTGATACGGTTTAGCTGCAGCATTTAATCCTCTATGGGCTGATAGACCTGCAAGGCCCGGCCCTGAGGTAGCTTTGGCTTGCGGCCTGGGCGGCAGGCCTACTTCTGGTTCTAGCAGAATTCCCAGGGTTGTGTATTTTGGCCACACTTACCTTGCGGATGACATGCAGTTCTCCAGGGAGGCTTCCCTGGTATTTCCAGAGTTAACCGGCCGTCGATTGAGATGCCAGAATGTCCCGGCTGAATGTTGAGTTGGTGGTGGGTGAGGCATGTTGGAGCCTTTGTTGGGAAAGCTGGTCTTTCTGCATGAGAGTCCTGAGGCCCATCATCCACCTTAGGCCGCTTTCCTCGCATTGGCCAAGAATAGTGCGAATTCTACAGCCCTTCTGAGGTCGAGCGGGGGTTCTGCCAACAATTCCTTTTGTATCGCGGCATAATTGATCCCACACACTAGCCGGTCGCCTAGCAACTCGGTCAGGGATGGGCCAAACTCACAGCATTTGGTCAGCTTTTTGAATCTAGTCGGGATTCTGTCACGGGTTCCTAAAGGGTCCTCCAAGCTGCGATGAATAGGAAATGCTAGAGGACAGCGGACAGCTTTGGATTCATTAATGGCTTTTTACTAGACACACAAGCTCATTGATGTTTTAGTTTCAGGGGCTGCTGGACATGTTAAACTCTTAATAGTGCTGAATCTCAGGCCCCGCATGTGTCAAAACAATTACTTTATGCCTGTCATCCCCTCCTGTGGCCTTGGAGTGGAAGAAGTAGCACACACATAGAACAAGAACATAGAACATACAGTGCAGAAGGAAGCCATTCGGCCCATCGAGTCTGCACCGACCTACTTAAGCCCTCACTTCCACCCTATCCCCGTAACCCAATAACCCATTCTAACCTTTTTGGTCACTGAGGGCAATTTAGCGCGGCCAATCCACCTAACCAGCACGTCTTTGGGCTGTGGGGGGAAAATGGAGCACCCGGAGGAAACCCACACAGACACAGCGGGGAGAATGTGCAGGCTCCGCACAGGCAGTGACCTAGCAGGGAATCGAACCTGGGACCCTGACGCTGTGAAGCCACAGTGCTATCCATTTGTGCTACTGTGCTGCTTTGTTTCTTATTGGAGTTGCAGGGAGTTTTGAAAAGGCTGCTCGGAAACCCATTCTTGATCCTCGTCGCCAATGTAATAATTCCAGGGGCCGTAGAATGGAAGGTCAATCTGGTTTATTTTTAAACTGAAAATAAAGTTGCTATTGTGACGCACAAACTAATGGCCCAGCCCAGGACTATCGGGAACTGCCGGTCTGGGCCATGGGGGCTATATTTAATGGTCCCACTAACCAGCCCCAGCCGGGCAGGTCACCGCCCGCTGTCCATGGGGAACTTGTATCCAGTGAAGCCCACGAGGAGATCAATCAGCGATTTCCCCATAGTCCTCGTGAGGGTTATCGCAATGACCCTTTGTTATGCCACCAGGTTGATAGAACATTACCCTGTGGTACATGTTCCAGTGGGATCGTGAAGAGGGTTCTCCCGCCCGAATTTCCAGAGAATGTCCCCAGATCACCCACGATGGCCATTTATTTATTTATTTATATTATACATTTAGAATGCCCGATTATTATTTTTCCAAATGAGGGGCAATTTAGCATATCCAATCCACCTACCTTTGGGTTCTGGGGGAGAAAACCACGCAGACACGGGAGAATGTGCAACGATGGCCGTTTATTAGGAATGCAGAAATGGGTTCTGCCAATGTTTTTAAATTAATCTCAGAATGGCGGGGCAGCATGGTGGCGCAGTGGTTAGCACTGCTGCCGTACGGTGCGGAGAACCCTGTTTCAATCCCGGCCCCGGGTCACTTTCCGTGTGGAGTTTGCACATTCTCCCTGTGTCTGCGTGGGTAGAAGGAACTTTACTCTGTATCTAACCCCGTGCTGTACCTGTCCTGGGAGTGTTTGATGGGGACAGTGTAGAGGGAACTTTACTCTGTATCTAACCCCGTGCTGTACCTGTCCTGGGAGTGTTTGATGGGGACAGTGTAGAGGGAGCTTTACTCTGTATCTAACCCCGTGCTGTACCTGTCCTGGGAGTGTTTGATGGGGACAGTGTAGAGGGAGCTTTACTCTGTATCTAACCCCGTGCTGTACCTGTCCTAGGAGTGATTGATGGGGACAGTGTAGAGGGAGCTTTACTCGGTATCTAACCCCGTGCTGTACCTGTCCTGGGAGTGTTTGATGGGGACAGTGTAGAAGGAGCTTTACTCTGTATCTAACCCCGTGCTGTACCTGTCCTGGGAGTGTTTGATGGGGACAGTGTAGAGGGAGCTTTACTCTGTATCTAACCCCGTGCTGTACCTGCCCTGGGAGTGTTTGATGGGGACAGTGTAGAGGGAGCTTTACTCTGTATCAAGCGTGTGCTGTACCTGTCCTGGGAGTGTTTGATGGGGACAATGTAGAAGGAGCTTTACTCTGTATCTAGCGCGTGCTGTACCTGCCCCGTGAGTGTTTGATGGGACAGTGTAGAGGGAGCTTTACTCTGTATCTGACCCCGTGCTGTACCTGTCCTGGGAGTGTTTAGTGGGGACTGTTGTGTTATGTACTCTGGGATCACACAGGCTGCAACTCGATGCAGCTTTGACCAAAAGATATTCCAGACTTTGAAGTAAGTTCAATGTGATTTATTGAACCATTAGCACAGTTCTCTAGGAGATCGACTCTCCTTCTAATCTTGCTGTAGTAACTCAGTCTAACTAACCAGTCTGCTCTAAGCCACGTGGTGGGTGTGATGCTTCTGATCTGCCCCTGTCCTACTCACTAAGTGTCGCCTGTGGAAAAGAGGCAGAGCATGTGTGCCCTGTCCTTTTATATGGGTTGTGAAGTGCCCGTTTGTGGTAATGCCACCTCTGGGTGTACTGATTACCCATTGGTTGTGTCCTGTTGTAATGACCCATTGGCGGGATGTCTGCATGTCATGACACCTCTGGTGCTCCCTCTAGTGGTTACTTAGTTGAATGTATTTACATTAACCCCTTGTGTACATATAGTGATGTATATCACCACAGGGACAGTGTAGAGGGAGCTTTATGCTGTATCTAACCCCGTGCTGTACCGTCCTGGGAGTGTTTGATGGGTACAGCGTAGAGGGAGCTTTACTCTGTATCTAACCCCGTGCTGTACCTGTCCTGTGAGTGTTTGATGGGGACAGTGTAGAGGGATCTTTAATCTGTATCTAACCCCGTGCTGTATCTGTCCTGGGAGTGTTTGATGGGGACAGTGTAGAGGGAGCTTTACTCTGTATCTAACCCCGTGCTGTACCTGTCCTGGGAGTGTTTGATGGGACAGTGTAGAGGGAGCTTTACTCTGTATCTAACCCTGTGCTGTACCTGTCCAGGGAGTGTTTGATGGTGACAGTGTAGAGGGAGCTTCACTCTGTATCTAACCCCGTGCTGTACCTGTCCTGGGAGTTTTTGATGGGACAGTGTAGAGGGAAATTTACTCTGTATCTAACCCCGTGCTGTATCTGTCCTGGGAGTGTTTCATGGGGACAGTGTAGAGGGAGCTTTACTCTGTATCTAACCCTGTGCTGTACCTGCCCTGGAAGTGTTTGATGGGGACAGTGTAGAGGGAGCTTTACTCTGTATCTGACCCCGTGCTGTACCTGTCCTGGGAGTGTTTGATGGGGACAGTGTAGAGGGAGCTTTACTCTGTATCTAACCATGTGCTGTACCTGTCCTGGGAGTGTTTGATGGGGACAGTGTAGAGTGAGCTTTACTCTGTATCTAACCCCGTGCTGTACCTGTCCTGGGAGTGTTTGATGGGCACAGTGTAGAGGGAGCTTTACTTATCTAACCCTGTGCTGTACCTGCCCTGGAAGTGTTTGATGGGGACAGTGTAGAGGGAACTTTACTCTGTATCTAACCCCGTGCTGTATCTATCCTGGGAGTGTTTGATGGGGACAGTGTAGAGGGAGCTTTACTCTGTATCTAACCATGTGCTGTACCTGTCCTGGGAGTGTTTGATGGGGACAGCGTAGAGGGAGCTTTACTCTGTGTCTAACCCTGTGCTGTACCTGTCCTGGGAGTGTTTGATGGGGACAGTGTAGAGGGAGCTTTATTCTGTATCTAACCCTGTGCTGTACCTGCCCTGGAAGTGTTTGAATGGGACAGTGTAGAGGGAGCTTTACTCTGTTTCTAACCAGCGGCGGCCCTAGGGTTGCTGGCGCCCCGGGCAAGCTGAACTTCGGCGCCCTTGGGGAGGGGGGCGGGGCCGAGAGGGGTGGCGGGGCCGACGGGGGGCGGACCCGAGGGGAGGGGCGGACCGAGCGGGGGGGGGGCGGTCTGAGCGGGGGGGGGCGGGGCGGGCGGGGGGGGGGCGGACCGAGCGGGGGCGGGGCGGGGCGGGGGGGGGGCGGACGGGGCGGGGCGGGGGGGGGGGCGGACGGGGCGGGGGGGGGGGGGCGGACCGGGCGGGGGCTGGGGGGGCGGACCCGAGGGGGTGGCGGACCCGAGGGGGTGGCGGACCCGAGGGGGGGGAGCGGACCGAGCGGGGGGCCGCCCTGGGGGAGGGCGGCCACCGCGCATGCGCTGGTTGGCACCGGCCCAACTGCGCATGCGCGGGACCCGAGTCTGGCGCCCCCTAGCACATGGCGCCCCGGGCGACTGCCCGAGTTGCCGGTGCCTTGAGCCGGCCCTGTATCTAACTCCGTGCTGTACCTGCCCTGGAAGTGTTTGAATGGGGCAGTGTAGAGGGAGCTTTACTCTGTATCTAACCCTGTGCTGTACCTGCCCTGGAATTGTTTGAATGGGACAGTGTAGAGGGAGCTTTACTCTGTATCTAACCCTGTGCTGTACCTGCCCTGGGAGTGTTTGATGGGGACAGTGTAGAGGGAGCTTTACTCTGTATCTAACCCCGTGCTGAACCTGTCCTGGGAGTGTTTGATGGGGACAGTGTAGAGGGAGCTTTACTCTGTATCTAACCCTGTGCTGTACCTGCCCTGGAAGTGTTTGATGGGGACAGTGTAGAGGGAGCTTTACTCTGTATCTAACCTGTACTCTCATTGACCTGGGTGTGTTTGGTGATTACACTGGGTGTGTACCACTTCCTCTGTTGGAAGCGCTGACTTTAATAAGCAGAAACATTAGAGTTCTTTCAGCCTGACTGCACCTGCTCCTCTCCACTCACTTGATGTCACCACACTTCCAAGGATGAGAAAGTTACCGAGATAATGTTATCGAGATAATGTTCATTTCATAACTCCGGGGGCAGAATGAGCTATACAGCTATTGGCAGTTCCCACTACGCCAATGATTTAGTACAATTCTGTCTGTCAGCTCCAAATAATTTACTCGGTTAGTAAGCAGAGCAGAAACCTGAAATTACAATAGAAAAAGCTGGGAATACTCTTGCCAGGCTAGCTGTGGAGAAAGAAATAGAATTAACATTCTGGGGAGATGCATGACTTTTTGTCAAAATAGTAGAGATTTGATTCATTTTGTATTTGCTGTACTCACCTGGTGGGGAGCGACGGTGCACAATGTCAGCCCAAATTGCAAAAACATGCACTTATCTGCCACAAGGCATTTTGACATTGTCAACAGATATCATTGACAGAAGACAAATGATGATCTAAATTGAAAATCAAATCTCTCTCCAGCTCACTCTCAGTTCCAGTTCTAGTTTCCCAGGGTAACCATGCAGTAGGCTTCAGCACTGCCTTAGGCCCAACGGGTTTCATTAGTAGACTTAATCATTGCCATGGACTCCATAGAATCCCTACAGTGCAGAAGGAGGACATTCGGCCCATTGTTTCTGCACTAACTCTCTGAAAGAGCACGCTACCGAGCCCCAAGCCCCCACCCTATCTCCGTAACCCCACCTAATTTACACATCTTTGGAGTCTAAGGGGCAATTTAGAACATAGAACATAGAACAGTACAGCACAGAACAGGCCCTTCGGCCCTCAATGTTGTGCCGAGCAATGATCACCCTACTTAAACCCACGTAACCCGTAACCCAACAATCCCCCCATTAACCTTATACTACGGGCAATTTAGCATGGCCAATCCACCTAACCCGCACATCTTTGGACTGTGGGAGGAAACCGGAGCACCCGGAGGAAACCCACGCACACACGGGGAGGACGTGCAGACTCCACACAGACAGTGACCCAGCCGGGAATCGAACCTGGGACCCTGGAGTTGTGAAGCATTGATGCTAACCACCATGCTACCGTGAGGCCAATCCACCTAACCTGCACACCTTTGGACTGTGGGAGGAAACCGGAGCACCCGGAGGAAACCCACGCAGACACGGGGAAGAACATGCTAACTCCACACAGACAGTCATCCAAGGCCGGTTTTGAACCCGTTCCCTGGCGCTGTGAGGCAGCAGCACTAACCACTGTGCTTGGCTCAGCTGGTTTAATAGTAGACTTCATCACTGCCCTACAGGCTCATTTGGTTTAACTAGTAAATGCTTTCAGTGCCCTTGGTCCAGCTGGTTTAACTAGTAGACTTCATCACTTCCCTATAAGCCCAGTTGCTTTAACTAGTAAACTCCATTGCGACCCCATCAGCCCAACTCTGGTTTCCCCGGGTAACCAACAGGCTTCATCACTGCTTTAGGCCCAGGTCTAGTTCTTGGTCATTTTAAATCTGTCGACTGACCAGCATTAACTGCAGGAAAGTTTCTTACAAGGAAAAAATACAAGTAATAAGATAATTTTGTCAGTGGATGCAGAAAAAAATCAATTGCACTCCTTTTAGGGGGCGGTAAAGATTCTAAAGCTGAAAGGCCGATTTTTGTGCCAGTTCTGGTATGCAAAGCGCATTAGTCTTCATTGGAATTTAATATTATCCTGCGCCTATATACTAATTTGTTTCGGGTTTTTTTTTACATACTGTCTGATAATCAAATGTGCTCATATCGCATGCAAGCTCAGGATGTGTGGGGAATGAGGTGGGGGGGGGGTGTAGCTTGGGGGTGAGTTCCTCTGTCAAGCAGAGTTGATGAGGTTCACCCCTGCTGTGCCAAGATTGCCGGCGGTTCATGTCACATGTCACCAAGTCCAAGCAGAATAGATGGCTCTACGTTCTATGTGGGCTTGCCCCGCCCCTCTTCCACCCTGCCTTCACCCCCCTCCCCCTCCCCGCCCCCCAATCCTCCAACCCTTCCCCCATCCCCTCCTTTGCGTGAGTTCAGCTGAAGTGTACTATTAACTGCTGGCAGCGGAAGCTTGGAAATTTCTTTCATCTGGTGCCCCAGGCTGAGGAGTTGTCTCTCTGTGGAGCTGGTGAATCTACATTACACAACAGGTTAGCTTAGCCAGAGGTGCAGCCTGATTCACGAAGGACGGCATCAAAATAAAGAGAGGCATTGCTATGACGATTCCAGGAAAAATACACACCCCAGTTTCCCTTAAAGGTACAGTTGTGTTTTGTGTCAAGGAATGGGAAGGGGGGGGAAAAGATGGCCTTTGTTTGAAATCATTTTGCGCGGGATATGGTGGTCACGTTAGCTGCGCGCGCAGATCCCGTAACGGGCACTAAATCCTGCAAGAGGCGGCAGCACGGTGGCACAGTGGTTAGCATTGCTGCCACACGGCGCTGAGGAACCGGGTTCGAATCCCGGCCCTGGGTCACTGTCCGTGTGGGAGTTTGCACATTCTCCCCATGTCCGCGTGGATCTCACCCCCACAACCCAAAGATGTGCAGGGTAGGTGGATTGGTCACGCTAAATTGCCCCTTAATTGGAAAGAAAAAGATTGGGTACTCTAAATTTATTAAAAAACAATCTTGCAAGAGGCCAAAAACAGGGTTTGCGATGGTGACATTTGGGAACGTGATCTCCCGGACTCCACCCAATGACATGATCAGGTTTACATCCATCTGGTTAGCACCTCGTCTTCCGCCCTCATCGAATCTTCCCACCCACCAGGCATGGTGTCACATTGGTGCGAACTGCTACTGCTTTTTAAGAACAGGAAACAGGTGCCATGACCTCCGAGAGGGAGAGAGGTGGGTTCGCACCATTGCATCCACCTGGAACCAGGGAATACCAGGGGACAGAGCCTGCTGGACAGCTCGGGGGAGTGGGAGAGGAAGGGGGGGGAGGGGAGGGGTGGCCGGGTGGCACATGGGTGTCTCAGGGGGTGCGCTCCGAGATGGGGGGGGGGGGGGGGGGCGTGGCTGGTGTGGGTGGCCCTGAAGAGCTGTGTTGTTTAAAAGTTCCATGACGGCTGTGTTACTCCGATGTCTGTGGCATCGGGGTATAGGGCGACTGCGGATGTGAGTCAAATGGGGGGGGGGGGGGGGATTGTGATGAAAATCAGGGTGCTGGACTGGGTGAATGAGACCCCGAAAGAGAAGGCAATACGGTGGCCAGCTGGGGCGGGGGGGGGGGGGGGGGGGGGGGGGCAGCAGCCAAAGCTCTGGATGGGCTGTCCAGGAGGTTTAACTGTGGAGGTATGAAGGCAATGGTATGAAGCAGCCTGAGGAAGGTGCCTTGTAGCTTTGCCTATCCCGGAGTCAGAAAGCAATTCTCTAATATTCCAGAGACTCATTCTCAGGAAACTCAATTCCCATCAAGAGTTAACACTTCCCACAGTCTCAAACTCAAAGCAAGGGGCAGAGAAGGAGGAGGGCTTCCTCGTAAACCTGTTCTGGGGCCTGGCGAAACTCGCCATTGACAGGTCCAGTCAGCGGGCAACCGGGGAGGGTCATCCAACCTAAACCTCTCCCGTGGCTTCATTCATGGCCTGGTGTCCCTGGAGAAGGAGCAGGCAATGTCCATGGGCACTATCGAAGCCTTCCGTGCCTGGTGGGCACCGCAGGGCCTGGGCAGCTTTATTGACACCTTTAATCACCTTTTGGTTTAAGTTTTTGAAGTTCAATTTGCTCTTTGTTTTTGTTTCGGGCAGTGCCTCTTTAAGGAGCCCCTTAATTTGTTTGTTTTGGTTTAATTGGTTGAACTACAAAATAGTTCAATAGTCAAAGAACCCCTTTAAGGGGCGGCCCCTTGTAATTTGCCCCTCAGTTTGTCGATTTAGTTTAATTGATTGAATTGAAAAAGAGTTCAAAGTTAAGGAATGGGACGAATACTGAGGGTTCAGCGCTAAAGTCTTGGTTACACGGGAGCGAAGGCCACTGGGCTGGACCCTACTGCCTGCAGTGAGGATCCATTAGGCCGCAAAGCGGACATCACCGTCCAGTTGACTCTGCCCATTAGTGGTGTACGAGAATAAGGGAGGGGAGAACCAGATAGGAGGACAAAGGCGACTCTGACAAGGCAAGGGCATAGGCCGGGGCAGTTATGCAATGGAGATGAGAGGGCACCTGAGTGTGAGTGAGTGGTACCACCAGATAAGGTGTGGGATTGGCTACTTTCAGGTCCAGGAGGCCAATGGGCCAAGGGAGGTACTGATGATGTCAGGAGGCTATGACACCAACCTGACCGTCGCTCTCTCTCTCTCTCATCCCTCACGGGTAACTGAGCAAGATGGGTCTGGAGCCGGTGGAGCTGCCTATTTTTCTTCAGTGTTGGAGGAGCACAGACTGCACAGCAATGAGCAAGAACACCCAGTGAAGACCCTGTGCCAGGAGACCAGGGGGCCGCAAGGCAGGCTCAGGGGCCGGATGCCGCACCAGCTGTATAGGGGGCGCAGAAAGAGACTGAGGGTACGCAGACCCCGAGTGACCTTCATGGAGCTGGCGGACCACATGTGCCAGAGGAGAATCTGCCTCACCAGGGAGGCTGTGCAGAACCTGTGCCACATCCTTGCCGACTTGGTGCCGTGTGGCAGCGGAGGGCCCCTGCTCCCCCGTGGCCATGAATGTCATGGCAACCCTCAAATATTACACAAAGGGGTCATTCCAGGGCTCCATGTGTGACCTCCATAGCACCTCACAGGCATCAGCCCATAAATGCATCCGTGAGGTTGGGGGTGCACTCTGTACAGGGCTTTGGACTTGTTTCATTTCGACCTGGACTGGCCCAAGCAAACCGAGAGGGCTACGGGATTCAGCAGCATCGCTGGTCTGTGCCCCATGGCATCAGCCAGTCCCCTTTATAAACAGGAATGGGATTCCACTCCCTCAATGTACAGCTGGTGTGCGACCACCAGATGTGGATCATGCACGTGTGTGGAGATTTTCCACGGAGCGTACATGACAGCTACATCCTTGGGCAATCGCAGGTCTCTGGCATTCTCGAGGGTCACCCAGGCTACAGGATGTCTTGTCGGGGGCAAGGGGTGTCCCCTGAGGTCTGGGCTGATGACCTTAAGGCCATAAGACATAGGAGCAGAATTAGGCCACTCAGCCCATCGAGACTGCTCCGCCATTTAATCATGGCTGATATTTTCTCATCCCCATTCTCCTGCCTTCTCCCCATAACCCCTGATCCCCTTATTGATCAAAAGCCTATCTCTGTCTTAAAGACACTCAGTGATTTGGCCTCCACAGCCTTCTGCGGCAAAGAGTTCTACCGATTCACCACCCTCTGGCTGAAGAAATTCCTCCTCATCTCTGTTTTAAAGTGTCGTCTCTTTAGTCTGAGATGGTGTCCTCTGGTTCTAGTATTTCCTACAAGTGGAAACATCCTTTCCACGTCCACTCTATCCAGGCCTCGCAGTATCCTGTAAGTTTCAATAAGACTCCATCTCATCCTTCTAAACTCCAACGGGTACAGACCCAGAGTCCTCAACCGTTCCTCACACGATAAGTTCTTCATTCCAGGGATCATTCTTGTGAACCTCCTCTGGACGCTTTCCAAGGCCAGCCCATCCTTCCTTAGATATTTGGACCAAAACTGCTCACAATACTCCAAATGGGGTCTGACCAGAGTCTTAGACAGGCTCAGAAGTACATCCCTGGTCTTGTATTCTAGCCCTCTTGACATGAATGCTAACATTGCATTTGCCTTCTTAACTGCCGACTGAACCTGCACATTAACCTTCAGAGAATCATGAACAAGGACTCCCAAGTCTCTTTGTGCTTCTGCTTTCCGAAGCATTTCCCCATTTAGAAAATAGTCTATGCCTAAATTCCTCCTTCCAAAGTGCATAACCTCA
This sequence comes from Scyliorhinus canicula, assembly GCF_902713615.1. Taxonomy (NCBI): domain Eukaryota; kingdom Metazoa; phylum Chordata; class Chondrichthyes; order Carcharhiniformes; family Scyliorhinidae; genus Scyliorhinus; species Scyliorhinus canicula. Next base: position 13,912,377 of record NC_052170.1, read on the forward strand.
TACTTTTCCACATTGTATTTCATTTACCACTTCATTGCCCACTCTCCTAGCCTGTCCAAATCCTTCTGCAGCCCCCTTGCTTCCTCAATACTACCTGTCCCTCTACAGATCGTTGTATCATCTGTAAACTTAGCAACAGTGCCTTCAGTACCTTCTTCCAGATCATTAATGTATATTGTAAAAGGTTGTGGTCCCAGCACGTACCCCTGAGGCACACCACTAGTCACCGGCTGCCATCCTGAAAAAGACCTCCTTATCCCCACTCTCTGCCTGCTGCCAGTCAGCCAATTCTCTAACCATGCCAGGATCTTACCCTGAACACCATGACCTCTTAACTTATTTAACAGTCTCCAATGCGGCACCTTGTCAAAGGCCTTCTGGAAATCTAAATAAATCATGTCCACTGGTTTTCCTTTGTCTAACTCCCTTGTTACCTCCTCAAAGAACTCTAACAGATTTGTCAGACATGACCTCCCCTTGACAAAGCCGTGCTGACTCAGTCCTTTTTTAAAAAAATAATTTTTATTGAAATTTTTACAAAATACAAAATATAAACATCTTAACTCTATTAACATACAACCGCGGTAACACCCCATGAACAATACCCCCCCCCCCCCCCCCCCCCCAGCTTCAAGAGAAACTTCAAACAAAAGGAAAGAACAAAAACAAAGAAAAAGAAAAAAACAAAAAAGAGACAGAAAAGCTGCCACCGCCTGAAAAACCCTTGTACTGATCCCCTCAGGGCAAATTTCACCCTCTCCAATTTGATGAACCCCGCCATATCAGAGATCCAGGCCTCCATGCTTGGGGGCCTCGCATCCTTCCATTGGAACAAGGTCCTCCGCCGGGCTACTAGGGACGC